>NC_059112.1:50053300-50712050 GCF_020740685.1 Jaculus jaculus
TCCAGCACTAATCTTCATTCTTAAATCACATTATACAATAAGATGAGTTCAAAATTGATGTGACTTGGAGATTTTGTTTAAAAACCTATAATTACATAGTATCTGTGATCTACAAAATAATTATTATAAAAAAATGACAAAAACAAATTCTTACAGAGTTGGAAATGGACACGGATTTCTTATGTTAGAAACGAAGACAGGGCTGAGGAAATGAGTCAGTCAGTAAAGTGCTGCTGAGTAAACACAAGGGCCTGAGGTGATCACCAGCACTGTATACAAGCCAAGCAGGACATACACCTATAGTCCCAGTGCTGCTGAAGCAGAGACAGCAGGACTCCTGAGGCTTGCTGGACAGCTGGTTTTGAGGAGTCAATGAGTTCCAGATCCAGTGAGAGACCCCAGGAGACAGATCACAGTGAGTTCAAGGCCAACCTTATACTACATAGTGAATTTGAATTCCAGGTCAACCTGAGCTGAGCTGGAGCAAGACTCTACCTTGGAATGCCCCCCCCAAAAAAAATAAATTAAAATAAGATGGATAGAAGACATTTGAGGTTGTACTCTGTCCTTGACACACCCTGTTCATGCACATGACTCTCACATACAACACATACATGACACACCATGAAAGAAAAATTGACAAATTTCACTTTGCCAAATTAAATATTTACCCCCTTTAAAAGATACAAAGGCAAATCACAGATTGCAGAGTATAAGATAGCCAGGCATGGTGGCACATGCTTTTAATCCTAGCACTTGGGAGGCAGAGGTCGGAGGATTATTGTAAGTTTGAGGCCACCCTGAGACTACACAGTGAATTCCAGGTAAATCTGGGCTAGAATATTTGAACATTTGGAAAATGCAGGCCAATGTTACGCAGGGTGGTCGAGGTGGGCTGCAACCTGAAAGAATGGGCGGGAAAGAAGAAGGAGACCAAGCGGAGGTTTTGTCAAGGTCTCGTTTAATGTCGGATTTTTTAGCTCTTTTATAATCAACCAGCAGGTAGGGCAATAAGGAGGGGAAAAGGGGGGAGGGGGTACAAGGAAGGAGGAAGTAGGGCCACCCGGCCGTAATCTTCTGGAGCATCTTGTGGTATTTCTGGAATCTCTCTTGTGACATCTCCCAGAGCAGCTGTTTGTTCTCGGGGGAGGGGCTGCATGAGAGCTGCTAGTTCTCTTTTGTCCCAGGTCAGCCAGGTCATGGTCTCTGACATTTCCTCCCTCTTTATATAATTGAAATGGGCGAGGTAGCCTGTCTTAGGCTATATGGTATGCTTCCAGTCCCAGCACCAGTTACTGAAGATGGCCCGCCTGTCTTAAACTATGAGGGCTGCCTCCACCCCTGGATCCACAATAATCCCGTCATTGGCCATGATCACAGCTCATGGAAGGTGATCCACCTGTCTTAGGCTATGTGGATGGCCTCCAGGGAATGGGCCCTACAATATTCTCATCTCTGGCTGCGGCTATAGCTTAGCGGTGTGCCGCTGGGCTTGGTACCATAATAATCCCGTCATTGGGAGCCTCGCAGCCATTTAGGGAATTGAAACCATGACCTATTGTTAGCCAAGGAAGAAAAATCAAGTCGGGCCGAAGGAGAGCCAAGGGGTGCCTCATGTGTTTGGCCCTCTTCTTCTTGTAGCTGCAGTCTGTGGTAATGGACAGACACCGAATTTCTGGTGGCAGAATCAACCTGTTCTTTGACAAAAGAAGTTAGTCGTTTAAATGCCCAAGGTCCAAAAGAAAGAAGAAGGAGGAGTCCTACAAAGGGACCAAGAATAGAGGGGAGTAATGTGGAAAACAGAGGAGAAGAGGAGAACCAGTTTTGGTACCATGACTCCTGCTTTTCCCAGTTATGCTTTCGTTCCTCCAAACTGGAATGGACCTTGTCAATACTATTTTGAACTAGGCCAGTTTTGTCCGTATAAAAACAACATTCTTACTTAAGTGCAGCACAGAGTCCCCCCTCTTGTAGAAAGACTAGGTCTAGCCCACATCTGTTTTGGAGGACTACTTCAGACAAGGATACCATAGAGTCCTTTAAGTCTTGAAGACCCTTTTGTAATTCCTGCAAATCCTTATCTACTGCCAAAAAGAGTTGATTATATTGTTGTTGGGAGGTGACTAATGAAGCGATGCCTGTGCCTGCTCCAGCGGCACCCAACCCCAGGATAACAGCAAGAGTGATGGCAGTGATAGGCTCCCTCCCAAAGATGGAGGAACTCATCTTTGGAATGTATTGTTAGCTTAGGGCAATAAGGAGGAAGTAGGGCCACCCAGCCGAAATCTTCTGGAGCATCTTGTGGTATTTCTGGAATCTCTCTTGTGACATCTCCCAGAGCAGCTGTTTGTTCTTGGGGGAGGGGCTGCATGAGCTGCTAGTCTCTTTTGTCCCAGGGCAGCCAGGTCATGGTCTCTGACAGAGTATGGATAGACTTCTGGCTGCGAGAGACTAGAAATGCTGTCTTTCTATTCCTATACAAGTCTTCCTGGTTTAACATCTCAACCAATAAACATTCAACAATTCCTCAGTAAGCAGTCTTTTGATCATCTGAGCAGTTTTCTTTTAGGCATAAATAAACAACCACCACCACCATCAGGTTTCATATTACCTCAGCCATGGTTGATTTGGCTTGACAACAGTGCCCACATATTTCATGAGACATTACCCCAGATCTTTCCATGAAGGTGTTTTGTGATGAGATGGGTATTTATATTGGTAGAATATGGTAAAGCAGCTGCTGTCTGTAGTATGAATGGGCCTCACCAAATCAGCTGAAGGCCTTAATAAAACAAAAAAACAAAGCAAACAGGAAGGAACTCTTCCAACAGATGGACGTTAGACTCAGACTGCAACTCCTCTCTGAGTCTCGAACCTGCTGGCCTCACAAACAGATGTGTTCCTCACTTAACCTCAGCAATCATGTGAACCAATTCCATAAAGCAAATTAGGTAGAGGATTTTATGTGTGTGTGTGTGTACATCTTATATATATTATATATATAATATGTATTATATGTATTAATTACATATATATGTAGACATTAAATTTAACAGTTATAGTTCAGCAATACCATTAATTCTGTTTCTGTGATGAACACTATTACACTGTTGTGATTAACATGTGTAACCATAGAATTTGTATCCTGGAAACATCCCAAATGTGATGGTGTTGACAGAGGAAGCCTAATGGAAGGTGCTTGAGCCACAAGTGCTCCACCCTCTTGAACAGGCCCAGGCCTTTATAAACAGTACTCACAGGAATAGGTTGCCATGATGTAACAAGAAGCTCCTTGCTAGAGGCCAGCATCTGGCTATTAAGAACAAGTACATATCTGTTCATTGTAAGTTACTCAGCTCCACATATTTTGTTACAGCAACCCAACATAGATAAAGGCACTTAATAAAGTTGTTATTGCTTAAACTATCCAGTGGATCATGGAAGCTATTCATCCTTATCAGCCTAAGCTGCCTACTTATACTTCTTTCCCTAGTGAACAGTCATAAACATATGCAATACCTCCTCCATTTTTTTTCACTAACTATAGTCTCTAAATTCCTTATCCCACATATGTCAATGGTTTTTGGACTATCTTCTTTATCAATGAAGGTCTTCAAAATGTTACACAGAGGTATATTAAACCTTAATCCAGTAGTAGCAGTTTAAAAGATAAGTAGTGATCAGGAGCTAGTTCATTCCAGCTTTCATGTTGATCTTCAAATAAGTTGTTTTTATTCCATTGATGTAGGGTTTCTAACATACCACTAAGAAAGATTATTACAAAAGTAGAGTTGAGAATGAGGTGGATTTTCTGGAATAAAGATGACTAATAAGGTATTATCTGGAGCAATAATAGCTCGGCTGATACAACTGGTAACTCACCCACACAGTTCCAGAAACAGCCTCTGCCTTTTGTAAGTCCATGATGTCACACCAGCCAGCTTTTCGTGATGAGCTGCCAGGGTCTTATGCCCCACTTCATTACTTTCTGGCATACTAACCCTTGTTTGTGTGTTTAGCATGGGTTGTAGTAGACACAGGATAGTCTCTTCCCTAGTCGTAATTGTAGTTATACAGAATTTCATTTTGCAGTTGAGTGTTTTCAGATAACAAGCACCAATACAGCTAGCCCAGATGCTACTCAGTGATTGGCACTGTCTTGTCCTTGTTGGAAAATTGCTGCCACTCTTTGAAAGTTCCTCCACTATACACAGCTGTACCTCTACTTGTGAGACCCCTCTAAGACCTACCCACAATTTTTAAACAAAAAGATATGCACAGCAGAGTCAGGTCTCCATAGAAACCTAGCCTGTAACTACTGTCAACACCTATCCCATTTGGGAAACACTAGACATTCATGATAGCTAAATATCAGAACCATAACCATTTGGTAGGAAAGTTTGGAACACTTTGCTTTGTATGTCTATTTGTGCTATGCATGTGTGTGTTCATATGTGTGTGCACATGCATGTGGAGGCCAGAGAGTCTTTCCCTGAACCTGGTCTCACCAATTTGGCTAGACTGGTGAGCAGGAATTCCAGGTATGCACCACCTGTGTGAGTGACTTTTGTATGAGTGCAGGGCATCCAAATGCTGAGCTTCATTCTTACTTGGCAAGTACTTTACCCAATGAGCCATCTCCATAATAATCTACCTTATTGAAAATATTACTACTAAAATAAGAAGTAGAAGCATTGCAATTGCAATTTACCTTTATTCCTACTCAACAACTACTTACGTGAACTGCAGCATGTTCTAAGCACTGCTATACATATTCTCTCTCTCTCTTACACACACACACACACACACACACACACACACACACACACACACACACTTTGGTCTTAGTTTACTTGGGTTTCCATAATAAACTGCTACAGACAGGGTGATTAACAAATCACATTTATTTTTCAGGGAACTGGAGGCTGGAAAGTTGAGGATCAATGTGACAATGGATTGGTGCCTGGTGACAGCCTGCCCTCTGCTTCCAGAATGGTACCTCCTTGCTACATCTGCCTGCTGGAAGGGGCCAATGCTATATCCTCACATAAAAATAGAAACAAAAGAGTTAGCATGTGTCTCCTTTAGTCCAGAGCCCTTTTACCACCCACAGAACAACCTTGTAATTTATTACATGGAGCCTAAATTTCAACATAAACTTTGGAGGAGCCACAAATATTCAAACCATACATCATATAAATATGAACACACATACCATTTTAATTCATAGTGACTTAAATTATATCACAATAATTTTTATCAACAGTCATGAATATCAGCTAACACACAAATCTGTAAGCCAGATGGTAGGTCCCTGGTAAATCACTTTGCAGGGGTTAGCTGATTTAGTATACAGTGTTACAAGATATGGCATTTATTGTCCCCAATGGACAGATGAGCCAACTGGGACTGGGAAAGACAAAGTCATATCCTTAAGAGTAAAGAGCTGATAAGAGCAAAGGGATCTCTTCCAGCTTTCTCAAGGCGAGCATGCTCCCTTGTCTGTGTTCCCTTGGCTCTAGAAGCTGGCTTTGGCAGAGTACTGAATAGCACAACTACTGCAATTTATAAATGGATAAAATTCCCCTACACTCTGACATTCAAGCATGAGTGTTGGCAACCTAAAATCTCTCACATCAGAACAGTGTCAAACTCATACTGGAAACCAGCTGATTGCCAGGAAGCACTCTGTCCCAGTTTCTCTTTGGTAATTGTCCTTTTTAAAGGATGGGTATTTTGCTATATAGGGATGCTTTCTGTATTTTTCTTACAAATTGTGTTTAAGAGTTAAACAAGTACGCTACACCTTCCAGGGTCAACTAAACAGCAGACAGCTTGCTCTGACTCTCATCTCTTTCCCCACCTTTCTCTGCTGTTTTTCAGTGTTCAGACTTATTTACTTATGTATATAGAGATAAACAGAGATAGTGATAGTGTGAGTATGGGTGTGCCAGGGCATCCTGCCACTACCAATAAATTCCAGACCGATATGCCACTTTGTGCATCTGGCTTTAAATGGCTACTAGGGAATCAATCCAGAGCCACCAGGCTTTGTAAACAAGTGCCTTTAGCCACTGTACCATCTCTCCATCCCCAGACTTTATTTTACTTATTCAATTTATCCCAGTTTTTTAAACATTTTATTTTTAGTTACTTACTTGTGAGAGACAGGAAGAGAGAGAGAAAGAGAGAGAGAGAGAGAGAGAGAGAGAGAGAGATTGAGAGAGAATGTGTGTCCTAGGGCTTCTAATCACTGCAAAAACAAACTCTAGATGTATGCACCACCATGTACATCTGGCTTACATGGGTTCCAGGAAATTGAACCTGGGTCTCAGAATTTAAGACAGGTAAGTGCCTTAACCTCTAAGCCATCTCTCCAGCTCCACTCCCAGTTCTATTATATTATCCTTATATGATATAAGTAACCAACTTAAAGAGTGCAGTGAATTGGTTTTGAGTATATTCACAGTCATGCAACCACTACAACATTAAAACATTTTCCTCAACCTCCAAAAAATCCTGTACCCATTAATAAGTGGTGCTTTTTGAATGTTTCCAAAATATGCCATTGTCCTAAATATAACTGTGAGCTCTAACTGCAACAACATACTTCCCACTCCCCCCAGGTTAGAAGTTCACCACATCCAGTGCATCTTACATTTTGTTCTCTGTGTTTTTTCAAACAATAAGATCTTACTTCACTGTCCATTTATTTATTTAACAGGATCCAGTAAGCAACTTCTCCATCTCAGATCATGTGCTAGACCCTAGGAATACTGTGAAGGCCAAGGAGACAAGCACAGAGCCCTCCTTGGGAAGCTTGTGTTCTAGTTCAAGAAAAAGAGCAGACATGAATAAATCCAATAAAATTTTTAAAAATTCAAGCTATGGAAAATGACAAAAATAAACATAAAGAAACAAGTTGGGACCTACAAGTATGAGGGTGATCCAGCAGTAGGATAGAGTGATGGGGGAAGAACATTGCAGGCACAGAGAGAAGCACCTACAAATGCTAGCTCCCTGGAGAAAGAAAGGAGATAAGGGCTGCTGAGTCTAGTAAGCAATGTGCAAAGACAGGAAGAGAATCTCTTGGGGAAATTTAAGACCAACACAGGGAAATAAGCAACTTCTTATTCCCTGTGGAGAGTGGGGCTGAAAATGTGAGGTGAGAACAAAGAGGTGATGGGGACTTATACTAAGAAGGGGAGGATGGAAAGAAGTTGATGGACTCTTGATCTCCCAGACCAGGGTGTGCTAGGAAAGGATGGAGTATCAAAAACAGAGGGCTTGAGAAATGGCTCAGTGGTTAAGACACTTGTCTGCAAAGCCAAAAGACCCAGTTCAGTTCCCCAGGACCCATGTAAGCCACATGCACAAATTGGTGCATATGTCTGGAGTTTGTTTGCAGTGGATGAAGTCCATGGCATGCCCATTATCTCTATCTATCTATCTATCTATCTATCTATCTATCTATCTATCTATCTATCTATCTATCTATCATCTATCCATCATGTATCTATCAAAAAATAAATAACAGAGTCAGGCATGGTGGTACATGAGTTTAATCTCAGAACTCCAGAGGTAGAGGTAGGAGGATCACCATGAGTTCAGGGCCAACCTGGGATACACAAAGAATTGGAGGCAAACCTGGGCTAGAGTGACACCCTTTCTTTAAAAAAGGGGGCCTGGAGGGATGGCTTAGTTTAAGGCATTTTCCTGTAAAGCCAAAGGACCCAGGTTCAATTCCCTCAGACCCATGTTAACCAGATGCACAAGGGGACACACATGACTGGAGTTCTTCTGCAGTGGCTGGAGGCCCTAGCATGCCCACACTATCTCTCTATCCCTCCTTCTCTGTCAAATAAATAAATAAAAATAAAATATTTTTTAAAAAGATTAAAAGATGGACAAAAACCAACTTAGAAAGCATAATGAAGACTTTCTAGAAGAAAAAAAGTTATCAAAACTAATCCAATATATCCAAGATCCACTCAGTTAACTACCAGTTATTAACCAAATATTTCTATGATCTTGAGAAAAGAATCTATTCAGGGCTGTCTCAAGAGAATGTATGTAGGCTGCTCGTGAAGATTACTAAAGCCACTGATGCACACCAGCAGGTGGGTCTGAGCTCTGTAACTGCCAGTGAAGATAGCTTCTTGTCCCCACAGTGACTTTCACTTCCACTTTGGGTGTAACTCTTTAAAGATAACAAAAACCTAAATCCAGGGATTGATCATACATTCAAATTCTAATAAATTCTGTAAGTCCTAGTTGACTACTCTGCCTCACTGGCTCCCAGTGGTCCAATCAGTAGCTTTAGGCCCCAGTTTTGCAGCATTTCTTAGAGATGCCAAGAATAACGCACTGGTTTCATGAATGAAGTGCCTGTCCCAATCTTGGCAGGCATTGTTTCTTTGGGCTTCCTTGAGGGCTTCTCTATTTGGTATAATGGGATAAGGCCTCCTGTCTCCAGCAGATATGGAAATGGAAAATGACACAAAATTCTTTCTTTTCCTTCATTTTTTTTTTTGCTTTTTTTTATTTATTTTTTATTTTTTAATTTTTATTAACATTTTCCATGATTATAAAATATATCCCATGGTAATTCCCTCCCTCCCCACCCCCACACTTTCCCATTTGAAATTCCATTCTCCATCATATTACCTCCCCATTACAATCATTGTAATTACATATATACAATATCAACCTATTAAGTATCCTCTTCCCTTCTTTCTCCACCCTTTATGTCTCCTTTTCAACTTACTGGCCTCTGCTACTAAGTATCTTCATTCTCACGCAGAAGCCCAGTCATCTGTAGCTAGGATCCACATATGAGAGAGAACATGTGGCGCTTGGCTTTCTGGGCCTGGGTTACCTCACTTAGTATAATCCTTTCCAGGTCCATCCATTTTTCTGCAAATTTCATAACTTCATTTTTCTTTACCGCTGAGTAGAACTCCATTGTATAAATGTGCCACATCTTCATTATCCACTCATCTGTTGAGGGACATCTAGGCTGGTTCCATTTCCCAGCTATTATAAATTGAGCAGCAATAAACATGATTGAGCACGTACTTCTAAGGAAATGAGATGATTCCTTTGGATATATGCCTAGTAGTGCTATAGCTGGGTCATATGGTAGATCAATCTCTAGCTGTTTTAGGAACCTCCACACTGTTTTCCACAATGGCTGGACCAGATTGCATTCCCACCAGCAGTGCAGAAGGGTTCCTTTTTTTCCACATCCCCGCCAACATTTATGATCATTTGTTTTCATGATGGTGGCCAATCTGACAGGAGTGAGATGGAATCTCAATGTAGTTTTAATCTGCATTTCCCTGATGACTAGTGACGTAGAACATTTTTTTAGATGCTTATATGCCATTCGTATTTCTTCCTTTGAGAACTCTCTATTTAGCTCCATAGCCCATATTTTGATTGGCTTGTTTGATTCCTTATTTTTTAACTTTTTGAGTTCTTTGTATATCCTAGATATTAATCCTCTATCAGATATATAGCTGGTGAAGATTTTTTCCCATTCTGTAGGTTGCCTCTTTGCTTTTGTCACTGTGTCCTTTGCGGTGCAAAATCGTTGTAATTTCATTAGGTCCCAGTGGTTAACCTGTGGTTTTATTGCCTGAGCAATTGGGGTTGTATTCAGAAAGTCTTGGCCAAGACCAATATGTTGAAGGGTTTCCCCTACTTTTTCCTCTAGCAGTTTCAAAGTTTCCGGTCTGATGTTAAGGTCTTTAATCCATTTGGACTTAATTCTTGTGCATGGAGAGAGAGAAGAATCTATTTTCATCCTTCTGCAGATATATATCCAGTTTTCAAAACACCATTTGCTGAAGAGGCTATCTCTTCTCCAATGAGTATTTTTGGCATTTTTATCAAATATCAGGTGGCTATAGCTACTTGGGCTTACATCTGGGTCCTCTATTCTGTTCCACTGATCTACATGTCTGTTTTTGTGCCAGTACCATGCTGTTTTTGTTACTATGGCTCTGTAGTATAGGTTAAAATCAGGTATGGTGATACCACCAGCCTCTTTTTTGTTGCTCAGTATTATTTTAGATATTCGAGGTTTTTTGTGATTCCAAATGAATTTTTGGATTGTTTTTTCTATTTCCATGAAGAAAGCCTTTGGAATTTTGATAGGGATTGCATTAAATGTGTAGATTGCTTTAGGTAAGATTGCCATTTTCACGATATTGATTCTTCCAATCCAGGAACAAGGGATGTTTCTCCACTTTCTAGTATCTTCTGCAATTTCTCGCTTGAGTGTTTTAAAGTTCTCATTGTATAGATTCTTTACTTCCTTGGTTAGGTTTATTCCAAGGTATTTTATTTTTTTTGATGCAATTGTGAATGGGAGTGATTCTCTGATTTCATCCTCTGTGTGTTTGTTGTTAGCATATATGAAGGCTACTGATTTCTGTGTATTTATTTTGTATCCTGCTACATTGCTGTAGGTTTTGATCAGCTCTAACAGCTTGCTAGTAGAGTCTTTAGGGTCCTTTATGTATAGAATCATGTCATCTGCAAATAATGATAACTTGATTTCTTCCTTTCCAATTTGTATCCCTTTTATGGGTGTCTCTTGCCTTATTGCTATGGCTAAGACTTCCAAAACTATATTAAATAAAAGTGGGGACAGTGGACACCCTTGTCTTGTTCCTGATTTTAGTGGAAAAGCTTCCAGTTTTTCCCCATTTAGTAATATGTTGGCTGTAGGCTTGTCATAAATAGCCTTTATTATATTGAGATATGTTCCTTCTATTCCCAGTCTCTGTAGGACTTTTATCATGAAGGGATGTTAGATTTTGTCAAATGCTTTCTCTGTGTCTAATGAGATGATCATGTGATTTTTGTCCTTCAACCCGTTTATGTAATGTACATTTATAGATTTGCGTATGTTGAACCATCCCTGCATCTCTGGGATAAAGCCTACTTGGTCAGGGTGAATGATCTTTTTGATATACTCTTGTATTCTGTTTGCCAATATTTTGTTGAGAATTTTTGCATCTATGTTCATGAGGGAGATTGGTCTGTAATTTTCTTTTTTTGTTCTATCTTTGCCTGGTTTTGGTATCAGGGTGATGCTGGCCTCATAGAAGGAGTTTGGTAGAATTCCTTCTTTTTCTATTTCCTGGAAAAGCTTAAGAAGCAATGGTGTTAGCTCTTCCTTAAAGTTCTGGTAAAACTCAGCAGTGAATCCATTCGGGCCTGGGCTTTTTTTAGTTGGGAGATTATTGATAACTGTTGGGATCTCCATGTTTGTTATAGGTCTATTTAAGTGATTAATCTCATTTTGATTTAATTTAGGTGGGTCATATAGATCAAGGAAATCATCCATTTCTTTCAGATTTTCATACTTTGTGGAATATGTGCTTTTATAGTATGTCCCTATGATTTTTTGAATTCCTCTGGAATCTGTTGTGATGTTCCTCGTTCATGTCTGATTTTATTAGTTTGTGGCTCTTCTCTCTTTCTTTTGGTCAGATTTGCTAAGGGTTTATCAATCTTGTTTATCCTTTCAAAGAACCAACTCTTTGTTTCATTAATTCTTTGGATTGTTCTTTTTGGTTCTATTTCATTAATTTCTGCCCTAATCTTTATTATTTCTTCCCATCTACTGATTTTCGGTTTGCCTTGTTCTTCTTTTTCCAAGGCTTTAAGGCAAAGCATTAGGTCGTTTACTTGCGACCTTTCTAATTTCTTAATATAGGCACTTAAGGCTATAAATTTACCTCTTAGAACTGCCTTCATTATGTCCCAGAGATTTTGGTATGTTGTGTTCTCATTATCATTTGACTCTATAAATTTTTTGATTTCCTTTTTGATTTCTTCATTGACCCACTCATCATTTAGTAGTGTATTGTTTAGTTTCCATGATTTTGTGTATGCTACATAGCCTTTCTTGCTACTGATTTGTAGTTTAATTCCATTGTGGTCAGATAGAATGCAAGGAATTATTTCAATTTTCCTGTATTTGTTAAGATTTGCTTTGTGTCCTAATATATGGTCTATTTTAGAGAATGTTCCATGTGCTGCTGAAAAGAATGTATATTCTGCAGCCTTTGGATGAAATGTCCTGTATATATCTGTTAGGTCCATTCCTTCTATGACCTCATTTAGTCCAGATGCCTCTCTGTTTATTCTTTCCCTGGATGACCTGTCAATTGATGAGAGTGAGGTGTTAAAGTCACCCACCACCACTGTGTTTGGTGTTACCTGTGACCTTAGTTCTAATAGTGTTTGTTTGATGAATTTGGGAGCTCCCATGTTAGGTGCATATATGTTTAGGATTGTAATGTCCTCCTGTTGGAGTGTGCCCTTAATCAATATAAAGTGACCTTCCTTATCTTTCTTGACTAACGTCGGACTAAAGTCTACCCTGTCTGATATTAGGATAGCAACCCCTGCTTGTTTTCTAGGCCCATTTGCTTGAAACACCGTCTTCCAACCTTTCACCCTAAGATAATGTCTATCCTTTGTAGAAAGGTGAGTTTCTTGGAGACAACAAATTGTAGGATCCTGCTTTTTAACCCAGTCTGCAAATCTATGCCTTTTCGTTGGGGCATTGAGACCGTTGATATTAAGAGATATTATTGAAAGGTGTGTATTTATGTTTGCCATTTTTGTGTGTGTGTGTGTGTGTGTGTGTTACTGGTTCTACCTGTGCTCTCTTCTGTTAACTGGTATTTGAGTATAGCTTATTTTTTCTAGGTTCCTTATATGTGTGCTTTTCCTTTTGTTCAGCATGGAGGATTCTATCAAGTATTTTCTGTAGAGCTGGTTTTGTCTTCAAATACTCCTTTAACCTGCTTTTGTCATGGAATGTCTTTATTTCTCCATCTATTTGAATGGATAACTTTGCAGGATAAAGTAACCTTGGTTGACAGTTGTTATCTTTCAGAACTTGGAATATATCACTCCAAGCCCTTCTGGCTCTAAAAGTTTGTGTTGAATAATCTGCTGTAATCCTGATGGGCTTGCTTTTGTAGGTAACTTGATTTTTCTCTCTAACTGCTTTCAATATTTTTTCTTTGGTGTGTGTGTTTGGAAGTTTGTTTATAATATGGCGAGGAGAGGTTCTTTCTGGGTTTTGTCTGGCTGGGGTTCTAAAGGCTTCCTGTATCTGTATTGGCACCTCTTTCCCAATTTGGGGGAAATTTTCCTCTATGATTTTGTTGAAGATGCCTACTATGCCTCTGGAGTGGAGTTCTTCTCCTTCTACTATGCCCTGAATTCTTATATTGGATCTTTTCATAGTGTCCCGAATATCTTGAAATTCCCACTGATACTTTTCTATAAGTTTGTCTTTCTCTTTGTTGGACTGCATTAGGTCTGCCACCTGGTATTCTAGCTTAGATATTCTGTCCTCTCCCTCATCCATCCTACTGGTGAGATATTCTACAGAGTTTTTTATTTCATTAACTGTGTTCTTCATTGCTAGTAATTCTGACTGGTTTTTCTTTATTATTTCTATTTCCCTATTTATGTCTTGTATTGCCTTCTTTATTTCATTAAATTGGTGTCCTGCCTCTTCTTTGATTCCTTTGATTTCCTCTTTGATTTCTTCTTTGATTGTTTTCATGTGTTCTTTGACCTCTTTGAACATATTTATAATTATTCTTTTGAACTCTTTCTCAGGCATTTCCTCTAACTCTTTCTCACTGGAGGACATTTCTGATGCATTAATACTTTTAGGTGGATTTATATCGTCTTGCTTTTTAGTGTTTCTTGTGTTATAATGTATATATTTTTGCATCTTGGATTAAGTTAATGCTTGGATTTTCTAGCTAGCTGTGTATTCTTAGCTGTATCAATTGATTTGATGTAATATATTTTAAGGGTAGGACCTTAAGGTTTTAGGTGTGGCTCTTAAGACTCTCAGAGTATCTACAAAGATGTTCTTAGGGATTGAGTTTCCCTGCTATAGGAGTATTCAAGCAGGCTGAGTGGAATAAAATACAGGTAGATTCTAAAATTTAACTAAACACTGTACACATTCAATCAAAAACAGCCCCGAGTATGTATGCAAGAGTAGTTATTATAATGACCAGATCCTCTATCAACAAAGAGGTTTAGATTTCTGGTCTGTTGAGGGATCCAAGTCAGCTTGTGACCAAGTGAGACCCTTCCCTGGTGCAATCCCAGTTACCTTGGGTGATTTTGGTCTCAGTCAACTTGCTGCCTGGGTCGTCGGGCTACTGTTCTGATTTCTGGAGCTGGGCACTTGCTTTTCCTACGGGGCAAACTGAGCCGCTGCTGCTGCCTCTGCTGCTGCTGTAGCTGCCACTGCTGGAGCCACCACTGCTGCTGAAGCTGCTGCTGCTGTGTCCACTGCCGCTGCTCCCCCTGAAGCTGCTGCTGCTGCCGAGTCTGCCGCTGCTGTAACTCCTGGGTCTGCTGCTGCTGGGTCCGCTGTTACCGGTGCTGGAGCCTCTGATGTTGCTGCCGAACTCTGCTCCTGGTTGGGTCCCGTTGTCAGCCCAAGTTGGCATGGCCTGGTCCCGGGCCGCTGCTCTGTTCCTTAATTTTTTTAATTGACAACTTCCATGATTGTAAACAATATCTCATGGTTAATTCCCTCACTCCCCCCACTTTCCCCTTTGAAACTCCACTCTCCATCAAAATCTTCCCATAAGCCCCTGTGAAGGATCTCCCAAAGCCTTTCTCATGGTTTGGTGAATAGGACAGTCAAAGATTCTACTTGGCTCTCTCTCAGTGAGAGAGTCCTGCAGAAATGTGTCCAGGGTGCATGTTTTCTAGGTTTACTAGTGATCTTCACATTACTATAATAGACTACCTGAGGGCTGGAAAGATGCCTTAGCAGTTAAACGCTTGCCTGTGAAGCCTAAGGACCCCAGTTCGAGGCTCAATTCCCCAGGACCCACGTTAGCCAGAAGTACAAGGGGGCACATGCATTTGAAGACCATTTTCAGTGGCTGAAGGACCTGGCACATCCATTCTCTCTTTCTCTCTCTAACACCCTCTTTCCCTCTCTGTCACTCTAAAATAAATAAATATACAAAAAAAATTTAAAGAGAATACCTGAGGCAATTAACTTATAAAGAAAGCTGTAGAAAATTTCCAGGTAAGATGGTGGCATAGTAGCCATGCCAAAGCAGTCTGGCGGCGGGGGGGGGGGGGGGGGGGGAAGGGGGGGGGATGGAGGATAATCAGAAAAACACACTCTTCTACCAAAATTGAAAGTGTATAAGTTATTATCAACCACTGTAGAGAAGTGGGAGAGACTCATGTCTTCTATAAAGGAGGAAATCAGCCACAGTCAAAGTGCCCACCTGTCCAGCTGGCACAGAGCTGCAGGAGCAGAAACCAAGTGGATGAATTTTACATTCACATCAGCCTCCTTGGAAAGTCAAGAAACCTGAAGGGAAAGGCAGCAGGGATGAGCTGAGTGGCTGTTGAAGGAGAACACAAATGGGATCAGCTGAGCAGCTCTGATACACTCCAGGCATCCTACACCACCTCCCATTCCCCAACCGCCAGTGCTGAGAACCACCAGAGAATGCATTCAACCCCTGGCCACATGGCACCTAGCACAGCCAATCAGAACACCATCTCCACAGCTCAACAGAGAGGGATCAAGGTAGGCACTCAGCATTGGTGAGTTTGGAAAGCATCCCAAAAGGAAACAGGGCTTACTTACCCAGAGGCAAGTACATAGGCCTGAACAGGAAGTGCTATTCTATCTTTCCATGTCAGGACAGGTTATATGTTACAGTTGAGTGATATAGTCCTGGTTGGCTTTACCATTATAAAATAAGATGTATTGGGGGGTTGACTATTGTTGTCTTTGATGTTTTCTGAATTATAAGATCTTTGCCTCTTTTTTCTGTCATTTTTTGGGCCAGGGTCTAATTCATCCCCAGGCTGAGCTGGAACCCATTTCAGACAATAAATCTCAACCACCCAGTTGACAGGATTAAGGGTGTGGGGCAACACAAACCGTTAAGGGACTTTGGCGTTATTAGAATATGTGTTTTAATCCCCATTCTTGCATACATACTCTGTGCTGGTTTTGATTGAATGTGTATATTGCTCAATTTAATTGTGTAATTTGCCAGTAAATTGCTCCACCCAGTCTACTAGAATACTTGAATATTAGGCAAAATCAACACCTAGGGTCACTTCTATTTCTCTTTGGAGCTAAATTTGGCACATTAAACTCCTGACCTGAAGATATATAAAGTCTGATTTACACAGCTAAGAACACTGCAGATAATTGGAAAATGCAGGCATCAAATTAACTCAACATTCAAAACTCTCTACATTATCATACAAGAAACACAAAAGATCAAGACCATACAATCCCACCAAAAATTATAAACCCATCATGACCTACAGTGAGACTGTTTAGGATGATATGCCTGACAAAGATTTCAAAAAAGATTATATTTATATTCAAAGAAATCAAAGAAGAATTCAAAGAAAACAAAGGAATAAAATAAGAAAACAAATTCCTGAAGGAGAAAACAGGGAATCAACTTAAAGAAATAAGGATATCAATACAAGATATGAGTAAGGAAATGGAAATAATGAAAAAAATACCAATCAGAAATTCTAGAAATGAAAACCAGAGTAAGTCCAATGGGAAACTCTGTAGAAAGTCTCATCAGTAGAATAGATCAAGGTGAGGACAGAATATTTAAACTAGAGAATCACGTGGCAGATCTAATATAGTCCAACAAAGAGAAAGACAAACTAATAGGAAGGCATGAATGGGAATTTCAAGACACTATGAAGAGATCAAACATAAAACGTCAGGGCATAGTAGAAGAAAAATTTCACTCCAAAGGCATAGCAGGTATTTCCAATAAAATCAAAGAAAATTCCCCCAAATAGGGAAAGTGATGCCAAGAAAGATATGGAAAGCCTTTATAATGCCAAATAGACAAAATCAGGAAAGAATCTCTCACTGTAATATTATAATTAAACTACAAAACACACAAACCAAAGAAAATATGTTGAAAGCAGTTAGAGAGAAAAATCAATTCACATACAATGTCAGAAGGGCTTGGAATGATGTATTACAAGTTCTGAAACATAACAACTGTCAATCAAGATTATTTTATCCAGCAAAGCTAGTCACCCAAATTGACAGAGAACTAAGGACATTCCACCACAAAACAGGCTAAAGGAATATATGAATACTAAACCAGTTATACAGATACTTGAAAAGATCTTCCATTATGAATAGAAAGAAATCACACATATAAAGAAACAGGAAAAAATAAACTATGCTCAAATAATAGTCAATACAAGAGAGTAAAGGAAAAACCAAAAAAACTACAAAACAAGAAGAATGGTAAGAATAAATACACACCTTTCAATAACTCTTAATGTCAACAACCTCAAGACCTCAGCAAAAAGACAAAGGTTGGCAGACTGGGTTTAAAAGCAGGATCCTTCTATTTGCTGTCTCCAAGAAACTCGCCTTTCCATAAAAAATGGACACTATCTTAGGATGAAAGGTTGGAAAACAGTATTTCAAGCAAATGGGCCTAGAAAGCAAGCAGGTGTTGCTATCCTAATATCAGACAGGGTAAACTTCAAACCAATATTATTTAGGAAAGGTAAAGAAGGTCACTTTATATTAACTCAAGGAACACTCAAACAGGAGGACATTACAATTCTAAAAACATATACACCTAACATGGGGACTCCAGACTTCATCAAACAAGCACTATTAGAATTAAGGTCACAGATAACACCAAGCACAGTTGTAACTGGTGATTTCAATACTTCACTCTAATCAATTAACAGGTCATCCTGGCAAAAAAATAAATAAATAAATGGGGAAGCATCAGGATTAAAGGAGGTCATAAAACAAATGGAACTATCAGAGAGCTACAGATCATTTCATCCAAATTCTTCAGAATAAACATTCTTTTCAGCAGTACATGAAAAATTTTCTGAAGTAGACCACATATTAAGACATAAATCAAATCTCAACAAATACAGGAAAATTGAAATAATTCCTTGCACTCCATCTGATCACAATGGGGTTAAACTAAAAATCAACAGGAAAAATAAGCTGCAGAGCATACACAAAATCATGGAAACTAAACTAAGAAATGGACATGTCAATGAAGAAATCAAGAAGATAATAAGATAATTTTTAAAATCCCTAGAATCATGCCTCTTTCTCTGTCTGTCACTCTCAAATAAATAAATTAAAATAAACAAAAAAACAGCCTGGAGAGATGGCTTAGTGGTTATTGGTTAGTGAAGCCTAAGGACCCTGGTTCGAGGCTCGATTCCCCAGGACCCATGTTAGCCAGATGTACAAGGGGGCGCATGCATCTGGAGTTCATATATGGTGGCTGGAGGCCCTGGCATGCACATTCCCTCTCTCTTTCTCTCGTGCGCTCGCTCTCTCTCTCTCTCTCTCTCATATATATATATATGTCTGTCTATCTATCTATCTGCTTCTTTCTCTGTCTGTCACTCTCAAATAAATAAATTAAAATAAAAAAAAATATTTTAATCCCTAGAATCAAATGATAATGAGAACCCAACACACTAAAACCTTTGGGACACAATGAAGGCAGCCACAAGAGGGTTTAAGTATCTATATATGAAAGAAAGGTAGCAAGAAAACAACTTAATGCTTCACCTTAAGGTCTTGGAAAAAGAAGAATAAGACAAACCAAAAATCAGTAGATGGGAAGAAATAATGATGATTAGGGCAGAAATTAATGAAATAGAACCTCCCCCTCAGAGCCAGCTTGAGCTCTGGTTGTTCACTCTCTGCTGTGAATGTATGATGAAATGAGCCAGCTACCTTCACCTTGATGAAGTTTCCCCTAGATACTATAAGCCTGAAATAAGTCCCTTCCTCTGATAAGCTGCTTCTGGTCAGGTGTTTTATCCCAGCAATGAAAAGGTAACTGCAACAGAGAAAATTGGTACCAAGAGTGGGGTCATTGCTCTAATGAATTTGACCATTGAGGAAGGAATATGAAAAGATTTGAACTGGTGAAATCTTCTAGTGTTGTAAGCAGAGTTTGATGTGTTATTCTGGTGAGAGTTGAAAATTCTAAATCCAGAGAGTTACTGAATGTAAAGGCTTGGCTTATGAAGTGTCAAAGTGGAAGGAAAGAACTTTGTTGGAACTGGGATTCCTGAGAGGTTTGGGAAAGGTTGAATTTAAAAGTAATGAACTGATATACTTATTAGAAGTATAGAACCGAAAGGTATGAAAGACATAAAGTCTGCCACAGAAAGAAATTCAAGCACTGTGACTTGTTTTAGACTTAAACTGCAATGGTTACCACCATTAAAGGTGGGTTGAGTGTTTTGCATTGGGACAGTGGAAAGGATGCCCTAAGGGTGAAACCAAACCAATGGAATTCTCAAGCTAGTAGGAACATACATTCTTTTGCAAGAAAGGGATGTGAAGGAAGAATGCTGAAGAAATATTCTGCACTTAAGGTCAATCTTTATTCTCACACACTCCTGGATTTACAAGTTTGGCTATGCCACTCACCTGGTACTGGTTTTTGAAGCATAAAAAATGCAGGAAAGGGCTGGAGAGATGACTTAGTGGTCAAGCACTTGCCTGTGAAGCCTAAGGACGACAGTTTGAGGCTCAATTCCCCAGGACCCATGTAAATCAGATGCACAAGGTGGCACATGCATCTGGCATTCCTTTGCAGTGGCTGGAGGCTCTGACATGCCCTTTCTCTCTATATATATATCTGCCTTTTTCTCATTGTGTCTGGTGCTCTCAAATAAACAAATAAAAATAAACCAAAAAAATGCAGGAAAGAGGGCTGGAGAGATGGCTTTGTGGTTAAGGCACATGCCTGCAAAGCCTAAGGACCCAGGTTTGATTATCCTGTACCCATGTAAGCCAGATGCACAAGGTGGCCCATGCATCTGGAGATTCTTTGCAGTATCTAGAGGCCCTGGTGTGCCTATTCCTTTTTTCTCCATCTTCCTCTTTCTTGCTGTCTAAAATAAATAAATATATTTTTAATTTCTTTGTTTATTTTTATTTATTTATTTGAGAGTGACAGACAGAGAGAGAAAGAGGCAGAGAGAGAGAGAGTGAGTGAGTGAGAATGGGTGTGCCAGGGCCTCCAGCCACTTCAAATGAACTCCAGATGCATTGCCCCCTTGTGCATCTAGCTAACATGGGTCCTGGGGAATCAAGCCTCGAACCAGGGTCCTTAGGCTTCACAGGCAAGCGCTTAACTGCTAAGCCATCTCTCCAGCCCAATAAATATAGTTTTTAAATGCAGAAAATCTGGTCATGAAGGGCACATGGTTCCAGGAACCAGTAAGATGTAACAATGTGAAGCAGGGTTAAAAACCTTGTATGTGCAATAGTGGCACGTCTGTTATGGGAGAAACCAACCACTCTCTAATTGGACTGGAGGCCTGCTCCATGGGAAGGAATACATGCCTGATACTAAAAACTGATGATGGGAGAAGTCATGAGCCCTAGGAGTGTAATGTCTGATGGGGTCTGGCTAAATATACATATTGTGCTCTCCAAACTGCCCAGTAAGCACTTCTCTTAATGTTCATGCCCATATATTAATGCTACTCTCACTTTTGGTTAGAGAAGCTTCTTTTATTAGATGGCGGTGACCCTGGGATGACTCAGAAGACATCATGGTGCTGAGAAGTGACAGAGAAGTGCTCAACACAGAGACATCTCTATCACACCTTCCAAGGCTCATGGTCTCTTGTGGAAGAGGTGGCAGAAAGAATGTAAGAGCCAAAATAAAGGTAGGACTGCTTACAGTGTACTCTTCCAGACATAAAATAGCCTGGATATCCATGACCTCACATTGCCTAGTACTACCTACACAAAATCAGTATAACAGGAGAAAAAGATTATGATATCAAAATAAAAGAGACTGATTGAGAGGGGGAGGAAATAGGATAGAGAATGGAGTTGTGAAGGGGAAAGTCAAGGGGAGGTTTATTGTCTATAATTATGGAAGTTGTAAAAAAAAAAAAAAAAACAGATCCCAATATGGAAGCCCTATAAAGCCACTCTATGGAGCTATGAAGATGAGATGTGGGTTATAATGGAGACCCCAGGACTTAGAGATACCAAGACTGTGGGAAAGCTGTCAAAGAAAGCTGCTTCCTCGGCTTGGGCAGATCTTCCCAGAGAGCAAGAAGACAGCAATGGGGCAAAAAACTGCTGATCCTTTGGAACCAAAGGACGTTATCATGGGTCCCAGATGAAATATGAAACTGTAGATGATGTTAGATATTTGCTTGCTTATTATAATTTTGAATTGGTCCAGTCTTGCCTTATTGTACCTTTGCTTTTGTAATGGGAATGTTTAACTTCTGTGCCATTATGTGTTAAAAGTATGTAGCTTATGTTTTGAATTCATGGGGCTGACAGTTAACTGTCTTGAAACTCAAAGGACACTTTTGACTTTTGAGGAGTGTTAAAATTGGTAAAGACAGTGGGGACTTTTAAAGCTGGACTGAGTACATTTTGCATAGTGAGATGATCATGAATCTATGAGGGCTGGGGCAGAATGTGGTAGTTTCAATGCATATGTTCCCCATAGCCTCAAATATTTTTGATTCAGTTTCCTACTTAGTCTAAAACAGGTAGACTCCTGCTGGAGGAGGTGTCTCTGGGAGCACATCTTGAGTATAGCCTACTGTATGTTCAAAAGCAGCTTGAGGTCTGACTGTCCATTCTCTTTCTCCTATTGATATATAAGAAAGTGAACCAGATTCCTCTCCATGATAAAGCTTTCCTTCAAAACTGTAAGCTCAAGATAAACCCTTTACTCCCATAAGCTGCTTCTTATCAGGTGTTTGGTTCCAAAAATGAGAAGGTAACTATAATAGGAATCATGATCCTTGCTTGTGGAGGTGGCCTGGGGCAATGGCTTAGTGGGCAACATGCTTGTTGCATAAGCAGGAGGACTGGAATTCAGATCTCTAGCACTCACAATAAATGCTGAAGGTGACACACAACTGTAATTCACTTCTGGGAGACAGAGAAAAAAGGATACCTGAAGTACCTGAAGCCTAATGGCATGCCTAGCTGAATTTGTGAGCTGTGGTTTCAATTTGAGACTCTGGCTCAAAAATAAGATGGAGAGCAATTGCAAAAGATATATGGTATGACCTTCTGCAGACCTGCATTTCACATACACAAATGTGTCCACATGCACATGCACATGCACATGCATAAACATGCACTCACATACACATGTGAAAAAATACCTTTTCTTGGTCTTCATATATTAAGAATGTAAGAATGGTGGCAGGAATAGGAGGTGGCTGGTCATTTGCATCCACAACCACGAAGCAGAGAGATAAATGCTGATGCTCAATTTACTTTTTCCTTCCTTTTTTATTTATCTAGGACTCTACTCCATGCAATGGTGCTGCCAACATTCAGGTGTTTCCTCCTCACTTATATCCCTTTGGAAGCTCTCTCAGAAATTTACTCAGAGTCTTGTTTCTCAGGTGATTTTAAATCTAATCAAGCTGACAGTGACTATAAACCATCATGACAGGTTTGAAACACAAATGGGACATGTCTAGAAGGTAACAGGAAATGAATAATTAGAACTCCAGAGAAAGCCAAAGCCACATTTTATATTTATTTTTTGTCTCTATATCTATAATGTTTCAAATTCTCTCTCATAATGATCACTTTTGAAGCCCTAGAAGAGAACTGAGAATCCAGTATCATAGAGGAAAGAGGAGCAGAAAAAGAACAGAGGGAAGCAGCAGGCAAAGCCTGCAATTAGAATATTGGAGGGGCCAATTAGAACAGAGGACAAGAACAGCTGGGGAGGCTTAAAAGCTAGAGCTCCTTGTCACCAAGCCATACAAAGAGAAAGACTCAGGAAAGGAGGCTGATATGTCCAATAACAATAGCAGTTCAAGTAGCTAAAGCAGAGAGAAGTCATCAGATGCTGTCATGTGGTCCTTTGTTGACATGCAGGAGAAAGATTTAGTTCAGGGTTAGGGTAATGAGCAAGGTTGAGCATGGAAGCATAAAACAGAAAAGGTGGACTTCATTACATGCTGCCTATTTCCTACCTTGGCACCTCCTTTTGTGTTTCAGCTCTACCTTCTCCTGGCATCCCATTCTGCCCTTGGTTTATTATTCCCATTGTCTTCTGCCTTAGTACAATCACATTTTACCAGCCACATTCAGCTAACTAGTAAACTATGCTACTAAGTAGATTTTATCAGATTAGTAATAAGATTAGCTAGTGTTTTCTTGATGAAACTTGATGCTGTAAGTTCTGAACAATGGACAGAATCTTTTTAGGGACACCTTTGTCTGGCAAAATCCCTACTGGTAAAGCACACCTTTGATCCCAGCACTCAGGAGGCAGAGGTAGGAGGATTGCCATGAGTTCAAGGCTACCCTGAGACTACATAGTGAATTCCAGGTCAGCCGGAGCTAGAGTGAGACCCTACCTCAGAAAACCAAAAAAACAAAACAAAACAAAAAAACCTTACTAGTATGTTAACAATGTCACCCTCCTAGAGTTATGATTTGGGTTAGTTTTTCTCTTTAGCATATATACTATAGTATTTTAAGTGGTAATTTTAAATTTTTTTTCTAATTTTAAGAATTTTATTTAAAAAACAAGAAGATATGCCCTCTATTCTTTCAACCTGCAGACATACATTTGTCTAAGACTATATGCCTTCTGCTGCTCTTTTGTTCTCCTTCCACAGCTCTGTGGCAGCCAGAATTAACTCAATGGACATCTTGGCAAACACTGCAGTCAGACATTTGTTCCTTTTAATGTCATGGCAATGTCTCAATAATTGTTCTTCTATACTAATTGGTATCTAGCTTTTAATGAAATTGGATCTTTGCATATCCAAAAGCCATTTATGCAAATTAAAACAATGACTTCACTCAGTAAACTCCAAATGTTAACCACAGTTATTATGACAGTCATTGAAGGTAATCAAAGCTTCATCTTCACAATTTTCTTTTTAGAGACCAACAACTGACACAAGTGGAATCAGGAAAGTAATAATAGTCTAATCCTTACTATTTATAGCGATAATAAACAACATACATAGCAAACAAATTAACCACTCTTCCCCTTGGGTCAGTCAGTTACCAAGATATGATATCACTTCCTACTTCTTGCATCTTTTCCTTTATCACTGATGCATCCAGCCCCCCTTTCCTCTCCTCTGGACCATGTCAACAAGGTTCCCCTCCTCTCTCCTTGTTCACCAGTCATTTATGAGTTCACGAACCAAGGAGCCAAGCCTCAAGCCACTGCTCTGTTTACCATCTTGAATGGCCCTTAGGGAATCATGGGATGTTTAAGCTCTTCACTGTAACAAGCCAGATGGTCGCTTTTCTCCATCATACCTCTGAGTCTTGTGAATTTGGGCTCCAGTGCTCTAGATTCAGCTGAGATTGTTAAGTAAAACTTATATCCCTACCAGAGTTCATTCTCCCTGGTGGCAATTCCTCTTTGGGATCTAATGCTACCTTCTGTCATTGCCCCTTGGTCAAGATCACCACAGTCAGGATGTCAAATTTTCTACTTTTACCACTTGGTAACAGGGGTTGATGTCTCTCTCTCTTGTCCCTTTCTGAAGGCTTTCGGATCAATCGATATATATACATACACACACACACACACACACACACACACACACACACACACACATATATATATTACCCCAAAACTTTTACAAAATGAAGAAAAGCCATGTAGAATCATGGGATGTTTAAAAATATTTCTGTTTTTATTTACTTATTTAAGAGAGAAAGATAGGAAGAGAGAGAGAGAAAGAGAGAATGGACCCATTAGGGCATCTAGCCACCGCAAATGAACTCCAGACACATGTACCACCTTGTGCATCTGGTTTACATGGGTCCTGGGGAATCTAACCTGGGTCCTTTTGGCTTTGCAGACAAGTGCCTTGACTGCTAAGCCATCTGTCCAGCCCAATCATAGGATATTTTTAAAGATAACTGCATGTTCTTTCCAAAGTCAAGTCATGACTGAGTACTTTATATAAAGGGTATTGCTTCAATATATGTTCTATATTTACTTCTTAATAAAAACCCCACCTTACCAGGCACACTATTACACCCACATAATTACATTTTTATAAAATTCAACTTGCTATAAGCACACATATAGCTAAACCTTCACATCTGCTAAGAAAATGACTTTTTTGACAATCTCCTTTAGTTATGATGTTCATACTTTACAGATGGCTGGCTAGGCATTCCCTGGGGTGACTAGCACTAACTTCTCTGACATCAACCAAAACCCAAATGAATGAAAGCCTTCAACTTTTATTTCTTTTGAACTAGACTTCTTGAAAAAGGAAGAATAAAAGAAGCTCATAAATATAGGTGCATGTGATGTTGGAGGCAAGGTTTTCCAACTCAACTTAGTCAAGCTCTTTCACTATGAATAACCCTACTTTTGGAAATTTTTACTTGGGCATCCAGAAAATGATGGCTTTGAAGGCAAAAAATAATTTCCCCTAAAAAATAGGAGAAAATTTTACGAGTCAAATGCTGGATTCTCTGATACAAGTAACAATACCACCAAGTCAATAAATATCTCTAACTAGCAAGATCTTTGCGTATGGAAAAATACAAAGGTGCATCAAGCCTTCCAACATTGTTCTTCAAGGTCTAAGCTAAAGTGAACAAAGCTGATGTAAGGATCTTGGGACGCTCTAGAGATGAGAGATTCAGAGAGCCATATTTGGGAGCAGGCATAATAGAGCTATTGGAAGTAGTCCTGCCCATTTGGCAGTGATTGAATAAGTTAAGAAAGCTGCAAGTCTGTATTTACATTATAGTTTCTTCAAATAAGAACCTTATAAGACAATTCTTATGCTCTTTTTGTTTGACCTGTTTGGGGAACCAGTGCTCCTTGCAATAACTTCCAAAGAAAGCTTGACAGCATCTACTTTCTTTCTATAATTACCTTGTTTAAATGGATAAACTTCAAAGAACCAGAATAGAAATTCCAAGTGAGTAAACTAAATAGAAAGTATATCACCATGCACAACTGTTTCTGGACCAGAATATAGACATAAAATTCCAAGGTCTATAAAGTAAACTAGATGATCTCAAAACCATTCTCTACTGCTTCACTTGTCAAGTCTTCATATTTATTGAAATCATCATCTTGTAAATACCCCAATAAGATCACCTGAGTTCCATACCACAACCCTGGGAAACTCTATGACCAACTTCCTCCCACACAGATATACCCATCTACACAACACATGCCACATACACAGACAGAGAGAGATGCATTTTCCATCTCCATATCAGAATCTCGAAGCTGTCATTCTCTCCCCACCTTTTTGTTCCCAGATTGCTGGTGTGTGGAAGCTGTTGGTTTTACCTTCATCAAAGGACTATTTCCATCAGAAGGGAGCTGTGTCATTAAGATTATGCTTCCTGTATCTGCCTTCAGAGATGAGGCCAAAAATGATAAACATAGGGTTAAAACTTGCCCTATGCCCTAGAGAGGAGACCGCCTCTGTAGTCTGGTAGCCCATTATCTAAATAAAGCAGGGTTTCTTCAACTTTTTTCAATTGCCTGAAAAATCCTAATGTGGATGCAGATGTACACAAGTCACATTTGCTGATAAAACAATCATAAAGTACCTGACTTTAAAATGATGTTTAGCATTCATGAATTCTACTATTTACTGAAGATGAAAGAAAGTTCACATACTAGTAAGATAGGTGTGCTTGCTTAGTTTCACATGAAGAATCTTAACTGTCTATTTCATTTTGCAGAACATAGAGCATCTTCAATATTTTTCACAGTTGATTGACATTTTGATTTTCTATTTGCTTGTGCTAAGGTCAACTAGCATAAATATATAGTACAAGATGGCAGAATTATATGTATGGTCATTTCAAAAACTGTTGGAAATTCTGTCCTAATCCCAAGCCAAAATTTGTTTGATAAATTGTTGTGTTGGTGAAACTCAAATCGAGCAACTCAAATAGCAATCTTTAAAATGAAGCATTCTAACAATAAGATCTAAAGATATTCTAGTGTAATACATGTTGAGAAATAATGATAGGAAAATGTTAAGTCTTTATTTTCCATAATTAACATGCTTCTTCAAGAGTATAAAAAGTTATATGTACAGTAAAAGTACCACAATTCAGGCTATAAAGATGGCTTTGAGGTTAAGGTGGTTGCCTGTGAAGCCTAAAGACCTAGGCTCAATTCCACAGAACCCATATAAGCCTGATGCACATGGTGGCACATGAATATGAAGTTTGTTTGCAGTGTCTAGAAAGCCTGGTGCTCCCATTCTCTCTCCCCCCCCCCCTCTATCCCTGTCTCACAACTGGGAATTTACAATGTACTCTCAGGGTGACCTCAAACTCATGACGGTCCTCCTACCTCTGCCTCCGGAGTGCTGGAATTTAAAGGCATGAGCCACCAATACCATATTCATAGTATACCATAGTCTTAAATCTGATCTAAGGTATTTTAAGTAGGGTTCCTTGGCATGACAGCATTCATAGTGCCAAGCGCATGGTCTGTGTTCATAACCAAGTCTACAGTGAAATTGCTGGGCTCTAGAGATCTCTCCACAGGATGAGATCCAAGCTAGTTAGTCCTCAACACCCATGTTTGACTTTCTTTTCTCTCTTCTGTTCTCCTGAGAGTGCTCCTGCCATAAGTCACTTTGACAGCAATCCCTGTCTCAAAATAATCCCTTCCTCTTGCTCTTCTTTTTCATGTTTAGATAGTGGTCAGGAAAGCCTATAACTCACCATCCTGCTGCCTCAGCCTCCTGAGTGGAGAGTGAGATTTTACACATGTATCATCATACCCATCTTCAAAGCTGCTCTTTTTAGAACCTTTCCTAACACAATTGGGTTTAGTGGTCTGTTTCCCACACCCCACCTGCCCTGCCAAAGAGGAATAATAACTGAACCTTGACCAGAAACACTTTAGGTTTGAGTATCAGTGCCACATCACTACCAGAATCAGCCATAGGGTAGACAACCCTCTCCTCCCCACAGGGTTTTGTAACACAAGAGGAAAGCGTATGTGTCTTAATGTTTCAGGGACACTGATTTTGTCATATTTTCACTAATAAGCACAAAAAGAAAACAATAAATCCTTGTGGCATGAGTACCCTGGAGTTTGTCACTGTCCTTAAAGGGTCTCTGAAAGCTATTGAAAGAAACACACAAAATAGGACCCAGCTAATTCTACCCTTGTAGCTTCACTGTACCCCCCAACTCATCCTTCATCCTTCTTAGTTGTTTTTAACCTCTCTTTTGAATAAACTAAAAATTTTAACTTTGCTCAACTACTTTATGGATTAACGTAGGAGTTTGCAAAATGTATGATGCCATGTGGGGAGGGTGGTAAAAGACCATGAACACAAAGAAATCCTTTAAGAATATATAAGAAGGGCACAACTTCCCCATGTATGGAATATGAGTGATAAAGGACACCTGCCAACTCTAGCTGTTACATGGTTAGATTAAGTTTAAGGCAAGTAAAATTACAAAGACTGAAGAAAAGGAAACACTTGGTAATAAGGAAGGTGGGCTCTAGAGATCTCTCCACAGTTTCTACTCAGTATAGAACATCTAATTTTCATTAAGAGGAAGAGAAGTAGATTACCAAGGAGAAGAGGGAAATCCCAGGCCTTGAGCCCCCATGGCCCAGAGGTGTGACTGCATGTGGTAGAGCTGGTCCACCAGTAAATCACAGATTGCCTACAGAGGTGTGACAGGAGAATAGGCTACACAGATACTGAGGAGCCAACTCAACAAGGTGCAGAGGATGATAGAAATTATTCTAGCAGGAAGTCTTTTGTTTGCAATGAGCAATCTGATCACCACATGAGGAACAGATTAGAGAGAACAGAAGGCAGTGAGACCAGCTGTGAGGCTCTTGAAATGACACCTGTTGCTTACATGCCAGACACTAGGCTTAGGATTTTACACATTTTACTTCATTTTGCCTTTACTCTGAATGTGACAAAGGCTCCTGTGCAACTGAAGTGACAGAAGGAAACTAAAGCCTGGGAGACTCTGCTGCCCAGGAAGACAAAGTTCTTTAGTAAGGGCAGTGGATTAAACTGGGGAAGCCTATCTCCAGAGTCTACAAGCTTTCTTGTTCCCCTGTTTTGAAAACAGCAGGAAATGTGTTCTGGAGATACCCTAGGGTAGTAATAACTGCAACAGAAGAAAAAGAACAAAACTATGCTTTCAGGGTGGTTATAATAGGGCAAAGAGTAATTAAAATAATTGGTTTCCCATTTCCATGAACTGCAGAAAAGAAATTACACAGAGTAACAGAGTATCAGCTTCATTAATGAAAATGGTGCCTGTTGTGGACTGAATGTAAAATGTCCCCCATAGCCTCATATGTTTGACGACTTAATCCCAAACTGGTGATGTTGTTGGGTAAGGTTGTGGCACCTTGGTGAAAGAGTGTATAAATGGGGGTAGGCCTGGGATTTTATAGTATAGCTCCACTTGCCAGTTCACTACATTTCCTCCTTGCTAATGTGAAGATGTGATGCCAGGTCTTTGATCCTGCCAGGCTATCACCATGATAGAAACTTCTTCTCTAAAGTGCTAGCCAAAACAAACCCTATACTTTCCTAAGATGCTGCTAGTGAGGCATTTTGTCCCAGCAATGGGAAACTAGCTGCTACAGTGCCATGGTTTGAAGTATGCTAACTACACAGAAAATGTAAGACATCCTGATAAGATGTAGGAAATGAGGTCTTCACTCCCAGCCTCATTCTCTTCCCTCACTCAATGGCAGTATACCCCCTTCCATCTTTCACAACTCAGGATTGTCACCTTTGCTCTGCTCTTTGCTCTTAAGAGTTTATTCTAAAGAAACTATCTGGTACAGATGTTGTTGTGCCACCAAGTTCTCTCTTCCTGTATGGCTCTGACATTAACAAAGATGCTTTGTATTGTGTCAAAGGCATTGATAAAAATTAATAGACTGTGATGGAAAGAGGTTTCTTGGCACCCACCAAAATCCTACATGTCTAAGTAAGACACTCAGGCTTTCCTCTCAAGATAAAACAAGATATTGTCACAGATTAAAATATAAGGTAGTCTTCTATTAATTCAATAGTTATGGGCTGGACCTGTGTAGTTCTCAAAATCCTTTCTCAAAGATCCCTTGGACTGTCCATGAATTACCTATAGCATCTAAGTCTTCTTTCAAAAATACCAAACATTGTGGTGAAAATGTTGCTACATTCAAAAATCAATTATTGTTAAAAAATTAAAGAGTCTTAAAAAAAAGTGTTGTTTCAGTAGGAAGTTCTTTGCCAACATGTATTGCAAAGGGATTATCTTCTTAAAATCATGTCCAGGGTAAAATGTTTGTTTAGGCAAATAATTTACAGATTGGGACAAATGTTGATGTCACCATCATCCCTGGTCAGTTGGCAGAGTTTCTCAAACTTTTTGAATTTGGTAGTCATCATCTGGTGTGTATCACTGCTAGAAAATACTTGAAACCACTGAGAAGGTGCCAATCACTGTGGGAGGAAACACAGGAACCATAAAGAGAATAATAGCCAAGGATTCTATTTTGCCAGAGGGTCACATGGAGTGACAGAAAGCCCTGGCACCCCTTCTCTCTCTCTCTCTCTCTCTCTCTCTCTCTCTCAAATAAAATGTGTATTATAAGGGGAATTAATTAGTTTACAGGATATAGTCTGGGGAGCCCAACAATAGCTCTCTGCAAGCTGGAAAGTCAGAGAACCCAGTAGTTGCTCAATCCATGAGGCTGGATGCCTCAGCAGTCACTATCTATCACTAAAGGCCTGCAGTATTCTTAGCTAGCCACTGGTCTTCAGTCCACATTGGAAGACAGATGAAGTTGGATCCCAATGGCCATGAAGGGTAGCAACAACAGTGTAGATAGAGCACACACCAACAAGTAGCAGAGGCAGCCAGGCCAAAGGTCCTTGTGTTGTGGAGCTTCTATGTAGATAGTCCACCACTGGAAAGGCTATTCATCATGAGGGAGGGCTTCCTCCCTCAGTTAATCCTTTCTGGAAATGCCCTCAGACTCTTTCAAGAGGCTTGCCTCTTATTTGAGTCCTAATCTGATCAGGGTAACAAAAGAATGTAAATGTCCCATCTCATATTCATCCTTTAAGATCTTTAATTTTTTAGTAATAATTATTGACTTATGAACATCGCAACATTTTTACCACCTTTTGGCACTTGCAGAATCTAAGTCACTTATCCTACAAATCTACTTAAGGCTGGAAACCTCAGTTTGTGGAGAGAAGGAACAGTGTCATTAAAGCCTTTTCTAATTTCTTAGAGGCTTTTTTTTTTAACCTTTCAAAATATTATTTTATTTTATTAATTTGCAAGGATATAGTGTCAGACACAGAGAGAGAATGAGAACAAAAATGGGTGTTCCAGGGCCTCTCGCCACTGCAAACAAAGTCCAGATTCATGTGCCACTTTGTGCATCTTGCTATATGTGAATAATGGGAAACTGAACCTGGGTCCCTAGGTTTTGCAGGCAAGCACCTTAACCACTAGGCCATTTCTCCATCCCTTTTAGAGACATTTTTAAAGCCTCTTTTAATACAGAAAAATCAGTAGAAGGAATCAGTGTTCTGACCAGACAGAGAAATCTAGAACTCCATTTAATAAGACAGCTGGTACTGTTGGGGTCTTGTGGACAAATGAGCCCAAATTAATGGTTTGTTTGCAGAGAGGCTTTTCCCAATCTATACATTAGGATTAACAATCCCTAACACATGGTGTCCATCTGATTTAGGGTCAATTCTTACACAAAGTTGTGCTCCTTTGGAGATCAAGTCCCCTTCCCTTTTAGGATAAAGCTAACTTTCGAGGTTGGAGATTTAGAAAAATCTTGGATCCATTTGACCTCAGTTTCATTAAGAATTAGGGAGTAAGTAACATTCCTAATTACTAGATTTAGGTAGAGTTTGCTGCGGGATTTAGGATGGGAAAACAAATACTTTTGAAAAGTTAACTGAATGTTGACACAAAACCCAGCTCTTGTTCCAAAGGGAATAAGAGATAGCTTATCCTAAGCCAGAAATGAATGACCATAGCCTGGGAAAAATGGATCCAGGTTGATACAATGATGTGTTACATAAAAGCAATTAAATAACTTTTCAAAGTCACAGGACAAAAGATGTTCAAATATCAGGGTATTTACTAAACACATTGGAGAGTTCATCCGGCAGGCAGACTTGAGTAAAGTAGAGATCTCTGTTACAGACCCCTGATGCTATCTGATGACATTCTTAGTTTTTGAGTTGGTGGAAGCTAGTAATTTGATGAGTTAATATATTTCAAAACTTTTACTTGATAGCCACCAGAATGTTATCTCACCTATAGAGACAGGTGATAAATGGCTATTAAGAGCACTAACCATAGAGTTTAAGATAATGCTTGGGAACATTCCAAGTCTCCACAATCCAGAAGTTCTAATCAGTCAGTCTCATAATCTTAAACACAGGTATGTGCAGCTTTTTCAGGGGACTTCAGTTCACATGGCTTATAGTGCTAACAAATGGTTTGGGCAAAAGAATATTTTGTGTGGTTACACTAGAAAAATCTACTTCAAACTGTTCCAACATCTAACTGAGGAGCAATAAATACAAGGGTGCACTCACCAGTCTCATCACACAGAATACAGAGAAGGAGTGTATCTCCATTTTGAGGAAGGGGAAGAGGAGTCTACCTTCTCTTTGAGGAGGGATAACAGAGGAGGAGTCTATTTTCCTTTAGAGGATGGCTAGTGGATTAATTACTTTTCTCATTGCTATGGCAAAATACTTGATGAAAGCCACTTATGGAAGGGTTTAATTTGGCTCACAGTTCAAGGCTTCAGTGATGGCAGAGAATTCATTGAGGTAGGAGCTTGAGGCGGCTTGTGATATAGCAACCACAGATAGTAGTCTTCTCTTTTTTATTATTTATTTATTTATTTATTTATTTATTTATTTATTTATTTATTTATTTATTTAACAGTGACAGACACAGAAAGAGAGAGAGAATGGGCACGCCAGGGCTTCCAGCCACTGCAAACGAACTCCAGACACGTGCACCCTCTTGTGCAGCTGGCTAACATGGGTCCTAGGGAATGGAGCCTCAAACTGGGGTCCTTAGGCTTCACAGGCAAGCGCTTAACTGCTACGCCATCTCTCCAGCCCCTATTTATTTATTTTTAAGAGAGATGGAGAAAGGAAGGAGAGGAATAGAGAATGGGCACAGGCCTCTAGCCATAGTAAGAATCCCAGACACATGTGCCACCTTCTGTACCTGGCTTATGAGGGTACTGGGAATAGAACTTGAGTCCTTAGGCTTCAAGGGCAAGTGCCTTAACTACTGGGAAATCTCTCCAGCCCAATATGCTGTTTTTTAAATTTTTAAATTGACAAATTCTATACTTACAGAAAATAAACCATGATAATTCCCTTCCCTCCCTCCTTTTCTCTTTCACAACTCCACTCTCCATCACATCCCCTCCTTTCTACTAGTCTCTCTTTTATTTTGATGTCATCATCTTTTTCTCCTATTAAGAGGGTCTTGTGAAGGTATTGCTAGGCACTGCAGTGTCATGGATATCAAGGCCAGTTTCTGTCTGGACAGTTGCATTGTAAGGAGTGGTACCCTTCCTTTAGCTTTTACATTCTTTCCTCCACCTCTTCCACAATGGACCCTGAGCCTTGGAGGGTGTGATAGATATATTTCAGTGCTAAGACACTTCTCTGTCACTTCTTCTCAGCACTATGTTGCCTTTTGGGTCATCCTAGGGGTTACCACCATCTGAAAAGGGAAGTTTCTCTAACTAACAGTGAGAGTAGCATTAATATATGAATATGAACATTAAGTGTGGTGCTTACAGAGCAGTTTGATGAGCATAATATATGCATTCAGCCAGATAAGAGCAGGCTTTATACCCCTAAGGCTCATAACCTCCCCTGCCACAGGCTTTTGATTAGGTTTTCAGTACTAGGCATGTATTCCCTCCCATAGAGCAGGCCTCCAGTCCAATTAGAGAGCAGTTGATTTCCCCCAGAGCAAACATGCCATACTTGCACCCATTCTGTCATTTGGCCTGTCTGGCCAAACTTGAGGCTTCCAATGTCCACTGTTTTTACTATTGATGACATCTGTCTCCCATAGCACTGCACGAAGTGCAGCTTTTTCCAGCTTTCAGTTGGCTGGCCTACAGGAAGGTTTTCAGCTCAGCACCAGCTTGACTTCTCAATGACCTTGCTACCCAGGCATGTGAAGTCTTTAGCAATAGGGTCTTACCATCTTACTTGTGGGAAACCAAGAGCCTTGGCAATAGCCTGTAATGTTTTGGAGCCAACAGGGACCTCCTTGACCAAGAATTCACTGGAAGGTATCCCATCCCTGGCACTGAAATTTTTCTAGTAACCCCCTATGGCTTCTGGATGTGCCATTATCCAAAAAATTAGTCTTTCATATGTCTTATTCAGAACCTCTTGAATTTTGATTGACCCTTCTCTTACTCAATCTCTTTGCCTGGCCTTACTTAGGCTATTTATATAATCTGTTCCTCTACTTACATATATGCAAGACCATCCATAAAGTCCTTTCCTCGTTTTCTAGATTACTGACCTCTGCTACCAACTTTTGGTTCCAGCTCACACCCAAGTCTAAACATTTGTAGCTATGATTCACATATGAGAGAGAACGTGTGACTTTTGGTTTTCTGGGCCTGGATTACCTCACTTAGTATAATCCTTTCCAGATCCATCCATGTGCTGGCAAATTTCATAATTTCATTTTTCTTTACCACTGAATAAAAATCCATTGTGCAAATGTACCATATCTTTATTATCCATTTACTTGTTGAGGGACATCTGGGCTGGATCCATTTCCTACCTATTGTGAATAGAGCAGCAATAAACATGGTTGTGCAAGTATATCTAAGATAGTAAGAAGAGTCATTAGGCTGTATGCCTAGGAGTGCTCTAGCTGGATCATATGGTAAACCTATTTTTAGCTGTCTCAAGCCAAGTCTGGCTGTACCAGACTACATTCCCAACAACATAGTAGAAGGGTTTCCCTTTTCCTGCATCCTTGCCAACATTTATTGTTATTTGTTTACTTGATGGTAGCCATTCTGACAGGAGTGAGATGGAATGCCAAAGTAGTTTTAATTTGCATTTCACTGATGGATAAGGATGTAAAACACTTTTTTTACATGTTTATATGCCATCTCTATTTCTTCTGATGAGCACTCTCTATTTAGTTCCATAGCCCATTTTTTAATTGGGTTGTTTGATTTCTTATTGGTTGGTTTTTGAGTTTTTTGTGTATCCTAGATATTAATCTTCTGTCAGATGTATAGCTGGCAAAGATTTTCTCCCATTCCATAGGTTTTCTCTTTGCTCTATTTACAGTGTCCTCTGCTATACAAAAGCTTTGTCCTATTTTTTTAATAGTATCCATTAAGCAGTGTTTATAGTCAAGGTTAATAAAGCCTACTAAAATTTAAAAACTGATCAAAACAGAAATTAAAAGGAAATACATGGGCTAGAAATAGGGCTTAGTGGCTAAATATACTTAATTTGCAAAGCTAGCCAGTCCTGATTCAATTCCCCATTACCCACATAAACCCAGATACACAAAGCGGCACCTGCATCTGATAGTCATTTGCAATAGCAAGAAGACCTGGAACTACTTTGTTTTCCTCTCTCTCTCTCTCTCTCTCTCTCTCCCCTCACTCTCTGTAAAATAAATAAATAAAAATATTTAAAGAGGAAATATTTTGCAAGAGCAAGTGTTTAGGGAAAAATTAAATCAATGCATGACCATGGCTGATGGCCCTCTGAGTAAGGATGCTAAGCAGAGAAACTTAGTAAATAACACCTGTTTTTCCTCTAACCCCTAAGTATCTTTCCAAGCATGGGTGTTAGATGGGAATGAAGAACAAAGGGAGGAAACAAACAGAGTGGCTAGAGAGAAAGAAAAGGCCAAGAGAAAAATGACAAGAAACAGGAAGACAGAAGAGGCATAGACAAGACACCTCTTCTCCAAATCTCTCTTTTCTGCCATCTGCAAATGGCTGTCTTCTCAGAAATCTTTTCATCTCACAAAACTGGTATTTTTATTGGTGATAAATGTGTTTTGGAAGTCCTAGTTACTCAAAGGAAACCTTTTTGTTAGTGGGCACTTGCTTGTGTGGCAGGATACTGATGGTGTCCCTCATTTTCCACTCCCTGCCTTCCCCTCTGTGACCATGTAGGTACTATAGGTTAATTGCCACAGGGGACATTTGTGGAGAGTAAAAGTTTTAAAACTATTCATCTAATAGTTACTGCTCTTCCCACCTGCTGAAGAAGGCCCAGCAAGACCAGGGATCCTCCAGTGGTGGGAGACTTATCATGGTGGTTTGGATATAAAGTGCCCCTGATAGGCTCAGGTGTTTGATGATAAAATCCACAGCTGGTGGTGTTGTTCTAGAAAGTTATGCAATCTTTAGAGAGTAGAGACTTGCTGAAAGATATGTGGTAGTTGAGGCAGAACTTGAAGTGCTACAGTCTGGCCCTGTTTGCTGTGTTCTACATCCTCCCTGATGACATAATTGTGTGACACTGGCTTACTGCACTTGCCAGCTTTCCCAGCCATGATGGACTCTACTCTCTGAAAATGCAAACCAAATTAAGCCCATTTCTGGTCAGGTATTTTGGGTCAGCAATGAGAAAGTAAGTGATACACGTATGTTGGCAATGGCCAAGTGTTTGAAGCCCAGAAACAGAGGATTCTATAAGCAGCTTGTCTGAATATATGCTCCAAGTAATGCAGCCTGGAGGAGACAGAGAAAAAGATTTATTCAGTGGGAGGAGGCTGTTCAGAGGGTCCTGTGTTATCCATTAACTGACACAATAGCCCCCTCTGCCTCCACGGTCTGTGGTAGGAAACAAGATCCAGGAGTTGGAGGACTCCTTGTCAGATAGCGAAAGGCACAGGGAAAGTCATTTCCTTTCCTTTTCCCAATGGCATATGGTCATGGGGCTTCAAATTAAAGGGACTTCTAGATCATTTTGCTGCTGCTTATTGCATATTCCCACTTAGTGATTAAATTCATGTCCATTGTCTTTGATTACTTCTCTAGTAAGACAGTCTTGGACTCGAAGGGGATAAGCACTTGGTATACAACAAAAGCACAGTTTCCCTGGCTTCCCCAGACCCTTCCTCACCACTTGCCCTTCTATGGGTGCCAGTGCTGCAACCAAGAGATTGTGGCATGTCAGCGGACTCGGGTTCTTCATATCCAGTCAAAGAAAAAGGCTTGTGGGATGCACCAGGGAAAGATACATGTGATCAGCATGCTAGACTCAAGGTCAACTAACGTAGTTGTCCTCCCCTTTGTCCTGAAGACAAATTAACAATAATAAAATAGTGTCAGGTTGGAAGGGGAATTCTAACTGAAAATATAAAGGGACTCACAAAGAATGCCCTTACTTCAATGTCCCAGAGATCTGGAGAAGGAAGAGCTGATCTTGGCAGCCACGAAAACAGATGAATTACCTTTAAAGTAGATAACCATCCTGGAACTTAGCCAGCCTCATGAACAAAGTTAACCTTTGGATCTGTGTGATTTGGCAGGGGAAAGAGTTACATTGGAGGAAGTAGAGACGCACATGTCATATGTTCAACTGATCTCATCAGCTTATTAATTGATTCTATTAAAAAGAGAAAGGAAGGAGGGAAAGAAAAATTTAAAAAATTGAAAGAAAGAAAGAAAGAAAGAAAGAAAGAAAGAAAGAAAGAAAGAAAGAAAGAAAGGAAGGAAGGAAGGAAGGAAGGAAATAAAGAAAGCAAAAAGAAAGGGAAGGAGGGAAATGATGTGTGTGCTGGCCCACTGTCCATTTTTTGTGAGGCAACTCAAACTTTGCTGCAACCTGTGCAGTTTCAAGACAAATGAGAAGAGTACAATAGGAGGGTCATAGCAAAGCATTGTTTTGTTCTATCTGATCTGGGACAGATACGTCTTAGCAGATGTGAACCCTCAGTGCACAGCCAGAGAGCATAGATATTCATACCTGGTAGAAGAATATTATGTGATATTAGAATTTTCTCATACCATGGGTTAATTTTAAGAACTATCAAGAAGCAATCAGAAATTGAAGAAGGATACCAAAGTAGAGATCTAATTAGATGGGCCAGGTTGATGGTGTTGGGCACAAGCTGCTGAGGAATCTTGGACCCGGAGATGTAGGCAAATGATGAAGAAAACAGAGAAACCAACCTAATGGAAGGACTGGGATATTATTGTGCTTCTTGGGGAATACCAGTGCAATTCAATTCAAGAGCTTTCACTCATCAGCATTGACCATTTTCAAGCCTCCTCCATATTAAAAGGAAACAAATAAGCAAATTCCCTTCTGTGTATGATCATCATTAGTATAACTGCATCCACTTTCTTCCTTCTCCCTAGTATTCTGCGTGCACAACTAGATACCTCTTTTTTCACCTGTGAGAGTGCACGCTCATCCTTAGTACAATTGCTAAATCTGAACAGTGCACTTCACTATGCATACTTTTTGCAACATGTTGGCTACCATGTCCACGTTCTTACTAGACTCCCAGAAAAATCTCTTCTTATGGTTCTCTGTGTTCATGCCTCTCCTTCATGCCTTCCTTCTCCTCTGGCCATTTCCTACCTGAATCATGGTGACTCTACTGGTTTTTCAGATAACCTCCTATGATATATGCCCCTTTCTGAAATGTCTCCCATTCTCTTGAGTTCCATAATTACATATACATGACATGACTCCCAAACATGTTTCTCCATAGATTTCTCAGCAAATCCCCATGCTTTTTGTTGTAGTTACCTTCTCATTGCTGGGACAAAGCACTTGACAAAAAACAGCTTATGGGAGGAAAGCTTTTTATTTTGGTTTACAGTCTCAAGGAGAAACTCCATAATCCCAGGGAAAAGCACAGCATGAACACAGGATGTACATCACCTCTGCCATAGCAAGTGGAAAACAGCAAAAGTAAAGTAAGCCAAACTAACACTGACAAGATAGGGACTAATAAAGATCAAGGTCCATCCCAGCAACACACCTCCTCCAGCAAGGCTCCATCTCCCAAGATGCCATCCACTATGGATGAAACATTTAGAACACGAATTTATGGGGGACACCAGATTCAAACCACCACACTTGTGTACATTCATCTATTTCCTGAAGTATCCCATAGGCTGAATGTATCAATTTGGCTTTCATCCTGACACAGTGCTAATCTGAAGGACTGACAGGTAACTGACAAAGACCAAAACTATAGAAAGTCATATTTCTTATAGATGAATAGTAAATTTAGTAATTGCCTACCGTAAGTAAATTTTAACTCTGCAAAATTTATTTTTAGAAAACTTTTTAAGGTAAAATATAGCTGACAGCAAAAATAGCAAGTAATAAAATATTATTACTTGAAAACTGATCAAAATGTGATACATTGGCTGAAGAGATGGCTTAGTGGTTAAGCACTTGCCTATGAAGCCTAAGGACCCCAGTTCGAGGCTAGATTCCCCAGGACCCATGTCAGCCAGATGCACAAGGGGGCACTTGCATCTGGCGTTTCTGGAGTTCCTTTGCAGTGGCTGGAAGCCCTGGTGCACCCATTTTTTCTCTCTCTCTCTATCTGCCTCTTTCTCTCTCTGTCACTCTCAAATAAATAAATAAAAATAAACAAATTTTTTTAAATGTTGTACATGTAAATTTGACATAAAAATAATGAATAAAATAGAGCTGGAAAGATGACTCAAGGTACTTGCTTGCAAAGCCTGTCGGCCCTGGTTCAATCCACCAGTGCCTAGGTGTGTTATTTGGATAGGTCTTAAGATTTATTAGTCCTAGCTTGTCAATGTTAGTTAATCTCAACCTCCTGCTACAGGGTGATGTCTAGCCTCCGTTCATGTCATGCTTTCCCCTGACATAATGAAGTTTCCCCTTAAATCTGTCAGCCAAAAAAAAAGCTTTCTCCCCAGACAGTTAGCACTGGAAGGCACTACATGAGCTACTGGGGGAAAGTGGCCAACATCTGTCCAAGCAACTCAAAGTCTAAGCTACTCAGAAGCAAACAATGTCAAATGATGCTCACACAAGTGCAATAGTGGCACTTACCCATAGTGGGTAACCAACTGTTCTTGGATTGGTTAACAGATCCACTAAGTGGAAAGGAGCCCATATCTGGAACTGGGAAACAAGTCAGAATCATATTCAGATAATGATTTTGCTTGCCAATGTCAAGCTTCCACTAATATTGGTTATAAGAGGATCTATACCCTTTAAATTCTCTCTGAGTTAATAATGGTTATATCACTTAACCTGTGCTGATTTCACTCTCCATTGGAGAGTCTGCTTCTCTTTTCAGACAGGAATATGACCTGAGGAGATAAACAACTGAGCATACTTTGCCCCAGCTGAAACCACAGAGGAATTGAGGAAATGAGCAAGAGTGCTGCTTTCTTAGTGTATCTTATATCAGCATAAGGGTGAAGGAGATAGACAATGAGTACCCTCAAAACCTATCAAAGCAGAGATCCAGAGGCCAGAGCCCATCAGTGAAGTAGAATTAAAATGTGCCCAAACAATGATTGAGATGTGGAGGTAATATGATGGAGAATGGAATTTCAAAGGGGAAAGTGTCGGGGGGGGGGGGAGGAGGTAGGGAATTACCATGGGATATTTTTTTATAATCATAGAAAATGTTAATAAAAATTAAAAAATTAAAAAAATAAAAATAAATGTACCCAACATGGCTGATGGACTTATGCAGAAGAGGGGGCAGAAAGATTATTAGAGCTACAAGTTGGGACATTATGCACAGAGACATTGCCTCTCCCCCATAACTGACAGCTGACCCCCACAATACCCATAATACCCATGGGGTTGACCTGCATCCCCAACAAGGAGGGCCTCTTTGGAAAATGGACAAGTATGAGGGAAAGGATGGTACCAACATGTGCTGTTTATATACTAAGTGTGTCCATATCTAATAAAAATAAATTAAAAAAAAAACTAGAGACCAAGACAGATAAGTTCTCACAGTATGATTTCCCACATTAAAAAGCTTAAACTAAAATAGCTTCTAGCAGTTCTAGGCTACGTCCTTGAGATGACTCTATATCCTGTCAGAGAGTAGGCCTGAGAAATCTCAAAGCTACCAAAAGAATTTACTTGCTTGAGAAATTTTTATGCCATCCCCAGGTATATAGGTATATAAAATATTTATATGAATCAAATATTTACCAATAATAAGTAAAAAAGAAATTTATTTTTAAAGACATTTTTTAAAACAATTCCTTGGCATACATATAATGTTATCATTTATTAAAGATAAAATATATGTATTATTAAAAAACCTCCTCCTATCAGGTGCTTTTGGTCAGGTTTTTTGTCCCAGAAAAGAAAAGGCAACTCCACCAGAAAATTGGTAACATAGGAGTAGGTTCATTGCTGCTAGAAATTTGTATGGGTGTCTTTTGACTTTTTGGAACTAATTTACAGGAGGAATGTGGAAAAATTTGAAATCTTGGCCTAAGAGATATCATGGAGTGCTATAAGTAGAGTTTGATGGATTATTCTTGTCAGAGTTTAAAAGATCTAAATGCAGAAAGAACTCTAGTGTATATAGACTTGGCTTATGAGGAGAAGACAGATCTTTGTCTGGACTGGGCTACAGGCAGTTTGTGTGCGAGGCTAGCTGTGCTCACAAAATCTTGTGAGAACTTGAGCAGGGCTGAGTTTAGAAGACATGGACTTGTGTGAGCAGATTATGGCTCAGAAAGTCATGAAAGTTGGGCTGAAATTGTTTGGAAGATCACCACCAATGAGATTGTGCCTGCTATTCTATATTGGGATAGCAGAAAGAACGCTTATTCTTTTGAAAGTAGAGGGTCTGAATGCTAAAGTGGTGCCCTGCTTTTCAACATCAGCTTTATTCACCACTGAATTAACAAATTTGATAGCTTGTCCAGTAACATGAAGTATAGAAAATTCAAGAAATAAAGGGGCCATTCAATTTGTATGTGACTTATTTATTGGAAATGGCCACTGAGTGATGCAAGACAGGGTTGTTAATGTCCCTGTGTGGAGACCCAATGGAGCCATGGTTTAGATGAACCATGGGTTTCAGTGGAATCCCTAGGATTGTGGAGATACTAGGAGTTCAGGAAGGATACCAAGGAGAGCGACCATCTTGAGGTAGAAGCTCAAAGAATTAATTGGCTGCAGTTCCCCAAAGAAGTTTAGTAGCAAGATTTAGCTCTCAACTTCATGCAACCAAAATATAGAAATGAGGAAAAATCCTTACTACAATGGTTGTATGAGACAACAATGGAGAGAAACATAATTAAAAAAATAATTGTGTCACAGTTGTACATGTGTACACAGGACAGAGAATGGTCATGAGAGAGATGGAGGTGAAGGATGGCTATGAGGGCTGGGGGGGGGGCTCTATGGCTTAAAAGCTTAGAAAGATTGATGGGAAAGGCTGAGAGGAAAGTCTTGCGCAAGCATAAAAAATAAGTAGTTTTCCTATATCTTAGTCTCTATAAGGATAAGCTTAAGTTCATATTGTCTTTGTGTAGTGTGGATGACAAGCTACTTATGCCAATATTTTGACATTCAAAACACGAAAATGATCAAATGTATGAGTGAAAATGCCAGTGAGGGTGATTGTCAGCAGCCCAGTGCATTAGATTATTATTATTATTATTTTTTGGATGCTCCTGAAGTTCTCAAGCAGGCCATTAGGAATGCATTTCTTCATGTCTTATACCTCATCAACATATTCAGCTGTGTTCCAAGTACTAATTAAGATTGAATGCTGACTGCCAAAGTAAAAATGAAAGTGCTTACAGTAAGTGTCTGAATTAACTGGCTCAAAATAGTCTGATTCCAAGTTCACACTTTGAACCCTGCCTCCATAATTGAAGAAAGGGCCAAGACTCAGATGCATTTTCCTGGAATTTATAATTATTCAAAATATTCTAGAATTTGAAAATTTACAAAAATCAGCTTCCTAAGCCACCATTATGCTTTGATATGGAATTCTTAGGCAAATGGTGATATACCAGTTATGAAGAACACTTTGCTTCCTACTAAAAACTGTCTGTGAGTCCCTGTCCCAAAACCTAATCCCTAGTGCCTTATTGTCTTATATATAAACAAAACAAAATTTTAAAATGTTCATTCCACAAATGTGGTGCTAACTTATTATGAGGGGAAAACAGATGGGTATTTGAGAACAAGATTCAGTACTCAGTAGATGCTTTACAAACAGAAATAGGTTCTAATCGACTTATCTAACTATACAGATGAAAGTGAAAATAATCCTAATATATTTGAGTTCCAAAGCCTCCTTTGACTTATTCTTCAGTTTATGAAGAAAGACGGAATAATGCTGGCAAGTTTTTTATTCTCTACTATCTCATCCTACTTCCCAACCAGTCTCACTCATTCTTATTTATTTATGTATTTTCAAACAAAGAGCAAGAATGAAAATGGGCATAGCAGGGCCTCTAGTTACTGCAAACAAACTCCAGATGCATATGCCATTTTGTGCATCTGGGTTTACATGGATCCTGGGGAATCGAACCTGGGGCATTGGGCTTGGCAGGCAAGTGCCTTAACTAACTATTGAGCAATCTCTCCATCCCTCTTGCTAATTCTTCTACCTAGCCAGTGTCCTAACTCACATTATTTTCTAGGATTCAGGCCTGGAAACTAAAGCTCAATCTTGAAATTCTACTCAAAGACTATGTGTCCTCCTATTTCTGTTATTGTACACTTAATGTTGGTCCTTCAGCTGCCTTCGGCAGTCTCATTTTCCATTTGTCAAGCCCATCTTTCCAAATCCCTTCAGATGCCATTTTCTTCCAGACATTCTGGCTCCCCTCAAAACAAGATGAGTCAGTGTCTCCTTTGAACAAGCATGGAACCTCATGCATGGCTATGCCATAGTGCTTATCACACTGCAAAGAACTACTGTGTGGAAGCAGCACCTCTCATTTATCTTGTTACACTGAGGCTTTGTACCATAGCTGGCACAGAAAAGACAGTCAACCGGTGTTCACTGAAAAAGAAACAGTAAATTCTTGTGATTGAAGGGAAACAATTTAAAATAAACATTACAGTAGCTGGGTGTGGTGGCACATGCCTTCAATCCCAGCACTCAGTAGGTAGAAATTGGAGGATGGCCATGCGTTCGAGGCCACCCTGAGACTACACAGTGAATTCCAGGTAAGCCTTGAGCTAGAGTGTGACCCTACCTTGAAAAATCAAAAAGTAAAATAAAATAAAATAAACATGACAACCAAGAGTAGGGTACTTGGCTCCATCTGAAGAAAAATAGTACTAAAACTGAATCCCAGGCCAACATTTAAAATTTCCAGGAGTTACCTGAAATCATCTACTTCTATGACTAAAAAGGAACATTCTATGGCATTCCAGTTTGTCCTCTGATTCATGGATTAGGAAATAAAGAACAATGGAACATGCCAGGTTTCATGGCTTTTAACTGGCCTCTTACCCAGCTCTAACTCCAAGTTAAAAGCTTCCTCCATTATACTCTAATCTCTCTCTGGAGATCTTTTCTTGCTGCCATTGGCCATTACATTTTATGTTCTAGTCTCAAACAAATATTTTGCCCACTTTGACACATAGCAAAAGAAAAGACTGGTTTGAGAAAAACCCTTCACTAACTAAAAACAAGTGCTTGCATGTGTCTGAGTGTTTCTATAACTCCTTGAAAGATTAATGGATGCTGCCTATCTTACAATTTAGTTTAAGAACAACTTAGTCAGAAGAAAAACTGTTGGTGGTTAATGTTGTTAGTTTCTGTTTTGTTTTTAAATGAAAACCACTTCTAATTTGTTTCAAGGCAGAAGCTATCTATAAGACACCATTAATTATATCATGTGGACTTTCTTCATAGAACATTATTAAATTGGAGAATAAATGGTAATTTGGAGAAGATACTAAGTTCCATTCAATTCCAAAGTCAACAGAATCAACTTATGTCTCTGATTTCTCCATATGAGACTGATTCGATGGCTACCACAAATTAAACCAGAAATAATATGCTTCTTCTCTTAATATTCATACCCTTATATTAATGCTACTCTCACTTTGGGTAGAAAATATTCTCTTTTCAGATGGCAGGGACCTTGGGACAACTCTTATGATATCATGGTGCTGGAAAGAAGTGACTAGAGTACCGAGTAACATCTCGATCACTCCTTCCAAGGCTCAGGGTCTAATGCGGAAGAGGTGGCGGAAAGAATGTAAGAGCCAAAGGAAGGGTAGGACACCTTATAACTTGCTCCCTCCAGACATAAAATGGCCTTGATATCCATGACCTCATAGTGCCTGACACTACCTACACAAGACCATCATAAGAGGAGGGAAAGATCATGACATCAAAATAGAGACTTATTGAGATGGAGAGAGGATATGATGGAGAATGGAATTTCAAAGGGGAAAAGGGGGGTGAGGCAGGGTATTACCATGGGATATTTTTTATAATCATGGAAAATGTGTTTAAAAATTGAGAAAAAAATTAAAATTAAAATTAAAAAAATAAGGTGCTTATCAAGCTTGCAAAAGTAAAAGCAAATTACATAAAACTTAGTATTGTTCAGAAAAGAAATAACTAGCCAGTTATGTCAGATCATAAACACAGCACTATAATAAACATTGAAATTTATTTTTAAAATTGGTTTGCAGTACTAGAAACATACTTTTATTTACACAACTAGTGCAAGTACATGACTACACAAAGATAAGTAAATGTTGAGATAGTAATGATCAGTGTGTAGTTTAGTATCATTTTCTTATCAATCACATACTTCTGAATGAATTATACCATATAAATATAAATATATTTAAATACACACACATATATATTTTATATATATATAATCTCTTATCCTTTCCTAGCTCCTGTTACCGAGGGGGCTCTCCTCAATGGTGTCATGGTATCCACTGTGAGGCATGAAGACCTCAGTCAGTCCCTGTGAGGTAGCAGGGGGACCATGATTCAGGGTATTCCTACCCAATCTGTGGCTCTTACCACCTATCTGTTCCCTATTCTGCAGTGTTCCCTGAGCCATGACAGGCCTGTTGGCAGTCTGATTTAGTGTTGAGTTCTCTGTAGCCTCTATACTTTTGCTCTGATGGGTTTTGATTGCCCACAATGTATACAATCATCGCCCTGGAGCTGGGTGTCAGGCTAGCAGTGAGAGGAGTATTCACATCACCACTTCCTGTGCAAGTTCTATTGCACCCCTGAGGATATGGTAGAGGTGGCACATCTCATGGTGGACTATTTTCTTATCATATTGATGGATCTTGATTCTCCTTCATTTTCTCTGCCATCTGCAAAATAGAACAAATACTCCAACCAAGAGTAAGAGCAGCTTGATTAAAAGGGGTATGGCTAGTTGAGAGACTTTCTGGTGTGCAGCCCACTCTTTTCCAGAGAGCACTGGAAGCTTCTCTTTGAAGTCTGGGTTACCTGACCATGGGACTCTGACTTGGTTTCCAGTACCAGATGAGTTCTGTCCTTCTGAGTGGGCCTCATGTCCAATCATCGAACAGTTGGTTACCTAGAGAGGGTGTCTGCCACTATTGCACAAATGTGTAATTCTAGTCCACATGGTTGATTTTGTAGTCTGTGGGGTCCTCTGCTTTAAAATTTTTTTTTTTTAATTTATTTGAGAGAGAGAGAATGGATCCTCCAGGGCCTCCAGCCACTACAGCCTAACTCCAGATGTAAGTGCCACTGTGTGCCTCTGGCTTAAGTGAATCTGGAGGAATTGAACCTGGGTCCTTTAACTTTGCAGGTAAGTGCCTTACCCTCTAAACCATTTCTGCAGCCCTTCTCTGCCTATTGATGCTTTTGGTGACCATTGTACTCTGACACCTCTATTAGTGCTCTCTAGCACTATGAAAGCTAGCAGGGAGAGAGCTAGTTTCCCTTTGGGTTCCAGCATGGTATTCCAGTGTCCTGTGATCACAGGCTGTGGTGACTTTAGCAATAGAGTCTTCTGTCACTATCAGCCTCACATTGATTGGATGAAGTTCCAAACCAGGCATGGTTATGTAGGAAGGGCTTTATTGAAGCTTTCAAATAAAAGGGGAGTGCCATAATGGCAGAAGAAGCTGGCCCACTTAAGCAGGTCCATACAGAGAGAGAGAGAAAAAGAAAGAAGCAACCACCACCACCACAAACAAGCACACTCAGGAACTCCACACAAAGCTTCAGCACTTTGCATACCTTTGGCTGGAAATTCCAGATCCTCTCCAACACATACAAGCTGGACCCTAGGGCCTGCCCCCAGTGACACCTCCTCTAGCCACCTTTAATAAACTCCTGAATCTATTGGGGACATCCATTCAAATTATCACACTGACCATGGGACTCTGACATGGTTTCCAGTACCAGATATGAGTTCTTTCCTACTGAGCGGGCCTCATGTCCAATCAGAGAATAGTGGGTTACCAGTAGAGGGTGTCTGCCACTATTGCACAAGTGTGCATTTCTTGTCTGGCTGGTTGATTTTGTAGTCTGCAGGGTCCTCTGCTTATTGATACTTTTGGTGACCACTGTACTCTGGGAGCTCTACTAGGGCTCTCCAGCACTGTGAGGGGTAGCTGGAAGAAAGCTAGTCTTTCCCTTTTTCTTCCAGCATGGTATTCCAGTGTCCTATGACCACAGCCTGTGTTGTCTTCAGCAATAGTCTTACTTTTTAGTTCTGGCAGGTAATTGTTTTGGCAATAGCCTATATTGTTTTGGGGCCCTCATGGGTCTCTCTGACCAACAGCTCATTAGGGATTTGCCTGTCAGATTGTTTTTATGGTAAGGCTTTTTCCACCTTCACTTAGGACTGTCCCCTTCTTAACTGGCTGCTATATCTGGAGAAAGCAAATGTTGGGGGTAAGAAGGGATTGTAGGGGTGGGAGGGAATTACATAAAAGTTAAGACAGCATGAATCAGTTCCATGGAAACCTTCATTCTGACTTGCATTCTATAAGATATAACTTGCCACATTTTTAACTCTGGCATATCTCTGTCATTAACAGACATGGGCTCCAGGGACTGTGAATTAATGCTTATATGACATTAAGCAAAACATAATTAGGACAAAACTGTCCCAAAGCAACAATGTTTGTTTTTATTGCTATTTTAAAAGTTAACTAGCACTAGGGAGATAACTCAGCATTTAAAGGCACTTACTTGAAGGCCTGCTGGCTTGGGTTCAATTCCCCAATCCTCACATAAAACCTCATGCACAAAGTAGCTCATAAATCTGGACTTTGTTTGCAGTGAGGCCCTGGTCCCCATTCTTTCTGCTCACAAATAAATAAATAAAAATGTTTTTTAAATAGAATAAACTGTATTATTCTCTTCCATGAGACTGTATACATAACTGATAGTATTTATTAAGTATCCAAATGGAAGGCAAGCAAGTTGTTCACTATTTGAAATTGATACTAAACTACAAAATATCAGAAACAGAAGTATTTTACATACAAACATGAATGTACAATTGAAAAGATGGGAATACAATAGAAACATATGAAAGAATAATTAGAAATCTGATAAGTAAATTTGTAGGAGGAGAAATGTAGAAACCAAGAGGATTATTTTGAGAATCAGAAAATTTATTATGCATTTGCAGTGATTTATGGTAAGACAAAAGAGATACAGAATTGGATTAACATAAGAACAGATAACACTCAAACAATTTTTTATAAGAACCAGAGAATGCCTTAACCTTTCTGCATCTCAGTAAAAAGAGAAAGAAATGGAACACATATTATAATTGAAACACTGACTAAAGAGTAGAATGAAAGCTCAGTACAAAAGCAGCATTGGAGTTCAAAATACTTAACAAAGGACATAGGAGGAAAAATTAATCAGTTAACAAAGCCATGAAGATTTTATTAGAAACAACAGAAATGGTAAAAGAAAAATTATCGTTAATATTACCTAAAGTCTGCTGATCATCAGGAAGAGTAGTCCAAAGAAGTAACAAATAACCCTCTGCTGAGGAATAGCGAAAATAGGACAACCAAAAAACTCTGAAACATGAACTCGATGGTAAATACATCTCCTCTCCCTGCTCATATAAATGAAAGCCTTTGGTAGCTGCATTCAAAAGGATTTTAGGTCATTAACAAATCGTTTGAAGAAGTACTGAGTTTATTCTGCAAAGATTCTTTTTTTTTTTTTAATTATTTATTTATTTATTTGAGAGCGACAGACACACAGAGAGAAAGACAGATAGAGGGAGAGAGAGAGAATGGGCGCGCCAGGGCTTCCAGCCACTGTAAACGAACTCCAGACGCGTGCGCCCCCTTGTGCATGGGGCTAAGGTGGGACCTGGGGAACCGAGCCTCGAACCGGGGTCCTTAGGCTTCACAGGCAAGCGTTTAACCGCTAAGCCATCTCTCCAGCCCCAAAGATTCTTATAAACTAAGCACATAAGACATTTCTAAACCTGATTATGTCTATTGTGATGAAAAATCAGCACCATCTTATCTCCTTTCAGAGAAACTAGGAATTAAGAACTTGTACCTGGGGCTTTCTTATCAATATTTTGGAATTTTCCAAAACTTTAAAATTCATTATGAAATATACATCTGATCATAAATTTAAAAAGTCCTGTTGACCAAGAAAGCATGAATTTTTGTCCATATGTTTTTATTACATCAACAAACAACAGATTACCTTTTATAAAATATCCCCTCCTGACAAAGGGGTAATAACATATTGTATAATTTTCAGCAAGTCGTCTTTATCATGGTCTGAGTCAAATATTCTCATGTAAAAAAACAAAAACAAAAACAAAACCCTTTCATTGGCACCTAGTACAACAGCATGCTTCTTGTTTACAGAATTAAAGTTGAATCACCATAGCTCATTTTCAGTTAAATTAAATTCTACCTTATAACTTAATGCAGAGTAAAGCTGATAATTCTTTTATGGTGAAGTTTGCTTTTGTTTTGAAAAATACCCTAATTTTTAAATGGTAGTGCTGTAAACCTAAGCTATATCTTTCTTTTTATGAAGATATAAAAATAACATATTTTTTCTCAGAGATTTACTGGTTCATTTGTAAACTATCTTTCCTTAAGGTTTTTAAAAATTATGTATTTATTTGTACGTGTGGGAGAGGGAGAGCTGTACACCAAGGTCTCTTGCCACTGTAAATGAATGCCAGATGCATGTGCCTCTTTTCATAACAGCCTTTACTTCTAGTTGGAGAACTGAACTCCAGCTGATAGGCTTTGCAAGCAAGTGCCTTAAGCCACTGAGCCATATCCCCAGGTCCCTTAAGGTTATCCTTAACTAAATATTTTGAAGATTCAGGGTGCCTACTCTTGTTTGGGGGGCATACAGTGTCTCGGTTAGTCCAAACGGGCCTCTTAACTGCTGATTCTAATGCCTTTATCTCCTTCGTGCTAGGATTACTGATACACACCTGGCTGAATCCCTAAAAGTACACTTTCCTAGATTCTGAATGAGTTTTAACAAGTCAAACTAACTTAGAAACAAGAAAACAAACTTTACAAATACAACAAGCTGATAGTCTATCAATACATACACAAGGGAAGAATAGTTTGAAAGTTAAGTTCATGTTTGTCCTTACAATTCTTTTTAGTATGTTGATTTCAGTGAGTGACAACTTGTGCAGTTTTGCATGTCAGATACAATAGATTTAGTTCTGGAGAAAGGACTCAATTGAAGCTAGGAATCCTTCCATTTCCCACATGTCCACCATGCTTCTACTGACCAGATAGATCACTTGCACTACTCTTGCAGGGCTACTGTCTTCTGACCAGGTCTGAGCCTTTCCTATTTTAGATTAGATACAGCCTTTAGAACACGCTTTCCTAAGGCCTAGTACATAAAAGGAGAGAAACGGCCTGCCTTAGGAAACAAATCTTGAAATGCCTTATGTTTTTAGAGTCCGCGGTCGGGCAGTAAGTCGACAGATGTGCAGAGAAAGTAAAAGGAAACTGACAGGATCTCGATTTTGCTCTATCTGGTTCTCAGTTTAGGTCTGGGGAATTGCCTGGACACCTTAAGTGTTCGGGGAGGGGTACGTGCTGCTTTTGAGAGCCCCAAAACTTCAGACCCCAAGTCCCCGCGCTCGCGCCCCTCCCTGGAGGGCACAGCCGTGCCGCGGGAAGCGGCGGGCGAAGGAGCGCCCAGTTCCCTGCCAGCGCCGGCGGGCCACGGTGCGGGGTCACGGGAGACGCTGACCGGCGCAGTGGCCAGGACACGGTGGCCGCCGTCTGCTGGCCCCGCTCGCGAGCATGTCCGCAAGCTGCTGGCCGGGCTGCCCGCAGCCGGCCCTCCCCCCCGCGCCACCGGCGGTGACGCTCCCCGAGCTCCGCGGGCGCCCAGGGTTTCGGGAACTGCCGGCGTCCGGGGAACGTGACCCGGACCATAAATATGCAGGAAAGATGGGGCCAAGCTAGCGGGCACTCGGGGCCGGCGCAGGCGGAGGCCCGGGAGCTGGAGTCGGGCCCCAGTCGCCGCGCCCGCGCTGCCAGGGCCGGCCGGGCGGCGCCGGCGCGCGCGAGCGGACACTGCGCAGACGCCGGGCCGCGCGCGCCGTCCCCTCACCGGCCCCGTCCGCTCTCGCCGCAGCCCGGCGCCGAGCCCCGCAGACACCCGCCGTCCCCGGCCGCGCGGCCTGGCGGCATGGAACCCGGCGCCGGCTCCCGGCCGGCCGAACCCGCCGCCGCCCGCCACGGCGAGGGCAGGAAGAAGATGGCGGCGGCCGTCGCGGCGGCCACGGCCGCGGCCTCGCACGCGCCGCTGACGCCAATGTCGCGCGCCGGCCGGCGGGCTGCGGATGGCGGCGGCGGCCCGGGCCCGGGCGAGGGGCGGGGCGAGGCGGGAAGGGGGCCGGCCGGAGGCGGAGGCCGGGCGGGCGGCTGGAGGGAGGCGGCGGGGACGGTTTGTTGTGCTCGGAACATGGCCGGCGTCGGCGACGCGGCCGCCCCTGGGGAAGGCGGAGGTGGCGGCGGCGCGGACGGTCCGGAGCGGGGTGGCCGAGGCGAGGCGGAGCAGCCGGCCGGCGGTCACGGCCCCGCGCCAGCCCCTCAGCACACCGAGACGCTGGGCTTCTACGAGAGCGACCGGCGGCGGGAGAGACGCCGCGGCCGCACAGGTGAGGCGGGCGGCGCTAGGCCGCGGCGAGCGCGCTCGGCCCGGGCCGGGGGAGCGGGGGAGCGGGGGAGCGGGGTCTGCGGGCCGCGGTCGCCGCGGGTCGCCCGCGCTGTGAGCTCGCGCGGCGGCGGCTTCCGAGCCTCGCGCTTGTGACAGCTCCTGCGAGGTCTCGGCGGCCGCCCCCGGGCCAGGTGTGTCCCGTGAGGAGCCTTGGAGCTGGGGCGGTGGGCCCGGGCTCGACCTCGCGCGGACGGGAGCCCCGAACCCACGTCCTAGGCAGCTCGCAAAAATGGGAAGTTTGCGGCCACTTCAGGGAGTCCGTGCCAAGGTGACTTTATTGTTGTATTATAAGCGAACTTGAGTCAGAAAACTGTTAACTTGTTCTCCAAATAGATTTTTTTTAACAGACGCAGCTAACTCTGGAAATGACCGTGAAGTTGTACAGTTGCCCCAAACAGAAATATAATTAGCACTCCTTAACATGTGAAATTTTATAAACTGAAACTTAAACCCCTCCAAAAAAAGAAAAGTTTTGCTGCACAACAAATGAACCTTGCTGTCCATAAACGCTTTTAAGTGTATTGTTATAATAGTATGTTCCTGTGCGTTTTAAGATTTTCTTGTTTTAGAAGAATCTTTAAAAATGTCTTTGGATTTATGTTGTAGCTGTATATTAAGCCCAAAAGAAAAAGGAAGCTTTTCAGATGTGTGTTTTATTGGTTATAGTGCTCACAACGTTTAAATTCTTATATAAATTGGAGATCTTGCACATCAACTCCATTAAGGTCTTCCAACTTAAAAAAAATGATTATGAGCTATCTAAGCCACTAGTTCCTGCGGTCACAAAAACGAATCTTTAATTTGTAAGACTGAGTATGTCATTGATTCTCGGTCACAGGGCTGATGGGTTTTAGTAGGTTTGTTAATTGTCAGTTCTATGTAAAGTTTTGAACAGGCCCCCATATCTTTGAAAAGTTAAGTACAGACTGCTTTGCTCGATGTTTTTCAAGTAGCTACTTAAAAATTTCTCCCCCATGCTTTATTTGGTTTAGCTGTCACTTAAACACTTGCATGAGTATTTGCTTCCTGAATTGGCCATACCTAAGACAAAGTATTAATTCTCTGAGCTGCCTGTTTACTTAGAAAGCAATACTGAAAGCCTTCTGGTGCAAATAGAAATTGATACGGCCGGGTTTCAAGACTATGGTGTCTTTAAAATATTTCTGAGCTTCAGCAAAGCCATTATTCTAGAAACCTTTTTGTTTGTTTGTGCGGGTAAACATGAAATTATGAAGAGCCTTTGATGAGCACAGACTTTGAATTTCTAGAGTGACACTTACCTCTCTTTTCTTGGGATGGGCTTGGATGCCCAGGTTTCCATAGACTTAGACATATCACACCATACACTCGTTCTTCACCAAGGTGGTTCACTGAGCCCGGCATACTTAACATGCTGTAACTCCCCATGGCAAAATGCTTATCAGGGAGAGACTGCCAGCTCTGTTGAGATGATCTTCCTTGTCCCAACTCTTTCAGTTTTGTATGAGGAGAAAAGATAGTGCCCACCCTTGTTTGGTAGACCACACTAGCTAGAGATAGGGACCCAGACCATCCTAGAGGTACCACCATCCAATGGTTTTCCTGTCTGGCCCGGGTGTGGCAGTCTTCTTCACTCCCTTGTGTCTGTATTCAAGAGTCAAGACACTCTCGCTGTTGCTGGCACCTGCCTGCATGTGAGCGTTGCTGCATTTGCTAGTGGTTTTCCCACGAAGTCACAATGCTTGTATCTTTGTTGTTCCTCACCTCCTGTACTGCTCTTCCCACTGGAATCTTTTTTCACCTCCTTTCCAGAACTTAGGAAACTTGTTCTTGGCCACAAGGCCTCTGAATGGCATCACTCCTTGTCAGATAGAAAGCATGGCTTCCTGAGTCAAACTTCCATGGCTGGGTGCTCATTCTGAAGGTATTTGTCCATTCTCTGTAAATGCTCCTCTGGGCTTATGGCGCTCCCTCCTCATGGCTCCTGTGAGTTAGGACAGCCTTTTTCCTTCCTTTTTGAAAGTCATAATCTTAGGGTCTTAGTGTCCTTAAGCATCACTTAATTCAGAGGTCCCCCCTTTTTTTTTTTTTATCTCTTCCACAGAATTCAGGACTCTTATTGTAAGACATTTACTGGTCAATCTGAACAGCCTAGAGTTCTCTGAATGAATATATACATAAATTGTTTATTCCTATTCTCTCCATGTGAATAAAATAAGACTGTTTGTTGGTCATTTTGTTGTTGTATCTTAGCCTTTACAATTTATATGTTGAGAAAATTATATGTGTATTTGAGTACATATAACTGTGAATGTATGCATTTATCTGTATCATGCGTTAGTTTTCTTCCTGTTTCTTTCACACTCTTCTGTCATTTAGGTTCTCAGAACTCTTTGTTTCTAACGTGCTCATTGCCTGGCAGGTGCTACTACTTCCATCTTCACACCCAGGTGGACACCCCCACCCCATGCTGTGTGTAGTTACTGGCCTCAAACTGTGACAGAGGATTCCAGAGGTGCAGCTCTACCTCTTCTTTTCTCCTGCTCTTAAAATGATTGCTGCTGTCTTTAGTGCTTTTTGCATAAGTCCAGATCATGACTATATTACATGATCCTATCCCCTGCTTGGCTCATCCACACAAGTTCTAGGTGAGAGAGTGTCTTTGTAGTCATAGTCACCTGTGTGCATCTACGCCCAGCGTGTCAACTTTGAACTGGGAATTAGGCAATCTGTGTTCCTGGCTTGGTTCAGTTGCTGACTTGCTTTGTAGATGATGCATGTTTATATTCCTTGCTTAATCCACTTGGCCTAGCTTCACAGTGCTACTACTAAATAGCGTCTCACTTATTTGTTCCATGCTGAGTGAACAGAGGTTCAGTATAAGATAAGTGTACTGCCCATCAGCGAGCATGAAACACTTTTCATATGAGCAAGTGTGGGAGATGAACAGGGATATGCATTGAACAGGGATATGAACAGGGAGCCCTGGTGTTAGGTATGGTGAACGGTTTTGTTCCTAATGGAACTGTGCTGGGACTCTTATTTGTTTCTTGTTTAATGGTGAGTCTTGATTTCTAGGGTGGAATTTGTGTCTGTTTTGTACTTCCCTTTTTGCCTTCACACATCTTGCTTTATCTCCATGAGAGATTGAGCAGCAGCAGGAAGAAAGTCAGAAACCCAGATGATCTGACTGCTGTCCTGTGTAGCAACTCCCAGAAAAGATTGTCAATGGGATTTGAGCTGTTTATATTTCTTGTCATTTAAGTTGTATCCTATTATTTGTGTAATTGAAAATTTAAAAAGGTCTTAGTATTCCAGTTTTATGAAAACATGTTTCATCTAGCCAGTCTTGACCCTCCATAGACTGTTTATACAGTGATATTCCTGTGGTCCCAAACTCTTCCCAAGTGATGATTAATGGCTAGCTGGTTCTGAAATTATGCTGTAGAGTCAGTTAATATCTTATGTACAAAGGAAAACAAAAATAATCAGAAATCCTGATATCAAAGTAAAACTAGCTGCTTCCCACAAAGTGATATTCTGCTTTAAAATTCTCACTTGCTTTACTTAATAGATGTAAACTAACTAAACAGTGAAACAGTTATTTTCAGATTATTGTTTTGGCTTCTGGAAATATTTAGCCCTAACTTACCCTCCAAAATCCAAATCTAGCAGCTCATTTGTGCTCCACTTTGGGGGAAATGTCACATGAACCACATTGACTATAGTATTATTGATATTTTCTTCACATTTTAAGTCCTTTGCTATAAACTGTAACTTTGCAAAAAGTCACTCTTTATTTTTGTACCTGTCTTGCATTTCTGAATTCATGAATAGCCTACCAATTCTTTATTTTCCTAAATAAGGTTTAATATATTTTTGAAGGGCTTAAAAATTGGGATGTAAACCAAGCATACCTATAAATCTAGCACTTGGGAAGCAGAAGTAGGAGGGTTCTCTGAGTTCAAGGCCAATCTGGGGTTACAGGAAGATTCAAAAACAAAAATCAACACAAAAGCCTACAAACCTTGAATGAAACTTGTAAAATAGTTCCTTTTCTCCCATTTGATTTAGGGGGGCAGAATTGCTATTGCATTGGCTCCTTGAAAAGTTTATTCCTAGTTTTCCTTGCACAAAGGTGTGCCTTTAGTTGTGTAATAAACCTGTGTAAAGTTTAGAAACACTTCAGTTTTTAAGATTGGAAACTCTTTTTTTCCTTTCTCTCCTTCCCCCCAAGCAGTCTCATTCTAGTTCAGGATTACCTGATACTCTGTAGCCCAGGCTGGCCTTGAACTCAGAGTGATCCTCCTACCTCAGTTTCCTGAGTGCTGGGATTAAAGGCACATACCACCATGCCCAGTTCATATTTTCTTAACAGTCAACTACTGTGCTTTCCAGTTTTTTTTTTTTTTTTTTGTTGTTGTTTGTTTGTTTGCTTTTGGTTTTCCGAGGTAGGGTTTCACTGTAGCTCAGGCTGACCCGGAATTTGCTGTGTTATCTCAGGGTGGTCTTGAACTCATGGTGATCCTCCTACCCCTGCCTCCCAAGTGCTGGGATTAAAGGCATACGCCACCATGCCTGGCTCCCAATTTGTTTTTTAATATGCAGTGCTATTTTAAGAAAGATATATTTAGACAAATCGCTGAACATATAAATATATTTGTGATTAGTCATTACTTTTAATTATGCTTCCTTATCCTGTGTTTTAATTTCTAAAGTAAGCTGTCTCAGATGACAGCATAATTGTTATTATTTTAGGAATGTGGCAAAAGCAATTCATACTACATTGTTTCCCATTTTAAGGTATGGGGGTTAAAGAGCAGTTCTGAGATAGGAAATAAATGGCAATTAAAATATTCTGGATTTGTACTTATGATTGCTATTATGTTACTTGTATGAAATAGTCAACTTGGAAAACTTAGTTCTCCTAATGTAAAAGCACTTACAATTAAATAGCAAAAGACTTTTCTTAAGATTCTCTGAATATTATTTCTTATTTATAAGATCTGGACAAATGAAATAAAGTTGACATCTAAAATATTAAGTTCAGGGCTGGGGAGATGGCTTAGCAGTTAAGGCGCTTGCCTGCAAAGCCAAATGACCCAGGTTCGATTTTCCAGTATCCATGTAAAGCAGATGCACAAGAGGACTCATGCATCTGGAGTTTGTAGTGACTAGAGGCCCTGGCACACCCATTCTCTTTCTGTTTCTCTTCTTTTCTCCTCTTCTTCCCTCTCCTTGCAAATATATAAAAAAGCTAAAGTTCAGAAAATAAATATTTGGATTATATTATTTAAGAAAAGATTGACCTTAAGGGGGAAGACAGGTGTTTGATCTAATAAATGAGTGACTCCTATGCTAAGAAAGAAAAGGAATACCACTAGAGAACGGGCAGAGTTGAGGCCTACTTGACTGCCAGGCAGATACTCTCCATACAAGTAAGCTTAGTTGGTCTCTCTGACAGTAGAGGGAAGTGGCTAACAAAACAAGAACATTGAACACAGGTGCACTGGGACACGAGTTCTCAGTACCTTCTCCAGAAGGGCACAGAGAGACAGGGCCACACTGATAGGTCTAGGTTGGGCTCAATGTAGTAGGCCCCTTCCTTCAGTGTGAGTCAAAACCAGCTTAGGTTCAAATCATTTTCTCTCATGATCTTCATGATGGAGCAGAAAGAGCATGCTATACTTATAAGTCAAAATTCAACATTTTCCCCTTCTTAATTTTCTCAGTTTCTTCACTTACATAACATGAATTCATTACCTGCTACCTTGAGCTGTTTTAATTGTTAGAAGAATTGTATGAAGGAACGAATGCAAGAACTTTGTAAACTGTCTCCTGCCTCAGAGTAGAAGGTTCCTAATTCCTTCAACAAGACCACTGCTCTATTAGTAGTTGATAAGGAGGTAAAATAAAGACTTCAAGACATTTATTTAATGCCATGAAGCTTGGCATGTTGGATAACATTCTGTCCAAACCATTAGTCTAGCCCATCAGCATGGTGTCTGTTATGTGCAAAGACAACCCTTACATTCAGATCTCACTCAGGTGGAGGGACATCAGAGAAAAGGGAGTCATGTACCTGTTTTCAAAAGCTGCATGGTCTGCAAAGGAGTTTACTGGTTAATCATACAGCTTCACATAAGAAAGCCCAGGTGCTGTCGGAGCACAGAGAATGGGGACTGGTGAGGTTCTAGTTTTTCAGAAAGAACACAGGGACCTGTTTTTAAAAAGCAGTGAATGCTGGCTGTGGTAGCACATGACTGTAATTTCCATACCCTGGACATAAACGGGGATTGCCATGAGTTTAAAACCAGTCTATTCTATATAGTGAGTTCTAGGCCAGTTGTGGGCGGCGGGGCGGTTCCTTAGCAAGATCTTGAATTAAGAAAATAGGCACTTGAGGTCTGGACAGATGGCTTATTGGTTGAGGCACTTGCTTATGAAGCCTAAGGACCCAGGCTTGATTCCCCAATACCCACATAAAGCCAGATGTACAAGACGGCACATGCATTTGGAGTTCATTTGCAGTGCCAGGAGGTCCTGAAACGCCCATTCTCTCTGGATCTCTCTGCCTCTTCTCCTCTCTCTTAAATAAATAAATGAAGTATTTTTTAAAAGGTGCATGAGACAATAATCAGCAGTCTAATAGTGGAAGCACCTGCTTAGCCACAGAGTGCCAGGCTTTGAACTCGGGCTCTTCCAGCTCCTCTGCTTGGTTCTGCGTGACACTGGAGACCCCATTGGCTTCTCTTTGTCTTAGTTTCCTTATTTGCTGTATGGATATAACTACAGAACACATTTTGCAGCTGTAAGCACTTGTGCTCAGGGAATGCTGTCTTTGCCTTGTTTCATGTTTAATACACAGTCTACTAGACAAGTGCTTTAACCAGCTAAGACATGGAACAGGTCTTATAATCCAGTCTAAATTGGTGTCTAAAACTAAAATTATTGTATTTCTAATGTTAAAATCCTCATATAATATTAAATTTATAATATAGTTGAAATACTTACGTTTCTGGATTTTACATTGTAATTCATTTATGGAGAACTTGTTACTTAGGTTATATTGTTTGTTACATATACTTGTCATATAACCTTTTAACTGTAGGATCAGGATTGCAGAAATAGCATCAGTAAACATTAGACAACAGCCAGAATAGACCTGCAGAACTTGTGAAGTTGATAGTAAGTAGTTCATGATGTCTTGTCATGCTTTGTGGTTTTCATATGCCTTCATACATTTGCTATCAAGAACCTCAGAGATCTGTGTGGAAGGCAGGCAGTTGCATGGTCTGCAAAGGTACAGAACTGATAGAAGGCTCTGTTTTCATCTCTGAAGTTGAGATCTGTAACTTGACCAGGATCTTGCACCAAAGGGTGGGAGAGCTGGTTCTGGACCCCCCCCTTCTGATTTCTGATCCATGGCTCACGTTGTATTGGGCCATAATAAAACACTGACTGTGATCAAAGTTGGCCTCTGCAATCACCAAGGAAGACACCATTGTAGCTGAGAAATTTTACCAGTAAGCAAGGGTATATCACTTTTTTAAGCCCTTTTATTTTAATTTGCTTTTTAAAATTTAAGACTATTGTGTAATAACCTGTCTCTGTGTTTCTTAAATCCAGATAATATGCTTATCTCCTGTCTCTGCACTTAATATGGGTAGGAGGTCTCCCCCTCCCCACACCCTGAACCCTCATTGGTTGTTATGTATGGCATGAAAGCCCAGGCCCCTACTGAGCTATCCTTTATGGCTACATAATCCTCCAAGGCCCAGGATTGAGTGAGCCACCAAGAGCCTTTTGCACTTCCCTGTTCCTCTGCCTCAAACAGTTCTGTCTGAACTCCTGGTTCTCTTCTTTTCTAGAAACATATTCTTTTCCTTTGCCACTTGAGATTTTGTTCTCTTTCAAAAAATTGGTTATTTATTATTAAAAGTCCTGCTCATCTTAAAATAATGAAAGTGAGTGATATAGAAAAATGAATGGAAAGTGCTAAAAATTATAAGAGAAGAAGCAAAAAATTGCTCACCTGCTAGTTTAACCCAATTTATCTCTTCTGCCACTCCCTCTATTCTAAACATCAGTTCTGCTTTTTGCTACCTACCTCCTCTTGGGGTAGGGATGGGGTAAGGGCAGCAGTTAGGGAATCTAAACCATGCTTGTATTTTACAGCTTTGTTTCTCCATCCCATCTCACTGTTCTTCCTTTCCTGTCATCTTTAGATTTTCCTTTCTAAGTCTGATAGTGATTTTTCTTTTTCTTTGCTCATGTTCTCTTATAAGCATTTGCTGAGTATATGGTAAGTGTGCTAGGCTGACAGGAAGCAAAGGCAAATGAGAAATCCAGCACAAAAAAGAATATAACTTCCTACGGACAAGCACAGCCCAATGCTGGTGCTGTAGGAGGAAGTGGGGAAGTGGATGGTATCTCTCTGGTAAGTCTTCACAAAAAAGGTAATGTGTGAGCATGCTCACTTGTAGGAAATTGGAAGGGAATTCTCAGGCCAAGTAGTATGTACTGACTGGTATGTTTGGGAGAAATGAAAAGTAGCATAGCAAGATGTTGTGACCTAGAGATGCAAGGAGGCAGATGTGAGACATGGCTAAAATGACGATGACTCTGGACCAGATCAGAGGGGATCTGGAATGGTAAACTTGGAGAGAGACTTCCTTCATCCTGGAGTATTTGAGAGCCACTGTCGCAGGCTTTGGGGGGAGTAGCTAGTACCTGAGCTACCTCTTGAAGCAGGAGAAATTTGAAGAAGGCTATACACATAGAGTTTTGGCAGCAACCTGAAGATGGAAGTGGAAACAGAAAGAGAAAAAAGATGCTAATTTCTGCCAGGTGTGATGGTATAGGCCTTTAATCCCAGCACTTGGGAGACTGAGGTAGGAGGAGTGCCATCATTTTGAGGTCAGCCTGGGCTATATAGTGATAAGCTGCTTCAAAAAGTAAAAACAAAACAAAACAAAAAACACCACAACAAAGAAGTTGTTAACCAGTGTCGGTGTGGTGGTTTGAATGTAAATGCCCCCATAGTTTCAGGTGTTTGTGTTTACTTTTCCTACTTGGCACCAGCTGGTGGAATCTTCGTGGAAGGGGTGTGTTGCTGGGAGCAAGCATTGGGCTTGATGAGTCCAGCCTTCTCTGTGTTCAGAGCCAGCTTGCTCTTGCTGTTCAGTCTCTGCCGAAATGTGTGATGAAGTGAGCTGGTTGTTTTTCTCCACCATGATGAAGCTTTGTCGCGAAAGTGTAAGCCTGAAATAAACCTTTCCATGGGCTGCTTTTGTTTGGGTGATTTGCCCCAGCAACAAGACGTTAACTGCTCAGTCTCAGAGGAGGAGGTGGAGGGATCAATGTCAGCCTAGGGCTTCTGGTATAGCAGCTCACTTGTGCTTCTCTGATGCCCCTGACCTGTAAGCGAACTCTCTCAGAGGAGTTAGTGGGAGAAGACCCTGGGTTCTACTTTGCAGGTCATTAGAAGTATGGCTCAGGTGTTAGAGCTGAAAAATGAATGATGCCTGTAGGGTTTAGATGATGGTTTTAATCTTAGGCTGTCCAAGGAGAGCAAGAAAGGAAAAAGAAAAAGGCAATTCTTTGGGTGATGTTTTGTTTGTTTGTTTGTTGTTGTTCCTTGAGGTAGGGTCTCACTCTATCCCAAGCTGACCAGGAATGCACTATTGTAGTCAGTCTCAGGCTGGCCTCAGACTCACAGTGATCCTCCTACCTCTGCCTCTCTGTGCTGCTAAAACACAGGCAATCAAAGACAGTTGCATTTTACTGTAGTTTGCATATTATTGGGCTGTGGCTGGTAAATAAGCACTCAAACTACCAACAAAGTTTAAGGGTCAAGTAGAAGAGGAGGAGCCAAAAGTTAGCTGAGGTGAAGGTTGGTGTGACACTGTGGGGAAAGGACGTGAATGAGAGGGTCAGGCAAGTAGCAGGGTCAGCTGTTGCCCAGAGGTCATGGTGATCAAGATTCTGAGTTTAGCCCAGCACAGTGACACATGCCTTAAATCCAAGCTGAGGTCAAGGAATCGCCAGGAGCTCAAGGCTAGCCTGGACTACAGAGTGACATCCAGATCAGCCTGAGCTACAATGAGGCCTTGCCTCAAAAAAAAAAAAAAATGGTAGAGATTCTGGGCTGTGTAAGCATCTGTGTAAGCATCTCTGCTCTGTGAATGTTTCTTCTCAGTTTTAACATGAAAGAATTGGCACTTACAGGTACTAGCTGTTTAGAACATTCCTTTCTTTCTGTTTACAAACTGAACTGAATATGAGCACGGTTTTTATGCTTTCACTAGTCTTAGGCCTTCCCCTTTGCAGCTCACCATGCTTTAAGAACAGATTTTGTTATAGCTGTACATAGTTCCTAGTCAGGATTTTACTCTTTGTGGGTTAGGTTGTATGTACTCTGTCCTTTTAAAAACATCTTTTAATGTGAAGAGGGGTTTCATCTGTGCCTCTTGCCAAGAAGAAATTAAGATGCTCATGGCTGCCCGCCCTACACCAGGGAGTAAAAAATGCTTTTTACACCATAACTCCCACCTGCCCTGTTTTAATTCCAGATATCTTAGTGTTTCACCAACTGTCAAACGTCATGCACTTAGATAGGATGTACACCCTAAGCATAAGCAAGTCCACTTCATGCCATGCTCACAAAGCTATGGATCTGGTCCAGTGTTGATAGAAGTAAGCTCTAAGCACTTTCATACCCACTCTTCAGACCTCAGCCAAGTCTGCATCTGTCTTTCCCAGGGCTTTTGGAGGCTGTTCTTGACTGTCACCATTTTCCAGTGCTTCAGTATCACAGTGGGAGACAGACCTCCAGATCAGCTTAGAACAAAGAGAACAGTTTGAAAACTTGTTATCCTGAGTTTTGAGAGTCTGACCTCCACAGAGTGCAGGGGTGTTCTTGATGTAAGCGGTACAGAGAAGTTGAGGTAGAAGAAGCATGGCAAACTGGAAGGCTAGATTAGGCATCCCTTCCTCAGCTTCTGAAGTCTTCACAATACCTGATAAGAAAGCTGCATTGGGCTTGCTTTCCTCATCTGAGATGAGGTCATTGCATGAATTTGCATTGGAGGAGCAGAGAAAAAATGAGTACTAGGGAAGGGAAGCTCCAGCTCTGGCTGAGGTTCCACTCTGTAGGTAGTGATGGTCAGCCCTTTGCAAGACTTAATCGGGTAGTGGGTAAACCTGCATGGGGAGAAGTGCCACACTGACCTGCTTCTGCAGAACTTGTGAAGCTAGCCTGAGCAGGAGGCAGTTGACTGGTGTGTGCTGTTACCTCAGAATAGTCCTGGCCCTCAAGTGGTGCCTACAAGAGATCTAGACTGTGTTTTGACTGCCTGCATACCTGTTTAATTGCCTTGACAGCTACTTTCCTCAATTTCTGTCATCCAGGCCCTGTATTACCTGTGAGACTCAGGACTGGGCTCTTAAAAAAATACTTTTGTAGCAGTTCTGGCCCTTAGTAATTGTCCCTTCCATATTCCCATTACATTTCAAATCTGCACCCCGTGGAATAGTAATTTTCTCAACAATATTTGCTAGTTTTTTGTGTGTTGTTTATTTCTAGGCAAAGACTTACAGATTGTTTTGTTCTCTTTTGTTTTATATTTGTATTACCTATGGCCCCAGCTAGCTTTTAAGTTCCTTGATAAATACTGTTCTTTTTGTTTTGTGTCATTTTCTTTTTTCTGTAGAACTTTCATTGTTGAGGTTCCTCAGTGCTGAACTAACAAGAGGGTACTTCCTTGAACATAATGAGGCCAAGTATACAGAACGAAGAGAAAGAGTGTACACTTGTATGCGAATACCAAGAGAATTGGAAAAGGTACTCTTTTTTTTTCATTTCCAGAAATCAGTTTGAAAGTTATAACAAAGTTATTTTTTTTAAAAAGTGGTTAGTTTCAGATGAGTTTAAAAAATATTGGAAATAATGCAGTAATTAAATATATTTGAGGATATGGGAATTGCCTTTTAGAAAACAGCCTTTAAAAGTTACATTTTTAGTATAAGGATCAATGGTAGTAAAATGATAAATTTATCTAAATCTTAACTTTGCTATTTATTTGTATCATATCTAGAGAACTTTATTCAAGGAATTAATTTCCACCTCTATATTTCTAATTTCCTACAGTAGCAATGTATTTTTAACTTGGCATGATAAGTTTACATAGTTTCAGCCTCTTAAGTCCCATATATGTGAAAACAAGTGACAGTCTCTTCAAGAAAAAGCACTGAATCCTCTTGTATCTTATCCTCTGCCTGTCAGCATCTCAAGGCTAGTCATAGGACAGGAAAGCTCTTTCCTCTAGGGACTGCTAAAAGTGTTGGTGAGTCTGAGAGATTCCAGAATCTCTAACTAAAAGAAAGATGTATGAAATAATACAGCTTAGTGTTTGAAATGTACTTTCATAGTAACCAAAAGCTTGAAAGAGTCCAGTCATCTCCATAGAATCATCCTTCCTTGGCTTGCTGTCTGTGGACTGTAATAGCAAGAGTTGTATGGGTTAGGCAGTGGAAAGCAGCCACCCAGGCAGTTTGGGTGATGTTTTTCAATCTGATAATCTGTCAGGTGGAGAGAGGAGAGAGTCAAATGTAGAGAGAGTTTCAGCAGCATTATTTTCTATAGGTTTTTGGTGGAGCGCCGTTTGCAGGAATTCTTTAGTTAGATGAGTTTTAGAGAATAAAATGAGCAAGCAAAAAAGTGGCAAGTGAGCAAGGAGAACCATGCTCAGTTGTCAGGGTATTGTGCCTTTCTAGGAAGGGTGGGAGGGACTGATGAATAATGAGGGAGGTGGAGGATTGTGAGAATGTCTTTGGCATTTTTCACTCACTTCCACATTAGCACTGGCTATATATTCTGTTTGGGGATTTAGTTAAAATTGTGTCTGGAATGCACGTTTCTCCTTAATCAGAGAAATAGAAGATGATCTTAAGTTTGAAAACGCATTTAGGTTTCTTTTCAAATCTCACTTGGGCCCTTAACCCCAGTGATAAGCCTTGGGGAATTGCTTGCCACCATAGCCAAACTTCATGATCATAACCAAGGGACTACATGACACCTTTGTTACCATGTTGTGACAATGGTAATGTCCACTCTAATTCTTCTCATCAGAAGAGGGTCCAGTGTGCCACCCCTCTCTGTCTTTCTTAGCAACTTTGAAACTTCAAACAGTGTTGCTTCATTTCATGTTCGTTATCAACTGTCCTCTGAGGAAAATGCCCAAGGGTCTTGATGTGACTTAAGTCTAAACAGTTGTTCTTCAGCTCAGGCCTACTGCAGAACTCCTGTGGGAAGTTGCAGGCAGGTCTTGCCCATTTTGTTGGGGCAGGGGCTTGTGTGATGTGTGTGTATGTTTTGTGTATGTGAGGATGCATATGGATATTGTATTGTAGACAATTCCACAATGCTGAGATGAACTGCCAAAGAGACACAGTTTATGGGAGGAATGGGATTTATTCCTGGCTTTTTTTTGTTTGTTTGTTTGTTTGTTTGTTTGTTTGTTTTATGGACATTCCATCAAATGGCAAAAGAAGCTAGCTGCTATTCATTAATCAAAGCAGAGAGAGAAACCACCACTAGTGCACATGCGTGCGCACAAAGACATACGCACGCACGCACACGCACAAATCCATAGCCCAGACTGTTCTATACCTTGGAATTCAGATTTCCCTCCCCCCATACCTTAGGGCTGGACTTGGAGATCGCCCCTAGTGATACCTCCTCCAGCCAGGCAGCCAGACACCTAAGTTACAAGCTTAATAAAACACCAGAGTCTATGGGGGCTTACATTCACACACAAACTACCATGGTCTGCCCTCCTCCCCACAGACTGATAGTCATACCACAGTGTAAATGACATTGAGTCCAACTTTAAAACCCCCAGAAGCTTTATCATCTTTAAGATTATCCTTAACTCTGAGTCCTGTAACATCAAAACAAGTTACGTACTTCTAACATACAATGGCACAGAATAAAACTTCGCATTACTATAAGGCATAGCAAGGAGAGACTCCACCTATGTAAACTCAACAACTATTAGGCAAACATCGTACATCTGTAGTTCAAGTCTAACATCTGTAACCAATGATGACAATCTTAGGATTTCAAATTTCCATCCTTCCAGCTGGGCTTAGTAGTCAGGGAAAATCTGCATCCTGAGCCAATGGTAGCATTTTCACAGTCTTGGTATATCCAAAATGTCTTTGGGTCTTCATTGCAAACTACCGTCTGTCTTCATCTTCATACACTTAGTCTTAAAATGGGAATATTATCCTACTTCCCATGCCACATCTCAGCACAGCTCCTGGAATCTTGTGCACTCCATGACCCACTTCCATGCATTTTTCATGTTTCCAAAATCAATACCAGGTGTGCAGCAAGACAGCCATATTGTTATTGTTAATCTAGAGAAAAAATAAATCTTGACCTTTAGCCTTTTGAATTCTTCCTTCTATTTATCTCCTTTCAAATGAGTTTGCATTTCTATAGTTCTCTCTTCCCTAGGTGGAATTTACCTTGGCATCTTTTCCATTGTTTCAATGTAAAACAATTAATAATGGTAATCTTGACAATACTAGCTTCAGTAATGTAAAACTTGTCTTTGAGCCAGTAATTTTAAATCTGTTTGAGTTTTTCCAACTTTAAATCTTGTATCTTCCAGTTCTGTATCCACAGTCCATTACTTTTCACATTCAACCTGAATCAAATTTTCTGGGTATGGGCAATAGAATGCAGCCAGCCTTTATGGCAGTAGCCCAGTTTCAACAAAATTTTCTGTAGTGTTTCCCTTTAAAAGTTCATAAGCAAAGCCTCCAAATACAATTCACTCTACATTTAGCATTTTCAAATTTTTACCAGAGTAGCCCATAAAATTTGGCTTACACACTGTGAGGTGTCTGCAGCCACAAGTACCAAGTCCATTCATATTTCTCCTCCAGCACACAAGTTCCAAAGCAAAATCCACAAGGTCAGATTCATCATGCAGCAACACCCCACTCTTTAGCACACACAGAGAAACCTGCCAGAGTATAGGCTGTTCTCCATACATTTGGGTTGGAATTCAGATCCAGCCCCAGTGACACCTTCTCCAGCCAGACAGCTGGAGACCCAAGTTACAAGCTTAATAAAATACCTGAGTCTATGGGGGACATACATTCACATTCAAACCACCACATGTATGCATGCATCTGGAGGCCAGAGGTTAACATCAGATGTTTTCCTCAGTCCCTTCCACCTTATTCTCTGAGGTGGTGTGTCTCATTGAACTTAGAGCTCACCATTCAGCTAGTCTAGACTAGCCAAAGAGCCCCAGGGATTCTCTGTCTTTGCCTTTCCAGAGCTTGGATTACTGGTGCACACCACCATGCCTGGCATTTTACATGGGTGCTCAAGCTTCGAGATCCAAACTCAAGTCCTCATGCTTGCATGGCAAACACTTGACTGAGCCATCTTCCCAGCCCTCAGGATTTGCCCTGTTAAAGAAAAAGATCAAAAAAGCATCATCAGAGAGCATTGCCTTACCCCAAAGTATAGTATTGTTTATGAAGCTTTGGGTTTATTTATGTGAATATTAATGTATGAATATTAAATGTATCACATCAGAAAAGTTCAATTAACTGCCCCTGTTGTATAGTCAGTTTGCTTCCCATCAAAGGGGCTTTTGACTGTAAGTCTGAAAAAGCTTGATTTAGTTACTCTCTTAAGCAACACTTCAGAAACTTAGATAGCCAAAAGGGTGTCATGTTTTTCAGTTGAGACTAGTTTCTCCTTGACTTCTAAGTGCAAGTGAAACAGAAGAAAGTAGAGTTGGCTTTAAGCTAATTCTAGGTTTCCAGGTCTCAGGTAACGGTACACAGTCCTAAGCCTTTGTGTTATACAGAGTATTCTCATGGAAAGCTGTGTTTATGATCCATAGGCTCACTAGGCATTCACATTAATCTAAATTATTTTATTGCCTTTTTAGTTAATACTGTTTGTACCAAGATACAATACCTTACCACTTGTTCACTGGTAAATTCTGTGTTTTCACCCAACATTATCTAGAAAAAAAAAATGTGATATTTGGAAGTTCTTTGCTTGTACAAAGATTGCAAGCACTGTAAAACTGTAGCTAATGTTTATACTGTAGGGTCAAGGGAAAATCAGCTTAGTGCCTCCGACCAAACCTGTTTACTGCTGTAAAGCAAAACAGTCCTTGAAGTTTTCTGTGATACTGTTGCTAGGTTAACAATTTAAACTTGACTTTTAGTGAAGATGGATTGTTTACATTTAAAATAGTACTTCCAACTTTTAATTAGCACTTTTTTTCATAGTTAATATTCTAGTTAGACCATAGAAAAGACTGAGGGGGATTTCTTTTCTGCCTAAAACCCCCAGCCTGTACCATTTAGGTTCTTATCCCCATCTGCTCCTAACTGCTTTGCAGCCCACTTCAGAAGCTTTCTTTTATAGAATGAAGGAGCCTGAATTATACTTGATCCTAAATTGAGAGGCTTGATAGAACAGTGATTAATGGATGAGAGCTCTGGAGCAGGACACCTCTGCAGTTTCAAATCTGGGATTCATAGTTTATTGGCTGTGAATTCTGGTGTGATTCCTGTCATCTTTCTGTGCCTTGGTGTTGCCTGAATTAACTGCATGATGGACACCAGAAGAGCATATTAAAATCTAACTAAAGTCCTTCGTTGCAGGGCATACCCTATCCTGGAACAAGAGTGCTTCCCTTGTTTCCAGCTTTCATTCCAGAGCTTTCTTAGACGTGCTTGGGGAAGACTTGGTTTCCAAAGTTAACCTGGGTCCCACTTTTATCTCTCATTATCTTGCTTCTTTTGCCATTAAGCACTGTTTTACTAATCTTGCAAGGGACCTGATTGTCTGCCTCTCTGCCTTCCCATAGTGCTGACCACAGAAGAAAAGACCCTAGGAGAAACCATTTGCTCCCTCTTTTACAGGCAGGCTTTCTTGGGGAAAAGCTAATCTCTTTTTATGAAGGATTTATTAGCTAGCTATAGCAGGTAACATGGTCCACTGCTGACATTCTTGATCTGGAATCTAGGTGAGAACAAAGAACAGGTGGTCCAATTAATGCTTGAGGAAGTCAGGGCAAGGGATTGCCAATTTCTGTAAGGAAATTTCTGAAGTTCATTTCATAGCCCACCTTGATGTGACCACTTACTTACATCTGACCTGTGGCATCCATTTCTGCTCACTATCTAGCAGGCATCAAATGCCAGGTACTACCTGAAGCTCTTTAGAAGTGTTCACATTAAACCCCCTGGCAGTACCATGATATATGTACATATGTGCATTCTGTACTATGGCGTCCTGTGTGACAGTTCCTATGCTGATGTCCACACAAGGCTCCTTTCCATCTATGTCTTGGTGGAGATAAGTATGAGCATTCTGACTCCATAGGAATGACTTACTCTGCATCAAATATAAAATTATCTCTTGTCCAGGGTCTAATTCTATCATTTCTGAAACCAAAACAGTAATAAATACTTTAATCTTAAAAAACACAGTATTTTGTTCTAATTTTAATTTTATTTTTTTTATGAGACAGGATCTGGTCCAGGCTGGCCTCAAACTCATAGGCAAGGATGACTTTGAAATTCTGATCTTTTTTACTCTATCTTCTAAGTGCTGGGATTACAGGCATCACACCTGATTTTATGCAGCTCTAGGGCTTGGTGCATTATAGGCAAAGAATCTATCAACTGACCTACATACCCAGCTCACCATAGTATTTTATAAAATTCTCTAATCTATTTATACATTTATTTAAGGAGATAAAGATGATTTAGTCATTTACTGATTTGTTCTAAGCATTTATGCTATGTTCTAGGCACTTTTGCAATATGGAAATATAGAGATATACATAGAACTTGTTGTATTTTAACATGGGGAGATATTACATGCATAGGTAATTATTATAGATATGGAGTGGTAGTGTCATTATTAAGTAGTACACATAAATTGCTACTAAGAATTTCAAAAATGCAAAGTTGGCTTAGATGGGCCTCCAGAAGAGGAACAGGCAGAGCTTATGATGGACTCATTCTGAGGGAGGAGGTCTCAGCTTCCCAGCAGGCTGATGACACCACAATTAGTCCAAGCCCTTTCTTGTCTTTTTGTTTTGCCATTCTTGGCCTGTTAGCTTTTGGTTCTCTTGCTTTTTGATTTTTAGGAGAAAGATGGCAACTGCAACCTTACCACGAGAGAAAAGGGAGTTGGGTAGTACCACCTTTACCTCCCCTCTTAGAGATGTAAAGCTTTTCCAGAACACACTGGTTCACAATACTTCCACTTCTGCCTTCCCTGCCAATCTGAGCTACATGGTTTTCTCCAGCTGCAAGCAAGACAAGGATAGGAAGTAATGAGGAGTCTATGATTTGCCTGGTGTCAGAAGCATAGAACTAAGCTTCTGAAAAGTGAGCATAGGGGCTGGAGAGATGGCTTAGTAGTTAAGGTGCTTACCTGCAAAGCCAAAGGACCCAGGTTCAATTCCCCAGTACCCATGTAAGTCCAATGCACAGGGGTCACATGCATCATTTGCAGTGGCTAGAGGCCCTGACACAACTATTCTTTCACTATCTGTCTTCTCTCTCTATTTCTTTCTCTATAATTGCTTGCAAATAAATAAAATCATTTTTAATTGCATATAGCAATAGTCAACATAGATTAGAATAAGTAAAGCCAGGAGAGCTCAAGAGCTTTCATAGGTTGTATGGTCTATCTACAGAACCTCAGTAATCTTAGCTGGTACTCATCCCCTTCTTTTCAGTATGTGTCACCCCCCTACCCTCCTGCTGGAAGCAGTAGTGACCACAGCTTCCATGTTCCTTAACTTTTTCTGAGGACAGGGCCAGATTAGAATAATACCAGCAGCCTCCTCCAGAGGTGAGGTTTGAAATGATGGAATAGCAAACCAGGAGTCCCAGCTTCTAGCATGGCAAAGTCTCTGTTTACTGTTGGGCACGTAGAACTGCCAGCACAGAAAAAGTCTTTGGGCCTCTATTTTAAAGACAGTTTGTAAATTTGCACCTGGGGTATGTTTGTTGCAGTACCCCCCAATACTACCCAGTACACACATACAGGCCTGATGCTTTCCCCAGGGCTTCCAAAGCACATAGCTTACTACACTGTACTCGGGCATTTACTGTGCAGTCTGTATCAAGCTTATGAGATTATAAAGCCTTTGAAAAATATATCTATCCTGAGGATCTCATATTCCCAAGTCTAGGATAGCAAAATACAGTCTCTGAAAAGTAAGATTGGGGTAGGTGAGGGAGAGACTCTTTTCTCATAGTTTCTAATTGGCACTCCAGTCAGTAATTTTATTCAGTGGGTGATACTTGACAATCATGGTGGAGAAAATGGTATTCAGCATTCCAGAAGATGGTTTGTGTACTTTGAAGAAATATATTTCAAAGTCACTTTTTCTTCTTTCATTTTAGCCATAGCATTTTATTTTAAAATTTAAAATATCATTAAGGGAGAGGGCTAAGAAAGTTTTGTCACAAAGGAAAACAAATTTTTAAAGAAAAATCCATCTTCTGTGGATGGAGGCTGGTATTTTTATTTGTTTCTTCTGAGGGAAGTTTTTTTTTTTCAGGTGCCTAACAGCAGTATTAGCAACTCACTATAAATCTATATGAAGATACTTCATATAGAAATTTTCATGAGCATATATTGATTGACCTATAATGTATCAAAAGCATTCCTATTTTACATTTTTCTCAACATTGAACATCACATGTTAAAAACATCTAGTAAATCGTTCTAAAGTATATCTAGACCACAAAATGGAGTACTGAGTTTGAATGTAAAAGGCTAAATAACTAATAATATTATTAGTTGAAATGTGTTGCAGTTTCCTGCAAACGAATTGGCATCTTTGCTTGGCTTTAGTGCTCAAGAACATAACAAGGTCTTGTGTCACTGCAGAGTTGAGGTTCTGCTGCCTTCTTATAAGAATGCAAGTGAGGAGGGCCTAAGGCCATGTGCAAAGGCAGGCTCCAGGTTGGCATCTGAGAGGAACCAGGCCTTCCAGAGGCCAGTAATCATTTCTGGCCTTTGATTGTTTTCACTTACAGGACTTGCAGAAACCACCTCATTCATTATGTTGATGATTATTTTATAGTAATTCTTTTCTTCATGTGCATCTTATTTCATTTATTTATTAGAGAGAGAGCCAAGGAGACAGATAGAGAGAATGTACTTGCCAGAGCCTTTTAGCTCCTGCAAACAAACTCCAGACACATGCAGAACTTTGTGCATCTGGCTTATGTGGATACTGGAGAATAGAAACTGTGTCCTTTGACTTCATAGACAAGCAGTTTAACCACTAAGCCATCTCTTCAGCCCCTCTTCATGTGCATCTGAGAATTTTTAAGAATATTTTTATTTATTTATTTGGATGGGAGGAAAAACTAAGTATGGACATGCCAGGGCCTCTTGCCACTGCAAATGAACTCCAGACACATGTGCCATTTGTGCATCTGACTTTATGTGGGTACTAGGGAATTGAACCTGGGTGAGCAAGCTTTGCAAGCATTTTTAACCACCGGGCCATCTTCTAAGGCCCTGGGTATGAATTATAAAAGAATATTTTAAAATTAAAAATCTGCAATTTGTAACTCACTGCTTTTAATTCATTATTATTTTTTCTTTGAGGTAGGGCTTCACTCTAGCCTAGGCTGACCTGGAATTCACTATGTTGTCTCAGGGTGGCCTTGAACACTTGGCAATCCTCCTACCTCTGCTTCCCGAGTGCTGGGATTAAAGGCGTGTGCCACCATGCCTGGCTTAATTCATTTTTATATAAAGAACTGTGTAGCGTCTTCCCACTCTGCCCTCTGTAAATCTCCTTAGCTATTTGAGTAGCAGAATTTGGTAGTCTGGGTGTGGTTACCTCAAGTCACCAAAAGACCCCACCATTGTGCTAAATTTAATGGGTAGAAATAGGAAAGATATTAGCAGTTCACAAGAAAGAGGAGAGAGCTTAAGGAAAAAAAAACTAGAAATTAGTCCTATAGTTAGTAAGAGTAAGGCCTTCCAAGTGCAGCAGTTTTCTGTGCACATGAAATGATAACACTGAACAGGTTATGTATTTTTAAAATAAAATGAATTTTTTAATGATTGTGTTCCAGTCTTCCATTGGTGAAGCATTCTGATAAACAGGAAGTGGAAGAGTTAAGGGTAGAGATTAAGAGTGTGTTGGAGGGGCTGGGGAGATGGCTCAATAGGTAAAGTGCTTGCAACATAAGCAAGAGAAACTGAGTTGAGATCCCCAGAAGCCACATAAAATGCCACGCATGGTGTTGCTTACTTGTAGTTCTAGCTTTGGGAAGGCAGAGAAAGGTGGATTTCAAGGTCTTGCTAGCAAGCTACCCTCACCAATCAGTGAGCTTGTGGTGAAGAACCCTGTTTCAAAAAATATGGTGGAGGCCAGGCATGGTGGCACACACCTCTAATCCCAGCACTCAGGAGGCAGAGGTAGGAAGACCATGAGTTTGAGGCCACCCTGAGACTACATAGTGAATTCCAGGTCAGCCTGAGCCAGAACAAGACACTACCTTGGAAAACCAAAAAAAAAGGTAGAGACTGAAGAAGATACATGACATTGATCTTTGGTCCATGCACACATATGTACCACACATACATTCACAACAACAACAAAAAAGATTTGTCTGACTATTTTTTTCCCATGATATCTCTAAAGCTGGAGAAAGTTCCCAGAAAGCCACATTAATTGGGTCATAGCTGTAATCAAGGGCAGCTTGTCTTTTGAGTAGAGGACTTCATGTTGTTAATGGTGGCAATCTATGATGGTGAACCAGAGACTCTGGAATAAGTCCAAAACCAACTGCCATTAAAGTTGGCCTCTCAGGTGCAGACATTCTATGCATTCATCCCAAAGCTAAGTAATGAAAAGTTAAATTTCCCATAAAGATTAGATATTCTGAATGCTTAGAATTTTTACCTACAACTACTTAAAGAATATTTTACTTTTTAATTAATTATTTATTTATTTATTTTTGCCTTCTCTCCTGTCACCATGCAGCTCATGTTTTTTGGAATCTTCCTGTGCCTGGATGCATTTCTGTATGTGTTCACCCTGCTCCCTGTAAGAGTGTTCCTGGCACTGTTCAGGCTCTTCACTCTGCCTTGCTATGGCTTAAGGTAAGTTTAAGATCATTCATTATTTTTATTGTGGAAATAATTTTATTACTCCTTCTATTTGTAGAATTTTTAGAATAAAGATAAGTTTATAATTTCATTCATACTAAAGTAGCTTTTAATACTTAAAATTTCGGTGTGTATTATTGCATTTTATATGCAGTTTTTCCAGAATGTTTTTGAATCAAACTTTACTTTAGCCTGTAAAATGGCATTGATAGGGAAGGCTGTGTGGCACAGTAGAAAAGGCACAGGACTGAGAGTCAAGGATTGAGCACATGCCTTACCTACCTGTACCTTGACTTTCCTAAAGTGCTGGCCTCTAGGCATGATCTGAAAACTATCATCATTCTAACCTGGGAGAAGGGAGGCAGATGAAATTGAAATTTCCTCAGGAGCCCTTACTATAGGGTTCTTCCTGATTTGAAAAGTGCTCCTAGTGGCCTGTGGTGCCTAACTTACAGACTACAGATAAAACCCCTGATTTGTGACAGTGGGAAACTCTTTAAGGCTAATTCCTATCAATCAGCTAGTGAGTTCTGGTAACTGCCTCCCTTTTAAGCTTATTTCTCCATCTGTTAAGAAGGGGGCTATTGACAGCTCAGTATTTTTATCACAGAGACTGGGAGATATAAAAAGAATAGCCAGCATACCACATACAAACTTTGGTCACTTTCTTCTCTACTAAAACAGTAAGCTAAAAATGTTAAGCCTATGTGAAGCTTAATGCTTTTATTCTTAGGGTGAGAAGGAAGTTGAGATTGTATAGTTTTCTTTCTTGTGTAGTTCTAGCAACATGTTTCCACTGTCTATTCTTTCCATAATGTCATTATTTAGTTTTAGCATAGTTGTCTGAGTTGCATGTCTAACTTCTGAAAAAGTTGTAAAATGCTGAAATGGGTAATTTGTGAAACTTCATTCAATTATAGTAACTGCTCATTGGAATATGCAATGTTTTCAATAATTTAACCATGGAAAGTGAATTGCAAAATTATTGGTCCATATATAGAAGTATAAATCTTAGTTGAAATAGTCTCTTTTAAAGCAGAAAAGGAACAAATACTTAATAGTGGTATGTGTAGTCCTGTTAATCAATTTTGAGAAAGAAGACATCCTTTCAATATAAATAGGAATAATTTAGTGATCATACTGATCATGTGAAAAAGAATAAACATTAGTCTTTGCTAGATTGCAGAGAATAAAACAGTGGTAAGATTTTAGCCTGTATCATTGTTCTGTATTATACTTTATATTCTATAGCCTTTCATATCTTCCAGCAGTAAATTACACTACGTATTTTTATTAATCACAAGTTAACCAGAAGAGAAGATCCTTTTAGAAATTTAAGCACTAGCTTTAAGATAGTTCAAATGTGTGTGTGTGTGTGTGTGTGTGTGTGTGTATACATATATATACCACACATATATATATATACATATATATATATATAATATATGTATTATATACATATATTTTACTTTCAGGAGAACTTTTGGGAAGGCCTTGTTCTCATCATTAATAAGAACCATTTTAAAGATGTGTTGCGTGGTACTTTACTAGTAACAGATCCTTACCATAGTGGGCTGGTTTCTTATTGGGAGCTTAAAAAATCATGATATTACATTTGCCTTTTCAAAAAAACAAAACAAAGCATAGTAAGGCATTATTAAAATTAATCTTGGTGTGACTGCACACAGAGGATAAGCATATGGAGAATTAGTTCAGTCTGATGCAAGTATTTGACATAAATAACTAAAATCATGTAGGGATTTTCTCATCTGCATTGCCAGCTAGACTGCTTCTTCATTATCCCTTGATTAACAGTGCTAAACAAGTTTGTACTCTAGCAGTAGCATGTTCTACATGGCTGTTGGCATGATGAGATAAAGCCTTAAAAAGTTTATAACCTGAAGATCTTCCTTTGGAAGTGGTTCCTTCCTTTGGTGTACTTAGCACACAGATAACTTACACTAACTGATAGTGACTTGTTAGTGTTCCCACGGGTCTCTCTGGGGGTAGGAAAACTCTAATTTAAAGACTTATCTTGTTCAAGCATCTAATACTGGGACACACAAGATCATTTCTGTGTGTTCCTGTCACATAGAAGCAGGACACGGAAGTAACACTTGAAGGATTGAATACTAATAAGTATTGCAGAGAAGAAGGAAGTCTTAAACCTCTACTTCAGTTGGCTTTCTTGTGTGTGATTGGTGTTCCCTATGGCCAGTCTTTGGTAATATTATAATATTGTATGTTTTAGCACATAAGGAGGTGCTTTTTTTAATCTAAATACTATGTTCTCATGATTTTATAACTAAAAGGACACTAGAGGGCAGCCTCTTGCACAAAAACTTTCACTTTTAAAGTTCCACTGTGCAGTTTATATTAACTGAAAAGTTACATTTCATACTATCACTAATATTTATATGACATAAATAAACCACAAAATACAATTCAAATTATATAAATAATTTCAACAAATACTCTATGTTAGGATAACCTAGATTATATAAAATATGAAAATCTTGTTTTAATGTCTTTGTGCCATTAGTATTCTGTATCAGAATTAATTTGTGCTTGCAGTATTATGGGTTGCAGTTTTGGTTTTTTCTGAGAAGTCTACTAATCTATGCATTATTTTTACAAGAACTTAAAATATATTAGTGTGAAAAGTGATACTGAGCAAAAGTATTGTTAACATTAAATCCAGGACTTTCTAATGTTTTATAATAGTCAAGTACTTTCTAGTTTTACAAAACGTTTATTTAGCAAAGCCCAAGTCTGCCAGTTTACAGCTTGCCTTCAGCGCTGTTTCTGTAGATTATTTAATCTGTCTTCTTATAGCCATGTCATGTTCCATCTTTTCAGCAAGCAAAAAGTGCTCTTTCCTTCATTCTGACACTTGTTTTTCTGAAAGGATAAGAAGAAATTAGAAACGAACCAAGAAGTTGATTAAATACTTTTTTCCAACTGTTTTCTTTATCTCCTCTCCTCTATTTTAATCTTCTGTCCATTAAAAGATATCTTTCTACTCTCTAAGTTCATTAACTTTTTTCCCAGTGAGTTAAAAAAGCAGACAACCTCCAGCACTCACTGTCTGTCTAAATACATCAATGGGGAGGTGCTAGTATTCTGCCTTCTTTCATCTGTCCTCTGCTTGCATAGCTCTGTCTGCTATAGCATTTGTGGTGGGGTTTGTTTCTCTTGTTAAAGCAGATAGGCCCCACCATGACCCCTAGGATTTTCTGCTCGAGAACTTAACCCTTTGAACTTATTGATTCCCAGATCTTGTGCAACCTTGACATGGTTTTTTGCTTTGGTTTGAGATTTGTTGTTTTGTATGCCAGTATTAACAACTGAGTGAACACATGGTGAGAACTGGGAAGATTCTGCAGCCTCTTAAGTAAACCCACTTTCAGCCAGTGGAGCATTTGGCCAACTTTGGCCCTGATAGTAGGGTAATTATCTTGACTTTGTAGTGGTATGTGTTTGCAGTGATTGCACTGCTTCTCTAAAAGGTAGACATTTGTCCTCATTGACCTCAAAAATATGTGGTTGAATCTTGTTTCTGATGAATTAACAATCTTGGAAAAATTCCCCAAATGTTTTATGGGAAGGAAAGAAAAAGATCGATGCATCTAGATTCTTTAGAAACAGACTTACGTATTTCTCCTGTTTCTTAAATAAGATAGTATCACTTTCGAAAGGATGTTTGAGAAGCTTCTCTAAGTTAGAATAGTGTTTATAAGGAATGAGGAATGTTAAAAAGAGATCACATTGTGATCTGAGCTGTCTGCACATCCAGGAAGAATAACAAGACTGCTAATGAGCTATCACAGATCCTTTTTTAAATTTTAATTATAAAATAAGCAATCGTGTGAGCCATTTACTTGTTACCTTCTAAAATTTTTGATGTTACTTTGTGTTTTAGAATTCTCAACATGTCAGTTAAATATTGAATAAGATTCCAGAGAAAAATAGTAAAATATGGTGCCCACAACACTTATTCGTGTGGGGGGGGTACTGAAACACTTTAGACAGTGCTAAGTAAGTTGAGCAGATTGAAGAAATAAATACTGGCATACTTTTCTTTTACTGTTAGAGCAAATACAACAGATGGAAATAAGGTTTCTGATCCCTAGACTTCATTTTAGGCACAGCTCTTATTTGAAACTTCACTGACTCTTTCTGTTTTGTGTTCTTAGTTTAAAAGAGATTAGTAATCTTCTTTGGAAAGTTGACTGCATAAGAAAGTTCTTATCTCCCAAGAGAACTGTGAATTTCAAAGTCTTGATACTCTTGTCTTTTCTCCATGTGCCTTCCTCTTTCAAGAAATGTTCTGTCCATATTAACTTCATATATACATTATAAATAGACTTTTCTCTTTCCAGATAAATGCAAGCCTTTGATTTTGGCCTAAGTAATTAATGCCATCATGAGAGCAAAGCATGTAGAGAGAGCTTTTAGAACCTTTCCTGGGGAAACAAGTATGGCTGTATTTCCTCTTACCAGGCTGATCTGGGCGGCTCATTGGTGGAGACCATGTGTTTGTTACTTAGCAAGCCTTCAGAACATCAGGTTTTGTTGTCCCATGTTCCTCACCATGACGCTCCAAGTAGCGTAGCAACATTACAACCTTCTCTCTTTCTTTCTCTCTTGTAAATCAGACCGAAGGGAGGAGCACTTTCACTTCCTTTATAGGATGGAATGTGGTGGCACAGGGACTCCTTGTGGTGAGTAAACCCTGATTTTTCCTTCTATACTCTTGGCAAATTGACATCAGTACAAACAAGTACTAATGATAAAAAAATTAATGCCATAGGCAGACATAGACATATGGAGATAGAAGCATACAGAAGAAAATGTGAAGCCCTATCCTTTAAAAGCATCCTCACTTGGCCTAAAAGCTTTATCCATGTTTATTTGTGAAGGATTTGACCACAGTTTCACCTAGCATGGAAATCATTTAACAGGTAATCCATATTTACGTGTATGGGTCTCCACAGCAAGTATGTCAGGCCCAGTATCACAGTGGTCAGCTAGGCTAGCTTGCTCCCAGATAAGCACTTTTCATCTACCATGATTCTAAATACCACATAGCAAGTAGTTTTATAAGATGGCTTCTTCTTTCTAATATAAAATTATTTTAAACTCCAAGGAAAGATTTTAATCAATTTAAGTATGAAGTTTGTTCTACTATGTGTCAATCAAAATGAAAAATGTTCAGTGGCTCAGTTAAAGGAAACATCTTGGTCTTAGTACATTACTCCAATTTACTTGGAAATTATAAAAGAACTTCTCTACAAAATATGAACCTTACTGAACATTTTATTTTTTTTTAATTTACATAGTACTTGTTTTTCTTTGCTTTTCCACTTATACCCCAAATATTTTAAAATGCTAAGAAAGAGTCCATCTATGTATTTTACAATGAAATAACACATGCTGATACCTGGCAAGGTGACTTGAAATTCACCATGCAGGAATTTTTCCTCTTGCTCATTTTGTTGTTGCCTCTTCCTTCTTGATCTTTCTATCGGTAATCAATATTTACTATAGTCACAGATAACTAGTGAGGAGAAGAAAAACCTACTTGGGATCATCTTTCTCTGCTATGTAATTCTGTTCTCATAAATCTATGAACACTGAAAAATCCTGGAGATGCTGTAAATAGTAAATTGTATGATAAAACTGGCAGTTTTATTAATTGGTAAAAGTACAGTGAAAATATCTGGCTAAAAGGCAAAATTTGGTAATGTAGAGAATTTGGTTTGTATACAGGTGGCTTAACTTGGAAAAAAAATTTTTAATTCTGTTTAAATTCTTTATTTTTCCTTTTTCCCAAATATTTTATCTAATATTACTTCTCTTCTATGACATTTAGCCAGACCACTAATCTAAGCTAAGTTAGATTTATTAGTTTTTCACTTTGCCAGACATGTATTTGGGAGTTTTGGCATTTGCAAATTGCCAGTGACTACCATTTAACAGACAATTATAACTAAGAACTTCAGTCTGAAAGATTGTTCGAGCCAGTTCCAGGTTATTTGGCTGGCCATGCTGTAGATAAGCTTCTTATGGAGTTTGAAATACTTATCTGGTAGTCATCTAAAAATATCCTAGCAGAGAAGGAGCAAGAATTGTGATTGGTCCAAGTTGTTTTCATTATTAGACTAACTTGTTGAGCTTAGGGCTTTTCTTAGAGAGGCTCTGATGCATCAAAATACCTTGTGATAAGCCACTTTTGAAATATTGGGTTTTTATTTATTTTTGCAACTCCCCTTTTTCATTAGCAGGCATGTGTGAAAAAAAATCCTTGTTTCTTAAGGATTCTGAAACTTTTTTTACTTTAAATTTGAATAATATTCTTTAACTTTGAAAATAAGTCATATTTGTAGCAACCATTTAGGCTGTTATCAATGGCAGATCTCACCAGTGCAAAGGATATGCAAATAGCAGAGGAGCCAAGGAAGTATATTTCATCCTTTTAAAAAAATATATTTTTAGAAATAAAGAAAATGAGGTTTTTTTAAGCATAATGAATTTTCCAAATGGTAAGTTACATAGTGCTAAAGTTTACTGAAAGACAGGAGGTACTGAGTTGTTGCTTCCTTTAAGTTCAAGTCAGTGGTTGTGAAGAGCCACACCTCTGGAACAAGGTTGGGTTCCCAGTGCCACCACAGAGTAGGTTACTCGTATGCAGCTGCAGATAGGGACCCACCAGCCCCAGTCTCACCTGCACAACTACAATGGTGACCTCACTTTCTTCATAGGATGTTTGTGAACAAGAACACTAAAGGAAGCACACATGAAGTGCCTAGATTCTTAGTGCATGCCACTGTGGCCGAATGTTGCATGAGACATCTACATTGCTTTGTTTTTACATTTGGTTTAATTCTAGGGAAGATTAAGTTGTTTACTATTGTTGTATTTTAGCATACCATCTCTTTCAAAAAAGTTTATTCAATGTTTTTAGATCTAATCTCTATCAATGAGTTTTTGTTAAATTTAATTTTCCTTAGAGCTAAACTAGCACATTGTTCCTCTGTTCCAAATGTATTTATAAAGAAATACAATTGGACATATGCCAAAAGACCCTTCATTACTTTTTTTTTAAGTTATATTTTATTTATTTACTTGAGAGAGAAAGAATGGGCATGTCAGGGTCTGCAGCCACTGCAAATGAACTTCAAACACATGCACCATTTTGTGCATCTGGCTTATGTGGGCTCTGGGGAATCAAACTGAGGTCCTTTGGTTTTGCAGGCAAGCACCTTAACTGTTAAGCCATCTTCTCCAGCCACAGAGCCCTTCATTTCTTAAATAAAAATATGTTGTTGTCAAAACTAAGCTAAGCAGATGCCCATCTAGTCCCAAAAGCTTTTGAGTATAATTTTCTAATTTAATGCTTTCAAAAATCTTTTTAGCAATTAATACTACTTAATAACATCCTATTTCTAGTTCTGAAATTCAAAAGTCCTTTTAGTTGTATGGTTTTCCACATATGCTGAGCCATGCCCACAGGTCTCTGGAGAAGCAGTGCCCATACATCTGAGGGTAGGAAGTAGAGTATATAGCCTGCACTGATGCCTCTCAGTTTGTTTGCTGGCCATTAGAAGGGAGATGTCCACCTGAATGTCAGCAGCATATGAGTGTTCAGACGTCTTCTCTCAGTGCTTGACTTAGACTTGTGTTTGCTCTTAACAGAAGAACCACCTCTCCCAGTCCCAGCCTTATGTGGATCTCCTGGATCATCAGGTCGCCTTTGGCAGAGATCTGTTCTCTGGGGGTTCTGTGGGAGAGGAGATGAAGTTCATTCTTGTATCAGTGAGGAAGAACAGGGCCATAGTATGTGGGGGAGGGGACAGGATTGGCATTGGAAGAGAAGAGAGGAGGGAGGCAGGGTGACAGAAACAGTGATGAAGGTGATGTGATCCACAATGTCCTGGCCGCTCTTTTGCCCAGGGCTATAACTTCAGCTGCTAAGAATATTATCAGTCAGCATTGGAGCACATTCCAGCCTGTGTCCCATTTAGGCTCATTGGAATGTCTTCCGTCTAGTAGCCCACCTTGGTGTGCCTCTTGCAGTACGTGCATATCCATGTTTTGTCTGTAAATAGATCAAGCAGATTCACTCAGAACTCTAGTTTACCTGTTGAAAGCAAGATTGTGCTTCTGTGACATCTGCCACTGCAGGAACTGGTTCTGCATTACCATTAAAGTATACAAATGCTGGGAGAGCTCCAGAGGATGGGTAGCCAAGGAACACCAAATAGGTTTGTATTTCAGAAGCCAGGTGCTGAGTCGCAAGTGATTGCACCCAACATTGTTTGTAATATGGTCATAACTGGTGAAACTATAGAGGCCCCGTAGCTCCTCAAGGAAGTACTTGTTCAGTTTTACTGAATGCAGTGCATATAAAAGCTGTCCCGAGAAACTGGCCTGTGGGGACATCGAGAAAATATCTCTCTCATTCTTGGCATAGGCATTTTATGTCCAAATTTCTTCTTTTCTAATGTACTGTTTGGCTCCATTGTTTCCTTTTGCAATTTAGGGTTAGCTTTTCTGGCTTCAGAAGTAAGAAATAATTCAATTATGAAAGTATTTCAATTCATGTCATAGAGAACTAACTTCTGCAACTTAATAGCTGTCATAAAAACCAATTAAAAATGATAATGAAGAGAGAGTTCATCGGAAATTTAAATCATCCTTAAGTATATAAAAGGGTGTTTAGAGCCAGACATGGTGGCACTGGCCTATAATCCTGTTTAAGAGGCTGAGGCAGAAATATCACAAATTCAAGACCCTTGCCTAGGAGACTTAGTAAAACCCTAACTGTATAACCCATTGATAAGAGTGCTTGTCAAGCATGAGCCAAGCCCTAAATTCAGTCTTTAGTACCACCAAAGAAAACAAAACTATGTCTTGTCTCCTGAGATAAATGAACATTAAAGCTATACCAGGCACCATTTCTGTCTAGTACAATCACAAAGATCCAGAAGTTGGTCACAGGTCATGACCATAGCCTTCCCAATCTTGTTGCTAACAAAAGTGTAAATTAGCACAACCCATACAAATTGTTTCTATCAAAATATCAAGTGAATATAACTTGGCATCTCCAGTTTTAGGAATTTATTCTATAGATGCATTTTCACTTATGATACATAATTTATAACATGTGTAAACTTTATAGTTGCAAAAGACTAGAAATCTGTCAAGGGTAGCTTAAAAATTATGCAGCTGTACATAGAGGGCATAGTAGTGTCATAAAAGCATGAGTTCCTTATGAACCCATATGGAAAAATCTGGAGCCAGATAGAATGGTGTTTGCCTGTAATCCGGTGCTTGGGAGGTGATAGAAGGAGAATCAGGAGTTTAAAGTCACCTTCAGCTACATAGAGTTCAAGGACATCCTGAGCTACATGAAACGAAGAAAAACTTCTGTCACGTTGTTAAAACAAGCGCAAGGTATAGAACTGTGTGCATAGAATGCAGTGATTGAGTAAAAAGGCTGAGGCAGTTGCCAATGGCTTTAAGTACATTAGAGGCTTGTCATCCTAATGGAAGGCTGCTGCTCTAAAGTGCTTTCCTCTCTGTTTACTCTTTTCACTCCCAGTATCCTTCTTAAAGTTTTACAAGGTCAGCGTCATTTTCGATATTACCTTGGTAAGCTGGCATTCACTAGGAAAAATGACTGATTTGGAGAACACATAAAGTAAAACTCATATTTTTATTTTTTCTTGTGTGTTTCAGGGACAGGCGTTTACTTCAGCCTGCCCAGGTATGTGACATTTTGAAGGGCGTCATTTTGGTGATCTGCTATTTCATGATGCACTATGTTGACTACTCCATGATGTACCACCTGATAAGGGGGCAGTCTGTCATCAAGCTCTATATCATCTACAACATGCTGGAGGTAAGAGCACTTGCCACCCTGCATGCTCATTCTGGCCTGGTTGCCGATTCAGATTGGCCAGTGCATAGAACTTCATCTTCCTAAGTAGAAGGTACCAGCGATAAAAATGTTGTCCTGTAGATTCTCCTAAAGGTGCTTCTGACCTGGAATGTTTATGCAGTCACTTGAAGATCCTTTTACAATGAACATTAAAATGATCTAATGGACTAGACACCTGCACTGCTAATGAGGTAGTACCTGGGCCACTGGTCCTGGATCACACTTAGGGAACAGAACTTCAAGACTAGTGGCTTCCTCCAGTATGAAGCCAAGAACTCCACTGCCTGGACATTCCTGAATTAATTTCCCCATAGAGAATGTGTATTATCAAAAGCTAGGGAGATTTCTTTTGCAAAATCATTGAAAACCTACTCATGCTTTTGGGTGGGACTAGAAACCAGCATATGAAGTAAATATTTGCTATAATAAGTTCAGAAAAACCCAATTTAACTCCTTTTTAAAAAAATTTATTTTGGAGATACGGTTTCACTGTATAACATAAGCTCATTCAGACTTGCAGTGTTGCTCAGACTGGCTACAAACTCATAGTCATCCTGGCCTTGCCTCCCAAGTGCTGGGATTATAGCCATGTGTCTCCATGCTCAGGCCAGTACTTAATATTTTTTGTACAAAATACATTTTACTTTAAAATAGCTAGCATGTGAAATCTGCATTGATATAAATAACAAATTGAATAGTTACACATTCACTAACAAAAAAAAAAAATACTTTGCTTTCTAGATAGAATCCTAAGTTTTTAAAGTAGAAAACCTAGTAGATATTATATTAAAATATTTGGATTTAAATTGCATTTTCCCTTTTTTTTTTTTTTTGGTTGGGAGTTAGGGCCTTGCAGAATAGTAGACAAGTGCTCTTGCTTTGCCATTCACCTCATAATCTTTCCTGAATTTTTAATTACTCATGGAGATTGTTCCTGAGTGGATAGGATGGGTGATAAGAGCACAGCAGGTCTTTTTTTTGCTGCCTTTCCCATCTCTTCACAGAAGCTATGAACTCTAGCTAAGCTGGTTACCACTAAATGTAAGATGAGCTAGCTTTAAAACTATAGTCCAACTTCCTGACTGTAGGCTTGTTACTCCTATACTCTCCATGCCCAGTGAACAAGTTGGAGAGATGGATGTGATTGAAGTTCGTGAAGCCCAAAAGACCAGCTGCATCCTCACCTCCCACAACCCAAAAGAAAGCCTAAGCCTCATCTTCTTTGCTACTATTGGATTGCTCTTATGCTGGTGCTCTGCTGGTCTCCTTTGCTGACTTGGTAGGGAACTGCAGGGCCCAAGAGCTATTCCTTGACACCAAATTGATGTGTGTGTCTCCCAACTCAGTGTTTTCTGCAATACAGTATAGTAGGCCAAGGAGACAGTTATAGTAGGCCAAGGAGACAGTTATAGTAGGCCAAGGAGACAGATCCACAAACTGATAGTTAAAATGGTGTACATAGCCTTGCAGACCATCAGTAGTGATGTGGCTTAAGTGTAGCCTGTAAGAATCCATACTGTAGTTATAGAGACAAACTACCATCAAATGCTGGTTCCTTCACACATGACCTGGTTTTCCTGCTGGCTGCTGATTCTCGCTAAAACTCAGTTTTTCCTGTGTACTGTGGAAATTCCAGGAAAGTATAAGGATTAAGTGAGATGATTCAAGTTTCTACCACAATGTCAGGCATGTAGCAAGAGCTGAGGGAAGAGATTACTTTCTTGGCAAATAGCCCTTAATAAGTCCTTCCTGCGTGCCCAGCACTCTTAATCTTGGAGATTCAGAAAGCAAGCCCGTTCTCATGGACTTGTGGGAGATAATAAAGAAAGAAGTGTGAGGAAATGGTAGAGGATATGAGAAAAAGAATGGGTGAGCATTTGAGACACAGGAGCCACGTGAAACTGGACAGTCATATTCTCCTTCAATATGATATTTGTGTACCTCAATATTATGCTGAATTCAAAGAGAGCAGTACCTGAAAATGTCTTTACCAAGTAAGTCTGTATATTGTGGTCTTTATAGTAAATTTCAGACTATTGCTACATTGTTTACAAATTCTAGGTATGTGTAACATTAGTCAATTACATATTTGTCCTTAAGAATTTAAATTTGAATCCTGAGTTTAAAGTGCTAAAACAGGAAGAATCATGACACTGATGTACTGTCTCTTTTTCTTCCTGCCACCCTGTAAGACTTTCTTTGTTACAGCCATATGGACAAAATCTAATTTGGTCTACAAATACTTGAGTCTTCATTGTGTGCTAGAGAATAAAGACATACTGGAGAAGTAAAAGCCTTCGTTCATCTTTAGCCTACCTCTACTAGGATTTTAAAAAAACAGTATTTGAGTTACATATGAATTTTGGTAAAATATTAAAATAATTAAAAAATCATCTTTTTAATTTTTTTTTCATTTTTTAAACTTTATTTGAAAAAGACAGAGAGAGAGAATGGGCATGCCAGAGCTTCCAGCCACTACAAATGAACTCCAGATGTGTATGCCCCCTTGTGCATCTGGCTAACATGGGTCCTGGGGAATTGAGGGGAATTAAACCAGGGTCCTTAGGCTTTACAGGCAAGCGCTTAACCATTAAGCCATCTCTCCAGCTCAAAAATCATCTTTTAATTTTTCTTTTCTCTATAGGTAGCTGATCGCCTGTTTTCTTCATTTGGACAAGATATATTGGATGCTCTCTATTGGACAGCAACAGAACCTAAAGAAAGAAAACGAGCTCACATTGGAGTGATTCCTCACTTTCTCATGGCTGTGCTCTATGTCTGTATCCTTTTAGACTATGGGACATTACAGTAGTCAGTGTATGTTCCTACTTTATAGGTACCCTATTTCACAAGCTTAATATTGCGTGTGTTTGTGGGTATTGGAGAATAATATGAAATCACTGCTTCCTTTGCTTAAAAAAAAGTAGTTCTAATAGTAATTACAAATGATACAAAGAGCCTCTAGTATACATACCTTTGTTCTCATTGTAACTAACTAAAAGGAAGAATTCTGTACTGAAAAGGTAGTGTATATCCATATTTTACATTCCCAGAAAGATATGCGATTTTATCATGCTTAAAATTTTAAAGATTTCTATTTTGTGTATCTGCACATACATGTCTGACTTGGAGCTTTTCTTTATAACAATGAATACACTACTATATAAAGTATATATGTGTGTGCATCCCACATACATATTTACTATATAAAGTGTATATGTGTGTGTGTGTGTGTGTGTGTGTAGCTCACATATATATTTACGCACACATGCACTTCTGCTTTTAAGTTCCATAAAGGTCAGGAAATTCCCAGGAAAGTTACTTTTTTTTTTACTGTCAGTGGGCAGTTTAAAGAAATTAGGAATTAGGTTAATACTTGGGAATTTAAGAAACCAAAAGGGAAGATAACTATGAGGGCAGGAACTTGTTTAGGTTTTTGTGCAGTAAAACAGAATTCAAAGATATGATAATATGTATAATATGAATATAATTCTACATGACATGAAGAAAAATCATTTTCAGTCATTTTTAAAAAATACTTATTTATTTATTTGACAGAGAAAGAGGAAAAGAGAGAGACAATGGGTATGTTAGGGCCTCCAGCCACTACAAACAAACTCCAGGCACTTGTGCCCCATTCTGCATCTGGCTAACATGGGTCCTGGGGAATCAAACATGGGTCCTTTGGCTTTGCAGGCAAATGCCTTATGCTAAGCAATCCCTCCAGCCCATTTTCAGATATCTTTAACAGCATTATGTAATGCTTGAAGAACCAATGAAGACCAATCTTTTTTAAAAAAAAAATACTTTATTATTTTTTGATTTATTAGAGACACCGAGAGAGAAATAGAAAATAGAGAAATAAAGAAAGTGAGAATGGGCACGCCAGGGCCTCTAGCCACAGCATATGAACTCTAGATGCATGAGCCACCCTGTGCATATGGCTTATGGCTTATGTGGGACCTAGAGAATAGAACCTGGGTCCTTAGGCTTTACAGGCATGTGCCTTAACCAGTAAGCCATCTCCCAAGCCCCAAACTCAGGCTTTTATCATGTGTTCCTTTGTTATTTAAATTTCAGATTATCTTGATACAGGATATATATTAATTTTTCATTTCATTATTGGCCATAGTGTCTTCCATTTACTTAATATACTTAAAAAAATATTTCCAGAACCTTTTACTTGTTTTTAAACACAGACATAGCTGAATATGGTGGCAAATGCCTATAATGCCAGCATCTAAGAGGCAGAAGCGGGAGGATCAGAAGTTAAAGCCAGCCTTGGCTAGATAGCAATCTGAAGTGCAGCCTGGGCCACATGAAATGTTGTCTCAAAATACCAAAATAAATTAGTTGGCACATCTTTTGAGGACTTAATTCCTAAGCATTGTACCAAGTACCAAAGACCAGAAAGAGTAACTACTGTGTTCAGAGATCTACTGTTATAAATAAATGGATTAAGAAAGGTTCATTTCTGCTTTTGTTTTTTTCATGTAGATTACTTTATCCCATCAAATTTATATTCCTGGATAATAAGGAAATTGTGACTATATTAGGATATGTAAGATTTGGTTTAGAAAGCATAATCATTTTCCCTCTTATTATAACTTTATAATCTATTAGTAGTTATTAAAGCAAACTTGTTTTTCCTTGACATGCTGTTAGTTCTGCATGCAATTCTCATAATGGTTCAAGCAACAACTCTCAATGTAGCTTTCAACTCACACAACAAGTCACTGCTTACTATTATGATGTCCAATAATGTAAGTATGTATTACAATTCATATTTTGTGGGTCATAAAGGAACATTAGTACTGTGAATGAGATGAAAATCTTTATTCTATGTGGTGTTTATTTTCTAGGAAATTTTATAAGGAGAAAGAATTTTAAACTTTCAGTGATAAAGATGATATTTCTGTTTACTGTTTCAGTTTGTTGAAATTAAAGGCAGTGTTTTCAAGAAGTTTGAAAAGAACAATCTATTTCAAATGTCAAATAGTGGTACGTACTATATTCTGTTTGTAACTCTAGTGAAAGTTCATTAAAAATGGCTCAGTAAGAAATGCTAAATAACATTTTAATAAAAGATAATTGTATTTTCTAAAACAAATATTTAGAGAGAAGAGTTTTTTACAGTTAGTAGTGGTGTGAAACCTCTGGATAGAAGATCAAGGAAATCAAAAAAGAACTTTGAGGGCTGGAGAGATGGCTTAGTGGTTAAGGCACTTGCCTACGAAGGCTAAGGACCTAGGTGTGAGTCCCCAGGTCCCACGTAAACCAGATGCACATGGTGGTGCATGTGTCTGGAGTTTGTTTGCAGTGGCTAGAGGCCCTGGCACACCCATATGCACACTCACTACCTGCCCCCATCTCTAATAAATAAATAAAAATAAATTTTTAAAAAAGAAGTCCTGTTTCCTTCCCAAAGAATTAACTCAAAAGTGGTTCATTGCCATAAAAATAAATGCTAAATGTTAAAACTTGTAGAATAAAATATAGGAGAGTACAATCAGAAATTCTATGTCCATAAACATTTTTTGAGACATTTCGGAGACTACACAAAAAAGTACTAAGAAGAAATATATAAATTGAACTTCAAAATTAAAAATATATGCTCATTAAAAATGCAAGGCACACTTATACCAAGAGATAAAAGTTGAGGTACATATATCTGACAAAGGACTTTTTGTTCCTTGGATAGATTATAAATTCAATTTAGAAATGTGAGGGAAGGTTTGGACATTTTGAAAATAGAAATATATGAATGTCCACGGAATTCTCACAAGGGAAATACAAAGGAAAGTCCAAGGAGATATCAAATATCCACTTTTATAACCCTGACAGTGCCAAATATTAGGGAAGATAAGGGCTAAGTGATATCCTCATGCACTGATGGTGTGAGTGTAAGCAGTGCAGCTGCTCGGGAAAACTTTGGGGCACTTTCTCATTATAACTAGATGTTCACCTATCCTATAATTCAACATTGAAAATTATTACAGTACCTTTATTCACAGTACTTCAAAACTAGAAATAATTCAGGTGTCCATTGACAGGAACATAGAAACATGGTGGTGTATCCATATTATGTAATATTACTCAGCAGTTAAAGAAAAAAAAAAAGAATGAACTCCTATCTACTGTGTACCTCTCAAAAACAATGCTCAGCAGCAAATGCCAGTCTTAAAATCTATAGCTCGATTTTATTGATGTGATCAAATTAATCAGACCAAATTAATTTATGATGATAGAAATGAGTGGTTGGGCTGGGGAGATGGCTCAGCAATTAAAAGCACTTGCTTGTAAAATAATAGCGTTCACTTATTGGGGATGGGAACTGATTGGGAAAGAATATGAGGGAACTTTTTGGGTGGTGGGACTATTCTATTTTTTTTTTCTATCAAAATGGTAACCAAACCTTACCAAGTTGTATGCTTAACATCTGTGCATTTCCACAGTTACCTATAGGCAAGTAACAGAATGTTCCCACTGTGTTTAGTGGGAATTATTGTAAGGCCGCTTTTAGTTTAACTTATATCCCCCTTTGGAGCCCCTCTCATACATATAAATATTTGTGTGATTTAAGTAACTAGTCAAAGTTTATACACTTGAAAACCCTGCATACACTTTTCCAGTTATGCCTTTCAAAGGGTCATACCATTATTGTGGATGAGCTTACATCCAAAAACATGATGTCATTTAAAAATTAATACTATAGTTTCATAAATAGAACAGCAGTTTCTGCCTCTGAGCTTCAAGGGACTTAAGGGACAGCTTAGACTCATTACAAATAAAGAGCTGATGAGCTCTGTAAAGGAAGGTTCCAGCAACTGACTGGAAGAGTTTAAGAATTTATGAAAGGCACAGATAGTAAAGGCCAATTCACCTAGAAAGAGAGTCAGTTTTACTATGGAAGAAACAAGGAACAGGAACTAGGGAAGCAAAGACAGTCCCACAAGAAGACTTGAGGATGAAACTGAAATGCAGAGTGCTTGCAGGAGGTACACAGTTGGGTGGTATAGAATACTGGGAACTATAACAGGATATCAGAGCTCTTTTTAGGTTGTTTTTATTTCTAGCGATAGCCCACCCTTATATAGACACACACAGAGATGTCTACAGGGACGGATTTATTTCACTCTTTGCTGCATAGTGTCCTGGATTCTTAAAGGAAAATAACAGCTGAAAAAGTGAAATGTGTAAACTGGTCTTTGACAGGAATTTAATTATTTACTTTCATTTAATTAATTCTAGTTAACCTCAGATAGTAATTTATGACAAATATCATCGTGAAACCTAATTTAAAATACCACCAATCCTATGTATGCCCTCCCTCAAGAAATGCTTTTTTGATACTAGTATTCTGTTAAGTATTAACTTGGCAGTTCCATACCTAGTACTTAACCAATTGGTTATTTTCTATATGATGGGGGTTTTACTATCCAAAGTCTTTAGTAAGTCTTTAGTCTCTGTTTTTAGCTTTTTATTTTGTAAAAAGAAAACAATTGTCATATGTCCCCAAAGACCATTAGAGACATTTAATGACCCAGTGTGAACAGTTTAATGGTTTAAACACATTGGAACAATTCCATACTAGAATTAAGTTGGTAAATGAAGTAAATAGTCACACTCACATACACATACTTACAGTTAACCTATGTCTGCATCCTGCCTCTGATTTACAGATGAAATAATCTAAAATACTACCGTGTTTACATGTACAGATACTTCTTACCAGTGTTTCATTAACAATAATGTATAACATGTACCTGAGACTTAGATATTATGAATAATCTAGAAATGATATAAAATAGGGTAGTTACAAATATTACAGTATTTTTGTAAAGGATTGACAGTCATGAATTTTGGTATCTGAAGAGGCTCTGGAACCAGAGCCCTGCCAGTACTGAACAATAATTATGTTTTTTGGTAGTTAGGTTGTATATGTGTGTGTGTGTGTTTTAATGGTTTCACCAAGTTATTATAATATTACTTCATATATGCTCTGTTAACTGTATAAGTATACATATATAGATGTAGAGCGCTTTAATGTTGTTGGGTTTTTTTGTTTTTTTTTTAGATATTAAGGAACGCTTCACAAATTATGTGCTTTTGCTAATAGTGTGTTTAAGAAACATGGAACAGTTTTCTTGGAATCCAGGTAATTAGTTACTGAAACAAATACAGTGTCTTGTCATTTAAGGCAAAATCATTCTTTCATAGGAAATCGCATGAGTCCTGAAATAACTATCTGTACCACTGTGTCAGTATTGCAGATACTTGTTGGGGGAGAATGCATGAAGCTTGCTTTGGCGGGGTGCTGCTTTTCTCGTAAGCTTCACAGTGACTGGTGCTGTTCTTCTAGATGAGTGTATGCACCCTCTGCCACACCGCAGCTGCGGTGCTGAAATCTAGTAGGGTCATTGTCATCTTTGCTCTCCATCACATCCATCTTTTACCTGCTTGTTAACATTCTGAGTAAAGATCAAGTGAAACAGAGTTATAAGCAATTGGTTTTTTTGAGGGGGCGGGGTGTTTTTTTTGTTTGTTTGTTTGTTTTTTAGCTTACGTGTATCCCAGACCGACAGGAACTTGCTGAAATTCCATGAATTTTCATCAGTTCACCTATCAGAAACATTCACTGAATATAGGCAATATGTTAAGCCAAAGGCAAGACACTGTGGCAGATGTGAAAAGTGATCAGACATCTGCAGGACTCCTAGGCCAATTGTAGCATAAATAGGTAATCAGCATGCTGAAATGAGCTCTGTGGGAAATGATCACGTACTCAAATGTCAGATGATTTAGTCTTTTTTAAATCTCTGACTTAATTTTTACAGATTTGTTCTTAATAAAACAGTGTCTCAGATTTTATATATTATTACCAATATCATGAATGTCCTAGGCATCTGAAATCTCTTGTTACCTTATTCATTGCTTGGTTTCAGATATATTTGAAAAATCAGAAACATATAAAATGAGCTCTGTGAGCTTAGAAATCTATCTCCAGAAGCTACTTTCCTATGAAAATGTTAAGATCAAATGATAGCTAATATTATAGCTGTAATCTGAATAATTCCAAAAGCCACTTATTTGTGGTAGAAAGGGTTCTATTTCACATACACATGATTCTTTGTCTACCTGGGTGTTTTTGATGAATGGTGGTTAACAAGGTCAGATAACATTGTCCATGAAAGGCAGAGTGGGCATTGTGGCCCAGGCCCCTGGGAAGCCACATGGGATCAGCAATCCCTGAGAGAGAAAGACAGATAACTTGATATTGGGAGTTGTCATCTCATTTGATAGTCATTTTAACAGATTAGCTTAAGTCTCCTTGCTTGTTAAAATGGTCCCACCTTTATATTTTCTTTTAGGTTTTCTTTTTTCCTTAGTTTTGTTTTGTTTCTGCTTAAACTAAAATAACCTTTTTAGTTACATTCCCTAAGTTCCCAGGATAATCAATGCACTAAAAACAAACAAAAATAATAAAGTAATTATTTTACCAAGCATATTGCTGCAAACCAGAATTTCACTTAATTTTCAGAGTAATGGAATGTAGACACTTTTGTTCTCATTTTGTAGATGAGGAAATTAAAATTTCAAGGTCGTGTAGCACTTAGTGGCAGATATTGTTGGGTGAGATCCATAATTCTCAAATCTTCCCCATGACGCCCAGTGGAGACTGGTGCAGCTGCTCTATACTGTCAGCTCAGCCCTGGCCTCCAGGTCCCAAGTTCTGAGTTGCCAAAAGCCCTTGTAAGCATACTTAGCCAAATCTTCCTTGTCCCTCCTAAATTCTTGTCCAAGGCCTTAAGAGGTCATCTGCTGGTATTTTTTAATTAAGCATGTTGTAAGTACTAAATTGAGGTCTTAGTAAATATAATGATAAGTAGTTTTTTTAAAAAAAATTATTTATTTGAGAGAGAGTGGGCACACCAGGGCCTCCAGCCACTACAAACTCAAGATGCTTGTGACCCCTTGTGCATCTGTCTTACATGGGTCCTGGGGAATTCAACCTGGGTCCTTTGGCTTTGCAGGGCCTTAACTGCTAAGCCATCTATCTCTCCAGCCCAATAAGTAGGTTTATTAAGTTACATCTGTATAGCTGAGTGAGATAGTGACTTGTCTGTGTATTTAATCGTGGTGCTCAAACAGGAGAAAACTTGATCATGGGACTAGGAAGGTGGCTTAGCAGTTAAAGCACCTGCTTTGAAACTCTTATCATTTGTCTGCTAGCTTTTTACTATCATGTTGCGGCAGCTATAGAATTAAAGGCTTTCCAGGGCTAGGGATACCACCTAAAAGTGTTTTGAGGCAAGCATGAAGATCCAAGTTCAAGTCCCACAACCCACATATAACAGCTAGGCATGGTAGCATGTGCTTGTAATCCCAGCATTGGAGAGGTAAAGACAGGCAGATCCTTGAGCCTTGTTAGCTTGCCAGGCTAGCCTAATTAACAAGCTCAGAAAAAGTAACAGCACCCCAAGGTTGTTCTCTGGCCTCTATTAGCATATGCTCACGTGTGTGTGTGTGTGCACGCGTGTGCGTGCGCGCGCGCGCGCACACACACACACACACAACCACAAATAATAAAGGCTTTCATAATAAGCCTACTTGACCTAGTCATCCCAATAGTATGCATACTGCATAAAGGCAAGATTCTGCTCAACGCTAATCTGTACATGAAGTAATACTTGGGAAGTATAAAGTATGGAATAAAACCCATTAACTTGCTAAGGAGTGGCTCTTTTGATAAAGGTTCTAATTAATTAAACTCTAGTTCTCTCTGCATCATTAACTGGAAGTCTTATAGTTTGCCTTGTAGAGATTTCAAACTTCTGATAGCTTGAGAGAGATTTTGTTCATATGAAGAGATTTAACTCTGTTTCTTCCATACTTTATAGATCATCTCTGGGTATTGTTTCCAGATGTCTGCATGGTGATCGCATCAGAAATTGCTGTGGATATTGTCAAGCATGCCTTTATTACCAAGTTCAATGATATTACTGCAGATGTATGTATTTCTACAAGCAATTAAGTGTTTAGTTTACTTGACATATTATAATGTTGAAGCCTTTGGTTCATTGTATTTGTGAAAATAGGAGATCACTAGTAAAGTTAGAGTTATAATAGAATGTTTCTAAAAATTACTACACTACTAGAAATAATTTCAATATTAAATAGTCCTGGTTTCTTATTTTGTATAGAAGATTAACTTCACCACTGCTTGAAGTCAGAATATCACTAATACAGAATCATTATAAACTGTTCATACTACCATTATCTGGTAAATTCTCAATATCATATTGTGTCTAGCTTAAAAATTAAGCCACATTTTTTTTTTCCTTTCTGTGATTATAAATAGCTTTTTAAGTTCTAAAAGACAAGAGATATGTGTACATTTTTTTCTGGTGGAAGCATCTAAAGAGGCTTTGAAACATTTGTTTTACAATGTAACAGAATTTTGTAGAATTTCTAGAAATAGATATGTGGTTATAAGTTCATTGTTTAAATAAGGTAAAATGTAGGAGAGTTTCCTGCTATGTTCTTTCTGTTGTGTTCTTTTTCAGTTCCATAATGAATGACTGCTTTATCACCTTCCTCAATTTGTGGACTTATACTTTTTGTTTGTCTGTCTGTTTTAGGTAGGGTCTCACTCTAGCCCAGGCTGACCGAGAACTCACTGTGTTGTTCCAGGCTAGCCTCAAACTACACTGATCCGCCTTACCTCTGCCTCTCAGGCTGGGATTAAAGATGTGTGCTACCACACTTGGCCAAGTTACACTTTAAAAAACAGTCTTACTCTGATAAATACTGTTTAACTCAAATGTTTAAAATTGTAAGCAGTTACAATTGCCTAACTTTGATTTTGATTTATGAGTTTCTGAGTGCTTTAATATAATTGAAGAAAATAGGATTCAGTCTTTTTTGAAAACCACTGATAAGTGGTGTTACCATATTTTTTCTTTGTTGATGTACACTGATTCCCTTCTTAAGGATCATTTTCTTAACACCTGAAATCAAAATTAGTAAGTTTAATTCAAGTATTTAGTACAATTGTTAGTGGAAGTAACAATTTATTTTTATTTTTTTATTTATTTGAGAGTGACAGAGAAGAGAAAGAGGTAGAGAGAGAAAGGTCATACCAGGGCCTCCAACCACTGCAAACGAACTCCAGATGCATGCACCCCCTTGTGCATCTGGCTAATGTGGGTCCTGGGGAATCAAGCCTTGAACTGGAGTCCTTAGGCTTCACAGGCAAGCACTTAACCGCTAAGCCATCTCTCCAGCCTGGAAGTTTACAATTTTTAAGAGCCCTTACAGCTACTACACTACTGTTTCTTAACCCCATTTTCTTTCACTTATTATTAGTATCCATTTTTCTAAGAAGGCATGGTTTTGGTTAGATGCAAATAATAATGCATTTAAAACTTAAACTGTTCATTTAATTTACAATGCCAGTTTTTTTACATGTTACTCAGAGTAGACACTCTTTCCTTTAAAAAACTGTGAAGGTAGACTACATTGGCATTTAATTTCAAAGCCTGCTAGCCAAGGTAGAGTAACCGCATAGAGCCAGACGCACAAAGTGGCATCTAGAGCTCATTTGTAGCAGCAAGGGGCCTTGGTTTGCCGTTCTCATTCATTGTCTCCTCAACACCTAATAAGTAATGTTTTGTGCCCATTGCTTCAGTGTTTGTTTTCACAGCCCTCTCTTTCTTATTTTCTTTTATTATTAAGTAGAAACTTTGTATGGATATATCATGTGTTAGTACCATCATTCCCCTCCTTCCTGCCCCAACTCCACTGAAGGCCCTCCTTACTGGGATTGCTGGTATTTACCATGGAATTGTGAGAGAAGTTGTCAATCATAGTATGTGTTGGGTTGGGTTGGGAGAGGAGCAATGCCTCTGGGTGTTCCCTCCCACCTTGTGGTGCTTACATTCTTTCCACCTCCTCTTCCACAAAATTCCCTGAGTGTTGGTGGGTGCGCTTTAAGGCTATTTTAGTGTTGAGCTCTCAGCAGCTTCTAGATTTCTGCTTTGGTGAATATTAAGTATCCTCAGTATCTGTCTCCGGGCCCAGGTTGCCATACGTGCCATGGAAGCAGCACCCTTGTTCATCCCACCAATTCCTCTGTGGTTTCACTTGGGCCCTGGCTGCTGCGTTATGGTTGGTTCATCTTCTGCTAGGGAGTCAGCTATCTATTCTTGGCTTTTTGGTATATTTTGGTTGTCCTTGGTTCTTGCTGCTTTCTGAAAAAGAGAAATAGGTTCTTCAACAGTGAGTGATATCAGGAGAGGTTAAAGGGGATAAGCATTGTTAATTTAGAGAGATTTTTGTGGTGTAGCCTCACTTTTGGCCAAAGACTAGTGGGAACTTTTCATTGAAGTCCATAGTCTTGGTCTCCACAGGATTCTATCTTGGTTCCCAGTTCCAGGTGTAGGTTCCTTGCCACTGAGCAGATCTCTTAGCCAATCAGAAAACCTTTGGTTACCCATGAAAGCTGGTTGTTTTCATGTAACAGTGTCCCCTGCTAGTTCACAAGGTTGTTGGCCATTTTTCCCCCAGCAGCTCATGTAGCACTTTTCAGCACTATATGGGTAATCATCTAGGAATGAGCTTCCTTGCAGATTCAGCCACATCTCACTATTTTCTGTATCATCAGCAACAGGGTCTTACCTTTTAACCTCAGGTGGGTAATCAAGTGTTTTGACAACAACCTGTCTTATTTTGGGGACCTAGTAAGTCTCTCTGATCAATAGTTCAACATGGGTTGTAACCAATTTCTGATATGGGGAGTTAACCAGCGAAAGCCAAATGTTTTAGGGTTAGGCTTCATCTCACCCTCTCCAGGGACCATCTTACCAGACAATCCTACCATGCTCCTATTAAGGGTTATATCTTTTAGACCACTGTCTTCTATGGTACCAATTCATTTTTGATTTGATTTTGTGTATATCTCCCCTCCTTCCTCCCATTACCTTCCCCCCAAGCCCTTTCATCCCTATTACCTGTCTCTCGAGTTGTTTGGGCAAATAGGTGTGCAACTCAAGCTGTTCCAGTTTAGGAACCACAGATAAGGAAGACCATGCCACATTTGACTTCTATGTTTGTATGACTTTGCTTAGTATGGCCTGTTCCAAGTCTGTCCATTTTCTTACAGACTTTATTATATCATTTTTCCTTACTGCTGGGTAGAATTCCATTGTGTATATGTACCACATCTTCACTATCCATTTGCCAAATGATGGGCATCTGGTTTGATTCCAGTACTTAGCTATTGTGAGTTAAGCAGCTATAAACATAGTTGAGCAAATATCTCTGCAGTGAAGAGTGGAAACTTTATGGTAGATGCCCAGTAGAGGAATGGCTGGATTTGTTGGTAGCTCTATTTTTTTCTAAATTTATTTATTTGAAAATGACAGAGAAAGAGGCAGAGAGAGAGAGTGAGAGAATCGGCACGCCAGGGCTTCCAGCCACTGTAAACGAACTCCAGACACGTGCGCCCCCTTATGCATCTGGCTAACGTGGGTCCTGGGGAATTGAGCCTCGAACCAGGGTCCTTAGGCTTCACAAGCAAGCGCTTAACCGCTAAGCCATTTTTCCAGCCTGGTAGCTCTATTTTTATCTTTTTCAGGAATCTCCATACTGATTTCCATAGTGGTTGTTCAAGTTTGTACTCCCATCAGCAGTAAATGAGGGTTCCTCTTTGCCTTGCAGGCTTTATCACCAACATTTACTGTCATTTGATTTTTTTTTTTTTTTTTTTTTTTTTTTTTTGTGATTGTGGTCCTTTCTGGAATAAGGTAGAATCTCATAGTTTTAATTTGTATTTTCCTGATGGTTAAGGTTGTTGAACATTTTCTTAAGTATTGGCCACTTGTATTTCTTCCTTTGGAAATTCCCTATTCAGTTCTCATTGTTTGAGTAGATTGTTTGACATTTCTATTGCATAATTTTTTTGAGTTCTTTGTAGATAATAGGACTCTGTCAGTATATAGCTGGCAAAGATTTTCTCCCTTTCTGTGGGCAGTCTGTTAGCTCTGCTTATGACATGTTTGTTTTTTCAAAAGCTTTTTAGCTTCATGAGATCCCACTGGTTGAGAGATTATTTAATTTACTGGGCTACTAGGGTATTATTCAGGAAGTCTTTCTCCACTCCTATATTGTGGAGAATTTTCCCTATTTTTCACCTAGTAGTTTGAGAATTTCAGGTCTTAGTTTGAGGTCTTTAATCCATTTGGAGTTGATTTTTGTGCATGGTGATAAGAGTGGGTCTAGTTTCATTTTTCGACATATGGTTATCCAGTTTGTCCAGATAGCACCATTTGTTGAAGTTGCTATGATTTCTCCAATTTACATTGTTGGCTCCTTTGTCAAAGATAAGTAGCTGTGGTTACTTGAACTAAGGGCTGGGTCTTCAGTTCTGTTCCATGGGTCCTTATATCTGGTTTTATGTCACTACCATGCTGTTTTTGTTACTATGGCTTTGTGTTACAGCTTTAGATCAGACATGATGATACCTTCAGAGGTGTTTCTTTTACTGAGGACATTTTTGGATATATGGGGCCATGAATTTTGAGATTATTTTTTCCATCTCTGTGAAGAATGATACTGGGATTTTTATTGGTATTGTATTGAATCTGTATATTGCTTTTGATATAATTGTCATTTTTACAATACTAATTCTACCTATTCAGGAGCATGGAAGATCCTTCCATCATCTCATGTCCTCCTCAGTTTCTTTCTTGAGTGTTTTTATGTTTTCATTATATAGTTCTTTCATTTCCTTGGTTAGTGTTATTCCCAGGTATTTGATTGTATGCATGTTTGTGTGCGTGTTTGAAAACAGAACAGCCTCACTGATTTTTTTTTCTCTGTATATTTGTCTTTTGCATGTAGGAAGACTACTGATTTTGTGTGTTGTTTTTTTATCCTGTCACCTTGCTGAAGGAATTTCTCACCTTTAAAAGTTTTATGGTATAGTCTTTCCAGTCACTTATGTGTAGGATCATGTCATCTGTATATAGGGCCAGTTTGACTTCTTCTTTTCCTATTTGTATCCCTTGTATATCTTTCTCCTCCTGTCTTATTGCTTGGGCTAGAACCTCTAGTACTATGTTGAAGGGCAGTGGTGAGAGTGGTTACCCCAGTCTTGTTCCTGATCTTAATCGGAACTCCTTGAATCTTTCCCCATGATTTGGGCTTTAGGTGATTTGTATATAGCTTTATTATGTTGAGGTATACACCCTCCAACCATGTCTCTCCAGTGTTTTTATCAGGAAGTGATGATGTATTTTTGTGGAAGTCCTTCTCTACATCTATCAAAATGCTCTTGTGGTTCTTATGATAATGTTTATTTATGTGGTACATTACCTTAATAGATTTCCTTATGTTGAACCACCCCTGCATCCCTGGGATGAAGCCTGCTTGTTCGAGGTGAATAATGCTTTTGATGTGGTGTTGAATTTGGTTTGCAATGCATTTTGTTTAGGATTTTTGCCTCTTAAGTTCATCAGGGGCATAGATCTATAGTTTTCTTCTTATACCTCTGTCTGGTATTAGGGTGATGCTAGCTTCATAGAAGGAGTGAAGAAGCATTACCTATTCTCTTATGTTGGGAAGACGTGGTTTCAGTTCTTTGAAGAAGGCTTGGTAGAATTCAGGTGAGAATACATCAGGCCCTGGACTTTTCCCCTTGGGGAGGTTTTTGATTATATTTTCTATCTCAATGGACGTGATAGGTTTGCTTAGGAGATTAATCTTTTCTGAATTTAGTTTTGGTAGGTGGTATGTGTTTAGGAATTCAATCCATTTTTTCCAGGTTATCTAATTTTGTGGAACAGCGGTTTTGGAATTATGTCCTTCCACTTTCATTCTTGCCTTTTGTAACCTCTCCCTTTTCACTTCTAATTTTGTTAATTTGAAATTATCTTTTTGCTTGGTTGATCAAATGGGTCAGGGGTGTATCAATCTTGTTTATTTTACAAAGAAACAGCTCTTTATTTTGTCAACTTTCTTAATAGTTTTCTTGTTTCCAATTTATTAATTTTAGCTCTGATCTTAATTATTTCTATCTGGAACTCTTGGGGTTGGATTGTTCTTTTTTTTCCAATGTCTTTAGCTGGATGGTTAGTCTATTAATTTGAGATATCTCTGTCTTGGTTATGAAGGTTTTTAGTGCTATGAATTTTCCCCTTAGGACTGCCTTCATTGTATCCCATAAGTTTTGGTAAGTTATGTTTTCGCTATCATTCAATTCTAGAAATTTTAACTATTTCCTATTTTGTTTCTTACACAACCCATTCATTATTTAGTAGTGTGTTGTTCAGTCTCCAGGAGATGGTGCAATTTCTGCTGTTTCTCTTATTGTTAATTTCTAGTCTTAATGTGTTATGGTCCGATATAATACATCAATTTTCCTGAGTTTATGGAGGCATGCTTTATGCTCTAATATATGATCTTTTTAGGAGAAGGTTCCATGGGCTACTGAGAAGACTGTATTGTGTAGAATTAGGGTGGAATGTTCTGTAGATTTTTGTTAGGTCTAATTGGTCTGTGACCTTGTTAATATCTATTATTTCCCTGTTGATTTTCTGCTTGGATGATATGTCTATTGGTAATAGTGGGGTGTTGAAATCCCATACTATGATGATACTGTGATTTATTTCTATTTTGTTGTCAAATAACTTTATAAACTGGTGCACCAGTGTTTGATGTGTATAGATTTATGGTTGTGATGTCCTCTTGTTGGATCATTCCCATGAGGAATAAAAAGTGTCCTACTTTGTCCTTTTTTATGACTTTTGGTTTGAAGTCCATTTTGTTAGATATTAATATTACCATACCCACTTGCTTCTTACTTCCATTTGCTGGCAAAACAATTTCCCATCCTTTTACCCTTAGAGAAGTGTCTTTCCTTAGTGGTGAGGATAGACAGCAGATGAATGGGTCCATTTTTCTGATCCAGCCTGTTAACTTGTGTCTCTTTGTGGGTGAGATAAGACTATTAATATTTAATGATGTAACTGTGAGGTTTCATTTAATCCCTGCCATGTTGGAGGCTTTATGGGGTTTGGTGCTTTCTTGGGCTTTGAATGTTTTTATGCCCCCTAATATATAAACATTTTTTAATGAAAAAATACAAATGACCAATAAATATTTTTTAAAGGCTATGAATGTCATAAATGCAGGATCGAGGCTGTGTTTTAGTCACATACTAATATTGCAGGAAAACTGTAGAGTGAGTATTGCTTAGTTATTAGCATCTGTCCCTTGGTAATTATTAAAGGTTTTTATCTACCAAGTATAAATCTTTGCACTGGATTATACAGTACTTCTTTCTCATTTTCCTTTAGGTCTACAGTGAATATAGAGCCAGCCTTGCTTTTGACCTTGTTAGCAGCCGACAGAAAAACGTAAGCATTTTATCAGAGGCGTAGTCTGAAATTAACTGAAAAGTGTTAAAGTTAGCATAAAATATTAGTTAAGACAAAACTGTATAAAACTGAACGGGTGTCTTTTTTGAGACACTAATTGCTTACAAGCTAATATCCATAATATCAAATATATATATATATATATATATATATATATATACACACAAATATATATATGTATATATAATGTTTTGCAGAATTGTAATAATTGCATCACTTTGTGTAGTAGTTTTCAGTCAGTCCCCCATAGATTCAAGTGTTTTGAGTGCTTGTTCCCCAACTGGTGACATTTTGGGAGGCAGAACTTACTGAAAGAGGTGGTTTTTTGTTTGTTTTGTTTGGTTTGGTTTGGTTTGGTTTTCAAGGTAGGGTCTCACTGTAGCCCAGCCTGACCTGGAATTCACTATGGAGTCTCAGGGTGGCCTCGAACTCACAGCAGTCCTCCTACCTCTGCCTCCCGAGTGCTGGGATTAAAGGCATGCGCCACCATGCCTGGCATGAAAGAGGCATTTTGTTGAGGGTGGGCTTTGCAGTGTTATAGCTAGATCTTAGCTCACTCTCTCACTGCTTTCTGCCAGCTGCCCCAGCAAAAGTGCTGCCCAGCCCCTGCTCTATCATCCTTTCCCTGCCCACCATAAACCTTTCCTCTCCATCAGCTACTTTTGTTGTGTTCTGTCCTAAACATGAAGGTCTTGGCACTTTGTATTTGAAACTTCCTGTGAATGCTTAGATTTCCACATCATTTTATTAAATAACTTGCCAGACACCAGGTTCTGTTTGTGTTTGTACTTCAGTGAATTGTACTTTGTACACTGGTTAGCCCTTGAGTCTGACCCCTTTCCTCCTTTCTGCATGCAGGCATATACTGACTACAGTGACTCGGTGGCACGGAGGATGGGATTTATTCCTCTCCCACTAGCAGTTTTAGTAAGTTCATGCTTACCTGTGTTTCCATACTGAGATAGCCATCATTATAGAACATTAGTTTGTGGATTATTAGCATGTTCATTTCAACATGTCTTGATATAAAATTAAAGGAACTAACTTGAAGAAAAGTTTGTTTTAAATTATGAATGTAGGCCAGGTGTGGCGCACACCTTTAATCCCAGCACTTGGGAGGCAGAGGTAGGAGGATCACCATGAGTTCAAGGCCACCCAGAGACTACATAGTGAATTCCAGGTCAGCCTGAGCTAGAGTGAGACCCTACCTTGAAAAAAACAAACAAACAAAAAAAGAATATATTAACCTTTTAGATTTTGAGCCATTCAATAGAAAACTGGTACTAAAGAACTTCTTATGTAAATGGCTTTCCTAACAATGAGAAACTCTTGCTTATTTATTGGACCAAGATTTTTCTTTTCTAAAGGATGCACATGATGGTGGGTATTATTAGGGCCACTGGAGATGGTAGTGGCAGTATGAACTGATCCTGCATTTCTAGATGGCAGTTAAAATGTTGTGCTGTGATGTAATTATTACGAGTCTAGGAATTTATGCAAAGGAATTAGGTATCAAACACTGGATGAATTTATTTGTATTTCACAGAATATGCTTCACTTTAAAAAGATTAGCTGGTTTGTAGCCCTTCTAGGTACTAGTAAAGGTAGTACTGATGAGTTAGGCAATGTCTGACTCCTGAGTTTGCTTGCACAAACCCAAATCCAAGATTTTATTAACAGGTGGATTTTCATATGAATTGGCAAATCTAGAGCTACCCTCCTGGATTTAGATGTAGGTATGGGCTAAATGTTGAAATCAAGATGAAGAAACCTTTCTTTGAAAAAATATTAATTAATAACTATGGTTGTATTTTGTCTGTGTTTTGTTGCTTTGGTTTGTTTTTGGCTAGCTCATCAGAGTTGTAACAAGCTCAATTAAAGTGCAAGGAATCCTGTCTTATGCCTGTGTTGTACTCTTCTATTTTGGGTAAGATTGATTATTCTTGAATATGTTTGTAATTTTTACAGTACAATATAAATACTGGAAGCTAAGAGAACTCAAATAATGCTCTCCTTACCTTATATGCTATAGATTTTAATGTTTAATTAAATCTTACTTTGTGCATAGATTTAGGTTTCACCCATATTTTCTTTGTGAGGGGTGGTGGGAGTCAGTCTTCCATTGCAATCCTTTTCCATATGTAAAAATATTTTTGACTTTCTAGTGTGCTTGCCATGCTTAATTCCTTAGCAGCCTAGCCAATGACACAACCTAGACATGGTGAGAAATGCAATTTCTCTGCCTATGGCTGGCTGAAACTTACCTGAAAGTTTCTTGGTCCCCGAGTAGCTTACTATCTAGTTGGAAGAAACAAACATTAAGTGAACCAACAAACAGTCACAGGTGTTAAGAAAACAGTATTGTAATGTGGTGGGTTTGAAGAGGTGAACTGGTGAGGCTTGTGGCCTGGGCTGTCTACCTGTGACATATGTGGGGTGCACAGGCATTAGTGTTGGGGACTCTTAGAGGCACAAATATGAGAATCTCCACAGGAGAAGGTTGGGGAACAAAAAGCAAATTGGGAATGATGTTGGCTGTAGGTCTCAGGGTCTTGCCCTAGTGTGAAGTCTGCTTTCCAGACATACCTACGATGTTCTTATTTCATAATTAGTGTTTTCCACAGCTACCTGGTCCCATGCTACTGTCCAAACCCTTCCCACATTTCAAGTCAGGAACACACTTCCCAGCATATTCAGTGCCTGTCTCAGTCCTCACCTTTTAGATATGTTACTGGTTGCAGTGATGTCCATAGCAAGATGCAGCTCTGATCAGGTTAATTGTTGTTTCCTATTGACCATTTGAATGAACACATAAGTGCTTTACAGTTTAGTTTAGCTCTTTTGCTAATAACACTGTTGCACTCCGGTTCGCATTGCTGGTAGAAATCACCCAACCAAGAGTAGCTTCTGGGAAAAAGAGATTTATTTTGGCTTATAGGCTCGAGGGGAAGCTTCACGATGGCAGGGGAAAACGATGGCATGAGCAGAAGGTGGACATCACCCCCTGGCCAACATAAGATGGACCACAGCAACAGTAGGGTGTGCCAAACACTGGCAAGGGGAAACTGGCTTTAAAGCCCATAAGCCCACCCCCAACAATACACTCCCTCCAGGAGGCATTAAATCCCAAATATCCATCAGCTGGGGAGCTAGCATTCAGAACACCTAAGTTTATGGGGGACACCTGAATCAAACCACCACAAACACATTGCCACAGACTGGGTAAGTTACAAAAGGATGGCTTGTTCTGGGAAATGATTCTGGTCCAAGTTGGAAGTGCCACATCTGATGATGCTCTCTTGCTGGCAGTCTCCAGCCATTAATGTGGCCAGAGGCTGGATCATTGAGAGACCTAAGTAGCCAAAGTGACTTTATACCAGGCCCACTCTGGAAACAGCCCCCTAATCTATTAATCAAATGAATGGACCATCACAAGGACAGAGAGATCCCTGGTTACCCTCTGAAAGGTCCTACCCGGTCCTGTGTCTTACTGTCCCATAGCATGGATTAGAGAGGACAACCATATTCAAACAGTAGCAGTTGAGCCAGGCGTGGTGGTGCACGCCTTTAATCCCAGCACTGGGGAGGCAGAGGTAGGAGGATCACCATGAGTTCAAGCCACCCTGAGAATACATAGTGAATACCATGCTAGCCTGGGCTATAACGAAAACCTACCTGAAAAACCAAGGTAACTCTTAAGTGTGGGGGGTTTTTCTTGTTTGTTCTTTGAATTGAGTTTTATGTAACTTAGGCTGACCTCAAACCTGCTATATACCTGAGACTGGCCTTGACTTCCTGATCCTACTACTTTACCTCCTGAGAGTTAAGATTATAGGCGTGCACCACCATCCCCTGCTCTCTTAAGTTCTTTTGACATTAACAAACACCTTCCTAATCTGGTAAAGATTCTCATACCCCCAAACCTTGATGTTCATAGCATCATTCTCTCTCTTTTTTGTTAAATCATGCACAGCTGCTACCATCTTTGTTTAATAAATTAATTGTCCGCATATTTTGGAGACATAACTTAGGAAAGTGAAGCTTGTATATGAAATACCTGAAATATTTGCTTAGTTACAGTTAACCTGTGTAGTTTACCAAAGAGGATATATTTGCCAGCCCTGGAGGGAGGACTCCCACCACTGACCTTCCTGGTGGGCTTGGCTTCTGCAACTCTGATGCTGGACCCAGACTTCTCTAGGAACTAAAAGAAGACAAGTGCCCTTCTTTGGTATCACTGAAATTGTAGTGGACAAATAGATAGTGATCTTGTATTACTTTCTTGTGCACAGCTCTGAAGTGTCTCTGGAGCTCTGAAAGTGTTAAGTGCTGTGAAGAAAAATGTGGTAGTGGGATGAAGTGATGACTTAGTGGGTAAGATACTTGCCTGAAAAATGTGGTAGTGAGAAATAGAGAATTATAGAGGTTCCTGTCTTAGAAATTTTGTGCAGGGCAGGCCTCTCAGGTTTGGCTGACTGAACAAGCACAAAAGTGCAGGCCAAAGAGGATGGCTTTAGGACCTACCGGCTACATGAAGGTTCTTGAGGGAGGGAAACAATTCCAGATTCTGAGCAGAAGACAGCAAGAGCCTATGGGCTTTTTGCAAGGGCCACTCAACTGCTGCCAGATTTTATAGACGTTGCCTTACAAAATTAGATATGGACCTGGGGAGATAGCTCAGCTGTTAAAAGATGCTTACTTTCAAAGCCTGCTGGCCCAGGTTTGATTTCCCAGATCCTCAAAAAGCCAGATGCACAGAATGGCACATGTGTCTAGAGTTTATTTGTAGTGGCAATAAGCCCTGGTACAACCATTCTCACTTTCCCTCTCTCAAATATAAATAAATAAATAAATAAATATATATATATTTTGAGAGAGAGAGAGAGAATGGGTGCACCAGGGCCTTCAGCTGCTGCAAACAAACCCCAAATGTGTCCGCCCCCTTGTGGCACATGTGTGACATTGCATGCTTGCATCACTGTGCACCTGACTACATGGGACCTGGAGATTTGAAAATGAGTTCTTAGGCTTCACAGGCAAGTAAGTGCCTTAACCTCTAAGCCATCTCTCTAGCCCTTTGTTTTGTTCTAGTATTTTTATTTATCTTCAAGACGATTCAAGCTAAGTAAACTTTTTAGTAGGTGCTGGAGGGATGGCTTAGAGGTTAAAAGCATTTGCATGCAGTCTGATGACCCAAGTTCAGTTCCCCAATATCCATATAAAGCCAAATACAGGAAGGGATATATGTATCTGGAATTGGTTTGCAGTGGCAGGAGGTCCTGTCGCTCCCATTCATTCTTATTATCGTTCATTCTCTCTCTGCAAATAAATAAAGTAAAAATATATTTAAAACTTTTTAATAGAAGCAGAATAATGGAAATAATCTAAACATCCAGATATATGGGTCATTTATAATGCATTTTGTTGTGTGATAGTCTTATAACAAAACACTCTTAAGACCACTTAAAGTAGTGTCCTTGAGAAACATTAACTGACATGGACAATCGAAGATTTCTTGTTACACGACTATAATGGCAGTAACACAGAAGCAAACTTGTTTAACATTTCTCCTTGTGGAGTACTGCATTGAGCATTGTACCCAATCCTCTACTCTCTATACTAGCTGGTGGAGGATTTTTCCCAGGTCCATATGGCTCAGCTTAGACACTGACCGCAAACCATTCTCTTGCTCCTACTGTGCCTCCACCAATGCCTTGTAAATGGACCCATTTCTCCACAGCAAGAAAGTGCAAATAAATGTGTGCTCACAGCATACAACTAACAGGTAATATGTCATGCTGGAGCATGGTTATTAATTTTTACTTTGTAAACATTTATTGATAAACTCCATACATATACATAGTGTATCCTGATTATATCTTCTCCCACAAGTCTCTTTTATCCCCCATCTCATACCCCCTTCCATTGACCTGCCACTTCTTTCCAGTCCGTCTATTTGAATGTCATTATTTTACCTTCATATTGTCATGCAGATCTTGAATGCAGTGGCTACTTAGAGTATTGGAAGTTCTACAGCACCCTCCCCGTCCTCTGGCTCTAGTGTTCTTCCCATCTCTTCTTCCACTTTGGTCCCTGGGCCTTGGAGGGTGTGATAAATATGTCAGTGTCACTTCTTCTCATAACTTTGATGAGTTTTGAGTCTCCCCAGTAGTCACCGCCTTCTGAAAAGAGAAGCCCTCTAACAAATGTGAAAGTAGCATTATTACGTGGGCATAAACATAAATATTTAGAGGATATACATTTTTTATTATTTCATCCACATCTGCTAAATGTCCTTGGTTTTAAGTTAGAAAATAATTATTAAACTACTTGGTACCAGGAAAGAAGACAAGTGGTAGAATTTCCTGTGTGTCCTAGGGAACTCATGCACCTTAAAGCCCACATCCCCTGACCTCCTGGGCCCATCCCTTCTCTTGCTGCTGCATACCTACTAGAAGGCAAGGTAGAAAGTGGCATGTACAGTGATTCAAGTTAATTCTAACAGTGGTGGTTTGTTTTGTGTTCTGTTTAGTTTGATATCCCTGAAAATACTCAATAGTATTGTGCTGTTGGGAAAATCATGCCAATATGTGAAGGAAGCCAAAATGGAAGAAAAGCTATTTAATCCTCCCCCTGCCGGCACTCCAGGAAAAGCATCTAATAAATCCCAGAGCAAGTGCAAGTCCTCTCAAGGTATGTTTGCTTCTTCTCCCCCCTGAACTGTTGTCAGTGTGGACTTGAACGCCTGCAGAAACACTGTTCAGTAAGGGTTAGCAGTGCTTTACAGACTTGCTCTTTCCTATCTTGCCTTGTCTGGTCTTTTCATAAACTCACCACAAATGCATATGACATGGTACTGTCTTTACACCTGTACCACACCTGGTATAGGCCAGAGGAGGGACACAGCAGGGAGGAGAGGGCAGTGTCCCTGCTCTGGTGGAGCCTGCTCTAGATTGCTGGAGGAGGGGAATAGTAGTAAGTGGGCCATGTCAGGTGGCAGTGGGCATCGGGGACATGGTCCCTCCCTCTGGTCAGGAGATAACTGAGCAGAGCTCCTTAGTGTGTCAGAGGCTGACAAAGGCCAGGTGGCTGGAGGGGGAGGACACTGCACAAGGGCCTGAGAGACTCAGAGGGCTCCAGTTCACCCATAGCCCCGTGACTGTTGCGAGGTCCTTGGCTTTGACTTGGAGTGGGTAGGAGCAGTAAAAGACCCATTGAAAGGACACTTTGGGAAAGGCCAGCATGGGCTAAACCTCGGTGGCCATAATCATACAACAAACTCAAGGAGAGAGCCAAGGGGAGGAGCTAGACTACAACCTGCTCTGAAGTAAGCTCATGCTAATCCTGTTTTATCAGAAGATAAAGTGATATCAGAAGTTACAGAGGATTCTTTTCATGATAAAGAACATACAAGTACTATTAATAATATGCAGATTTCATTTATTTACGAGGTAGTTCGTAGTGGCTGAGTTCTGTTACTTAAGTAATTGTGTGCTTGCTGTCAAGAAGGTGGCCACTAGATCTTGTAATGAGAAGTAAGTTTAAGATGACTGTCTGTGAAGGATGTCCTAGAAGTCAAATGACAACAGTCTAGGAACCATGAAGGAGAGTGTGGACGTCAAGCCATAAGGAAGGCATGAACAGTAAACATTGCAGACAGCATCAGGCTTATCACCTCAGTGGCAGAAAGCAGCAGTGGGATGGGTGTGGGTATGCAAGGACTGGTGGATGTGTATGTACTCCCAATAGCACTGGGATGGAGAGTGTGCACAGAGATGGGTGGATGTGTATATACTCCAAGTGGCAGTGGTCTCAGCAGGTGTGTACACATGGCAGAACTCATCAGGCTCTACATTTTAAATAGGCCAGTTTGTCTGTGGTTCATTTTTGTCCCCATAGCCAGACCCTAGGATTCCTGTGGCCTAACATAAATATTCATGGTTAGGTTGGGTGGTTTTCTGCTCAATATGGACTTTTTATCCTCTGAGCACTAATCAGGGACAGCTAGCTTCCAAGAGCCTTGTGTTTGGGGTTGGTATGGCCACAGGCTAATATACACCTTCAGAAGGTGTTGATATTACTGTAAATCTTGCTACAATGACTACAGAGAAGAGGTGAAATACGCACGGGTCTGTGTAGCTCCTCCCCAGAGTCCTGAGTGTTACTTTTGAGGTCAAGCAATAGTCTTAGTAGGAAGTATTCACATAGGAGGGAGCTGCAGTGTTGAAGTGAGAATCTTTCCAGATTTGGGTGGTGATGTTATATACGGTCAACATAATACAACTTTCTGAAAATTTAGTTGCGAAGAGTTAGTGTATATGTAAGTTCTACTGTCAATCGTGGCTACTTAGTACACATTTGAGTCATTGTTGTACCTAAGAGGGAGAGAAAGAAAGACACTTTTTAGTGCAACTGAAATGCTTGTACTTACTATAAATTTGAAGTTACTTTCTAATTCAGTGGATCTACTTTTCCACAGGTCTTTCCACAGAAGAAAACCTGTCTGCTTCAGTCATCAGCCAGCCTGTTCATCAAAAGGAAAATGTCATACCCTTACTTGTGACCAGCAATTCTGATCAGTTTCTGACAACTCCAGATGGTGATGAAAAAGACATAACACAGGAACATTCTGAACTAAAACACAGATCCTCAAAGAAAGATTTGTTAGAGATAGACAGGTTCACAATTTGTGGAAACCGAATTGACTGAATTCTGTGGTGCATGAGGTGAAGATGCCGGGCCCTAGTGCACCAAATACTGTGCCACTGGGACAGACATGCTAAAAATGGCACTTAAATATTTATTTAAAAACTTAAATTATTAATGGCAAGCAAATCTTAGTATCTTTCTTCCAGTAATGTGATCTGGTAGGAGATCAGATCACAGAACAGCAACCACCGGCCATGACTCTGGGAGCCTCAATGGATGACAACAAGCACTTCCTCCTGCTTGGCCAGGGCACAGTATCGTTTCCAGACCCAGCCTAAGCAGATCAAGAGTTCTTTGTTTTTGTCAGCCCTGTCCTCCAGAATGTTGAATATTGCCTCAAGGTCTCTCCAGTCTAAGGACAGACCTGGGAAACTGTGAAGCTTTCATCATGAGTTCCCTTTCTCGTCTCATACTATCGTCACAAACTTTTCAAACTACTTCATCTGCCAAAGCATTTAATAAAAATTATTCAATATAATTCAGGATAAATGTTGTTGCGACCAGAGTAATCCCTAAAGATACATCTGAATTAATCAGTGTAAAGGCTTCCTCAAAGCAGCCACGATGAAGAGCAACAGTCTATAGAAAGAAAGCCCTAAGCCAGGTCACTTACTTGAGAAAAAACGTGAATGAAGGCAATGCATCACTGAGAAATGTTTCATAATTCTTCAATTTACTCTCTACAATAAAATGTGAGCTGTGTGTTATTTTACTTGCAGTGATAAAACAGAAATTTCCTTACCAAAAGGCATTTTTTACTGAAAAAGTAGAGCATCGTTAACTGTAAGGTATAATTAACTGGTTTGTTTTAAAACTAATAGCTTCATCAATTATTGCAGCTTAAAGGATGTGGTATTGAACAGGCTAAATATTATTGGTGCAGCATCCTGCTAGTTATTGAATGCATATGTCCTTCAGTGGTGCCTGGGGGTCTGGGCTCTGGGCAAGGTGATGGTATAGCTGTTAGAAGATGCTCTCATGTGTTTTGGACACCTGTCTGGACCAGGGGAGACATTTGAGTGCAGATATTGGGAACAGCTTCCAGAAGGTGCTTTTTGTTTTTTTGTTTGAGATTCCATTTCTGCTTAGTTACTAGTTGGTGGCCTGCATCATAATATAAGTTATTTCTATCCCATTTCATCTTGAGAATGTTTTCTGTATTTCTATAAAAATTGAACAATTCTGATTTCAGAACTGTCCAGAAGTTGGTACCATTAATTTTATTTCCCTTGAGTTGTGAAAATGAGCTCTCATGCAAATATTTCAAGTATATTTATATGAAGGCAATTTTTAGGGATTTGTCTATTTCCTGGGTAAAATGTAAAAGAAGCTGTCATGCTTTGGCTTGTTCATGCAGGATACAGCACTCATTTCTAATGTTTTGCACTAGTGAAAAAAATCTGAAAATTGATGTTGAAGATATTTTACAGATATGCCTTGTGAAAGCAGAATGTATTTTTAATTAAAAATGAACATTTTAATTGTTTTGTGTATGCTTCTGTGGTCCCATTTTAAAACTATCCCCTTCTTCATCATCTTTTCACCAACAAAAGAACAGCATTAATGGTGGTGAGTAGTAGTTGGAGGAAGCATTGCCAAAAGGCCCTGAGCAGAGCAAGAACCTGGTTTGGGTCACCTTAAATTTTCTGTTTCTCTGTTGTTGTTTCAGAAGGTTTTCATTTCCTATGCAGGCACTGTTGGGAGTGTGGGATGATACTCATTTCCTGTCATAATGGCATTCAGTACTAATTTTATAAGTGCATCTTGTGTGAAACTCAATAAATTGAATTTTATAATCTTTTGTAAAAAGGTCACTGAATTTATTTTAAGAATGTTTACTGATATTTTTGCTGGAATGGATTCCTCTCTCTTAATAAGAATTCATTTAAAATTTACAAATAATAGTGCATTACATTTACTCTTGTTCTCAATGGTGGCAAAATTTTGTATTTAAAGAATATCCTGGGCCTTGGCTCACAGACCATTTAGTACCTTTTAACACATGGAAGTATTTGCATCTTACAGATATCTTTAATGTCACACAATGTCCTTTTCACTTAGAGGAGCCACATTCAAGATAGGTTTTTTTTTTTTTTTTTTAAGTCTAATTAAGGCACAACGTTAGTCAGATGTTTACTAGCATTTACTGTAGATCAAAATAGAAATGTCACATTCATTCATAGATTTGTCCAGGCTCCCCTATATACTTTTGCCAGCTTCTAGACTTTTATTCCTTATACACAGTATAAAAGAAACTTGATATAATTAGCTCCTCAGAAGCTACCCTGCCACTTCTAACTCAGCAGAGGAGGTAAGTTCACAAGATCATTTTAAATGACTATATTTTCATACATTGACTTTTTGTGTCTATATTTTCCACTAGAATTTTTTAGCTGTTTGGTATATGTCTGAACTGTCCTGAGGGGATCAGCAAGAAACACAAAGCCTCTTCCTGCTGGGAAGTCTGGCCACAAGCTGTCCAGTTAGCAAATGGCCGGTCAGGCTTATTTCAGTCCTGAACTAAACACAGTTCACACTTTAATGTAAAGTTGATTTCCCCTGTATCTGCTTAAGATCAACGCTTCCATAAAGCAAAAGAGAAGTAGGAATTTGCTCTCTGGGTGGTATAGAGTTTTACCTGACTCCATAGCAACCTTGTTGAGAATTGCATTACATGGGACCATGTGCTTAATTCTCACCTAGGAATTGTACATTCCAATTTAAGGTCAGGACATAGGACTGTGGGTTCCCTTCCCACCAGCTGGAACTCAGAGAAGCTGGTGGCTTGGCCCCAACCATATAAGTAAATATAAATACACAGCACCCCAGGGCAGAGCCACCACTGACTCCAAGGCTCTGAATACCTCTGAAGAGCAAGTTGCTGATTAACTTAGAAAACATACTATGCAATAGAGAAACAGACTCATGGAATGAATGTCTTTGGTATAAATCTGACCCTAGAAGGTTTGTGTTCCCCAGAAATCTGAAGAGATTTATTGACAGCTTGACATAAAAGACATGAGGTGTTAAGAGGTCTAACATGCTAAATCATGCTTCTAAAAATACTTCTATGGTACTCAATGTTTACTGGATTTTTTTAATGAGGAAGAAGATAAGGATCCTTCTGCCTTGAATTTTCAGAGGTCACTCTACACATTGGGATTGGACATTGAAATTTCTCACAAGTGACAAAGTGATTTGTTCACATAACCCTACAGAGCAGATATTTCCTCTGTCAGGAAGTATGTGTACTGTAAGAGTAAACTACAGCTTAATAGCAAATAAGTGGGGAAAAGGAGTAAATCAAGAGCACACAAAAGGGCTGGAGAGATGGCTTAGCGGTTAAGCGCTTGCCTGTGAAGCCTAAGGACCCCGGTTCGAGGCTCGGTTCCCCAGGTCCCACGTTAGCCAGATGCACAAGGAGGCGTGTGCATCTGGAGTTTGTTTGCAGAGGTTGGAAGCCCTGGCGCGCCCATCTCTCTCTCTCCCTCTATCTCTGTGTCTGTCGCTCTCAAATAAATTAAAAAAAAAAAAAGCACAAAAAATGTCTGAGGTCATGGGTGCTGTGCAGGTGACTGATGAAGACATCCCTATGCTATGCAGTATTCATTAAAGGCTGCATCCAGAATGCTTTAGGTTAGCTTAAGGAAGATGTTTGTTGACTGCAAGGTACTGAGAAGACATTGGCCTTGTGAGGGAATTGTGATCTGTGAAGTTGGCTTCACAGATTGAACAGTGGATCCTCAGCAGTGCTGAACAAATGGTATTGTTGGTCTAAATTTCAGAAGAGCACTGACAAGCTGTGTACGCCTTCCAGCAGCTCTTGCATAAGTGCAAAATGCACACAACATGCAAAAATATGATTTAATGAAGGGTCAGGGGGATGTACCCTAGTGCTACCTGAACTGACGGTACTGGTAGCTTTTATTCAGATTTAGGCAGTCAGAGCTTTGGGGAGTCCAAGTATATGAACGATCATCAGTTGTTTGTTTAGATTTATTTCATCAGGAAGTCTTGGAGAAGCTGTGAGTTCCTGTCTTCAAGAGGTTCTACTGGAGGCCCATAGTCGTCTTGGTCTCCAGGGTTAGCCTGTGAAAAGATTAACCTTTTCCAAATTATCTTAATCTCCACATCTCCCCCTTTTCTTTTAAAAGCAGCCTGATAAACTAAATATATTGTTGCTGATGAGTAAATATTTTTAGGTTGATCCCTCCAATTGTACAAAGAGTGAACAAAGTATAGATAATTAATCCAATAGCCACCAAAATGGAAGTCTATTGCAATCTGGTTCACATTACTGGCAGAAAACACCTGACCAAGAGCAATTTATGGGGGAGGGGGAGAAAAAGGTTTATTTGGGCTCATAGACTTGAGAAGCTCTTCATGGCAGGGAAAACAATGGTATGAGCAGAGGGTGGGCATCACCTGGCCAACATTAGGTAGTCAACAGCAACAGCAGAATGTGCCAAACACTGGCAAGAGGAAGCTGGCTGTGACACCCATAAACCCACCCTCAATTATACCCTGCCTCCAGGAGGCTTTAATTCCTAAATTGCCATCAGCTGGGGAACAGGCATTCTGAATACCTAAATGTATGGGGGACACCTGAATCAAACCACCACATTCTGTCCCTGGCTCCCATAAACTGATAACCATACATGATGTAAAATGCAATGCACTCATCCAACTTTTAAAAAGTCCCCATAGTTGTTATCAATCCAAAAGATGTTCAAATATTCCCATAGTCCAAGGTCTTATAACTGAGCCATAACACCAACCTCCCCCTTAAAAAAGAAACACATAATGGCACAGAATACACATTTACACTGCAGAGATGACATTGGGCATAGCAAAGAAATTTTCAACCAATACTAGATCTAAAACAACCAGGGCAAACATCAAACTAACTACAACTCTAATCAGTGACAAATCTCCAAATCTGATAATTCTAACCAGTGGTATGTCTCTGGAGTTCCAATTCCTCCCCGCCAGCTAGGCTACTCAAAAACTTATCTGTTGCCCACAACTCTCCTTGGCAGCTATTTCATAGCTGGCATCTCCATTGGGTCTCGACTGCAATCCATGGTTCATGCTCATGGCTCCATCCAGTCTCCACACAGGTAATCCAACAGGCCTGCTTCACACTGCCCATGGCCATTTCTAAAATACAAACCTGTGATGCAAATTCAATGACTCTTTCCTGCATTTGTTACATTCCATAGTACCAGACAGGCTGTCAGTTTGTTAACCCAGTGGGGAATAAAGCTGACTTTAAAAAAAAAAAAATTGTGTATTTTTATTTATTTATTTGAGAGTGACAGAGAGAGAAAGAGGCAGAGAGCAAGAGAGAGAATGAGCATGCCAGGGCTTCCAGCCACTGCAAACGAACTCCAGACGAGTGCGCCCCCTTGTCCATCTGGCTAACGTGGGTCCTGGGCAATCGAGCCTTGAACCAGGGTCCTTGGGCTTCACAGGCAAGCGCTTAACCACTAAACCATCTCCCCAGCCCTAAAGCTGACGTTGAAGAACAGGATACTTCTTCAGTATTCAGACCCCTTAAGAGTCTGCATTTTTCCTGTTGTCCCAATGCAGGTCAACTGGTCCAGTCTCAATGGTTGTAATCTCTCAATTGCAGCCGAATGGGCAGAAGTTGGGGTCCAAAGGTTTTATTTTTTCTGTGCCATACCCTTCCGCTCGCACCAGCCCATTTCTACACAATGCAGTCATGCACAAGTTCACAGGACACAATCACGCAGAACAGAGCAAGCCTCTCATAAACTGCTTCTAGCCAGCCCAAGCAAACCTTTTCTCATAAGCCAAATCTCACAGTTCATAGTTCTTACTGCATTCAGGTCTTTCAACCCTGACCAGAATAGTCCATCAAGCTGTACTTACAGCACTGCAAGGCATGTCTTAGGCCAAGGTTTCAAATCCTTCTACATTCCTCTCCCAAATCAGCTTCAAAAGGCCAAAAATCACAGGTGTCTAGCATCAATGACCCTACTTTTCAGTACCAATTTTACTGTTGTAGTCAGGTTAGCCTTGCTGGCAGAAAACACCTGACCAAGAGCAGCTTTCAGCTTGTGGGTGGGAGGTAGGGGAGGTTTATTTTGGCTTACAGACTTAAAGGGAAGCTCCATGAAGATGGGGAAATGATGGCATGAGCAGAGAGTAGATATCACCTCCTGGCCAACATAAGGTAGGCAACAACAACAGGAGAGTGTGCCAAACACTGGCAAAAGGAAGCTGGCTGTAACACTCATAAGCCTGCCCCCAACAATACACTGCCTCCAGGAAGCTTTAATTTCCAAATTGCCATCAGCTGGGGACCAAGCATTCAGAACACTTAAGTTTATGGGGGCATCTGAATCTAATCACCACAAAGGCCAAGTATTTGAAAACCAGAAAGATAGGTTAATCCAAGAACAATTGTTAGTAGCATCCTAAGTGTCAAGAATCTTTATATTGTTTTGTAAGATAAGCATTTTTTGACTAATTTTGTCTTGTAACCAATTATTAATTATAGAAATATAACTAGAGACCCTTGAAGAATTTTTTAAATTTTGTCTCATGTATGGTTAGATTTATTTTAAAGATATTGGGTCATACATATGGACTGATGCCTCCAATCACATTTTAAAACAGCCTGGAGCCTAGTGGCTTGAATTTTTAGTTTCCAACATATGTTATAGTTTATTTCATAAGTTGTACTTGGGTCAGCAGATTTTTATTTATCTCATGTTATATGGTAATGGCACTCATTAAATTACACACAGTTTGATATACAGAATATGTTGTTAGAGTAGATTAGGTGACTTTTGTCACTGCTATGACAGAAGCACTAGGATAAAATCAGCAGTGACTTTAGTGACTATGTGCATACCAAAACCATTTAACCATTAAGGTCTGTTGAAGTATACTACTTTATTAATTTTAGTAAGATCCCTGGATTCATTTCAAGGATCAGTGTAATTTACCTAGATAAGGCATAGGCCTCACATCACATAAATATATTTTCACCAAACAAGTAAATGAAGTATAGTAACAGCTGGGAGAGCGCAGACTATGAAATGGATTTTATTTTTGTGTAATATTAAAATGACCAGTAAGAAAGACATATGGCTAGCGACTGCAACAGTGAATTAATTGACCCAATGTTGCATTTATAGAAAGTAAGTGAAGAGACAATTTTTAATTGTAAATTTATTTTCTCACATTGAATAATTTTTAAAAGATGGAGCCAAGTCACCAAATAAAAACTTGTGATGATCCTTTACCTAAAAAGGGTTGGAGGTTCTATAGCCTTTTTTCTCCCCATATAAAAAAATCATTGTTATATACTGTTAAGCCATTGATAGACATATGGACAAAAAAAAGAACAAATATGTTTACCATTAATCCAATCTTTCCCCAATCAATAATAGAATAATTTCCCAATCTGGTAATGTCTTGTACAGTCCCAAAATGTTTCCCATAGGGATTTCTTGATACTCAGGATGAGGATTTGTATGAACAGAGCAGTGAGGTATGGAAGGATGAAAGCAAAAATTCAGCTTGGCTGCTGTTTAAGTGGAGCCAAACCTGTAACTTGGGTATAAGGCATAAATTATTAGAACCCATGCATATAAGCAAATGAGTGGACCAATAATTGATTTCTGACAGTGAAATGTGGGTAAGATTAACTTGGCTGTTAACTTTAGGAAGCTGTATGCCTCCTGGCCAAGAAGTGACATCATTGAAAATAGGGAAAGGCGGATCCATCCATGAAACAGGTCCCCATGAAGGCAGGTCAGCTATGAAAGCCCAATACACATTCCCTTTTCTGCCGGTATATACATTACCACCCAGGAGATGACTGTCATCATGGCCACAGGGATCAGAGTAGAACTTCTATAGGACTTTAGGTTGACCTGACATAGTCAGAGCCACCTCTGTCTCATGGGAAAGTTTCTTCGGGCTCCTTCATGTCACTGTAGGGTTTTTCTGGTCTGCACCAGGAGTGGAGGACTAGACAGGATTGATTTTGGTTGCTCTAAGTTTGAGCAGCCATGTGACCATCTTTTTGAACATTAAAAAATTAAATAATAATAGTGTGTAGCTTAGTCATGGATGATTTTAGCCTTATTCCTTAGTCCTTATTCTTTTTGATTAAATAACAAGGGTTTGTATGAACTGTGTGTCCTTTTTGATCTAAAATATGTGTTTTTAAATTGAAAACTTACCTTATGCTTATGATTTTATTTCTTTATATTGAATGGTCTTTCTTACTATTTTTTATTATTATTATTGTTATAATTTAGAAATGAAAGTCCAGAAAACTGTATTTTACAGGAAGTATAGCAATTATAAATACAGACAAAATACATTAACAGTTCTGTGGTCTGTTAATTGAAATTAATGGGTTAAAGATTTAAGTCATAATATATATTTAGAAGGTAACTTTAAAACTGTTGTAGTAATCATGAACAAACATTAAGGCAAAAGCTTAGAGACGAATTATTTTAAATATATTGTAAGCCTGATTTTAGCAATTATTTTAATATTTATCCATGTATTTTTGAACATTTAATGGAAATAAATTTAGATACACATAAAGACAAACTGCATATAATATAATATAATATAAGCACAGAATAACATAAAAAGTGGCTAATGACAAAGAACATAACTTATATTTAATTTATATGAGTATTCACGAATCAGTGTTACTATAATAGTAGTATAGACAATATACATCACCCTTAGCCACATACACCACTGTAAGGGCCAAATAAATTCTATAGTTTTAAGATTTGTCATTACTTGGTTTTAAAATCAAATAATTATCTTAATTATTATTAATTTTTGTAGCACTAAGTAATCTTAAAGGTAGGGCATCAGCTATAAGATGTAAGAAATGACATATTTTGCTGTGCATGGTGGCACACACCTTTAATACCAGCACTCGGGAGGCAGAGGTAGGAGGATTGCCATGAGTTTAAGGCTGCCCTGAGACTGCATAGTGAATTCCAGGTTAGCCTGGGCTAGAGTGAGACCCTATCTTGAAAAGCCAAAGGAAAAAAAAAAGAAATTAGGTATTTTTATTTGTCTTTGGGAAAACTCTGATATTGAGGGAGGGTAAATAGGAGGAAACATTTGTAACTCAGGTGAGAATCTTGTGATCCTTACTTTCTCCATTCATTATTGAATTGTCAATAGTTCTATTACCATTACTGTAGACCTTGTATTCCTGTATTGCTTTGCTTTAAAGTTTTAGTAGCTACCTAGCCAAGGAATTGCTTCCTCAAGATGACTTTATGTTATGTCTAGAGAAAAAATAAAATGTCATACAAAACTCGCCAGGTGAGGGCATTTGTCTATGAGGGAGGGGATAAAATCTTGAAGCAGGAACTATCAGTTTAAGCAACATGGACATTTTGTGAAATTAAAATTGGGACAGTAACTTATAGAATAAACTCTCAATTAAGATTAATTACCCTTGTTGTTTAAATTTTTAAAATTATATTGTGTTTTTTTTTTTATTTATTTGATAGCAACAGACAGAGAGAAAGAGTCAGGTAGAGAGAGAAAGAAAGAAAATGGGCACGTCAGGGCCTCCAGCCACTGAAAACGAACTCCAGATACATGCACCCCCTTGTGCATCTGGCTAACCTGGGTCCTGGGGAATCGAGCCTCAAACCGGGGTCCTTACCTTCATAGGCTAGTGCTTAACCACTAAGCCATTTCTCCAGCCCTATATTGTGTTTTAAAAGGAATTTGGACTAAGGCTGGCGATATGGCTCTGCAGTTAACATGCTTGCCTGCAAAGCCACCAAATGACCAGGTTTGATTTCCCAGGACTCACATATTATATGTTTTGCCCTTGAAAACTAGGGAATCTGAAGCACCTAATAATAATACAGATTTTAAGACCTATTAAGTTCACAGCAAGCAGGGAAAGCCTTTTTTTTTTTAATATTTTGAATCCAGAATGTTCTAAGATTAGCTCTCCCACAGTATTTCCAGTTGCTCTACTGAGGGTAGGAGAGTAGTTAGAATATCTGGTGATCAATCTTTATATGATATCCCATCAGAAAAGCCATGCACTGTAGAAAGAAGTAAACAAAATTATCCAACACATGTTTGAAAAAAAGAGCGCGATTGCTACTTGCTGTTGCGCGGTGAAGGAGGTCAGGGCCAGTTGCCTCCGTGGGCGCATGCAGGGTGATCTTCGCCAACAGCAACTGTACAATGTGAGGAAGAAAAGGCTGCTCTCCCAGGAGGACCTGGGCCAGAGAGCAGAGCAACACAGAGGGACAACATTGGAGGGTCCCTTCTCATGGGTTGTCTTGTACTCTGTATCCACCCGAACTCAGAATGCCAGACTCACCGTGCCATTGTCAGGAAACCAAAAATGACTGTCAACTACTGTCTATAATGGCTTCAAGGCTGTTCCTCTGAGACTCGAGCCCCTGAGAATTTTTTAAAATGTCAACAAAAACCTTAACATATTATTTCTGTTAAGTGAAAAATTATTCCTCCGTGTTACCATGACTGAACTACACTCCCTGACGATGGGCAGAAAATTCCTCATTTTACTTATGGTTCCAATGAGGAGCTACACTTTTTTTTTTATTTTCTTGTTTCTGTGTTTCCTTCATTTTTCATGCCTCCTGAGTTATAATATCCCTGTTCTGGACACCACTTATGTACATCAACCAGCGGTGTTTGGATAAACATGACATGATCACAAAACAGGTAACATATGATTTAGTGGAAGGCCAGGTGGTTGCACTCTAGTGTTCCCAAAACTCACTGCACTCAACATTTTTATTCATTTTCAGGCAGTTAAAGCTATAGGGTGTCTGAGCATAAGACAGACCAGGGGTTGAGACCCTAAGTTGTTTATTTCATCAGGAAACCTTTGGAGAAGCTGTGAGTTCTGTCTTCATCAGGCTCCATCGAAGACGCATAGTTTCCCATGTCTCCAGGATTAGCCTGTGCAAAGATTAGCCTCATTCCAATTGGCTTGATCTCCACAAGCTAGTGGAAGGCACTGTTTTACATGGTGTAAAGCTGTATTTGAGATTCATGCCTAAAGAAATAAAAAAGGGTTAGCATTAGCCAATGCCAGGGTTTTGCTTTTGCCTTCACTACATTTACAAGGTGTGGAAATCCGGGTGTTCTTGAGGGTGCCTGTGGTATCATTTAAGGGTTATTGCAGAGCTACAGAATAAATGAACCTGCGGGATGATCAGCATACGAAATGGATAGTTTGTTCTGAAACTGCAGTTACTCTTTGCATGTCTGTGTGAGGTGCGCATATATATCTGTATACTGTGAACACATCTAAGTGGATGTGTGTGCATGCAGAGATAGACTTAAGGGTCTCCATCAACCATTCTCCACTTTACTTGCTGAGACAGGGTCTCCATTGAACCCAGAGCTCCCTGACTCAGCTAGTCTAGCGAAGCAGCTTGCCTGCGAGGAGCTCATCTGCACCTTCAGAGTGCTGTGATTACAGGTAAATGCCATGCCCACCCAGCATGTATATGTGCTCATTACCCTCTACCCACTGAGCTGTCTCCTCAGCCCCAGAAACCTCAATTAATTTCAACAAGCATATTCTCATTCAGCTTTGCATCTGTCTACATAGGATTGTAAATACTAAGGTCAGCAATGGTTATAATGTGAGGGTTAGCCAGGTTAGTGAAATGCAGAATGAGAAAAACACATAACACATCTTGCTATACTTAATTCAACAAATATTCATTTCCCAGTCACTTCACAATGTACAAATGAAGCAGAACTATGAACTATCTGGTCTAGTGGTGAGGGAGGGGGAAAACACCCCAAAGTTGCAGCTCCACCTGATAAGGCTTGCCAGAATCATAAGCACCAGTCACAATGGAGCATCTCCTTGGGACAGGCTCTTCCACATCCGGGGCTGAAACGCTACACCATGCACATAGCCCCTGCACAGAGACAGCCAAGAAATCTTTCCTGGGTCAAGAATCACTATAGAGGGTGTGCACTTGGGATGCCTTGAAAAAAGAGTACTTAGAGGTTTAGAAGGGAAGAGAGATCGAAAAATGTCATAGGATTCAAAGAACACAGAGCATGGCTGCACCCCCGGCTCAGCCCCTGACCCATACCCATTGAGAGCCAGTGTCTGCAGAGATGTGGAGGAGGGCTTCTGATTGTGATAAGGTGGGGGCAGGGCAGGCTGGGGAGGAACTAGAGCTGGAGGATGACACTCAGTGGTTACTGCAGTTGGCCAAGCCAGGGGCTCTCAAGCTCATTTGTCTTATGACTTACAAAGAATTGGTAAGTCCAGACTCACAGATGAATTAGCTAAGAAAGAGTTATCTTAGGGAAAAGAGAGCAGAGACTAAAAGTAAAGCAGAAAAGCTGAGGTGGGAGAGGTCCTGAGCAGGCGGTCTGCATGGAGACATGAAATGGTTTTCCTTCTAACCTCAGAGATATAACTTAGGCATCCAGTTGGGATAAACTTCATTAGTTAAGTATAAATGTATGTGGAGCAGCTTAATTGGTTGGTGGGTCCGGGAGAACGGTGCTGACTTAGAAAGAGCCCTTGGGTAGGGAGAGGGACCCTAAGAAAAATTAAGGAGAAAGTACCAGAAAACTGCTCCTGATCCATCTTGAATCCGATGGCAATATTTAGTCAGACTAGAGTCACCTTCTAGTCTTGCCAGGGCAAGTCAACATTTATGTTCTTTTGGGCCTGTGACACTAACTTCCCATAAAAGACGACATTCTTGCTCTGAATCTCTATCACTAGGATATCACTGGTCCTGGGGCCCAGAGCAGCTGGCATGGGACCAGAGAGGCCAGTGAGGAGCCATCTGTATGGAATGATCTGGACTCAGACCCAGAGTCAAACCTGATGTCAGGAGTCCCCAGCCTGGCCTGGGGCAATGAAGCAGTTGCCCTAGAAGGCACCAGGAGTCAGATCTGGGCAGAGGACTCTAAACTCAACCTTGGCCCATTGCTTCATATAATCTGCACAGAGTTCCTGTAAAGCCCCATTTTACAGATATGTAAACTGAGGCTGAAAAAGCACTTTTCTTAACTAAATCACCTTAGTAAGTAATACCAGTGACAAGATTTCAAACACAGTCTATCTGCTCAGAGAGTGCCAGTCCTTAATCAATACATGGTCTATTGACCGTGGACAATAGTGGACTATGGACTTGGGACAATAATGGACTTGGGACTATGCACAATAATGGAGTATGAACAATGGACATCCCTGAACAAAAAGCTGTTTTCAACACAAAATACTTTTTTCCAACATCATCAATCACAGTCATATTTTCCATTCCTTATGCCCTCCATTTACATTTTTCAGACCTCACGTGATTCTAATTCTCCACAGATAGGTTTGCAGTGTGTTATCTTTAGAATCTGATTGTGAAGAGATAATTTTGGTTACCCTGCTTATATAGTTTAAGCATTTTTTCTTCAAGGAATCATGAAGTATGAGACAAAACAGCATAGATTTATGTGATACCTGGAACTTGTCAAATAATCTCTCCTTAACTTCTGACTCAAGACTGCAAAGGTGTATACAAGAGGACTGGTGGTGGCCATGTGCCACTGAGGCCCTGGGTTCCCAACAGTTTAGATGCAAGGCCAGGCTGTGAGGAGGAGAGGTCCCCACAGGTAGTTGGCCCTTGCTTGCTCAAAAGGTCTTCCAGTTCATGTAGAATATGCCCACTCTGTGAGAAGGAAAGTTAGGGAGGCCAACCTGTTCCGGGCTCAGGCTTTGGAAAATGCCACATATTTTAAAGACTCATTAGTTTAGATCTCCAAATAATACACATTAGCTATATAAAAGTCAGAAGGCCATTAAGTAAAAGGTGGAGTGAGTGAGAAGGATAGTTTGGGTTGTAAGCCTGCAAGTTGTTCCTGATAATGTACACCCAGGTCCAAGTGTCTACATGTAAATGTAATTCATTGAGACTGTATCATACATGCTGGAAATATGCCATAATTTTTATGCATGTTTCTTATGAGTATTTAGGTTTGAATGTGAAATGTCCATCACAGGTTTATGTGTTTGAATACTTGGTCCTCAGCTGGCAGCTCTGGGAAGGTGGTGGGACCTTTAGCATATAGAGCCTCAATGGACTAAGTAGGTCACTGTAGGTGAGACTTGAGGTTTTATAGCCCAGTCCCACCTCTCTATCTATCTGTCTGCTTTCTTTCTCTGCTTCCAAACTGTATGTGACTAGCCATCCTCATGCTCTTATTGCCACACCTTTCTGGCCATGATAGAATGAAGCCTCTAGACAACTATAAGCTGAAGTACACCCTTTCTTCATTAAGCTGCTTTTTGTCAGGTACAGCAATGAGAAAAATCAGGGATACAGTGGACATTCTTTCATATATATATATATATATATATATATATATATATATATACACATTTTTATTTCATATTAATTATAACAGGTTATTCTCATTTATTCTCACCCCATCTCCTGTTACCATGAAGACACTCCTCAGTGGGGTTAAGGTATTCACTGTGGTTTCATGAAGATCTCAAACAGGCCCTGTGGGGTAGCAAGGAACAGGGCCTCAGGTTATTTCTACCCACTTGGTGGCCCTTACAATCTTTCTACCCCCTCTTCTGCACTGTCATCTGAGCCATGGCATGCTTGTTGGCATTCTAATTAGTGTTGAGTTCCCTGTAGCTTCTGGATTTTTGTTTTGATAGGTTTTGATTGATCATCATGTTTGTCACCATCAGCCCCAAACTGGGCGTCAGGCTAGCAGTAAGAGCAGTATTCATGTTGTCATTTCCCCCTGCAATTTCTCCTGGGCTGTGGCAGATGTGCTAGAGGTGACATAGCTCATGGTGGGCAGTTGGCTAACTTCTTGTTGATGGATCTTGATTCTCCTCCATTTTCTCTGCCATCTGTAAAATAAAGCAGATTCTATAAACAAGAGTGCAAGCTGTTTGAGTTAAAAGAAGGTATGCAAATTTGAGAGGTTTTTTTTTGTGTGCAAGCTATTTTTTTCTATTTTTTATTGACAACTTCCATAATTGTAAACAATATTCCATGGTAATTCCCTCCAACCCCCACTTTCCCCTTTGAAACTCCACTCTCCATCATATCCCCTCTCAGTCTGTCTTTTATTTTGATGCCATGATCTTTTCCTCCTATTATGATGGTCTTGTGTAAGTGGTGTCAGGCACTGTGAGGTCATGGATATCCAGGCCATTTTGTGTCTAGAGGAGCACATTGTAAGGAGTTCTATCCTTCCTTTGACTCTTACATTCTTTCCACCACCTCTTCTGTAATGGACTCTGAGCCTTGGAAGGTGTAATGGAGATATTTAAGGGCTGAGCATTCCTCTTTCACTTCTTCTCAGCACCATGATACCTTCTGAGTCATCCCAAGGTTGCTGCCATCTGAAAAGAGAAGCTTCTCTAACAAAAAGTGAGAGTAGCACTAATATATGGGTATGAATAATAAGAGAAATGCTTACTGGGCAGTTTGGTGAGCATAGTATATATATTTAGCCAGACACCAACAGATGTTACAACTCTAGGGCTAATGGCTACACCTGTTGTAGGTTTTCAGTATTAGGGATGTACCTCATCCCATGGAGTTGGCCCCCAGTCCCGTTAAAGAGTGGTTGATTTCTCCCATAAAGAGACATGCCACTATTTCACACATTGGCTCATTATGCCTGGCTGGCCAAATTTAAGGTTTGCAGTGTCCACTGTTGAGTATCTTCACTGGTGGTTTCTCTGTCTCTCCAATTGAATTGTATGCAGTGTAGCTTTTTCCAGCTTTCTGTCAGCTGGTCTACATGGAAGAGGTTTTCAGCTCAGCTCCAACAGGATTTCTCAGTAGCCTTGCAGCCAAAGCATGTGAAGTCTTCAGCAATAGGGTCTTACCATCTATTCCTGGTGGGAAACCAAGGGCCTTGGCAATGGCCTGTAATGTTTTTGGAGTATTAGTGATCACATGGCCAACAACTCACTGGAACTTATCCTATCCTTGGCACTAAAATTTTCTAGTAACAATCTATGGCTTCTGAGTGTTCCATTGTCCCAAAACAGTAGGTTTCCATATGACTTATTTATATCCTCTTAGATTTTGATTATCCCTCCCTCCACCTTTCCTTTATTTGATCTCTTCCCCTGACTTCACTTAGGCCTTTTCACCCCCATTAATCTGTTCTTCTACTTACAGATATACAATGCCATCCTATTAAGTACCCCCTCCCTCCCTTTCTATTCCCTTTATATCTCCTTTCTATTTTATTGGCCTCTGCTACTGAGTTTTATTCCTACTCATATAGAAGTCCAATCATTTTTATTTATTTGTTTATTTTCATTTATTTATTTGAGAGTGAAGACAGAAAGAAAGAGGGAGGGAGAGAGAGAAAGAGAAAGAATGGGTGTGCCAGGGTCTCCAGCCACTGCAAACAAACTCCAGATGCATGCACCCCCCTTGTGCATCTGGCTAACATGGGTCCTGGGGAATAGAGCCTCGAACCATGGTCCTTAGGCTTCACAGGCAAGAGCTTCACTGCTAAGCCATCTCTCCATCCCAGGTCCAATCATTTGTAGCTAGGATCCACATATGAGAGAGAACACATGACTGTTGGCTTTCTGGGCCTGGGTTACCTCACCAAGTATAATCCTTTCCAGATCCATCCATTTTCCTGCAAATTTCATAAGTTCAGCTTTCTTTTACCTCTGAGTACTCATCAGTTGAGGGACTTCTAGGCTGGTTCCACTTCCTAGCTATTGTGAATAGAGAGTAATAGACATGGTTGAGCAAGTATCTCTAAGGTAGTGAGATGAGTCTGTAAGATATATGCCTAGAGTGGTATAGCTGGGTTATAAGGTAGATCTATTTTTAGCTGTCTCAGTAACCTCCACTCTGATTTTCACAATGGCTGGACCAGATTGCATTCCCACCAACAGGAGGGGTTCCTCTTCTTCCACATCCTCTCCAGCATTTATAGTTTTATGTTTTCATGATGGTAGCCAATCTGACAAGAATGAGATGGAATCTGAACATAGTTTTAATCTGAATTCCCCTGATGATTATGAGATGCAGAAAAAACATTTGACAAAATCCAACATCCTTTCATGATAATAATCCTACAGAGACTTGGAATAGAAGGAACATATTTCAACATAATAAAGGCTATTTATGGCAAGCCTACAGCTAACATACTAAATGGAGAAAAACTTGAAGCTTTTCCACTAAAACCAGGAAAAGCATAAGGTTGTCAACTGTCTCCACTTTTGTTTAATATAGTACTGGAAGTCTTAACCATAGCAAAAAGGCAAGAGACACACATAAAGGGGATACAAATTGGAAGGGAAGAGAAAAATTCATCATTGTTTGCAGATGACATGATTCTATACAAAAAGGACCCTAAAGACTCTATCAGCAAACTGTTAGAGCTGACAAACACTTCTATCCACCTAGCAGGATAGAAAATAAATACATAGAAATCAGTAGCCTTCCTATATGCTAACAACACATAGAGGATGAAATCAGATAATCATTCCCATTCACAATTGCATCAGAAAAAAAAAAAAAAAGATACCTTGGGATAAACCTAACCAAGGAAGTAAAAGAGCTCTACAATGAAAACATTAAAACACTCAGGTGAGAAAATTCAGAAGACACTAGGAAATGTAATGATATCTCTTGTTCTTGAATTGGAAAAATCAATATTGTGAAAATGGCAATCTTACCAAAAGAAATCTACACATTTAATGCAATCCCCATCAAAATCCCAGTGGCATTCTTCGTGGAAATAGAAAAAACAATCTAAAAATTCATTTGGAAGTGCAAAAAAATCTCAAATATCTAAAACAATTTTGAGCAACAAAAACAAGGCTGGTCATATCATCATAACTGATTTTAACCTATATTACAAAGGCACAGTAACAAAAACAGCATGGTTCTGGCACAAAAATAGACATGTTGATCAATAGAACAGAGTAGAGGACCCAGATGTAAGTCCAGGTATATAGCCTCCTGATCTTCTACAAAAATGCCAAAAAATACTCATTGGAGAAAAGAGAGCCTCTTTAGCAAATGGTGTTGGGAAAACTGGATATGTATCTTTAGAAGGATGAAAATATATCCTTATCTCTTTCCATGCACAAGAATTAAGTCCAAATGGATCAGATACCTTAATATCAGACCTGAAACTCTGAAACTGCTAGAGAAAAAAAGTAGAGGAAACCCTTCAACACATTGGTACTGGAAGAGTCTTTCTAAATATAACCCCAATTGCTCAGAAAATTAAACCACAGATCAACTGTTGAGACCTCATGAAAGTACAAAGCTTTTTTACAGTAAAGGACGCTATGAATAGAGCAAAGAGGCAACCTACAGAATGGGAGAAAATCTTTGCCAGCTATACATCAGACAGAGAGTCGATATCGAGGATATACAAAGAACTCAAAAAAATAAATAATAAATCAAACAACCCAATTAACACATGGGCTATGAAACTAAATAGAAAGTTCTCAAAAGAAGAAATACTGATGGCATATAAACATCTAAAAAATATTCTACAACCCTAGTAATCAGGGAAATGTAAATTAAGACTACATTGAGATTCCATCTCACTCCTATCAGATTGGCTACCATCATGAAAACAAATAACCATAAATGCTGGCCAGGATGCAAAAAAAGAGGATTCCTTCTATACTGTTTGTGGGAATGAAATCTGGTCCAGCCATTGTGGAAATCAGTGTGGAGTTTCCTGAGACAATTAATAGATCTACCAGGCTGGAGAGATGGCTTAGTGGTTAAGCACTTGCCTGTGAAGCCTAAGGACCCCAGTTCAAGGCTCGGTTCCCCAGGTCCCATGTTAGCCAGATGCACAAGGGGGCGCACGCATCTGGAGTTCGTTTGCAGAGGCTGGAAGCCCTGGCGCACCCATTCTCTCTCTCCCCTCTATCTGTCTTTCTCTCTGTGTCTGTCACTCTCAAATAAATAAATAAATAATTTTAAAAAATAGATCTACCATAGATCTACACTCCTAGGCATGTATCCTAAGGACTTGTCTCACTACCTTAGAGATACTTGCTCAACCATGTTTACTGCTGTTCTATTCACAATAGCTAAGAAATGGACGCTGGTAAGTTCAGATTGGGCTGCTCTCCTCCTCAGTGGCTTGCTGTGAGAGACAGTCATCAGCTGGCTAATAAAGACTCTCCTTTTAAAATCCTTAAAAAAAGAAAAGAAAAGAAAAGAAAAGAAAAGAAAAGAAAAGAAAAGAAAAGAAAGAAGAAATGGAATCAGCCTAGATGTAGAGTGAAATTTCAAAGGGGAAAGTTGGGGGAGTGAGGGAATCCCTATGGGATATTGTTAACAACTATGGAATTTGTCAATAAAAAAAAAAGAAAAAAATGGGCTATGGAACTAAATAGAGAGTTCTCAAAAGAAGAAATACAGATGGTGCATAAACATCACTCTTCTTTTTCAGAGAGCAATGGGGGCTTATCCCTAGTGTCTATGAATTTTCTGAAAATGAGATTTTGACTTGCTTTCCAATACCAGATATGAGTTCTCTCCCACTGAGTAGGTCTCATGTCTAATCAGAGAACAGTTGGTTACCTGCAGAAGCTGTGTGCCACTATTTCACAAGTGTGTACTTATTAACTGGCTGGTTGATTTCATAGTCTGTAGGGTTCCCTGCTTATTCATACAGGTGGTGACCATTTTCCTCCAGTGTCTACCATGGGGTTTTCTAGCACTATGAGATCTAGCCAGGTGGGAGCCAGTTTCCCTTTCAGTCCTAGCATGATATTCTGATGTCCTGTGACCTCAGCCAGTTTTTATCTTCAGCAATAAGGTCTGACATTTTAGCTGTGGTGGGCAATCAAGTGTTTTGGCAATGCCCTGCAAAAATTCTAGGAATCTTTTTTTTTGTCAAAGTAGGATTTCATTCTAGCCCAGGCTGACCTGGAATTTATTATGTAGTCTGAAGTTGGCTTCAAACTCATGGAGATCCTCCTACCTCTACCTCCTGAGTGCTGGGATTAAAGACATGCATCACAACACCTGGCTCAGTGGACATTCTTCCATGTCAATAATTTTAAATATATTCAAAGGCTACATTGAATTCCATGTATAGCCAGAATATGATTTGTTTGATGAATTACATTGCAAAGGGCATCTATCCCATTATTTCCTTAGAGTCCATTTATAAAGCTGGAATTCCTTGGACAAGTGAATATTGGTACCTTGCAAAGGCAGCATGTATGTGAGTGTGTCTGGAGTCCACACTTTGAACCAGCCCTGGGTTAAATGAATAGAACAGACTTTTAATTTCTGCCAACCTTTGAGGAGTTTGAAGCAGAGGACCTGGCTTCAGCAATGTGATTGAATATCTTTAATATGTAAAATACATGTTTTAGGTATCTTCCATTTCTTTCATATCATTTAGTGTTGCAATTTAAGTCTAATTTTTCTTTGATAATATTGTCTTGATAATTTAAAAAAGTTAGTTATGAAAGTTCAACCACTCTTCTGCAGTATCCAAATGAGTTCATAAAAAGATAGAAATTCTTTGTTCTACCAAGGTAAGGCGAGGCTCTCTGCAGGACTAATAAATAAATTTGCACTCTTGCAATATGCTACATACAAAATGAAGGAAGAAAGGAAATGTTAGCAGGTTAAACACTTACAAGGCCTCTTTAGTACGAACCCAAAGAGGGGATAAATAAGTCATTTCTCATGTGGTGTGTCTATGAGTAAAAAATTCATGGACACAAAGACAGTAAGTTATATGCAAAGACTCTGGATTAAGAAAAAAAGTAAATTCTAATGAAGTCAAACTGTCAAATATTGGCAGGCTCTCCTCACTATTTTAGGCCTCTGCTTTCTCTCCTTCTAAAGTAAGAATAGATGCATGCTTTAACCAATTAGTTTAGTTAAGGACTCTCCCATCTTGCCATTCTATAATAAGATAAATTTGTTTGTTCTTCCCTCTTTTGTTTAGTAACCTTTTGGGCTAGTTGAGTCAATGCCAAAACTGGAACTTTAGAGAAATCTGTTAGTTTTGTCACGCCAGTGAACCCAGACAACCTTCTTTAGTAGAAGCTTCAGAAGAGAAGGAATAAGATTGCAGGATGGTAAATACAAAGAGATTAAGCTGTCCCTTCCCTGAGAAAGGTGTGAGGTGACCTCCCAGGTACCTTCTAACCCCTAGAGTCTTAGAAAACATGACCCCTCTGCATGAAGGTCACTGAGTATAAAAGAATGTGGGGATTTCCCCCTGATTTACATTCTTCTTGAGAATTCTAGAAATTCTGGAAATCTTTGTTGTTGTTATTGGGTATTTTTTTCTTTTTTGTTTATTTTTTTGAGGCAGAGTCTCACTCTAGTAACACGGGCCTAGAACTCACTTTGTAATTCCAGGCTGGTTTCAAATTTATGGTGATCCTCCTACCTCTGCCTCCCAAGTGCTGGAATGTGTGCCAGCATGCCTGATTTTGGAATTTTTTTTAAAAAAAATTTTGAGGTGGGGTCTCACTCTAGCTCAGGCTGACCTGGAATTCACTATGCAGTCTCAGGGTGGCCTCGAACTCATGGCAGTCTTCCTACCTCTGCCTCCCAAGGGCTGAGATTAAAGGTGTGTGCCACCATGCCCAGCAGAAATCTATTTTTTTATTTCTTATATTTATTTGAGAGAGAGTACTGGCTTGACAGGGTCCTACCCCACTGCAAACACTCCAGAAGCATGTGACACCCCATGTGTCTGGCTCTATGTGGGCACTAGGGAACTGAACCAGAGAAGTCAAGCTTTATTTTTTTCCAAGGAAGGGTCTTACTCTAGCTCAGGCTGATCTGGAATTCACTCTGTAGTCTCAGGGTGTCCTCAAACTCATGACAATCCTTTTACCTCTGCCTCCTGAGTGCTGGGATTAAAAGGCGTGCACCACCACACCCATTTTTTTTTTTTTTTAAGAGAGAGAGAAAAGGAGAGATAATGAGCCTCTAGCCACTGCAAAGGAACTCCAAATGCATGTGACATCATGTGCATCTGGCTTATGTGGGATCTGAAAAATCAAGCCTGGGTCCTTAGGATTCACAGGCAAGCATCTTAACTGCTAAACCCGGAAATCTATTTTTTTAAAGAGCAACTCAGATGTTGGAAAACTCAGTCTTCTTTTCTCAAACTCTAGCTCTTTCCTGGAAGACTGCTGAAGACAATGGAAGGATCTGGGCTTTAGAATCAGAAAAACCTGAGTCTGACTGGAGGTATCCTATCTACTTCCATAAGTCAAGTGATATCATCTATGAAGACAATAGAAACACCTCCCAGTGTGTTTAGATGAAATGGTAGGAAATAAGTGTCTCAGAAATGATGCTTCCTCACCTCTTCTTCAGTCTATGGAAGAACATAGGCCATTTTGTTAAGTTCACCAAATAAACATTGACCTATAACGCCCTAATATGATGCTAGGAAGTGATGAGAAGATACAAAGGAAAATCAAAATATTACCATAGGGATGAAGAGATGGCTTAGTGGTTAAGACATTTGCCTGCAAAGCCAAAGGACCCAAATTCGATTCCCCAGTACCCACGTAAGGCAGATTCACAAGATAGCACATGCATCTAGAGTTTATTTGCTGGGTTAGAGGCCTTGGCGCACCCATCCTCTCTCTCTGCCTCTCTCTTTTTCTCTCTCAAATAAATAAAATAAATATTTAAAATTTTTTACCCTAACCGTAGATACATAATAGGTAGTAAAAACCTTCAAAGCAGGCTGAGGCAATGGCTCAGGCAGTACAGTTCTTGCCACACAAGCATGAGGACCTGAGTTCAGATCCCCAGCACCCATGTAAATTTTGGATATGGTCGCATACACCGGTAGTCCCAGTGCTCATGAAGTGTAGACAGTTGAATTCTTGAGACAAGCTGGCTAGCTCATTTAGCAGAATTGGTGAGCTTAGGGCTCCTTGATCAACCCTATCTCAATAAATAAATAAATAAGGTAGAATGCAGCTAAGGAAAATATCCAATGATGACATCTGGCCTCTATATGCACATATGTAGGATCATACATATACACATGCACACCACACACACATACCTATGCAAAGAAACATTTTGGGGGCAGGGATACTAAGAACTAGGGTGGGTCTCATGGGGAAGCTATGCTAAACTTTTTTGAATGAAAGCATTTGAACTGTATTTCTATAAGTAAGTCAAGATTCAACTGCAAGTAACAGGAGATCCAAGTTCAGCATCTCTAAGGGAGATGGCAATGGTTCTCACAGAATCCTGGGCACAGTCACTCAGCAGCATTGGTCAGTGATTGGACAGCGCCATTTTCCCTCTTGGTCTCAAGGTGAAATGCTGCTGCATTTTGGAAACAGGAAGAAGACAAGTGACATCCTCATCATGTCTGTCCTTTAATGGGGAAGGCACAGCTTCCCAGACACCTCTCACTGGTGCTTATGGCAATGGAGCTGGAAACAGAGAAGTATGGTTGGCCTACCCCAGTGTTTTTCAGGTGTTTGGACTGCAATCCATAAATAGAAGGGAATGCATTTTATATTGAAACCCAATATGCACACACAGTTGTAATAAAAGAATAAAGTTGGAGCCAGGCATGGTGGTACATGCCTTTAATCCCAGCACTCAGGAGGCAGAGGTAGGAAGATTGTCGTGAATTTGAGGCCACCCCGAGAATGCAGAGTGAATTCCAGGTCAGCCTGAGCTATAGTAAGACCCTGCCTTGAAAAAAAAAAAAAAAGAGAGAGAGAGAGATTGAAAGAGAGAGAGAATAAAGTTGGGACTACTGTTTAAGATGGCAGTAGGAACCACACTAGAACAACCTAGGGAGAAAGGAGGTAAGATTTTGGTGCTCCCATACAAGAGGGGATCTGGAAGACACACAGCCCCCAATAGTTAGACTTGGGGATTCACAAACAGTGAACCTTCCCAATTCCTATGCACTATGTCTCATGGCTGGATGCATGCATCAGCAGGTTTCCTACCTAATCACACACATGGGCTGGGGGCACACATGGGTGTCAGCCTGATCTCCACATGCAGCATGGTTCAGACATATGCATGGACTAATGATCTGCCTGATCTGGGACCCACATGCAAGCAGGCAGCTGGGCCATGACAGAACATTGGCACCTTTGGCACACTCAGTGTGATCAGGGCAGGGACACAAGCAGAAATCTGGGTGACTTAAACACTCAGAGTGTCCATGCATGTGGACAACTGGAGATCTGCAGACCATCACTGAACCCAGATCATCCACACAACTATGAGAGCCAGTCTGCTGTTCATGGACCATAATTAAGGTCCAGATCCAAAAGCAGGATTCCCCCTTCCCTATGAACCTGCTGCCAACAGCTGCAGCCAACCCCATCCCCAAGGACCAGCATTCAAGCAGCATGGGGAGAATAGGACCCTGCTTGGCAATGGACTTGACGAGGCTTCCCAGGGTCTGACCTAGAACCATTGAGAGACAGCACACACAAAGAAGATTCTGCCCAGACCCAAGGGCACCCAGCAAAAACCTACAGATATAATACTATCCCACCCCATCTGGATCAAATTTGAACAGAATATTTAAGAGCTCCTAATTGTCACATCCTTAAAATAAGACACCTACCTCCAAATGGGCAAACCTCAATGCAAAACAAATAATGCATGATAGCAAACCAAGAGACCTCCACCAGGTTCCTACAATGGAATCCTCCAATGGCGTGGGGTTGGGGGGGAAGAGGCTACTCCAGACATAGAATCCTAAAATGAAAGCATGATACACATAATAATAAGATTAATGAGGCCATGAAAAGACAGATGGGTGAGATGGAAGAAAAACAACAAAAAAAATCAATAAACAGTTTGAATATGAGTGAAACAACATGACAAACAACAAGAAAGTCAAACCAGGATCTGACAATAGAACTCAATAAAGGGATGGGAAAGCTGGAGAAATATGCAATAGAGAAAAAAAATGAGGGGGGGGGGGAGGGCGGGAATTACCATGGGATATTTTTTTATAATCATGGAAAATGCTAATAAACATTTAATAAAAAAAATGAAATAGCCCCTTTAAGAAAGACTCCCTAAAAAGCCTCACCAACAGAGTAGATCATGTGGAGGACAGAATATCAGAACCTGAAGACAAGACAGAGGAAATTGACCAGGAGTCCAAAAATTATGATAGGTTCAAAGAAGGATGCGAACAGAATATGAGGGAATTGTATGACACCTAAGCAAACAGAAATAACAAACAAGCAGGTGTGGCTATATTAATATCTGACAGAATAAACTTCAAACCAAAAGTAATCAAAAGAGATGAAGATGGTTACTTCTTACTCATCAAGGGAACAATTCAACAAGAGAACATCACAATCATAAATCTATATGCATCAAACACAGGTGCGCCACATTTTATAAAGAAAAATCCACTAGACAACAAACCAGAAATAAATCTCAATATTATCGTAGTGGGGGACTTCAATACCCCATTATCATCAATAGACAGATCATCCAAGCAGAAAATTAACAGAAAAATAATGGAGCTAAACAGCACCATAGACCATTTACACCTAACAGGCATGTACAGAACATTCCACCCTAATTCCACAGAATACATATTTTGTTCAGAAGCTTATGACACCTCTAAAATAGATCATATATTAGGGTATAAGGCATGCCTCCACAAATTCAGGAAGATTGACATAACACCCTGCATTATATCTGACCACAATGCACTAAGGTTAGAAATTAACAAGAGAAATAACAGAAAATATAACCATCCCTGGAGACCTAAACACTGCTATTAAACAATGAATGGATCATAGAAGAAATCAAAAAGGAAATCTATAAATTTCTAGGGGTGAATGATAATGAAAATGCAACATACTAGAACCTATGGTACACAATGATCCTAAGAGGAAAATTTATGATACTGAATGCTTACATAACAAAGACAGATCTCAAGTAAACAACTTAGTCATCTACTTAAGGTGTTGGAAGAACAAGAACAATCTAATCCTAAAGAGTTCCAGATAGAAAGACATAATCGAGATCAGAGCAGAAATTAATGAATTGGAAATTAAAAAAATATTTATTTCAAATGATGAAATGAAAAACTTGTTCTTTAAAAAATAATCAAGATTGATGAATCCATAGCCAAATGGATCAAAACAAAAAAAAAAATAAAGACGCAAATTAACAAAATTAGAGATAAAAGTGGAGAAGTCACAACTGGGCATGGTGTCTCATGCCTTTAATCCCAGCACGTGGGAAGTGGAGGTAGGAGAATCACAGTGAGTTCAAGGCTACCCTGAGACTACATAGTGAATTCCAGTTCAACTTGTCTAGAGTAAAACCCTACCTTAAAAAAAAGAAAGAAAGAAAGAAAGAAAGAAAGAAAGAAAGAAAGAAAGAAAGAAAGAAAGAAAGAAAGAAAAAGAAGTGGAGAAGTCACAACTGACACAGTGAAATTGGAAGAATTATCAGGATATATTAAAAAAAAAACTGTACTTTACAAAATTGGAAACCCTGGAAAAAAATGGACTAATTCCTAGACAAGTACCTCCCACCAAAACAAAACCCAGAATAGATAAATTACCTAAACATGTCTATTATATTCAACAAGATTGAAAAGGGAATTAAAAATCTCCCAACAAAAAAAATTCTAGACCCTGACAATTTCACTGCCAAATTCTACCAAATCTTCATCGAAGAACTAAAACCACCTTTTCTCAAGTTATTTAACACAATTAAGCAAGAGGGAGTGCCCCCAAACTCCTTCTGTGAACCCAGCATTAGTATAGTACCAAAACCAGAGATGCAAGAAAAGAAAATTATAGGCTGATATCCCTGATGAACTTAAATGCAAAAATTCTCAACAAAAACCTTGCAAACTGATTTCAAGAACACATCAGTCAAGTAGGTTTCATCCTAAGGCTGCAGGGATGGTTCCACATATGGAAATCAATAAACAGAATGCATCACACAAATAAACATAAAAACCACATGATCATTTCAAAAGATGTGGAGAAAGCCTCAAACAAAATACAGCATCACTTCATGATCAAAACACTGGAGGGACTAGGGATGGAGGGACCTTATCTCAACATAATAAAGGATATATATAAAGCACGCAAGGCCCAAATCATACTAAATGGGGAAAAACTTGAAGTGTTCCCATCAAGTTTGGCAACAACACTCGAGTGCCTTCTTTCATCAGTGCTCTTTAACATAGTACTCAAAGTCCTGGTCCAAGCAATAAGGTAAGTAAAATAAACAAAAGGGATACAAATTTGTAAGGAAGAAGTCAAAGTAGCCCTATTCTAAAGGTAATTAACTTTTTTCATCAAAATTAAAACACACACACACAAGGCAATATTTTTATACACAAAAGACATACAGAGACAGAGATCAGTGATACTGTCCCATTTTCAATAGCAGCAAAAGATAAATATCTTATTGGATCAATAACCAAGGGAGTGAAAGATCTATATAATGAAAACATAACACTCTGAGCTGGGCAACACATTTAATCCCAGCACTTGGGAGGCAGAGGTAGGAGAATCACCGTGAGTTCCAGGCCATCCTAAGACTACATAGTGAATTCCAGGTCAACCTGGGCTAGAGTGACATCTTACCTCGAAAAACAAAACAAACAAACAAACAAAAAACTCTGGAGTGCCAGGCGTGGTGGCACACGCCTTTAATCCCAGCACTAGGGAGGCAAAGGTAGGAGGATCACCAAGAGTTCAAGGCCATGCTGAGAATACAGAGTAAATTCCAGGTCAGCATGGACTACAGTAAAACCCTACCTCAAAACAACAACAACAACAACAAAAAAAAAAAACTCTAGAGAAAGAAATGGAAGAAAATATGAGAAGATGGAAAGTCCTTCCATGCTCATGGATTGGAAGAATTAATATGGTGAAAGTCGACATTCTGATGAAAGCAATATGCAGATTCAATATAATTAAAATAAATTTCCAGCAACATTCTTTACAAAGTTAGAAAAAAAATAATCTCAAAGTTCATATGGAACTACAGAAGGCCACAGATATCTAAAACTCTCCTCAGCAAAAAATATACTTCTGAGATATCACCACTCCTGATTTCAAGATACACTACATAGCCATAGTAATAAAATCAGCATGATACTGGCACAAAGACATATGGATTAATGTAATAAAATAGAAGATTCAGGCCTAAGTTTAAGTAAGTACAGCTACATGATCTTTACAAAGGGGCCAACAACACACACTGGAGAAAAGAAATTTTCAACAAATGGCACTGGAGAAATTGGCTAACCACATGTGGAAACATATCTAGAGCTCACCCTATGCAAAAACCAACTTCAAATGGACTAAGGGCCTCAATATAAGACCTGAACTTCTAAAACAACTGGAAGAAAAATTAAGAAGAACACTCCAAAATAAAGTATTGTGGAAACACTTCCTAAATAAGACCCCAGTAATTCAGGAAATTAGACAACTATGCAACCAGTGAGATCTCATGAAACTAAAAAGCTATTGTATAGACACACAAACCATGAAGAGAGCCAAGAGAGAATGCCCAGAATGTTGAAAAATCTTCTCCAGCCATATCTCCAACAGAAGTCTAATATCTAGAATCTACAAAGAGCTAAAAAAAAAAAAAAAAAAAACCTAAGCAATAAAAAGCAAACAATCCACTCAAAAAATTGGGGCAGAGACCTGAACCAAGAATTGTCAAAGGAAAAAAAATGTAAATAACTAATACTCACTTAAAGAGGTGTTTAATATACTATAATATAATATTCATTAGGGAAATGAAAATTAAAATGACTTTGAGATTCCATCTTAGTCCAGTCAGGATGGCAATCAACAAATCAAATGATTGCAGGGCATGGTGGTGCATGCCTTTAATCCCAGCACTCAGCAGGCTGAGGCAGGAGGATGGCTGTGAGTCTGCAGCCATCTTGAGACTACATAGTGAATTCCAAGTCAGCCTGGGCTAGAGCGACCCTCTCTTAGAAAACCAGAAAAGAATAAAATAAATAAATAAAATGACAACAAATGTTGGTGAGGCTGTGGGGGAAAAGGAACCCTTTATTCACTGCTGAGAGGACTGCCAACTTGTAGAACCACTATGGAAATGTGTATGGAGACTCCTAAAAAAGATGAAAATAGAGCTACCATCTGATCCAGCTATGCCACTCTTGGGCATGTACCCTAAAGATTCCGCTCTTCCCTTCAGGGATACTTGCTTAACCATGTTTATTGCCACTCTATTCACAATAGCTAGGAATTGGGCTCAGCCCAGATGCCCGCTGACTGATGAATGAATAACAAAGATGTGATATATATAAATTTTATTTGAATTTTACTCTGCAGTAAGGAAAATTGAAATAGTGAAATTTGCAGGAAAATGGATGGACTTGGAAAAAAATCATTCTAAGTGAGGTCACACAAACTAAGAAACTCAAATGCTGCACGTTTTCTCTCATATGTTGACCCTAACCTGGACCAACTGAAGTTGCATGAAAATGGGTATAAGCATTAGGACTATGGGTGTGTAAGTGGAATGCAACCAGAACTGGGTTACCTCCTGCCCTATAGTGAGCAGTTTATCAGGGAGATCCATGAGGTCCCTAAAACAATGCAGGCCATTGCCAAACACTTGGTTACCTGGCAGAGATTAAAGGTAAGACCTTATTCCTTGAGACACCACAAGCTGCTGTCTTATGATACAGAGACTGTGGGAACTGAGAGGAAAGCCAGTCCTTATCTAGTAAACCCTCATGGCACTGGAAAGTGCTATGAGACCTACTGGGGGATATTGGTTGCCAATAGCATGAATAAGCAGGGGACCCTGAAAGCTACATAATCAACCCTCAGATAGGAAGTATACTCTTGTGTAATAATGATATTCAGCCTTTGGAGGTAACCAAGTACCCTCTGATTGGACATGAGGCCTGCTCAGGGGGAAAGAACTCATATCTGCTACTGGGAACCAAGTCAGAATCCCATGACCAGGAAACTCACAAATCCCAGCGAGAAACCTCCATTGCTCTTTGGATAAGTAGAGTGGACACACACATCATAATGTCTCTCAAATTTTTATGCATATTCCTCTTAGTCAAAGCTGCTCTCACTCTTGGCTTAAGAAGCTGTTGTATTTTACAGATAGCAGAGCCACTAATACTAGAGAGATCCAAGATCCACCAATACAGCAGGAAAGCCAAATGCTCACCATGAGATGTGTCACCTCTGCCACATTTACCCAGGCCTAGGAGAAATTGTAGAGGAACCAATGACATAAGTATTCAGGAAAATAGAGATAGGGGTAGAGGGAATATAAGACTATAACCTATATTAAAATATAAATATATAAATATTTTTAAAATTTATATTTATAAATATAAAAAATTAATATTTCAAAAAAAGTTGGACAAAACAATATTTGCTTTTATTCTGATTTATTTGGATATTTTCTGCTTGTAGTTTTTAAATGCTGCTAAATGCACCTTACTGATGGACCTTGTGCCATAGTTTGATAAACATTTGCTTAGTCCAAGTGTAATCAACTGTCTGGAGCATATGAGTTCCAGACACCATTAGAGGGCCATGAGCAAAACCTCCAAGGGAAGTAGATACAGGCATGCACAGACGTGTGCATGTGTACATACACACACACACATACACACACACACACACACACACACACACACACACACACACTTCCTGGAAGGAAACACTGCACCCCAGAGAAAGGAGGAAAAGTGTGAGTGAAGGCAGAGGTGGTTGTGCACCTATACTCTTGGCTATCTGGAAGGAGGCATGGCTGCAAAAGTTATCTGAGCCTTGCCCACCACTGAGGGCTTTGACTGCTGTAGGGAAACCATATTGGCTGTGTCATGTTGCATGCTTATAATCCCAGCACTTGGGAAGTGGAGGCAGAAGGCTCAAGGTCGTCCTTGGCTGCATAACAAGTTCTGGCCCAGCTGGCAACACATGAGACCCTGTCTCATAATAAATAAATAAATAAATAAGTAAATAAATAAATAAATAAATAAGCAATAACTAAGCTCATTGTGGTATTTATGAGAACAATATTACACTATATGTGTTTTTTTTCTGTGTTGTCTTAAAGCTTTGTAAAAGACAGTGGTCAATAAAGAAACAAAATCTCCATTTTTCTGGAAGTTAGGGTATGTTTGAGAGAAATGACAGAGATGTGATTGTGAACCCTTGCATTTCCATATAGCCTAATGATTTTTGGGCTTAGTTTTCATCAATTATGTTATTTAGTATCTGGAATAGGACTGATTACTGTCAACACAAAAGACACAGCTCTATCCACAAAGGGAATAGCAGACAGTTCATTTATTAATATCAAATGATAGTAATCATGGCCCAGAAACACATATTTATCTTATCCTAAATTCCATGCTACAGTGTGTTAATTTCAGGAAGGCTTTACAGTTATAGAACAAAAGAAAGTAAAAAATCCAAAGCACTTTACAAAAAAAAATACATTGGCTAACCATTAGGTAGCAGGTTACAGAAAAGCAAAGAAATCTCCACAGGCTTCAGAGGCTATCTGATGACATTCTTAGCCCTTGGGTTGGTGGAAGCTGGAGTCTATAGTACATTAAAAAAAGTTCACACCTGATAGTCACCAGGATGTTAGGTCAGACACAGAGGTGGGCAATAAATGTGTATTAAGGGGCTAAAGGCAGCCTGTATTAGTCAGAGTTCTCTAGAGGAACAGACCACTAGAATGAATTATTTTAAAAAGGGAATTTATTGGATTCGTTTGTGGTAGTCCAATAGCAGCTGCAGGTCCGAGAATCAAGGAACCCAGTAGCCACTCAGTCCACGTGGCCAGATGACTCAGCAGTCCCAATCCGGCACTGAAGGCCTGTAGACTTCTTGAGGGGCCACTGGTTTTCAATTCCCGTGGGTCTTCAGTCGGTGCTGGAAGGCAGCAAGCAGGTCCGGCAGCCAAGTGGAAGGAAGGAAGGGGCTCTCTTCACCCAGAGCTTCCTTATGTAAAGGCCCCCTCTGAGAGGGGCCACCCGCTCTGGGGGAAGGGCTCACTCTGGGGGAAGGACTTCTTCCTTCAGTTAATCCTTCCTGGGAGCAAACTCAGAGACCCACCAAAAGGGATGTCTGTGGATTACTAAGCAGATCAAGTTGACAACAGCTTAACTGTCACATAGCCCAAGGTAATTTGCTCTGATTCTGCAACTTTCCATCTCTCTGTGAACACAGGAGTTTATCAGTCCCTTCAGCCTTGACCAAAAGATGCAGTGCTTTGTCAGGAACTTTAGTTCACATTACCCTATTTTCAGGGCAGGTAGACAAGACCTGGAAAGATGACATGGCCTGTTCTAGGTCACATCTCACACTCTAGTGATGGAAAGACCCACCTGGATCTGCAGGCCTCACAGCACTCCTGAGGAGAGCTGTGCTTCTCTCTTCTATTGCCAGTGTCAGTTAAGCTCCTGTGATTTAATTAAAGTAGCAGTAATTAGCTCTGTCAATTTATCACTCATGACTGATATCAGTGTGACCTTTGACTCCACTTTGCAGAAGTATTTTAGCTTCCTACTAATTAGGCCACAACATAATGCCCCCAGCAAGCTCCTGACTCTGGTTGAAAAGTGAGTCTGCACCTCATTGCAGGGGTAGTTCCTAATTGTGAATTAAAGTCTTCTAGGCATTGATGAACTCAGTTTTGACTAGCACAGACAGTCCATCCCTTGAGTTTCATCTGAGAGCAGGCCAAGTTCCCTCTTGGGTGTTAGGCTCAAATGACAATGAGCCCTTACTTTCAATAGCACTTACAGTTCACCAAGAGGCTCCTTCCCCTATCTAATGTGTAGTCAGGGATGCCCACCAGGTCACAGCAGACCATGGTACTCTATGTCTGTGGGATGCCATTTACCATGCCTGCACTCTGTGAGTAGCTGCACGCATCCTTTTCAGTGAGACACTGGTATAATCTACCTCCCTTTTACAGAGATGTATTTCAAGAGAAACTAGAAGTGCTCACTGTCAATGGCAGAGCAGACTTCAAACCCAGGAATCTGAACCCACAGCACCATTATCCTGTAAATTCCACTGGAGGCCTTTGTGCAGTACTGAGGGCTGTGTCTGCCACTGGGGCTGGGGTCCAGTTCACAGAACATGCAAGACCAGCAGACCCTAGGAAGATCATAAAATTCCCCTTTCCTATGGGATAGCATAGGCATTAACTGATTCCTCGGGAACCAGAGGGCTAAAGAGAAGGAGGCCATTCTCTTGGGTGGCACATTCCTGGTCCAGGCCATATACTGTTGTAGTCCTCATAGCAAAGACAGACGTCTCTCAGGTTTATAACTGAGGAGCCAGGGGTACAAGAAGGCCAAGGAAGGTCTCTAAGGTCATGAAGTTGGTAATGAGGCTGACTGAAGGGTGGCAACATTGTCTCATTCAGGGTCAGAGGCAACAATCTCAAGGTAGGGCTGGTATCAATGACACAAGGTGATTAAGAAGGCACATGGCCAGCTCATATGACTGGCAGCATAGACCAAGCCCAGACAGAATCAAAGTCTCCCTAGGCAAACCTCAGTATTTCCTTGGATTTTGTTTTTCAAAGATCAAGGTCCAAGAGACATTGCAAATGGAACATTCTTTCATTAGAGGTGACAAGACTTAGTGATTCCCCCAAAGAGCCAAAGCCCACGTTATCTGACTGGTTTGCATCTTGGTGACCAGTATGAAATGCAGCCTGTCCTCTCTGATAGGGCATTAGCTGGACCTACTGCTCCTGTAGTTTGCCATCCCTGAAGCATGGCTTTTCAGTCTCACACAATGACAAGACACACAAAGGGGTTGGCAAAAAGAGGGTGGAACTGTGCTGGGAAATCACATAGTAAGTAGTGTTTGCATGAAGTCGGATCCCTAGGGCTCACTGACCAGCCAGTTTAGCTTAGTAGCTGAGCTCAGGCCAATGAGAGACCCCATCTCAAAAACATAACGTGGACACTGTTTCTGAGGTCTCTGGCCCCCACACACTTGCACATACATGTGCACTGCACACACACACACACACATATATACACATACACACACACACACACACACTTTTTTTAAATGGTGGACAAAACGATGGTGGAGTTTGCAGGCTACGCCTAGGGTACTCTCTTAGAGTGAGGCTGAGGGAAGATGAGGTTTGGACTCCTTCCTCCTCAGCACAGTCACCACCACCTGAGAGCTTAAGGGAATGAAGATGGCAGATAACATCTTTAATGACACCCTCAGCTCCTACAGGTCACACCCACAAACCCTGTGGTAGGAAAACCGCCTACACTAAGATGGACACACCTGGGGAAGATTGGCATGCCTGGAAGTCCTCAAGAAAGAGGTGGTCACTGCCCCAGCTGTTTGCCAGGGTATAGGAAGAGAGATCCAGGAATGCATTTTTGGTTCTGCTTAGCAGACAAGCCCTGTTAGAAGCCTGGAGAGCTCTTCAAGCTGGCAGGAGAGCCTGGGATATTCTCCTAATTCCTGTTGCCTCTTCCCACCATGAGGAAACAAGGTATTCCCTGAAAGGTCAAATTATGGGAGGCCCAGCCACTGAGTAACATTCTTGTATTCTAGCAATAAGCTTGAATTTCTATTTCTGTGGTAGCTTAGTAATATTTCAAGAGGTAGGCATAGTGTTGAGTTTTGGGGGCACAGGAAATGGTGATTAGGGTGCTCAGTGGGGAGATTCTTGTTACCTTCCAGCCCTTATAAGAAAAACCACTTGGTGGGGCCAGTCAGTTCTCTGGGATGCTGGCTAGCCAGTGACCAGGAAACAGACTGCTGTGTCTGTTTCCTTTAACCCAGCATGTGAAGGGAAACACCCAGACCAGCTAAGGCCTGAGTCTGTTCTGGCCAGTGCCCATACCTTTGAGTTGGGAAATGCATCCCATGCTTGGCCCTGAGTACTATTTTATACACAAACTATTTCTACTGCTTTAAAGTAATTGGTCTGGTCTTCCCCTCTCATAGTTCTTTTTATGCTTTCTGCTTCAACATGTCTTACATGTATATAAATTTAAATCTAGATCTACATCTAAGAAAAAATATGTAATAACTATATTTTTTAAATTATTTATTTGAGAGAGAGAGAGACAGAGAGAAGCAAATATAGATAGAAAGAATGGACATTCCAGGGCCTTTACCCCCGCAAATAAACTCTAGAAGCATGTGCCAGCTTGTACATCTAGTTTACACAAGTTCTGGGAAATTGAACCTGGGTCCTTTGACTTTGCAGGCAAACACCTTAACCACTAAACCATTTCTCTACACCAATATTTGTCTTTCTGATTTGGGCTTATTTTGCTGAACATAATTGTACAGGTTAGGAGCAAGGCAGCCTATTTTATGGTCGGTAGCTAAGGATTGGCCCATGGAATCCACCTTGACTACGCTGGCAGGACTAGAACCTGTAGCTGACCCAGTCTCATCCAAGATGGCCGCAAGCAACACCTCCTCAGGAACAGCTTCATGTTTCTTTCTGAGCTTAGCACACCTGTGGGCTGGCCCTTCCTGAGTCAACCTCTTGAGCTTACCGACCAATCAGGTCTCCCCTTTATGCACCTGAGTCTGATGATGCAGCTCATCCTAATTGGATGTTTGACCCATATAAATTAGCCTAACCATGTATGTGAAGTTCTCTTGGCCCCTGACTCTCCTGCCCTTTGCTTCTAGTCACCATTGGTAAACTCTTCTTCTTCCTGGAAAGAGGGAGGATTTCTTTTTCTCCCAGTGCTTTACTGCTTTGCTACACATGTGGTCTAAGTCACTTACTCTCTCTCAGTGTTCTCAGACCCCCTCTGCACAGAACAGTTTTTGGCTTGGGATATCCTGCTTTGCTTTCCACACGTATGTGAGCCCCTTCCCTTGAGGCTCCCTCCCAGAGATGTGAGGGGGACTTTCCCCAACTACCCTCTCCCTTCCTATCCTGATTGGGAGAACTTCTAGCTTGGCCCTTCCTGTTATCCTTCCCTCTGGAACCTAATCTTCCTAAAATAAATCTCGCAACTCATATTTTACTGTTCTTTGAGTCTGTGCTTTCAATTCTTTATTTACTTGGACAGGGACCCAAAAATTGGGTCTTCAGCCTCCTGCATCTTCATGGACATCTAATGCCCCACACACTTCAAAATATTGCATATACTGATTTTCAGTTTCATCCATTTTCCATTGAGCATCATAATTTTTTTCTTCTTTATGCTAAATAAAATTCCATTGCATATACTTGTCACATTTTTTTATTTATTCATATGTTGTTGAAACTACAATAGTGCTGCAATAAACATGGATATGCAAATATCTCTGTGATATGCCAAGAATTCTTTGGGCATATACCCAAAAGAATAGCTGGATCATATGGTGATTCTAGTTTTAGGGGTTTTTTTGGTCCTTTTTTTTTTTTTTGGAACCTGCATGCTGATTTCCACAGTAGTTGTACTAGTTTACATTCCCATATAAGAGTTGCTTTTTCTGGGTCTGTAGAGATGTCTCAGTGGGTAAGGAATTTACCTGAAAAGCCTAAGGCCCCAGGTTTGATTCCCCAGTACCCATGTAAAGCCAGATGCACAAGGTGGTACATGTACCTGGAGTTTTTTGCAGTGGCTAGAGGCCCTGGAATACCCACTCTCTCTATCTGCTTCTTTTTATCTCTCTTATAAATAAATAGATGATGAATAAGGTATTTTTTAAACATTTTTTAATTAATTAATTTATTTATTTGAGAGCGACAGACACAGAGAGAAAGACACATAGAGGGAGAGAGAGAGAATGGGCGCGCCAGGGCTTCCAGCCTCTGCAAACGAACTCCAGACGCATGCGCCCCCTTGTGCATCTGGCTAACATGGGACCTGGGGAACCGAGCCTCGAACCAGGGTCCTTAGGCTTCACAGGCAAGCGCTTAACCGCTAAGCCATCTCTCCAGCCCAAAGGTATTTTTTAAAACTTGCTTTTTCTCCCACACCCTCATCAGTACTTGTTATCACTTGTTTTCATGATGGTAGCCATAGTAGTACCTGGCAAACTGATCTCTGTCTGTGTATTTGTAGGGTCTAGTATACTTAGCATGATTTCTACAAGTTTTCTGGAACCTAGAGGACAAACAAAGTCATCTACATTAATCTTGTTGAACTATCAAGTACTGTGCTACTGATACAGGCATTGGGTTATCATTTCTGCTCCAGTTCCTTAGACATTTGTCACTCCTTAGGTACTCTAAGATTTAGATAGAACTGTTCAGGAGTGGTTAGATACATGTAAGATGCAGGAGTGACCAAGACCACGGAGACCACTCTGAGGCAAAGATGGAATTCGGGAAAACATGAGCTGCCAGGACTAACTCTCAAGAGTGGAAGTGGAGTACAGACAACTTAAAATTCCAGATAGTGCACTATATAGAATTCTTCAGTTGAGGAAAGGTGAGGAAGGGAAAAGTTAAAAAAAAAAAAAAGGTTTCCTTAGGGGAGATCTAAGATAGCCAGGGTGTGACACAAAAACAGTGACCACAAAATAAGGGGACAGGAGACCTAGACCTGGGGCATTGTTAGGCAGGGAGGGGGTAATGACTGGGTGGTTCCTTGAGGAATGTGGATGACCCACTTCTTTGTGTCTGTCACCATCCTGCTGTCTTTGGTGACTCCATTTTGTCCTGATCTAACAGTAGCAAGTTTATCAAAGTGAGAAGACAATTGCTGCAAATGTCAAAAATAGAAAAACACAGTTTGTTAGAGTTGCCAAGTATGTGGGTACCAATTAGAAAGTGTAATCATCTGATTCATCACTATTGGGTTTTGTAAGTCTTTCTAGTTCCTCTCCATCCCCACTGGAACACTCCCATAGATTGCCACTCAGATCTCAAATCCTTTCTTGCCTAAGTGCACAGTCAAGATTTTGAGACTTACTGGCATTATGGATAAATATGGAAGGAGGACTGGAGGGGCTTCCAAGAAGAAATCCAAGGAGGCCTGAAGAAGAAGACCAGACAGACAGTGTTGTGATGATGACAGTGGTGACTTGGGACATCAGGACATGGAACATATTATTCAGGAACTTCCAAATGAAAGCCACTGAAAGGCCCTGGAATGCACACACTATAACTGTGTTTGGTGTTATCAGTGACCTTAGTTCTAATAGTGTTTGTTTGATGAATTTCGGAGCCCCCATGTTAGGTGCATATATGTTTAGGATTGTAATGTCCTCCTGTTGGAGTGTACCCTTAATCAATATAAAGTGACCTTCCTTATCTTTCTTGACTAATGTTGGATTGAAGTCTACCTTGTCAGATATTAGGATAGCAACCCCTGCTTGTTTTCTAGGCCCATTTGCTTGAAACAGTTTTCTAACCTTTCACCCTAAGATAATGTCTATCCTTTGTAGAAAGGTGAGTTTCTTGGAGACAACAAATTGTAGGATCCTGCTTTTTAACCCAGTCTGCAAACCTATGTCTTTTAGTTGGGGCATTGAGGCCATTGATATTAAGAGATATCATTGAAAGGTGTGTATTTATGTTTGCCATATTTTTTTGTTGTTGTTCCGGTTCTACGTTTGCTCTCTTGTGTTAACTAGTATTTGAGTATTGCTTGCTTTTTCCAGGTTCCTTATATGTGTGCTTTTCCTTTTCTTCAGCATGAAGGATTCTTTCAAGTATTTTCTGTAGAGCTTGTTTTGTCTTCAAATACTTCTTTAACCTGCTTTTGTCATGGAATGTCCTTATTTCTTCATCTATTTGGATGGATAGCTTTGCAGGATAAAGTAACCTTGGTTGACAGTTGTTAATCTTTCAGAACTTGGAATACATCACTCCAAGCCCTTCTGGCTTTTAAAGTTTGTCTTGAATAATCTGCTGTAATCCTGATGGACTTGCCTTTGTACGTAACTTGATTTTTCTCTCTGACTACTTTCAATATTTCTTCTTTGTTTTGTGTGTTTGTTAGTTTGATTATACTATGGCAAGGAGAGTTCTTTCCAGGTTTTGTCTGGCTGGGGTTCTAAAAGCTTCCTGTATCTACATTGGCACCTCTCTCCCAATTTGGGGGAAGTTTCTTCTATGATTTTGTTGAAGACGCCTACTATGCCTTTGGAGTGGAATGCTTCTCCTTCTACTATGCCCTGAATTCTTATATTTGATCTTTTCATAGTGTCCTGAATATCTTGAAATTCCCACTTACACTTTTCTCTAAGTTTGTCTTTCTCTTTGTTGGACTGTATTAGATCTGCCACCTGGTCTTCTACTGGTGAGATTTTCTACAGAGTTTTTTATTTCATTAACTGTGTTCTTCATTGCTAGTAATTTTGACTGTTTTTTCTTTATTTCTATTTCCTTATTTATGTCTTGTATTGCCATCTTCACTTCATGAAATTGGTGTCCTGCATCTTCTTTGATTCCTTTGAGTTTGATTCTCTTTGAGTTCCTCTTTGACTCCTTTGATTTGTTCTTTGACTTCTTTGATTATATTTACAATCATTCTTTTGAAATCTTTCTCAGGCATTTCCTCTAACTCATTCTCATTGGAGGTAATTTCTGATGCATTAATACTTTTAGGTGGATTTATATTGTCTTGCTTTTTAGTGTTTCTTGTGTTATAATGTATATATTTTTGCATCTTGGATTAAGTTAATGCTTGGATTTTCTAGCTAGCTGGGTATTGTTAGCTGTATCAATTGATCTGATGTTATATATCTTCAGGGTAGGAGCTTAAGGTGTTAGGTATGGCTCTTAAGACTCTAGGAGTATCTACAAAGGTGCTCCTAGGGGTTTAGTTTGCTTGCTATGGGGGTGCTCAAGTAGGCTGAGTGGAATAAAATACAGGTAGATTCTAAAATTTAACTAAACACTGTACACATTCAATCAAAAACAGCACCGAGTACTTATGTAAGAGTAGGTATTATAATAACAAGATCTTCTATCTACAAAGAGGTTAAGATTTATGGTCTGCTGAGGGATCTAAGTCAGTTTGTGACCACGTGGGACCCTTCCCTCATGCAATGCCAGTTACCTTTTTTGATGATTTTGGTCTCAGTCAAGTTGCTGGCTGGGTTGTTGGGCCACTGTTCTGATTTCTGGAGCTGGGCACTGGCTTTTCCTGTGGGGCAAACCGAGCCTGGCAACTGTGGCCCTGAAGATTGGCACCCCCGCTGCTGGAACTGCTACTGCTGCTGCTGAAGCTGCTGCTGCTGGATCCATTGCCACTGCTGCTAACACTGCCGCTGCTGCTACTGAAGCTGTTGCTGCTGAAGCTGCTGCTGCTGGATCCACCACTGCTACTGCTGCCACTCCTGTAGCTGCCACTGCTGGATCTGCCACTGCTGCCTTCGAAGCTGCTGCTGCTGGAACCTCTGCTGCTGCAGCTGAAGCTTCTGCTGTTGGATCTGCTGCTGCTGGGGCCACTGCTGCTGTTGCTGGAGCCACTGATGTTGCTGCTGGACTCTGTTCTTGCTTGGGTCCTGCTGTCGGCTCAAGTTGGCCGGGTCCCTGGATCACTGCTCTGTTCACTGGAGCTGGGCACAAGCGGTGGGTGAGGGGAGGAAGCTGTAGTTATCTCACTGTTCCACGTGTTCTTCTTCCTTGTGATCCCTTCCTCCGTTGTTCACTGCCGCTCTCCCTTCACGTTTCTAGAGTTTGCGGTGAGCTCTGGTGTGAGTGGGAGCTCCCCTCACCTAGCTTTTCCTGCGGCTCAAGCCTAGCATGGTGGCTTTCTGTCAGACCTGCCAGGGCCGCTTTTGCCGGACTGTGCGGGCTCTGGATGCTCTAGATCTCTTCTACTTCTCCGCTGCCATTTCAATTTCCTTTACACCTCGCTTTTTAGTAAAAGTGTATTTTGCTGAGTTTTTTTTGGGTCTTCCCCCCCCCCCAGGCTGCTTTGGCATGGTATCTATGCCACCATCTTAACCGGAAGTAAGATATGAATTTTTTAACATATATAGTTGACAAAGATCACCTGTTCTGAAGACTGTCCTTCCACTCACTGCTGGTTATTTTCTTTACTGTGCGTCTCAGTTCTATGTAATCAATCACACTTGCCAATTCTTGCTTGAGCCATTGGAGTCCTTTGCAGAAAATTGTGAAGTGTTTTTCCTATATTTCCTTCTAGCAAGATCTTTGATTGGAAGTGTGGGCAATAAAGAAGGTAATAGGATATGTGTCATAAAAACAGAAGGATGGACTGTTTGGTGGGAAGAAGCTGATCAGCAAGAACAGGGAAGTGGGACGGGCAGACCAGAAGAAAAAAATAATGATATATGTGTATTGAGAGAGAGGTAGAGAGACAATGGAGGAGAGAAAGAGAAAATGTACATTTGGGAAGGAAAAAATAAGAGACAAAGAGATTAAGAAATATGCACTTTATGTTAGGAAAAAAGGCAGAAGAAAAGTGTTAAAGAGTTGACACATACCTATTTGTGACCATGCCCTTGGAGCAAGGCAGATGTGCCCAGTGTGTGAGGGTGTGAGTCAGTCCTCAAGGAATAAGAAAGGCCAGTTATATTCTCTGTCAAGTGAATGATCCCTTTGAATATCTCCGATTTGGCCAGTGAGGAGAAGGAGAGAGTTCTGAGGCTCTAAGAAAATATTTAATTTTTTAAATTATTTATTTGAAAGAGAAAGAGGCAGAGAGAGGGATATAGAGACAGAAAGAGAAACACAGTGAGTATGGGTGCACCAGGACCTCTAGCTGCTGGAAATTAACTCCAGATGCATGCCCCACCTTGTGCATCTTGGTTATGTGGACCCTGGAGAATCGATTCTGAGTTCTTTGGCTTTGCAGGCAAGTGCCTTAAACTGAAAAGCCATCTCTCCAGCCCAGAAACATTTTTATAACCCTGAAAGAGACTACCTCCAACTCCCCCAAACACCAACCCCATCCTTCAGTAACTGTTTGCCTACTTTCTAAATTACAAACACCTGATATAAGTGGAAGCATACAACATGTGGGCTTCTGTGGCTGAGTGCTTTCCCTTAGCATAACACTATTGTTTTTCCTTGTTATAGCATGCATCAATGCTTCATTCCTTTTCTGCTGAGTAACATTTGTTATATGGATGACTGTATTTTCTTTTTCAAAAAAATATTTATTATCTGCATGCAGAGGAGAGAAACAGAATGAACTCAAGATGCATGTACCACTTTGTGCATCTGGCTTTATGTGAGCACTGGGAAATTGAACCCAGGTCACCAGGCTTTGCAAGCAAGTGCCTTAACCGCTGAGCCATCTCTCCAGCCCTATATTTTCTTTTCTTTTCTTTTTTTATTAGTTATGTACACAGTGTATATACAGGCATGTTGGTGCCATCATTGGCCTCCTTCCTGTCTTCTCCCCTCTGCAGGGACACTCCTTGTTGGGGAATGTGGGTCATGAATTGTGGGGTTAACCATCAGTTATGGGGAAGAGGCAATGTCTCTGTGCATAAGGTCCCAACTTGTGGCTCTAACAATCTTTCTGCCCTCTCTTCTGTGAATTTTCCTGAGCCATGTTGGGTTCGTTTTAGGTCTACTTCAGCGATGAGGTCTTGAGAGCCTCTGTGTCTCTAGATATCTGGTTTGGTAGGGGTTGAGTGTTCTCTGTGTCACTCTCCTTCACTCTTTTGCTGGTATTAGGCTCACCAAGAAATTAGCATTCTTGCTCATTTACCCAATTACTCTTAGTTTCAGCTTGGGCCCTGATGAGGTGAGATAGGCTGATTCTTTCCTCAGGATCTGTGTCCATCTCGAAAAAAGAAGCAAATTCTCCAACAGAGAGTGAGGTCAGAATGAGATAAATGGGATAACCATTATTATTTTAGAGAGAATTTAATAGGTGTAGGCCCTCTTGTAGCCCACAATTGGTGGGAGCTTGATATTGGAGAGCAGGTTTGTTTTCTGGATATGGTTCTGACTTGTTTCCCAGTCACAGCTATGGGTTCCATTCCACTAAGCAGATATATTAGCCAAATTAAGAGCAGTTGGTTACCCACCATGGCTGTATGCCACTATTTCACTTGTATGAACATCATGTCAGGTTGTTTGCTGCTGAGTAACTTAGACCACAAGTTGCTTGGACAGATGTTGGTCATTTTCCCCCAGTCAATAATATAGCTTCTGGCATTAGACAAGCTGTGTGGGGACTGACTCTCTTCCAGATTCCAGCCAGGTCACTCCATGTTCCATACCAACAGTATATGGTGTCTTTGGCAGTAGGGTATTAACATTAATCTTTGGTGGGTCATTAAGTAGTCTGACAGAAATCTGCCTTCTTTTGGGAAACCTTGTAGGTCTTTCTGATCAACAGCTCACTGTGGATGTTAACTGCATGCTAGTATTGGGAGCTACAGGCCAGCACCAAGGGAAAATAAGGTGGAAAAAGATAGGTGATATAAAAGAGAAAGAGAGAAGAGAGAGAAAAAGGAGAGAGAGAGAAACAGGAGAAGATTAAGGTTAGTCTTCATACCCTCTCCAGGGCCCTGGGATTCAGGTGTTCCCTCTAAGGACCTGATGAGTGTACAACCTTTTAGTATGTCTTTCAGGATACAGAATTTTATGGTACCAATGCCATTTGGGTCCAGTTTTGTGTCCCCCTCACCCTTGCCCTCCCCTCCCACCCAATCCTTCCTATTGTCTGTTTCTCAAGATGTTTATTAGGTAGATCAACATCTCTGGCCTATTCAAGTTAGGAGACACAGATGAGTGAGACCATGTGACAATTATCTTTCTGTGATTGGATGAGTTACTGAAGAATGATCTGTTCCAAGTTCGATCATTTTTTTTCAAATTATATTGTCTCATTTTTCTGTATTGATGTGTAGAATTCCATCATGTAGATATACCACATTTTGGTTATCCATTCATCTAATGATGGACATCTGGGCTGATTCTAGCTCTTAGCTATTATGAATTGAGCACTTATAAACCTAGTTGAGCAAATCTTTCTGAACTGAGGCATGGAGCTTTTAAGGAAATTCCCAGTAAGGGAATAACTGACTGGGTCTGTTAGGACTCTCCATATTTCTTTCCAAGGGTGGTTGTACCATCTTACATTCCCACTAACAGTGAATGAGTGTTCCTATTTCTCCACATCCTTTCCAGCATTTGTTTTCATTAGATTTTTTTAAAGATTTATTTTTATTTATTAGAAATAGAAAGAGAGAGAGAGAGAGAATGGGTGTGCAGGGCCACTGCAAATGAACTCCAGATGCATGCAGCACCACGTGCATCTGGCTTACGTGGGACCTGGAGAATCGAACCTGGGTCCTTAGGCTTCACAGGCATGCGCCTTAACCGCTAAGCCATCTCTCCAGCCCTCATTAGATTTTTTAATGTCTGCTATCCTTACTGTGGTAAAGTGGAATCTCATAGTTGTTTGAATTTGCATTTCATGATCATTTCAAAAGATGCAGAAAAGGCCTTTGACAAAATGTGACATCACTTCATGATCAAAACATTGGAGAGAATAGGCAGGGACAGTTTACATCTCAACATAATTAAGGATATATATAAAGTTCCTAAAGCCAAATAATATTTAATGGGGAGAGACTGAACAGAGTCCCATTGAGACCAGGAACAAGGCAGGGGTGTCCACTCTCATCTCTGCTCTTCAACATATATAAATCTGTCAATGTAATGCACCACAGAAATAAGCTTAAGCACAAAAATCACACAATCATTTTGATAGATGCAGAAAATGCCTTTGACAAAATGTGACATCACTTCATGATCAAAACACTGGAGAGAATTGGCATGGTCGGTTCACATCTTAACATAATAAAGGCAATATACAATGCTCCTAAGCCCCAAATAATACTTAATGGAGAGAGACTGGAGGAATTCCCATTGAGATCAGGAACAAGACAGGGTTGTCCACTCTCACCTCTGCTCTTCAATATAGTACTGGAAGTCCTAGCTCAAGCAATAATATGGGAGAAAGAAATAAAAGGTATACAAGTTGAAATGAAGAAGTTAAGTTAGCCTTATTCACAGACAACATGATTCTATACATAAGTGACCCGAGAACCTCAGTCTCAAAACGCTTAAAGGTGATTAACTCCTTCAGCAAAGTAGCAGGATACAAAATCAATGCACAAAAATCAGTAACCTTTCTACATGCAAAAGACAAAGATACAGAGAAAGAAATAAGCAACATTGTCCCATTTTCAATAGCAACAAAAAACATAAATGTTAGACACAGCCAGGACCATGGTTTAAAGCAAGCCTAAGCATCTAACACAACTAAGAGCCCTAGATCATGGAGAGGTCACAGCAGTCTGAACCACTGGACATATCTTGGTGACCAGATAAGCAGCGGAGCTCCTCCCCCAATTTTCAGGGGTTACAGTGAGCCTGGATCCCTGGACAAAATCTCAGGCCCCGAGAGAGGCAAGTAGTAGGGCCACTCCCTTTCCAAGATGGAGATACCTGGAAATTCAGAAAAGACATAGGCTTTGCTTATCGGCCTGTGGCCTTTGGCCAGTTGCCTAGGAACCTCCTTATCAGCCAGTAGCCTTCACACAACCCATCCCCCTGGTACTCTCTTCCTGCCACTACATAGGTCACCTGACTCTCTCCCTATGTGCTGGAATGAACATCCCCAGACATCGGCTAGCAACCTTTGAACCCACCAATCCCCTTAGGACCCTCTTTTGGTTCTCTTTCAACTGCTTATAAAAACTCAGTCCCCCTAAGCAGGCATGGTGGCACACACCTTCAACCCCAGCACTCAAGAGGCAGAGGTAGGAGGATCACCATGAGTTTGAGGCCACCCTGAGACTACATAGTGAATTCCAGGTTAGCCTGGACTAGAGTGAGACCCTACTTTGAAAAACAAAACAAAAAACCTTAGTCCCCTGACAAATAAAGGAGCTGGAGCTGTTCTCTGAAGCTCTGAAGATGTCTTCCAGGTATACTGTCCATCTCACTCATGGCTGCTCAAGACCCTGCTCTGCAAGTTACCTGAACATCTCCAGGGAACGATGGCCCAAAGGATCCAGGAACCCACAAATAAAATACACTGGAATAACATTAACCAAGGATGTGAAAGACCTATGCAACAGAAACACAAAAACACTCAAGAAAAAAATTGAGAAGGACTTGAGAAAATTGAAAGACCTCCCATGCTCCTGGATAGGCAAAATTAACATTGTAAAAATGGCAATGTGAAAATAACATTGTAAAAAAAATACCAAGGGCAATATACAGATTTAATGCAATACCAATAAAAATCCCAACATTTTTCTTCATAGAGATAGAACAATGATCTCAAAATTCATATGGAATGAAAGAAGGCCTCAGATACCCAAGCATATCCTCAGCAAAAGAAACACCTCTAAAGGCATCACCATACCTGATCTAAAGCTATATTACAAAGCCATGGTAAAAAAAAAAAAAAAACAGTATGGTACTGGTATAAAAACAGGATTATAGACCAATGGAACAGAATTAAAGACTGGACTTTGGGTCAAGTAACTACAGCCACTTGATATTTGACAAAGGCTCTAACAATGTACACTGAAAAAAGACAGCATCTTCAACAAATGGTGCTGGACAAACTGGATAACCATATGCAGGAAAATGAAACTTGATCCACACATCTTGCCATGCAAAAAAACCAAGTCCAAAGAGATCAAAGACCTCAATGTAAGAGTGGAAACTCTACTAGTACAGGTTGAAAAAATAGGAGGAACTTTCCATGATATAGGAGTGGGAAAAGACTTCCTGAACAAAACCCCAGTATCTCAGGAACTTAATCACTCAACCATTGGCATCTCATGATGCTGAAAAGTTATTTTACAGACAAACATACAATAAGCAGAGCCAATAGATTACCCACAGAATGGGAGAAAATTTTTGTCGACTATACAACTGACAGAGACCTAATTTCTAGAATCTCCAAAGAACTCAAAAACCTAAACAACAAAATGTCAAACAACCCATTCACAAAATGGGGCAGAGAACTGTACAGGGTGTTCTCAGAGGAAGAAATACAAATGGCAAACACACACTTAAGAAAATGTTCATTATCCCTAATCCCTTATCATCAGGGAAATGCAAATTAAAACAACTATGAGATTCCATCTCTCCAGCCCTAAGTTTTCTTTTTCTTTTTTAACTTTGTTATTCATATTTGTTTATTTGAGAGAGAATGAAGAGGAGAGATAGAAGAAGGGGCTTGCCAGTGCCTCCTGTCTTTGCAAATGAACTCCAAACACATGCACCACTTTGTACAATTGGCTTTATATGTATACTGGGGAACTGAACCTGGCTCTTCAGGCCTTGTAAGCAAGAATCTTTAACCACTGAGCCATTTCTCCAGTCCCTTTTAAAGCTTTTATTGACAACCTCCATACATGTAGACAATATCTCATGGTTGTAATCCCCTTCCATCACCCTCCCTTTCTCTACTCCTCTACCCTACTCCACTGAATCCCTTTTTCTTCCCAGTGAGTCTGTCTTCTATTTTTGATGTTATCATTTTTTCCCTTCCATTATGCAGGTCTTGTGTAGGTAGCACCAGTCACTGTGAGGTCATGAATGCCACAGCCACTTTGTGTCTGGAAGATAGTACAGCAAAGCACTCTTCCCTTTCCTTTGACTCTCACATTCTTTCCTCCACTTCTTCCTCAATAGTCCCTGAGCCTTGGAAGGTGTGATAGAAATGTAGCACTTAGTGCTGAACACTCCACTGTCACTTCTTAGCACTATGGTAAGTTTGAATTCTCCCCAGTGGTCACTGCTATCTGAAAAGTTTCTCTAAACAAAAGTGAGAGCAACATTAATATAATGGCATAAACATAAGTAGCTCATTTTGGTGGGTATAATATATCCATTTAGCCAAACAACAGTAGTAGTTACCCCCTTCCCACGCCCACCACAAGAACTATAAGTAGGTTTTCAGTACCAGGCATGAATTCCCTTGTGGATGGAGGAGGCCTCTCAATTCTAATCAGAAAGCAGCTGGTCTTTCACACGAAAGACAAGCCGCCATTACACCTGCACTGTATTAGCTTGTGGACCTTTACATTGCTTCCACTTTTTTGTCTGTTGTGGATATATTCATGGACATATTTCATTTTTCTTGGGCATAATCGTAGGAGTAGAATTGCTGCGTGAGTCCCACATAACGATTTAGCTTTCTGATGAGCTTGCAAAGCAGCTGCCCCGTGCGCCACCACTGCCATGTCTGTAATCTCTCCAAATTTTTGGTAATACCTGTTATCTCTTGCTGTTTTTTATGATACCAATTCTGGTGGGTGTGGTGATTTCTTTTAATACACTGTACATGTCACTGTTTTATGACAAGCATATATCATTTCAGTAATTGTAAAGGGTGTGTCATCAAAGTACACATTGTTAAAAGCCCCAGTGGGTAGAGTTTCCATGGGTAAGTGTGTGGAAATGTAGTTCTCATTAGGAAAGCTCACAGGGTCTGTAGGAGAACTTGGCAGCATTATGTCTGTGGCTTCTATTGGTCACCCTGAGCCCCACACCCACCTGGATGTGGCAATAGCAGCCTCTATGCAGGTAAGTTTCTTTCTAAAGGCTATGAACGTGGCTTCCAAGTTCCTGGCCCTCTGAGTCAGGCACACCTGAGTGTGAGCCCTGATGTCAGGCCTCTGTTAATACCAACCTCTTGTTCATTGACAACCTCTGTAAAACTGAGATGAGTCTCAGCCTTTCACCACCACTGAGGTGGAGTGCAACATGGTCACCACAGTGACCCACAAGGAGTGTGTTCTTCCTACCCTCTTCTCCAGCATTGTTCTTCCTGTCTCCTGCTTAGTGAGTTTGGGAAGGACAGCCCTGGCTAGATTTGAAGGTTGCTTTTGGTTTAGTCTGCTGATTAGTCTATGTGGTAATGACCAGCCTGGCTGGATCAAGGGGTGCCCTTGGTTTGGGTCTTGCTTTATCCTTCCCCTTGGATGGTGGGCAGCAGAACGCACTAAAGGGATCAAAGAGCTGGAAGCTATTTCTGGAAGATGCTAGACATAGCACAAGTAATAACAACCTACAGCAAGACCCAAGCTGTGGAAGAGATATGGCCAAACACACCCAAATTCCCTTGTTCAACTGATGTACAATTAGCCCTCAGCTGTTTGAGAATGCTACACCAGTGTTCCCCAACTCCAGGCATCTCAGGTAATAACAGGAACTTCCTTTGTAAGTATAGCCTAACAAACAGCATGATCACTGTCAGCACCATCCAAATTACTACATTCAAAACAATTGCGGTAGACCCCAGTCATTGAGCACTTGGTGTCCTTAAATCAGCAAGCCACTCCCGAAGCTTCCTAGTCCTCCTCCTCCGAAGCCTCCTGTTTCCTCCCCATCCTGAATGGGGAAGGAGCTCCTCCTCACACTGTTGGTTAGTTCTACAGTGGTAATGAGACAGAGTAGGCATTTAGGGTGACTGGGCCCCTGAAAGTAAAAAAAAAAAAAAAAAAGACAGGCTGGGAGTGGTGACGCACGCCTTTAATCTCAGCACTTGGGAGGCAGAGGTAGGAGGATCACCATGAGTTTGAGGCCATGCTGAGAATACATGGTAAATTCCAGATAACCCTGGTCTAGAATGAGACCTTACCTCAAAAAAAAAAAAAAGGAGGGGGGCAGGAAAATATGTACTTGCTAGAAATCAAAGATGATCTGACTTCTTATCTCTTGCCTAGTTCCCTATACTTGTTTCCCCACAAACAACCTGTACCTCCTGAGAGGGAGGTCTTTTGTAGGATTTATTATTTATTATTTATTTATTTGAGAGAGAGAAAGAGGCAAATAGAGAGAGGTGATGGGCATGCCAGGGCCTCTAGCATGAACTCAGTTATACATGCTACCTTGTGCATCTGGCTTACATGGGTCCTATGGAATTGAACCTGGATCCTTTGGCTTTGAAGGCAAGTGCTTTAACTGTTAAGCCATCTCTCAAGCCCTCAATTGTGTAGGATTTAAACATTGCAATTGGTCAAGTTCAGCCCCCAGGACTTGGTGTCAGGGCTAGCCTCTTCCTGACACAGCTCCCAACCCTAGCCAACCACCTGTCCCTCTAGTTCACCTGAGCTGGAATACAGGGCCCACCACTGTAAGATTATAAATACCTTTGCAAGAGGGGGCCATGCTTTCAGAGCTGCCTGACCACTTGGGAATTTCCAGTTGTGGGTGAATTTTTCCTCGGCTGGCCAGCCGGGCCAGCACAGGGGAGGGCCCCTAGCCCTTACTTTCCACATGGGCTCTTAATCTCCTCTAGCTCCCCAAATGGCAGGAGCTCCTTGAACTTTCTTTTCTCTCTTTTCTTTCCAAGGTTTTCCCAGGCCCTCCATGTAGGATCTCTAGCCACATGGGTACCTTTCCTTGGCTGTGTACTTCCCTTAATGAATATAATAATTAACTAATTATCCTTCTCAGTATTTTTTATTCAATGCTTTGATTAAAATTATAAGTGAACCTAGGATTTGGAATTCAAAGACTTTCCTGAACCCTGAGTACCCTATTCCAATAAGGAGTCAGTGCGTGTGTCAGTCATATCTTTTTCGGCCTGTATTTTTTAAAATTTTTTATTTTCATTTATTTATTTGAGTGTGATAGAGAGAGAAAGAGGCAGAGAAAGAAAGAGAGAGAGAGGGAGAGAAAGAGGGAGAGAGAGAATGGGTGTGCCAGGGCTTCCAGCCACTGCAAACGAACTCCAGACGCATGTGCCCCCTTGTGCATCTGGTTAACATGAGTTCTGGGGAACGGAGCCTCAAACTGGGGTCCTTAGGCTTCACAGGCAAGTGCTTAACCACTGAGCCATCTCTCCAGCCCATCATCCTGTATTTTTTATACTTTGCCATCTTGAGGCTTTGCTAACCCTGGAGGCTTTGCCCTTCCCAATGGCTAGGGATGGCAAATTTCAGGTCTGTTAGCCAGCTTGCCTTTCATGTGCAAACAGCCTGCCTACAGCCATCTTCCTTTCCCAGCTGCTTCCTTTCCCAGGCTTCCACAGTGGCTCAGTGGCTCCTGCCCTGAGCCCCCAAGACCATTAACTAGACCAATGGGGATTGCCTGGGTGTCCCAGAGCTGCTGAAATTATCCAAACCAGCTGATCCAAATCTGCTTCTCTTGTCCTTCTCTTGTTCCTTCCTGTGAATAAAAAACATTGTGTACACATTCCCCTCACTCCTGCCTTGTGACCTGTCCTGGAACTTTTCCACCTGGCCCTGCATAGCATGTAGTAAGTCTGGCTTTTCGGAATTACGTGTATGTGAACTCCTTCAAGCCAGACACCTCCAAGTTCACTGTACCTAACAAAAGCAAATCCCAGGCAGCTGCTATGCACTCCTAGAGGATCTAGGGCCCTCACCGACCAACAACCTCCTGATGATTGTGGTGGGCATATAATTTCCTTCACTAAGTCTCTTCTTTCCTTAAAATACATACAGGGGGAATCTACTTCTTGTACTCAACTCTGCTTGTGGGGGACCAGATCAGGCATCTAGTTTTTGAAGTAGCTTGAGTTGCAGAATTCAATGTTTGTCCATCTCACCCAATCAGATCTCTCTGGAGCATGCACCCTGCCCAGGTGTGGGTGGATTCCTCCTCTGAGCCCAGGTCCAGTGGTTGGGATACCTGGTACAGATTTGTCAAGGTGTGCTGAGCACAAACTCTAAAATAAATCATTTATGGGCCCACAGATAGGTTTCCATCCCAACTGTCTCCACTGGCCCAGGACAAGGTCCACAGACCCCTCTGACTGCACCTCTGTGTCCACCAGGAAGCATTGCCATTGACCCCAGCACAGTACCACACTCACCAATTCCAGAGGCCTGAAAGCATTTTCCTGAGCATGGATTGTTGCTCTGGCCACAGTGGTCAGCCTCCAGGGAAGCTGTTGTCAAGCAAGTGTTTTGAGATTCCTTGAAGTCTGGATCATTTCCCCTGTAGCTCCAGGTTAAGGTTCAGTCCCTAGAGGGTGGGATATTGTGGAATTGAACACACATTCTTTCTACCACGGAGAAGCCCCAGGATGGTGGGAAATCTGAGCACAGTGCTTTCTACCTCCAGCTTCTACAGAAACATGCTTGGTGCTAACTGAGACTTATAGAAAACTTCAGGGTCAATGCCCATCAGATGTTTCTACATGAATGTTTTTGTTGGATTCTCTTCCATCCTTGGTTTATTGAGACAATTTCCTCCACTATATGCAGATTCCATAGGTCATTTTGTTAAATTTGAGATAGTGAACAGATTCTAGTTAAACTAAGTCACCTTGATATAGTTGCTTTCTCTCTTTCTTTCCCCCGCACTCTCTAAAACTTGCTCTGAGAGACGGACTTCTACCTCAACCTTCTGGGTGTTGCCTCTCCTTTACTATGCATTAGAGGGGCGATGTGCTAGGTTTACATTTTGGCTACTTCTGGGGGGATGTGTCTAAAACTTCCTTTCATTTTTATTTTTCCTTTGTGTGTTTGCTCTTTTGGGGGAAGATGCACTCTAGCCCAGACTGGTCTCAAATACATGGTACTCTTCCAACCTCTAAAACTTCCTCTAAAATGTATGAGAAAATAAATATATAAATAAATAATAAAATATATGAGAGAAGATAGGCGGATGGCTCAGTGGGTAAAATGCTTGCCACACAGTGTGAGGATCGGAGTTCAGATTCCCAGCACCCATGTAAAGTCCAGGTCTGATGGCATGTACCTGAAATCCCAGTGGTGGGAAGGTGCTCAGAGCTTACAGTTCGTCTAGCCAAATTATTGACTCCAGGTTCAAGGATGATGCTCTAATCAGCCTCTGCCCTCCACATGTGTACACATGCACATGCACCCACACTCATACACACATATGGGCACACCACACACATACCCACAGCCATGTGAAAGAACCACTGTGTTTAGCTTGAGGCACTCAGGCAATCACAACATATCAGACAAGTCCCACTCAGCATTCTGGTTGAGGGACAAAGCACTCAGTAGGTGACAGTGTGAGTGAGTTCTGTGACCACAGATCTTGCACTGACTCTATTCACACATGCCTGGCAGTCACTGGCAGCCACAGGGCTGAGGGGATGCTGCTGTGCTCCAGTGCATACCTCATCAAGGACAGGATACCAAGTTCTGTTCTTTCCAGAGGACTATCCTGAGCTTGGATAGATAGAATTTATGCATGTGTGATTAACATGAGCCAACCCAGATGCCCTCTTATTCAATTGTAACTACAAGAGGGCTACTTTACCCCAAAACAAACCAATTTCCTCATCTACACAGTCTCCTCAGCCCTTCATAACAGTTCTTCAGAGCAGTTTTTATTATATGAAACATCTTGAGTTATAGTGAGTTGGTATGCCTTGCTCCCACTTTATGGAAGCTGAGCCTTATCTGAATAGTTTCCTGCTACATCTAGGGTTTAAGAGAGTTGGGAAAATGACAGATGGTGTGGATTGAAAGTTATTCACACCTCTGCATGGATAAGTCAGTCAGAAGCTGTGCATGGCTTTCTTTGGGGAGGGGCCTGTGCAAAAGTAATTATTTAACCCCAACACTAAGGAGCAAATCCAGGTCCTGGCTACTTATGCACTCTGCAACTGAGAACAACTCTAGCTATAGTTACAGAATCTAAATGAAGATCATCCAGAGTAAGGTGGGCTCTAAACCCAATGGCAAACGTCCTTGTAAGGAAGGAAGAGGAGATGTGGACAAGGAGGCCATATGAAAAGGTAGTTGAGTTGGAGTGATGCAACCACACTCAAGGAGAGAGCACAGCTCTACTGACATGCTGCTTATAGGTTTGGGGGGCTTTAAGATGGCAAGTTTGTGGAAATTTGTTACAGCTGTTCCTAACAGTCAAGGTAGACCTCCAGTGAATACATGATGAATTAACAAGGTTCCTGTGCATCTACGCAGCATTGAGCCCCTTTCTGCCGGATCTTGTAGAACCCAGTACATCATGGGCTCACTTCTAGAGAAGGGGATGTCAGAGTTGGCCTCAGGATGATTTAATTCCAGTTCTCTTCTAATCCAGCTCCCCAACTCTAAGAAACATCTTCATGGTCCCACATACACTGTGGAGACTGTGATGACTCTCTGAACATAGCTCTTCCCTAACCTCGAATGCCTCTGCCTAAGGCCTCAGCTGGCAGAGGGCCACCAGGATCCCTCTAGAGCAGGGCCCAGGCTGCATGCCCAGGAGTGGCAGCTGCTTTGTGTCTGTATCTGCCCATTCATTGGTGTCTTTTGGTTGGTTACCTTAGCAATCGTTTCTCTCTCAGAGAGTTGGGAACAGATGGTGGTAGAACTAGGTGTAAGCTATCTCCTGACCAGGCTACAAGCCTAGTGCATTGCAAAGGACTTTTACTTCTAGGAAAGTGGGGGAAACAATTGCTTGGGGATGTTTCCTGTCAATGTTCAAGGTGTGCTTCCGTTGTATGGATTCTGGGATTCCTCCTGGTATCCTGTACCTGCTAGCAAGTCTGCTCAGCTCTCCTGGCATACATAAAGCAGGCTATTTTTGGACATTTGTAAAAATCTGCAGAAAGCTCTGTTCGCTGAAGAAGCTGCCTGTGGATCTCCTGGGATGGTGTTGGAGAGCCAGCTCTGGGTTTGTTCCAACAGGCTTATATGGGGTTTTTAAACATGCAGATGCCCAAACATTTGAGATGAAGTTCAGTTGACTTCAGTCTTCTGACCTTTCCAGTGACTAATTCTTTCTGGTCAGCTGCTGGCTCAGTGGAACAATTGTGGCCCTGGGAGCTGGAGTGGGGTCAAAAGGAACATAGAATTATATATCAAGATATAAGGGCATGAGAACAACATGTGTGACTTTGGGCAAAATTTATAATTTTCTCTGGACCTCAGCTGACTCAGTTTCTCTGTGACAACCTCAGGAGGTGGCAAGAGGATCCAGGAAGCCAAGCACTTCAGGACTTCTTAAAAGGGCTTGAGGGTAAGATGAGAAATAGTGGGGAATACTGGGAAAGGAAGTCTGATATTCACAAAAAGATTAATCTTGCCCAAAGAAAAGTGTGTCCTCTGCTCCAAAACACCTGGAAAGTGGACCCTTTGAGGGCTGGAGAGATGGCTTAGTGGTTAAGAGCTTGCCTGTGAAGCCTAAGGACCCTGGTTCGAGGCTCGGTTCCCCAGGTCCCACGTTAGCCAGATGCACAAGGGGGCGCACGCGTCTGGAGTTCGTTTTCAGAGGCTGGAAGCCCTGGCGCGCCCATTCTCTCTCTCTCCCTCTATCTGTCTTTCTCTCTGTGTCTGTCGCTCTCAAATAAATAAGTAAATAAATAAAAAATAAAAAATAAGAAAGTGGACCCTTTGAGCCTTGTAATATTTTGCGTAATTATCTTCATTTTACCAGAGCCTTGGACTCTGCCTGAGTCTGTGCTAACACTGTGGTTTATAGTGGGGTTCTGAATCAGGACTTCTCAACCAAAGCCAGTCATGTGGGTACGTCAGCCATGTACACATGCTCAACCCCCAGTAAGAACTCTGGCCATCAAGTAATCTGCCCAGTTGGCAATACTCCATCTAGGTTGCTGACCATCTTTGTTGGGAAAAGTATTCCTTACCCTCATGGTTCTGGGTGAGAGCACCTAGAGGCTCATGCCTGGATCCCTCCTTAAGCGCTTCCTTTTTCTATTGCTGAGTCCTTTCACTCTAAAAAAAATCATGTGTATTATAGAGTTAGCTGAATTCAGTGTCCCCCTACTGGGTTATTGAGCCTGGTGGTGGTTAGGGACTCACAACTTGAACTTGTACTTGGAGAACAAGCAAGAGGTAAGAAAGGCTCAGCATTAAGGAAGCCAGAGAAGGCCTCGAGAAAAGTGAGTCCCACCAGATGCCCCCTGCTACTCGGCCCCAGCCTCCTCCAGCTATAAGCTCTGTGAAAGATCAGATTAGATGTTCAGTTTCTAACGAAGAAGAGAACACATGTCAGGGTGCCTCACAGCAGTCTCTGTCTCAGAAGTCTCATGTGGAATTTCCAGGAAGACTTACTGGATAGCAACTTACATGTTGCGATGACCAAAATACCTGATACTGAAGGGAGTCAAGGTTATTTTGGTTCATGATTTCAGAAGGATTTCAGTCCATGTGTGGGGAGTGGGGAGTTCGTGGCTGTGGGAGCTTGTGGCAGGTATTAGTCACATGGCAGAGGAAGCAAAAAGGGGCAGAAAGGAGGGGTTAGGTTGTAACCTTCAGAGGTCTGCCGCACCCCTGAAAGGCTGCACAGTACCCTAACAGAAACATCAGCTGGGGAACAAACCTCCAAACCATGAACTTATGGGGAGGACCCAGGATTTCACTACTGACCTGGGGGCTGGGCAGCCCAAGAGCAAAGTGCTGACAGATCCAGTGCCAGGCGAGGACTTGCTTCCTGGTCCTTCTTGCTGCATCTTCTTCCATGGCAGGAGGGCTGAGGCATTTCTCTCAGACATGTTATGAGGCATTAATTCCATGCCTGAGGGTTCTGTCCTATACCTACATACTTTATTAATCACTTGGGAATTAGGATTTCAGTCCTGTGAATTTGGGAGGCCACAGGTATTTAAACCATAGCATGGCCTCAATATAAATATCACACAGGAGCTCAGCAACTTTCTTGGACTCAGTGGCAGCCTTGAGGTTGACAGAGGATGAGGAGGTAAAAAGATGGACTGGATTACAGTAGCCATGCAGTGAGTAGTCATCCTTCTGTTGAGGGTAGCCCATCTCCAGATTGGTTTTCATTAGAAAGAGATAAACACTGTAGTCATAAGCTAGTCCTAAAGCCCGACTGCTACAGAAGTGACATGAGTCCCAGGCACAGCAGACAAAATAGTTGTGATTTTTTTCTTTCCATGACATAAACATACCTTTCTGTTCAACTGCATAGTAGAAGAATTCACTCATGTTTCTAAAGAGCTTTGAAAAGTCCCTGTAAACAAATTTAGAAGAGAAGTGGGATTTGGGCAGAATAAGACAGAGTGATGGTTTAGGCTCTAGAGGGCAGTACTAGACATATGAAAATGAAAACATTTTGGAAGCTTGCACTTGTATATCTGTTCTGACCCAACTAATATATACTTATGGATGGAAAGGCTGCATAGGTAAACAAAAGAACCCCTTGGAAGCCACAGGGATTGCTATCAATGTGATTAGAAAACATCTTGATAAGGCTTGGTGTGTGTGTATTTAAAAAGTGCACTGAAATGTGTTTGGCCAAATTTCAAAATGACAAATGGTGCAAGTATTTCATCACAGACAAGATAAAACTGAATATTGTGATCACAGGATGAAGTTATGTGATACATAATAAATTGATTTTTTCCAAAATTCATTTAGTTTTTTGTTTTGTTTTGTTTTTGTTTTTGCTAGTGAAACAACTTAATCAACATAAAGCTTCAGCACCAGCAGCTGTGTGTCTCCTAAATCACTCCACTGTCACAGGACTAAAAAGACGCTCATTTTCCTTTTTGATAGAAGGAGACATGTTTGGCCAATGTCAGGAAAGTAAAGTATCTTTACCTACTTGGCTCCAGTTTGGTTTATGATAGTGGCACAATTTCACTGAAGCAATTTTAGAAGCTAAAGCTTGGAGCTCTTACAGATGCTACCTCACAGATTTGAAAACTTAAATAAAATGGACTAACACTTAGATTATCCAAGTGCTGAGATCATCAAAATTCATATGGGATAAACAGTAACTAAGACAGTCTTATATAGAGTAAAGAAGTTTAAGTGATAATTAACACCATTGGAAAGAAAAGAATATTATTTCAGCTGAGTATTGTGCTACATATTTCAAGAAGTTATACTGTGTTTTTGCCAGAGATGGCAAGCATGCCATTTCAGGATCATGAGGAATCAAGCACTGAAGAGCTGCTTGACACAGTTCCAGCCCAGCTGTCTCTTCCTTGAAGACCAATGTGTCCCCTCTATAGAAAAACCTTTGGCTATCTAGGCTACAGATATCTATGGTTTTCTGTATAACGTTTGTCTTTCTCTGTCTTTCACTTGGTGTCCTAATCTCTAAGTTTACTTTTCCAATAAAAATTGGTGTTATGGGCTGGAGAGATGGCTTAGCGGTTAAGCGCTTGCCTGTGAAGCCTAAGGACCCCGGTTCGAGGCTCAGTTCCCCAGGTCCCACGTTAGCCAGATGCACAAGGGGGTGCACGCGTCTGGAGTTTGTTTGCAGAGGCTGGAAGCCCTGGTGCGCCCATTCTCTCTCTCTCCCTCTATCTGTCTTTCTCTCTGTGTCTGTCGCTCTCAAATAAATAAGTAAATAAATTTTTAAAAAATTGGTGTTAGTGAAGTGTTGCTCAATGTATCTGAAAGAGGCTCTGGCATAGAATTGGAAAAATAAGAAAATGGGTCAGAGATAATTGTTTTCCTTAAAGGCCTTAATTAAAGTCAGGCATGGAGCACAGTACACTTAGGAGGAATCAACCTCCTAGATCAATGTATAAATTGTTCTATGACTAATTTTTCCAAATGGTGGCAATTGCAGCAAACTATGACTCTTTACGAAGAATCCTTTCAGAAAGACAGCCGAAGTCTGAAAGAGTTCAACTGGGGGGACCAAAGTCTAAGTATTGGAGATACATGAAAAGGAAAATTCAAAATAAATTATCGAGGGATAAATGGACCTGTTGGATCAGTGATTAATGATGGGAATTCCCATTTGTGTTTTTTTTTTTCTCTCACCTTTAATATAGTAATTGAAAGGATAGAAGTTCAGGAAATCACAGGTGCTTGACTGCACATACATGGGGAAAGTGTGAAAACAGTTAATCATTATAGGGGCCTGACGATTTTACTTGAGGTGAATAATTATGGGATTGTTTGATGTAAAGGAATAGCAAAAAGTTTCTATGAATTCTGTGAAACTACCTTTCTTTAAGTTTGCTCTTGCATGGCGTGATTAGAAAATAAAAGACTTAGGCTAAGAGCTGTGGCAGCAGAAAAACATAGAAGCATGAAAGCATAGAAACAGGAAAATACAGAAAACAGAGAAAAAGACAAAAAAAAAGAGAAAAAGGGAAAAGGATAAAAAGAAAAAAATAGAAACAGAGAAGCAGAGAGAGAAAGATGGAAAAACTCAGCTGCCTTCAGCATTAGCCTGTCAGCTTGCACCAGAACTTGACTTCGAGTCATTATTGCGCTGCTCCCTTTCACACCTCTCTCCGGGGACCCTCCTTCAAGCCAGGGCTGGACTCCTGCAGTTTTTGTACAACTTTCCCTGACAAAATAGAAGCAAAGAAACAGGGCCCCAGTATTAAGAGGGTAGCATTACCCTAATATCAAAGACCGATAAAAACTAAATTACAGTCAGGCTGGAGGGCTAGCCTTGTAGTTGGGGTACTTGTCTGCAAAGCCAAATGATCCAGGCTTGATTTCCCAGGACCCATGGAAGTCAGATGCACAAGGTTGCGCATATGTCTGATATTCATTTGCAGTGGCAGGAAGCCCTGGTGCACCCATTCTCTATCTGCCTCTTTCTCTCTCACTCTCTCTCAAATGAATGTAGTATGTCTTTAGTTCTCTGTATTGTTGTCTCAAAAATATTAGCTTCATTATTAGAACCACTTATTACAAATATTAGGCATGATAGACACCTTTAGTGGCCTTCTCACCATTTTCTCTTCCCTTTCTTTTTCCTGACTGGTGTGCCTGTAGTGTGAGGGGGTGCTGAGATGGGGTCTCTCACTGAGCCTGGAGCTCTCCCAGGTGTTTTGGTTAGACTGTGTTGCAGTTACCTTCTTGTTGCTAGGATAATATACCTGACCAAAAGCAGCTGATAGGAGAAATTTTTTTTTTTATTATTTTGGTATACAGTCTCAAGGGGAATCTCCATGATGGAAGGCAACAGCTTGGTATGAGCAGAAGCTGGACACCACCTCCTTGCCACAGCAGGTTGACAGAAAACAGCAGCAGGAGAGTGCTCAACCTCCCCCAACCAGTTGTGGCAAGGTACAGCTGGTTATAACACCCCTAAGTCTGTCCCCAACAACAGACCTCCTCCAGCAAGGCTACACCTCTCAAAATACTGTCTCTGGGGGCCAAGCATTCAGAGTCCCCCACCTTAGACATTTTTTACAATAATGTGATAAGCGGTCCTTCCCCCACTCTCCTTTTCAGGAGTCCTGTCGCACAGGGTGGCCAGAGGTCTGAACACAACCTCTTGTGGCTTTATCAGTGCCATACCCCATGCCAAGAACTCAGCATAACCAACAAACATTTGTTGAGTAAATGAACAAAGAAATGTTTCCTATCCCTATAATGTGGAGAAGGAAGTAAGAATTCACATTTATGTGCTGTGGGATCAAATAAGTGTGACCACCAGAGCGAATCAGTACTAGGGCTTGAGCAGTGCAACAAGAATTTTCATCATTATTTCATTTACAGGTGCATTATAATGAAAATCAACAAAGGTATTCTCATTTATTCTACCTTTTTGTTTGTTTGTTTTTGCTTTTATCAGGTAGGATCTCACTCTACTCCAGGCTGATCTAGAATACACTCTATAGTCCCAGGCTGGCCTCGAACTCATGATTCTTCTACCTCTGCCTCCCGAGTTCTGGGATTAAAGCCATGTGCCACCATGCCTGACAGCTATTCTAGTTTAAATGGATCTAGCTGCTCCTCCACATTTCCTGCCCTGAAGAAAGTCACATCCCATAAATAGCTAATGAAACTTCTTCCTAAGCCATGAGTCTATTTTCACCCTATGCAGATAATTCAAGGGGTTTTATACACAGACAAGAGCACATGAACTCCTCTGGGGGCCTACCCTGGAGTCGGGGGATGGGAGCCTTTTGTCGCTAGTCACCAGGTTCTCTGAAATGTGAAGATAGCCAGCCAATGTTAGGAGAAAATAAAGTTAACAAGGCCCTGGCTGTAGAACATGAGTCGCTGAATTACACTGTACCTAAGAACATGCCTCTGTTCTTTTTCAGGTACCTAAGACAGCTTTCTTTTCATGCTTAACTTCCTTTGGAGCTACATTTCTATCACCTTCAACCAAAGGAAATTACAGCTGTAATTCTGTCAGTTTCCTTCTCAGCAAGTAAGCTACCTTCCAGGCCTGTTATAGAACCAAGTGAACTAATGTTTGTTTCAGAGCTTTGTAAGAACAAAGTAATTCAGTCCTATACAGCCCCAAAGCACGTGCTAGGAAGACTGCTTTGGGCTGTAGGTACTAGAGCACGAGCCTACCATCAGTCTAAACCAAGGCTCCTGAAAGTGTGGAGCCTGCACCAGCACCAGCACCAGCACCAGTACCAGCACCAGCACCAGCATCAGCATCAGCATCAGCATCAGCACCAGCACCGCCTGGCAGCTTGTTCAACTGCAAACTCTTGGGCTCACTCTGCTCTCACTCAATCTAAATTGCTGCATTCTGAGATGCTCCCTAAGGGGTCCTGGGGCGCACTAATGTTTCAAGATTAGTGGCTTAAGGAACAAATGATTCATTATCTGGTATCAAGAGTGCTCCAAAGGGAGGCAGGAGCCTTTGTTTAGTTCACACTGTTTCACTTGTTATCAAGGGCCTGGGTCCACTGACTGGAAGTCCTTGCCTAGAGAACTCTAAAGGTTCTCTCCTTTCATCTTCGAGGTTGAACTAGGACTCATGCGATTTCTGAGCCATCTCGGACCTGGTAGTGAAGTGACTGCACTGTTTTACATTAAGCAACACTGGTCCTATTTGGCTATTGTCACAGAGAAGTCAGGTCCCTGGAGTACACAATACTGTATGTCTCCAGGCCTTATTATGACTTTGTCACCAAGAGAGGAGGTTTGTCACAGTGAGGGAAGAACCAGGTGGATCATTGTGTACCCATAGGATACACCCTGGATCATGTGTGATCCCTTAGTCAGTGCCAAATCAGAGAACTAGGAGCCTTTTCCCTTTCTTGGGTGCCCACATGGGTCACAAATCATGGAGATTTTTCAAGATGCATCAGTTGAGGTTTTGTTAATGGGGAAAGCCAAGGACAGAAGTAAGATGGTGAGAGCTTGTACTTTTCAAAAACTACCTGCAGCCTTCTGCTCCAAACCTTTCCCAGAGTCAAGCCACACCCATAGCACAACAGCGCTCCTCTTGCGGTCTTGTACCACACAATGTTTCCACACAGGCTTTGTAGCCACATAACCTAGTGGAGACCTGACATTGTCAAGAAAAAGATTCCAAGTCATGAATTCCAAATTCATGAATACCAAGAATATGTCACATCAATGACAATAGTAATGATAAGGAGAGAGCAACCCAATCCAGATGTGGGTGCTGTGCAAAAGGCTTGGCTCACTGACTAGTCCACATGGGTTTGGTGGGGAAATAAGTGTGTTGAAAACAAATGTTTTACGTAGCGCATGTATTACTTTTCTCATTGCTATGATCAAATATGTGACGAGAAGCTGCGTACAAAAGGGTTTATTTCAGCTTGCAGGTTCAGTGGGTACAGTCCATCGTGGTGGAGAGCCTGGAAGCAGAAATGGGAAGCCTATTGGCTACATTGTATTCATAGTCAAGAAGAGAAAGGCAACAGGAAGTGGGGTGGGGCTACAAAAACCTCAAGTCCCTCCAGCAGATGCACTTCCTCCAGTGAAGGTCCACCATCTTCCCACACAGCACTACCAGATGGATACCAAGTGCTCAAACACATGAGCCTATGAGAGGCCTTTCATATTCAATCCACTACGGTGCTTTAGCCATCTTGGAAATTCTTCATTCAGGAAAAATAAGGGCCAAATGACTAGAGCTATTACCCCTTAAGGTCAAATTTTACTGAGCTTGATTTGAGAGGGAGTCAGGTAGCTTTGTTAGGAATCTAGGGTGACTGGGCCCCTGAAAACATTTTTTTTTAATTTTTACTTATTTATTTATTTATTTATTTATTTATTTATTTATTTATTTATTTATTTATTTGAGAGCGACAGACACAGAGAGAAAGACAGATAGAAGGAGAGAGAGAGAATGGGCGCACCAGGGCTTCCAGCCTCTGCAAACGAACTCCAGACGGGTGCGCCCCCTTGTGCATCTGGCTAACGTGGGACCTGGGGAATGCTCCGAGCGTCAAACTGGGGTCCTTAGGCTTCACAGGCAAGCGCTTAACCGCTAAGCCATCTCTCCAGCCCCCTGAAAACATTTTTGTAGTCTCCACTTTGCTAGAGATCAAAGTATGATCTGACTTCTTATCTCTTCCTTAGATTTGTTTTTACACAAACATCCTGGGCCCCTCCTGGGAGGGAGGTCTTCTTTCCTAGGATTTAATCCTAACATTGTGTTCGGTCAAGTTCAACCCCCAGAACTTGGTGTCATGGCTAGCCTCTTCGTGAGACAACCCCTAGTCCAGACCAATTGGCTGCTCACCTGACCCAGAAGGTGGTGCCCCCCACCATAGGTTATAAATATATTTACTAGGGGGAGGGCAACTTCTCTTGGTGGTCCATTCATCACTCATAAACTTCCAGGTTCTGGTGAATCTCCCCTTCGTGCAGGTGAGAGCCCCCTGACCCTTACTTTCCACATGGGCTCTTTACCTCCTTCTGCCCTCCACATGGCAGGAGTTATTTATACTTTCTTTTCTTCCCTCTCTAACTCTTTTTACATTTCTTTCAGGCCCACCATGTGGGCTCTGAGACCACGTGGGAGTGTTCATTTTCCTTTCCTTGATTCTGTACTTCCCTCAATAAATATAATAATTTTTTTTTAATTTTTATTTATTTATTTGAGAGCGACAGACACAGAGAGAAAGACAGATAGAGGGAGAGAGAGAGAATGGGCGCGCCAGGGCTTCCAGCCTCTGCAAACGAACTCCAGACGCGTGTGCCCCCTTGTGCATCTGGCTAACGTGGGACCTGGGAAACCGAGCCTCGAATTGGGGTCCTTAGGCTTCACAGGCGAGCGCTTAACCGCTAAGCCATCTCTCCAGCCCTAAATATAATAATTTAATACTTATCTTCTTGCTCTTATTTTATCCAATTCTTTGGTTGGAAGTAGACACAAACCTAAGGTTTGGGGTTCAAGGATTTTCCCGAACCACTAAGACCCCATTTCCAATTTACTGAAGCTTAGATTTATAACTACTCCACTCACACACCATCCAGAAATATTCTTGTTTGTTTTTGGAATGAATTAGAAAGTAGGTCATAAAATATGTACAGTGTACACTAGACAAATATTGTGAGTATGTCTTGAAAATGGTGAATAGGGCTGGAGAGATGACTTAGCAGTTAAGACACCTGCCTGCAAAGCCTAAGGACCCAAGTTCGATTCTCCAGTATCCACATAAGCCAGATGCACAAGGTGTTACATGTTTCTGGAGTTTGTTTCCAGTGGCTAGAGGCCCTGACACAGCCATTCTCTCTCTCTCTATCTGTCTCTTCCTCTTTCTCAAATAAATAAATAAAATACCTTTTTAAAGGGTTTTTAAAAAATTATGAAATAATGGTAAATAACTCAAAAAGAGATAGAGATACAAACATATGCTTTACAACATATGGACAGAAGGGAAGGGCATAAGCAAAGGGATGAAAACACAGGTCTGAAAAAGAGGGTATCTCAATTATTTGTTCCCTGGTCAGCTTTTAAGTAACGTGATACAAATGACTAGGCATTGATTTCTCTTATCACTGTCCACAGCTCAAACTCTTAGCCTTAGAAAAGAAACTGATAATTCATCACCTGGGTTATATCTGAGCAGCAAGGAAGAGGCAGGAGAAGGGCTCGGAAGGGACGTTGCACATGTGCCTGATGTCAGCTTGCACACACAGCCTGTTGTCTTCTGTACTTCCTCCTTTTTTCATCCTTAGTTGATGTGCTTTTGGCTTTAGAGGAAAACATCCTGTGTCCTCTTCCAGACCCCTAATTTCTTCTGTTTCCTACAAGATGGATCATACACATCATCCCATGGGTAACAGATGGTGGCAGTCCCTGTTCTTTGTCAAGACTGGGTGCTGTACTTGACCCTGGCCACCACTCATCAATCATGTGTGACCTCATAACAGTGTTCATACCCTGTGTGAACTATAGTGGACCTTTGTGTGGTGAAACTCTGGGGGAGCTGATACCTCATGAACTCAGGGAAGGAGGTGCTGAGTAAAAATTGCTCAGGGCAGTCCTGGCATTTAGTGAGAATTCAGTGCACACTTCTGTGGTAGGATGACGATGGTGAAAAATGTGGGACAGATCTAAGGTGTCTCTCAGCATCTCTCTCCACTACCTCTCAACATTCATGATTCCTGGGGTGGGCTCATGGCACCTCATTGAGTTTAGTGGAGTGGGGTTGTGGAGCCTGTAGCTCATCAGCCGTACAGCTAGGATCATTGGAGCCTGCCAGTTATTGGTGTTGACAATAGGACCTGGGGCTACAAATTTTCCTTGAAACTAAGAAGGCAGAAGGACTTGGTGAGTCCATGCCAAGCCCCTATCCCATGGATGACCCAGAATGCCACTGAAGAGAGGGATTTTGCTTTGAGTCAAGTCTCACAGCCAGATCAGCCAACTTGGCAGCTATGTGGGCCTCTAGTCCCAGGACTCCATAGGAGCTGGGAGCAGCTGCCTCTGGGGATGTTCCTCCCCTGCGTGAGTGCTCCAAAAAGACAGGACTTCAAAGAACTGGGCACTCTGCAGGGACTTGAGCAGCAGTGAGACCTGGAGTCCCCCTGCACCTTCAAGTTGGGTTATTTATTTTGCTGTTTTGGTCTGGTCATGGTTTTAATTAGCACCCTGGGAGCAGGCATAGTCTTGTGGCTCTCTGGTGGATTTAAGGAAATGCTCAACAGACCCATTGAATTGTTTTGGTAACAGCATGAAACACCTACCGACCAGTGAGCAGCAGATACCAACTGTGGATGAGTGTCTCAGTCTAACACAGTCTGCCTTGCTGAACCTTACCCCAGTGCCCAGCTGTCCTCCTGGGGTTTACATGAGAGGCTCTCTGTGAGGAGCAATTCTTGGCACAGCATTGCCTGAGGGTCCTGCTTGAATGACTTTTGCAGAACCCAAGGCCCAACGAGCCTGTTTGCCCAGCACAGTTTCTGCTTCTCTGGAAATTCCACATGAGCTTCTCCAGGAACAACCAGGAGCTGACAAAGCAGGCCAAGGAGGAAGCCTTGGCAACTGGGAAGCCAGAGTCAGATGCCTGGAACCACACAAAGGTGAGGAGCCTCATCACAGGCTGATACGTCCCAGGTGAGGAGCCTCTTTTACCTGGGAGGAGACAACTGGCTGGGCAGGGGAATACTGACAACTTGCCCTTGTTACCAGATTTATTCCTAACTAGGGGTAGGGGTGGGATCCCATATGGATTTGGCCTTCAATGCCTCAGTTTCCCTTGCTCTAGGATGGGATCAGCTAGCATGTAGAAAAGTACTCAAAAACAATGTTGATTTTCCTTGTCTGAGGGCAAGTTATGTGACCTCCCTGACTCTGTTTCATCCTCTGCAGATATAACAATCCCAACTTCATGGGGTTGAGGGGCCCAATCATAATGAAAGCCTTTGTATGCTTCATTGACCAAGTGCATCTATACTTTAAATAAACCTATGAATTGAGTATTGCTATCATCTCCATTTTGTTGGGAAAGTTTAATCAATCAACCCAAGACACACAGAAGACTTTATACTCATCCATATTTTCGTGAAGGGGGATGGAAGCTTGTCTCTGATATCATAGTATAATTATTCCAAAAGATGGCATTTGAGTAATTTTTTTTATTTTCTTCTATGAGTTTTCTTCTATTCCCAGCTTTTCTACAATGGCATGTGCAACTTTTAGCAGCTACACAAAATAATATCAAGAATGTTTCAAATACAACAAATACAAAAGCAGTTAAGCCCTATCAGCCTGATGCTCTGCAGGCTGTTAGAAGAAGATGCTACATAAATCCATGTGGCTAAATACCCAGAATAAGGATATTTGGAGACAGAAAGTGGATTGGTGATTGTTAGAAGCTGGGAGGGACAGTGGAGGACAACTGCTTCATGAGGAGGGATTGTTAGGGAAGATGAGACTCTTTTGGGGATTGGAGAGATAGCTCACTCAGTAAAGTGCTTACCTCACAAGCATAAGGACCTGAGTTCAATCCTTCGTAACTACATGAAAATGCCAGGTGTGACTGCACACTGGAAAGAAGATGGATCCCTAGTGTTTGCTGGCTGACTAGTCTAGTATAACTGTGTTCCTGAGGATGGCACGCATATTCAAACATGCACAGACACATGCAAACCCATGTAAACACACAGAAAAAAGATTTTGAACTAGATAGAGGTGTTGTTTACCCAACATTTACAATGTGCTAATTGGCCCTAAATTGTTCAGTTTTAAATGGTTAATTAAAAAAAATTAATGTCTTTCTTTTTGCTGAAGATCTGACCCACAGCCTTTTTCACATAGGCAAGTGCTCTATCACTTAACTATGGCCCTGGCCTTTAAATAGTTAATATATTTTTTTGTTTGTTTTGTTCTGTTTTTTTTTTTTTTTTTTTTTTTTCCTTTTTTTGAGACAGAGTATCACTATATCCCAGGCTGACATGGAACTCACTCTGTATTCCCAGGCTGTCCTTGAACTCACCGTGATCCTACCTCTCTACCTTCTAAGAGCTGAGGTAAAGGTGTGAGCCACCTGCCTGGCCCTGGCTAATTTTTCATTGTGATTTTAACCTCAATTTTTACAAAAAGCTGGAAATGCAATTTCTATAGCTAATCCCTATTCTCTGACTTTGGCTAGTGGGAAGATGTCCCTGGGTCTTCCCTTCCAAAACACCTTCAGAGGGGAACTCTCTCAGGCTTTACCTGGCCTTTGTGTGTGTAGTGTGTATGCATGTGTGTGCATGCCCTGTGTGTTCGCACGCAGAGGCCAGAGGAGAGGGGGCGTTGTCCTCTTCAATGATTGTTCTGCCTTATTTCCTTGAGACAAGTCACTAAACCTAAACCTGGAACTTGCCTTTTTTTTTTTTTTTTTTTTTTGGTTAGACTAGCTAATCAGTGAGATCCAGCAATTCTTCTATCTCCACTTCCCTTCCAACCTTTGGATAATAGGCATGCATCTACGTTTTATGTGAGTGCTAGGAATCCAACTCAGGTCCTCATACTTGCTCAGGAAGTGCTCAACCTGCTGAGCCATCTCGTTAGCCCATCATAGCCCATCATCATACTTCGAATGCACTAGCTCCAGTCTCACCAAACACAAACCTGGAGAGATGATCTCATTCATGGGAGTGACATTGAAATGGATGAGAGGTCTTGGAAGCCCCCAGCAGCCTTGTCACCGAGAATTTTCTCCGTGTTGCCTTCTGGGAAAAGCCTATTTCCTAAAAGTTGGCCATGTACAGCAGTAGCCATAGCCTGTGGCTCCAAACCTGTAGGACCTATGTAGCATAGGACTCCCCTAATTCCCCATTCAACTGCATTGTTGGGAAACCAAGTTGCTAAAGTGGCCCTTGATAGGAGCCCTGGGGCGACAACTCTGGACAGAGTGGAAAAGGCCACTCATTTTTCCCCTCCATGTCAGAACAGCTTTCAACAATGTTTGCAAATAGATTCTGGGCAGAGACAACAGAAGGGTTGTGTGTGTGTGTGTGTGCGTGTGTGTGTGTGTGTGTGTGTGTGTGTCTCCACTTCCTTGAGTTTGGCTTTCCTTGACTGTAGAAGGAGGAACCAAAGGCTAGTCTCTGCCTCCCAGGCATGGCAAGACAAGAAGTGTGCAGACTAGTCTCCCGGAGCAGGAATTTCTTCCTCAGAATGACTGGTGCATGTTGCTGGGCCTTCAGAGCTGGGGCCACTCACTGGGCTTCGTAATGTAAATAAGGAAGCACCTGCCAGGCATCCAGTCCTCTCCCCTCTGGAAGAGCAGGTGTTCTGTTCCGTGAACAGATATCACCACGGGAGTTAATTGGCAGCCATGCCACCTAACACACCGCACTGAGGTGGTGAACTGTGGTAATTACCACCTTCTCTGATTACACCTCAGCTTGTTCCTGCTGTGGGAAAGCACAGCGCTCCAATGCCCCAGACCTGGAGAGGGCCAGGCAGTGCAGTGAGTCAAGCTCACTGATGTTGCCATGTATGAGGCCCTGGGGAGAAGGGAAGGTGACACCTGCCTTTGCAAGACTCAGTTTCCTCCCTCATGGAGTATGGATTTGTTTGTTAGGGTTGACACAAAAATGTCACTAAGTGCATAGCCTAAGTAACAGAAACTTGGTGTCCCTAGTTGTGAAGGGTGGAAGTGGCAGATAAAGGTGTGGGCAAGTGGGTTCCTTCTGAGGGTGATGAGAAAGGATGTGTCTTGGGCCTCTCTCCCTGCCTTTAGGCCACGACCTTCTCCCTGTGACTTCCCTCTGAATGCAGATGTCCATGTGTCTGAATATCCCGTTTTCATAAGGAGAGCAGTCATATTGGTTACAGGCTACACATTTCACCACAGTTTCATTTAATAATGTATAAAGATATTGTTTTCACACAAAGTGACATTCTCCAGTTTTGAGGAAGGGATAGCAATTCAGTCCCTTAGTAGGCTGGCTGTGATGAGAGGGATCAGAGACAGTTACCAGCACTAACATATTATTTTAGCAGAGGAAGGAAAGGGGAGCCTTTCTTTTGGGGGAACTTCTTCTCTCCTCATCTTGTGTGGCCAGTAGAAGCAATTCCTGGACTCTTGTTGGGTAGTAGCCTATCTATTCCAGATAATTCTACCTTATAGTCTGGTGGAGAAGGGAGCATGGGCTCAGCATAAAATGGTACCAGGCTTCAGGTCTCTGGTTTGGTTGTTTCTGCTTCCCCAGCTTCAGAATTCTTCAGTTAACATGCAGTCTGGTATATTGGCCAAAATGCCAGTCCTGGGTTGGCCAACCTGCTTGCCAGTCCCCTGCTCCCATTGCTTACAGGGCCTCTCGCCAAACCTCTCCACCTCAGGAATCAGAATCAATCACATGCTTTGTGTCTTCCTTCACACACTCTCATGTCTACCCTGCTAAATTCACAGAGCACATTCAGCTCTGTGGGTGTGCATGTCTGTTTGCTCTCCTGGCATGTCACCCAGGCCCCGCTTCCTGTGTGTCCCTTCTGAATTCAGACAACAGCCCTGTAATATTTACTTCAGGGGAAGGATTCCTCAGACCAAGGCACCCTGGGTAAGGAACCACATCCCCAGCCTGAGTCTGGTAGGTTTTTAGGAAAATCTCTGCGAACTATCTGAATACTGCAAAGTGTGTCAGCAAGAGGCCAGCCTTCCCAGAGACCTTGTTCTTCTATGCTGGGGCTAGTGATGGAGCTTAGCTGCCACTGCCCTCCGGAACTCCAGGCCTCTTTTCTATCACATGAGCACATAAAGCAGACACCTGTTACAGAGTCTCTTCACCTGCCGCATTTATCCATAAGCTCTTTTTTATTAGAATGTTTGCTTAAATGTCACCTCAGAGAGATGCTTTTGAGGACTCCGTGAAATGAAGCAACTCATCTTCTCCCTGCATGTTCTTTGCCGTCACAGCATTAATTTCCTAGAGGTATATTTTCTAGCATGTTCACTCATGTGTTTTGTCCCAACAGAATGTCAACTCCATGGGATAGCAACTGCCTTGATCACTGCTGATTCCTAAGGGCCCTGGAACAGGGCCTGGTGCAGAGTTGGTAGATAGGGAGTATCTTTGAGTGAATAAGTGAAAGCAACAATACTACTTAGCTTCTTCTAGGGACCTAAGCTTTGCCATCATGGAGGATCAAGCTAGCTTCCCAGGACAGGAACATGACCATGGTGGCCTTAAAGAACCACTACATGTTCACCTCCTCTTTCAACCATTTACCCCCCTCTCCTTACATAGTCACCTTCTGTGAGGAGATCTAGCCCCCCTGAGCACAAATGGCCCTTCCCCTGGGTATCCTGGATATTCATGAGTTTTGGTTCCAGGACTCCTGTGGATAGCAAAATCCGCAGCTGCTCTGACCTCTTGTATAAAGTAGTGTAGAGTTTACAGAGAGCCTACTTGAGGCCTCGTGTGCAGTTTGTCTTCTCTAGTTTACTATGTACAATGTGGATGTGATACAATTGTTATGCTGTGGTCCTTAGGGGCTAATAACAAGAAAATAAAGTCTACACATGCTCAGGGAAGCCATAAGTTTTTATGCAGATATTTTAAATTCACAGTCAGTTGAATCCAAAGTCATGAACCCATGGATGCAGGATCCTGCTGTGTCCCTGACTACCCTCCAATTATCCTTCATGGGTCTACTTCTTACAGTGTCCCTCCTCACTCTTGCGTTCTAAAAGTCCTATTCCTCTGTAGACTCAAAATGTATTCACTCTTCAAGGGCTGGCTTGAAGCTCTTGAATTTTCTTTTGTAAAAGTATACCAAGTGAAACAAATATTCCTTGAATCCCAGGGCACATTCTTTTTTTTTTTTTATTTGAGAGTGACAGACACAGAGAGAAAGACAGATAGAGGAAGAGAGAGAGAATGGGCGCGCCAGGGCTTCTAGCCTCTGCAAACGAACTCCAGACGCGTGCGCCCCCTTGTGCATCTGGCTAACGTGGGACCTGGGGAACCGAGCCTCGAACCGGGGTCCTTAGGCTTCACAGGCAAGCGCTTAACCACTAAGCCATCTCTCCAGCCCCACATTCTTTTATTTCAATTAAAATTTCACCTGCTTTATATTACATACATTATATGTCAAGGTTTAAATCTCCTTGGTAAGAATCTTAAGGCCATGGATAAAATGTTAGAATCTCTAGAATTTTGCATATAATAAATGTTAAATTGATATTTGATCAAGTGAACAAAATTGGCATTCTCTGAGAATTAAGTAGAAAAAAGGAAGTAAATTTAAATGTGTTCTATGTGCTAGAGAGTATTTTAATAACACACGACATACTTACCTTTCAGAAGTGCTCTCTATAGACTAACCAGATGTATGTTTTAGAGATTAAGGCTGAGAGAAGTTAGGTAAGCTAGCAAGAGGTAGAACCAACATTTGAAAATAGACATATTTAATGACAAAATAGTCTATATTCTTTTAAATTAATTTGATCTCTATACAGTGCAATATGGAATTCTATAACATAGCATAACTGGATATGAATAGGCATGAGTTGGTAAGGAGTTTTAAAAGGCCAGAGAGTAAATAAATTAGTGTGTCCTGGTTCCATAGTTCATACCACAAACAAAACAAAGCAGTGTGTCTTTTTTTCCCCCACAGGAATGAAAGTGATTTTTACATAGTCATCTTTTGTGTGAGGACTCTCTAAACTACATAGACAACAGCCTCAGACAAATCAAATAATTGTGCACAGTGAGACCATACATACAAGTGACACTTAATTAACATGTTTCTTGGGGCCAGGACGAGTGAATGTCATCCAGTGCTTTAAAAGACCGAAGAGATGTGTGTTAACAATCACAGCTGATTGGAAGTATTTCTGTGCCAGTTAAGTTTATTCTAGGGAAAAATATTCTAGAAAATCTTATAAATACTGTATTTTATAACAGCATTGTACTGGGCTCATTGGCTGGAGCAACAATTTAAAAATAATATTTTAAAAACCAGTACCTCGGGCTGGAGAGATGGCTTAGCAGTTACGTGCTCTCCTGTGAAGCCGAAGGACCCAGGTTTGGTGCTCGATTCCCCAGGACCCACATTAGCCAGTTGCACAAGGTGGCACACTTTGCAGTGGCTGGAAGCCCTGGCATGCCCATTCTCTCTCTCTTTCTCTCTGCCTCTTCCTCTCTTTGTCTGTTGGTCTCAAATAACTAAATAACTAAATAAATAAATAAAAAACAGTACCTCACTGAAGTTAAAATAGACAGAGAGAAGGTTGCCTCAGAGTCATATTTATGAGAAATTTAGCATGTTGAATTTGGCTTGATTTCCACCTTCATAATAGTTCAAATGAAGTAAAAGTCTTTGTCATAATAAAATGATGCAGCCAAGGCCACAGTCTGCATCAGAGTGCAGGATTTGCCCCTGATACACTGTCATTTGCTCCTCTGCAACACAAAGCTTGTATTTTTTTTGTTTATTTTTATTTATTTATTTGAGAGTGACAGAGAGAAAGAGGCAGATAAAGAGAGAGTGAATGGGGAAACCAGGGCCTCTAGCCACTGCAAACGAACTCCAGACACATGCGCTCCCTTGTGCATCTGGCTAACATGAGTCCTGGGGAGTCAAGCCTTGAACTGGGGTCCTTAAGCATCACAGGCAAGCGCTTAACCACTAAGGTATCTCTCCAGCCCAAAACTTGTACTTTAAACTGAATGTGTTTTTAGACTTTCTTGTTTTTTTCCCCAGAAAAGTTTGTTCCCAAAATGCCTCACCTATAAACTCTAGAGATAGCAACACCTTCAGAACTGTACAAAAAATATGAAAAGAAAGGATAGTTTAATAAACTTTTATGTGGTTTTAGTGACTTCCTTTAGTGACTAAAGGAAGCATTCTTCTTTTTTAAAAAAAATATTTTTATTTATTTATTTGAGAGAGGGAGAGGGAAAGAGATAGAGAGAAGGAGAGAGGAAAAGAATGGGCATGCCAGGGTATCCAACCACTGAAAATGAACTCCAGATGCATGCACCATCTTATACATTTTGTTTACATGGGTCCTGGAGAATCGAACCTGGACCCTCTGGCTTTGCAGGCAAGTGCCTTTACTGCTCAGCCATCTGTCCAGCCTGAAAAATCTTCTTGTTTTAATGCTGATTAAAGTGAAATGCTCTTACACAGCAAATCATGAAAACAGAAAGAAATTAAAAGAAAAGAAAAAGAATGCTATTCCCTTGCTCAAAGACAATAGTGGTTGGTGTGTTATTGAATTGACATTCTGTGATTTCTTTTAATCCTTAAGTTTAGTTTTCATAGTTGGGTGCAATTTAGTTATAAAAATCATGGGTGACCTTGCAGATGGAGGTCGTAGGTCCCAGCTGTGCCTGGAGGTGGAGAGTGAGCCATGGATGCTGTGCTGTGCTCTTGAGTCACTTGTCAGTTCAGGACCATGTCCAAACCTACTAAGAAACAATGCAGGTTAACCCCTTCAACTAGGAGGTTTTTTTTTTTTTTTCTTCTTCTTCTGTTTTTTTTTTTTTTTTTTTTTAAAGAGGATCTCATGAAGTCCAAATTGGCCTTGAACAGTCTTTATAGCAGCAGACGACCTTGAATTTTTGATCTTCCTCCCTCCATCTCATGAATTTTGGGATATTGCAGGCACTATGCCTAGTTTCATGTGGTACTGGGATCAAATCCAGGGCCTCATATGTGCTGGGCAGGCACTCTACCAACTGAGCCACACCAACTAGGAGACTTTGAGGATCCCTTGGCAGTTTACAATCATGACTCCCCTGAAACTCTCAGTATCTCCAGCTATTATTTAAGTCTTTCTTCATCCTAAGGAAGGAAAGTAAAAATGAGGAGGCCCTCAGAACCTAGCGCTGGACCTCTCCACAGCGGCCTCCTCAAGGAGTGACACAGTCTATCGGGAGCAGAAAGTCTGAAGGTTAAGTTCACTGGGAACTGTCTCGAGGCAACTGGCCAGAGATACTGAGATTAACTTAATGTAACTTGGGGGGGGGATCAGAATCCATCAGTTAAGCTTCAAGGAAATATTTGATTTTTCCTATTCCTACAAAATGTTTCTGACTCATGGCATGCCTTGGCATGCACCTGAAGCTTCCCGGTGTGCTGGTCACACCCCGAGTACTAGACCACCCAGTGTCCAGAGGAAACAGGACAAAGAAAAGCTTCAAGAGGAACCAACTTCCAAATTGTCTCAGTCAGTTTGCAGTGACTGCTTCCCACCCCATTTTGTCCCCTGAAAGCACAGTCAACACCTGGCATTGCCACTGGCTAGCTCAGGAGGGACAGAGCTGGGTGCAGTGACAGGGGGAGAATCTAGTGGTGTGAGTATGGCCCAGGAAGAACTCCTGACTGGAGTCTGCAAGGGATATGGGCCAGAAAGAAGCACGGAAGTGCATTGCCACATCTAGCTTTATGTGAAGCAATTTTGTTCTCTAGAAAAAAGTAAGGGTTATCTCATTTGTCCTGGTGCTAACTTACTCTCCGTGGGAGAATCTGCTTCTCTTTTTCAGATAGATGTAGATCCTAAGGAGAGAGCCACCCCATCATACCTCAAAAGGGCCCAGGCTGAAACTAAGAAAAACTGGCAAAACAAGCAAGGGTGCTGTTTTCCTGGTGAACCAGATACCAGCCAAGGGGGAAGGAGATCAATACAGAGAAAAATCAACTCCTACCAAATCAGAGAGCCAGAGGCCCCCAACACCTCATCACTGAAGAAGACCAAAAATGAACCCAACATGGCTCAGGGAAATTTTGTGGAAGAGGGGGTGGAAGGAATGTCAGAGCCACATGTTGGGTCATGATATTCAGAAACATTTATCCTACCCATAACTGTGGGAGAACTCCACAATGCCTGACCCATATACCTCAACAAGGAGGGGCAAAGGGGAGGGGGTAGGTCACAGATGAGCCTAATAATGGTACCAACCTGACTATATTTGCTGAATACAAAACTAATTTTAAAAAATTTAAAAATTAGAAAAAAAGAAAGATTTAAAAAAAAGAAATACCTGAGGCTATGGGGGCATGCATTCAAACTACCACAGACATACATTTCTAGGGGATTTCTTTGCAAGAATATTTCCAAGACAGAAAAAGCAAAGGGGAGGCAAACACAGACCGCACTGAGTAGTTCATGTGACAGTTCCTGCTCAGATGCCTCCTCTCTTTTGTCAAAAGAAATTCTGCAACTGAAACCTGTTATTTATGTGAATTGTTTTGTGGGTTCCATGGAAGGTCTCTAAAATTTCCTGGGCAACTCTAAATAACACTGCCCTGACAAGCTGTGGCCAAACCTGAAATGAAGAACAGGGCAAGGAAGAGAGAAGATGAGAGAGACTCTCAGAGGCTCTGAAAGGAGAGTCTGCTACCCAGAGGAGGCAACCAACCTGCCTGAAGACACATAGGGTAGGTGGCAGAACTGGAATCAGACCCAGCACCCTGTGTCCCCAACTTGTGCTTTTCTTCCTTTGATTTTTAGAGAAAGAAAGAGGGAGAGAGAGAGAGGGAGAAAGAGAGAAAGAGGGGGGGGGGAGAGAATTAGCACACCCGGGCCTCAGGCACTGCAATTGAACACCAGACGCTTGTTCCACCTAGTGGGCATGTGCAGCCTTGCGCTTGCCTCATATTTGGTGCATCTGGATTATGTGGAATGTGGAGAGTGGTCCTTAGTTTTTGCAGGCGAGGGCAGTGTGAGAACTCCTACACTACACCCGTAAAGGCAGGCATAAGCAAGAAAGATGGTCCCATGGTACTCACCATCTTCCACTGGACGGGATCATGCTGTCATTAGTTAGGAGGAAGTTTGGCTACAAGTCATAGACAACCATCCACAACAGTGGCTTAAACCTCACAGAGGCTTGTCACTCATGTTCCTAGCTGCAGGAAGGTACTTGTCATGTAATCCACTATGGCAGCATCCAGGTTCTTTAGTTTTCTTATCCTGGTGTATGCGACCTCATCTTCAGTGCCAACTCATGATCCACAAATCCCAGAACTTCATGTCAGTCATTTAAAAACTTATTTCCTTATTTACTTATGAGACACAGAGAAAGTATAGCTGGTACCAGGGCTTCTTGCCACTGATAATGAACTCTAGACACATGTGCTATTTTGTTTATCTGGCCTTTATGTGAGTACTGGGGAATTAAACCCAGGCCGGCAGGCTTTGCAAGCAAGCATCATTAACTGCTGAGCCATCTCTCTAGCCTTCAATGTCAGTCATTTTTCCAAAGTTGAGTTGGAAGGAAACAACAGAATGCTTTCTTTTAGAGTGAAAATAGTGTTAACAATCTACCATTGGGCTGGAGAGATGGCTTAGCCTGAAAAGCCTAAGGACCCAAGTTCTGCAGGTCCCATGTAAGCCAGACACAAAGTGACGCAAGTGCACAAGGTCACGCATGTGTCCGGCGTTCAATTATCATGGCTGGAGGCCCTGATGCACCAAATCTCTCCCTCTCTCCCTCTCTCTTGCTCTTTTTTGTTTGTTTGTTTTTTCAAGATAGGATCTCACTCTAGCCCAGGCTGACCTGGAATTCACTATGTAGTCTCAGGATGACCTCGAACTCATGGTGATCCTCTACCTCTGCCTCTTGAGTGCTGGGCTTAAAGGCATGCACCACCATGCCCAGCCTTCTATCTCTTACTCTCTCATTAAACAGAAAAATAAAAGAATCTATCATCTATATTTGACATAGCTGTATCTAACTGCTTTGAAAAGGAGATGAGAGCAACTTCCTGCTTAATCTCTAAGGCTCGGTGCATTTGTGCCAAGCTCTTACTGAGAGGCCTTCCCTCTATGGATAGAAAGAAGTAGCAAACATGGCTTCCCTCGCTTTGTGCACACACCGTAGCACAAACCACTCCCTTGATAGCACAATTGTGGGGACCTTTTCCCAGCAGAAAGCAGACACACAACAGACACCACCAGGATCCTCTAACCCAGCTCAATTCTAATCCTGTGTGCCTGGTGACAGCATCACGTTCCAGGCCCAAGATGGCCTCCCCCAGGTGTCATCAGAAGCCCCTGCTTATTTTACCTGTACCTCTGATGACAAGCTATATAAACCATAGATTCTATTAATTGGCAAGAATGGCTTTCAAGACTTGAGGAAATACATTAACGACTTTATTATAGAGGATACCAAAGGAGACAAATGAAGATGGGCACACAGCAAAGTCTGGGGGAGGCAGTTTGAGCTTCTATGCTCTCTGTCCTCTCTGTCTGCTGCCCACTGCCTTACAGAGATCCCCACATAGTTTGCTCTGACTTCTGTCCTAAGCGGTTGTTATGGGGCCTCACTGCATATGCATTTGAAGCTTGAGCAACCATAGAAGTGTGACTAGATGAAAAGAGGGAAATCAATGCTAAGAAGACACATGGCCAGGTTGGGGAGATGGCTTATGGTGTAAAACCTATAATTTCAGTTCTGGGGAAGTGGAGACAGGCAGATTTCTGGGGCTTCCTGGCTACCTGGTCTAGCTGAACCAGTGAGCTCAGGGATATATAGGGTCCCTTCCTCAAAAAAGAAGGTGGAAATCAGTTAAGGAAAATACCCAGCATCAAGCTCTGGCCTCCACATGCATACACATGCACATATGTCATGCACACACACACGTTTTAAAAAAGGAGAGTGTTGCAGTCCGGTTCACATTGCTGGTAGAAATCACCCAGCCAAGAGCAGCTTCTGGGAAAAAGATTTATTTTGGCTTATAGGCTTGAGGGGGAAGTTCCATGTTGGCAGTGAAAACAATGGCACGAGCAGAGGGTGGACATCACCTCCTGGCCAACATAAGGTAGACAATAGCAACAGGAGAGTGTGCCAAACACTGGCATGGGGAAACTGGCTATAACACCCATAAGCCTGCCGCCAACAATACACTGCCTCTAGAAGGCATAAATTCCCAAATCTCCATCAACTGGGAACCTAGCATTCAGAACACCTAAGTTTATGGGGGATCACCTGAACCAAACCACCACACCAGGGTTTGGTGTTCAACAACCTTCCTGAGCCCCAATACCCTACTTCAACTCCACAGAGTACATACTTACCATATCAGGAAGGCTTCGGTAGTCTGTGCAACCATGCCTCTAGAACACGGTAGCTCTTAGTATCATACAGAAAGCTTGAGCATATGTAAGCTGCCTAAAGAAGGAACTAGCTGAGAAGTTAATGGACACTCAATCCTACCCTTTATTGATATCCTGACATTGACATGCAATAATATAATAAGATTTCATGGCTATAATTTAGGGCTCGGGATAAACAAAGCTGCTGAAAAGCACAACAGTGTCATTAACAAGTAATTTAATGGTCATTTTCTAAATCAAAATATTAAGCCCTCTATGAATCACAAAATTGCTTCAATGTAATGCTGTCCTTGGGGGAAATGGTGAATCACAACAGACTGTGATGGGAGAGGATCTTAGAGACTTCACTAAATGTTCCAAACAGTGGATGGAGAACACTAACTCCTGTGTTGAGCTGTGTGCAGAGGAAAAGCAGGGAAAGAGCTGAGAACGGAGGGTGCACAGAATCTCTGCCCTGCTGGCTCCTACAGGAGAGTCAGGTGTTGGAGTCTTTCAGATCAGAAGAGTAAGATTCTGAAGACAATAAACCAGGTCCCAAGACGTGTGTGTGTGTGTGTGTGTGTGTGTGTGTGTGTGTGTGTGTGTGTTGTGCATGCAGGCTAGAGAACAACTTTGTGTTGTTCTCAGGAATGCAATCCACTTTTTTGAGACAGGGTTTCTCTCATTGACCTAGAGCTCACCAATTAGTTTCTACTGGCTGGCCCGTGAGCCCCAGGGATCCATCAGAGCCCACCTCCCTAGTCCTGGGATTATAGGTGGGAGCAGCCATGCATGTCATTTTTACATGGTTACTGGACTCAAACACAGGTAGTTTACCAACTGAGCTATCTCCCCAGACCCAGTTCTTGAGGCTGTTAAGATTCTATAGAAGCATTCATTGGTGTTTTGATTTCTGAATAATAGCTCCCATTGGAAAGGAGGCTATCCCCCCACCCCTTGATCTCATGAGGCTTCTGGAAGAATCTGCAGATGACCGCTGGCATATTTGTAAGTGACTTGCTGACCTCTGTCAGCAAAGGGGCAGCAAAAGTTCCTTGAGTGGTTCTGGGGAATTAGAGTGGCCACCTAAAACACATTGAGCTTTCTGTGGTGACACAGGGTTGACCATGAATAAACCCCATTTTTCAGAACTCGCAGATTTGTTTCAGAAATATCTCATAAGAAGTCCAGCAGGCATGATGGCTCATGTCTTTAATCTCAACTTTTGGGAGGCTGAGATGGGAGTATAGCATGACTTCAAGGCCATTCTGGGCTACATGGATAGCCTGAGCCAATGTGTGACTCTGCCTCAAAACAAAAACAAATAATAAAATAAGAGAAATCTAATTCCTTGCAACTGGGGTGGGGAAGGGCATGAACTTTGTGTAATTAGAACATGAAACTAAATGAGATTTTGTTCTATTGGTTGCTTTTGAGCCACTGTGACCAAATACCTAACAGAAACAACTTAAAGGAGGAAAAATTTATCCTGCTTTCAGTTTTGGAAGTTTAATCCAGGGTTGCTTATCCCCAGGCACTTGGGCAGAACCTCACAATGGAAGACAATGACAAAGAAGGGCCAGGGACAAGATACCTGCTTCCTCTAACTAGACCCCACCTAAAGTTTTGTCAACCTCTGAAAACAGTGCCCCTGCAGGGGAAGGAGTGTCTCACACATGACATTTTGAGATCTGGCCTGTCCAAATCACAACACTTTGCTTGCAGAGCTGGCTGGTAGACTACAGACAGTCACTGAATGTAACAATTACACTTCCTTGGCCTGCAGTTGCAGAGGTGGTGGGGGTAGAGGCACAGGAGGAGGGGTTCAGTGTCAGGATTATCCTAGAGCCCCAAACTATTTAACCTCCAGCAAAGCCAGGCTCCACAGGATGCCCCAGCTCTTGTGATCCAACTCTGGAACTCATGTGGGTTGCTCCCTACTAGATCCCTCTCTCACCAAACTGCTCTCCACCTCAGCCTCCTTCTGGAATGATCCTCCTGAATGATGTTACCCCATGTTACTATAGTACCTTTAACAGCTCCCTCACTGCCTTAGATGGTCCTAGTTCCTTAGCCTGGCAGATGAACCTACAGCTCTAGACTCTTCTCATTCATGTTTCCATGCTGTGTTGTATACCAGCATATTGTAATCTTGCCTATACCACCAACTGACTCTGAGCACTACTGAGTTCTCTCTCTCCCTCACTCTGATGTTTGAACTTAGGGTTCATGCCTACCAGGGAAGCACTCTACAACTTTGCTGTACCCACAACCCTCTTCTTACATTTTATTTTCAGACAAGGTCTCATGAAGTTGCCTAGGTTGGTCTGGAACTCATTCATTACCCTAGGCAGGTATTGTATTTGTGACCCTCTTGCCTTAGCTCCTGAGTAGTAGGGTGACAGGCCTGTCCCACCAGGCCCAGCTCCAGGGAAAGCTCTTCTGATCCAGCTGGGTTGAAGTGGCCCTTTGGCGAGCCATATGCATCACCTTGCCCTCATTCTCTATTGCTGCCTCTAGAACTCAGATTGTCTGACATTTGCCTGTTTTCCTCACTACACTGTGATATATTTTCAGGTTGGATAATGGTGTAAACTACCAAAAGAGAGAAGCTATACAAGAATATCAAGTTAACTAAGAAACAACAATGTTGCAAAGAGTCATGGTAAATTGTGGGTGTGTCCAAGGAGACCTCAGGAGACAAAGGTGTTCAAAGGTAAGAAGACATGACTGCCTAAGCTATTTTGAAATGATTACCCTTGCCCACAGGATCAGAAACCCAGACAGCATCAATCCAAGGCTGAATAGAGGTAATTTTGTACAAGGCTATGATTTTGCTAAAGTCTTTCTGGATAGCTTCTGTTGTCAGGCAGTGATGTCTGAGGAGCTCTGCTTCACGGCCTCTCTTGTTCCACTTTTCCAGGGTGTGACACAAGTGGCTTCACTGTGATTCCAATAATCTTCATATTGTGAATCCTCTCTGTGTCATCATTGTCAAGTAAAGTTGGGGGCAGAGCAATGCTCTAAGAATGGATCAATGGAAGAAGGTGAGTTCCTAGCAGTTTGGGCTGGTATCAACAGAGACGTATAAGGGTCAGCACACAATTTGACAATGGGCTGCCTAAACAGCTCATCGTCAAAGCTTATCATACTTATTTGTAGGTTTGTTTCACATGTGTATGTGTGTGCATGTGTGCACATATGCATGTGAACAAAAGTTGACACTGGGTGTCTTATTCTGTTACTCCCCACCTTATTTTTCATAGTTTTATTATTTATTTGCAAGCAGAAGGATACAGAAAAAGAGAGAGAGAGAGAGAGGCAGAGAAAGACAGAACAAGAGAATAAGCACACTAGGACCTCCAGCTGCTGCAGATGAACTCTAGATGTATGTGTCACTTTGTGTATCTGGCTTTACATGCAGGCAAGTACCTTAACCATTGATCCATCTCTCCAACCACTTTGTATTTTTTGGAGACCAGGTCTCTCACTAAACACAGAGCTCACCCATTCAGCTAGTCAAACTAGCCAGCAAGCCCTGAGGATCCTCCTGTCTTCACCTCCCCAGAGCTGGGGTGACAGGAACATGATACCACACCCAACATTTTCCATGGGCCTGGGGATCTGAAGTCAGGTTCTCAGAATTGTGTGGCAAGTATTTACCTACTGAGCCATCTCCTCAGTCCCATACTCATAGTGTTTAATTAAGTATGTAAAAAATCCTTCTTTATACCAAAAGTTCATGATACAACCATCTCAAAATGTTAGATACTGGCAGGGTCTGCCCTTGAGTTTGCATGATATCTCCCTTGCCTTCCTTTGGCCTTGGCACTGAGTACTGTGGGGGAGTTCAAATTCTGAGTGGATGAATTAGCACTGCCACCCTGAGACTGGAGAGGAGGGGAAGTAGTAGAAAGTGAAGGGAAGGAGATGTTGCTCATGGCATGCCTATCAATCAGAGATCAGTGCAAGCCATTTCTGGATAATCTTCACTAGAAACAGAATATGTCAGAAGGGCATCACATGGTTCCACAGGTCCAGTGGCTAGAAGGCAGGATGGGAACCAACTGTGCGCACAGCCTAGTTGGGAGACAGTTGCTGGCCCCACCCGTACCCACCAGAACACACTCAGGCTATTGCAGCTGCTCCTCTGATCATTGCATTGCCCATATACTAGATCACACGTGCCAGGTCAAAGTTCTGCACAAAAGTGGCCTCTGGTAGGCCATGCTTGGTAGGGTCCTGAGAATGGGTATGGGGGGAGAACAGTCTTTTGGTTTTGCAGTGAGCAGGGCTGGGCTGGATATAGCTACTGCTCCACAAAGAGGAGTTTCATCAAGTTAAAAAAGAGCACAGTTGTGAATCACTAAGCAGATGGTAAATAATATGGAAAGTGTTGGCATTTTCTATGTGGTTTCTGCTGAAGTCATTAAGATGGACAAGTCTGAGAAAGAACTGTAGAAGTAATATTCTAGAATAAGTTCTCTAGAGTGGCTTAGATTTTGTTTTTATTTTTGTAATATAGTCAAAGGAGCATATAATCATCCCTTGGTGTCCACAGAGGAGTGGCTACTCCCTTCAGAAACTAAAATCCTCAGACACTGGCCCTTATATAAAATGGCTCTGTCCTGTTTGCTTTAAATCATCTCTAGGTGACTTACAATGCCAAGTACAATGGAAATGCATGTAAGCAGGTGCAATTTTGTATTGCTTAGTCAATAATGACAAGGCAGATAATTTGTACATCTTCAGGACAGGCAGGACAATCATAAGCCTAACTATATAGTATGTCAGCAATAATGTCACTTTTCCCCTAAGTATTTTCCATTTATAGTTGATTGGCCTTTGTATGCAGAACCCACGGATATGGAGGTTTTCAGCTGGTTTAACCTTTAGGACTACAGCTGGCCAGGAGGTACACTAGACTGTTTGCTGGGTGAAGATAGCTGTGGAGAGCAGGTGGCCTCCAAAGGATCAGGACAGTGCCACCAGAGTGCCTCCTCTTTGCAGGGGGTCAGAGCAGCACCATCCCTGGGGGCTCCCGTGTCGCTGCAGCATTGCTCCTATCCAGCTCCATTCCCTGGTACTCCAGCCACACATTTACTTCTTTTTTTTTTCTTTAATGAATATCTCAAATCTGCAAATTATCCATCAGCCACAGACCCATGGGTATGGGGGAAGGCACAGTGGAGACTGGGCAAGGGTGCCATGTATCATGTACCCTAAACACAGCCCAAAGTGCAGCAGAGCAGGCAAGAAGAGAGTCCACTCCTACCAGGCCCCTCTGGCATGCAGTTGCCATTGTCATAGAATGCTAAGGGGACAAAGGAAGGTAGGTGTGTCAGAGTCAGACTGAGCCCCAGGGTGGGCCCCTCCGAGGCCATGTTTCTCTCACCAAGAAGGGGATACCCCTCATATACTAAGCTTTGGTGGCATTAGACATTTATTTAATAAATTAGTGATAATGGCAAAGTAGCCTGAAGTCAGACACATGTGTCTCCTTGCTTGTTACCTGTGCACTTTCCCCTAGATTCCACCAACCTCTTGGCTTTCGCCAACTGCCATCCCACCCTCTGGGCAGCTCATTCAAGCTCAGATGCATACATTTCTCAGTGATACAGCAACAAGCTTTTCTTCCTCTTCTACTTACCTTTCTATAGTAGAAAATTTCAAACCTGCACAAAACACACCCAGATATCTATTACCCAGTGTGGGGGTTTGATTCAAGTGTGCCCCATAAACTTAGATGTTCTGAATGCTAGGCCTCCAGCTGATGGAAATTTGGGAATTAAAGCCTCCTGGAAGGAGTGCATTGTTAGGGGCGGGCTTATAGGTGTTACAGCCAGCTTCCTCCAGCTAGTGTCTGGCACACTCTCCTGTTGCTATTGTCCATCTGATGTTGGCAAGGAGGTTCATCCTGTGCTTATTCCATCATTTTCCTCTGTCATCATGGAACTTCCCCTTGAATCTGTAATCCAAAATAAACCTTTTTTTTTTCCCCACAAAATGCTCTTGGTAGAGTGTTTTCTGTCAGCACTGTGAACCTGACTGCAACAGTAAGTTGGTGCCGAGAAGTGGTATTACTTCTGGTAGAAACCTGATTGTATGGCTTTTGGCCTTTTGGAGCTGATTTTCAAGAGGAATGTGGAATGATTTGAAACCTTGGCCTAAGACACACCTTGTAGTGCTGTAAGTACAGCTTGATGGACTACTGTGGTCAGGGTTGAAAGACCTGAATGCAGTAAGAACTATGGGCTGTGAGATTTGGCTTATGAAGGTAAGAGAGAGCTTTGCCTGGATTGGGCTAGAAGAACTTTATGTGAGAGGCTTTCTGTTATGCCCTTGTCCTGAGAACTTGTGCAGGCTTGCATTGCATAGAAATGGACTGGTGTTAGGAGAGGGATATGGCACAGAAAAAAATAAAATCTTTGGATGAAGCTGCTGCTCATTCAGCTACAACTGAGAGATTACCACCATTGAGATTAGGCCAGCTGACCTACATTGGAATGACAGGAAAAATGTAGTCTTTTGAAGGGGCTTATTGCAGTCCGGTTCGCATTGCTGTTAGAAATCACCCAACCAAGAGCAGCTTCTGGGAAAAAGAGATTTATTTTGGCTTACAGGCTCGAGGGGAAGCTCCACGATGGCAGGGGAAAACGATGGCATGGGCAGAGGGTGGACATCACCCCCTGGCCAACATAAGGTGGACCACAGCAACAGGAGAGTGTGCCAAACACTGGCAAGGGGAAACTGGCTTTAATACCCATAAGCCAGCCCCTAACAATACACTCCCTCCAGGAGGTGTTAATCCCCAAATCTCCATCAGTTGGGAACCTAGCATTCAGAACACCTAAATTTATGGGGGACACCTGAATCAAACTACCACATTCTACCCCTGGACCCCATAAACTGATATCCATACATGATGTAAAATACAATGCATTCAGTCTGACTTTAAAAGTCCCCATAGTTTTTATCAATTCCAATGATGTTCATACATCCCCATAGTCCAAGATCTTTTAACTGAGCCATAAAACCAAAAAAATAACCTCAATAAAACCATAATGGCACAGAATAAATATTCACACTGCAATAGATGGCATTGGGCATAGCAAAGAAACATTCAACCAATACAAGATTTAAACAACCAGGGCAAACATCAAACTCTGTAGCTTCAAGTCCAACAACTCTAGCCAGTGACAAATCTTCAAGTCCGATAATTCTAACCAGCAACAAGTCTCTGGCATTCCCATTCCGCCCCTCCAGCTAGGCTACTCACAGTCCTGGGAAACTTCATCGGGCTGGCAGCTCCTTGGCAGCCATCTCACAGTCCCGGCATCTCCACTGGGTCTCCACTGCAAGCCACAGTTCATGCTTATGGCCCCATGGGGTCTCTATGCAGGCAACCAGCAAACCTGCTTCACACTGCCCATGGCCATTTCCAAAACACAAGACCATGTTGCAAACTCAATGACCCTCTTTCCAGCATTTCTTAGACTGCACGATACCAGGTAGGGTGCCAATTTGTTAATCCAGGGGGGAATAAAGCAGACTTTGAAGAACAGGACACTCCTTGAGCACTCAGGCCCCTTCAAAAGAGTTTACATTCTTCTTGCCCCAGCGCAGGTCAGCTAGCCCAGTCTCAAAGTTGTAATCTCTCAGTTGCAGCTGAATGGGCAACAGTTCACCCAAAGATTTTTCTTTATGTGCCATATCCCTCTGCACACACCAGTTCATTTCTACGCAAAGCAACCCTGTACAACTTCTCAGGACACAGGCATAAGAGCAAGCTTCTCACACAAACTGCTAGCCCAGTCCAGGCAAAGCTCTTTCTCACCCTCATAAGCCAAACCTCACAGTCCATAGTTCTTACTGCATTCAGGTCTTGTAGCTCTGACCAGAATAGTCCATCAAGCTGTACTTATAGCACTGCAAGCATCTCTTAGGCCAAGGTTTCAACTCCTTTCACTTTCCTCTTGAAAATCAGATCCAAAAGGCCAAAGCCACACAGTCAGGTGTCTAGCAGCAATCCCACTCCTCGGTACCACTTTACTGTTGCAGTCCAATTCGCATTGCTGTTAGAAGTCACCCAACCAAGAGCAGCTTCTGGGAAAAAGAGATTTATTTTGGCTTACAGGCTCTAGGGGAAGCTCCACGATGGCAGGGGAAAACGATGGCATGAGCAGAGGGTGGACATCACCCCCTGGCCAACATAAGGTGGACCACAGCAACAGGAGAGTGTGCCAAACACTGGCAAGGGGAAACTGGCTATAAAGCCCATAAGCCCGCCCCCAACAATACACTCCCTCCAGGAGGTGTTAATTCCCAAACCTCCATCAGCTGGGAACCTAGCATTCAGAATACCTAAGTTTATGGGGGACACCTGAATCAAACCACCACAGGGCCTGAATGCTGAAGTGGTGTCCTGTTCCTATTCCCCCCTGGATTAACATGTTGGTAGGCCACCTGGTATTGTGAAGTATAACAAATTCAGGAAAAAGAGGGTCATTGCATTTGTATTTTGTACTGAATTGGTTTTGTACTTTTGAAGTGGCCATGGGCAGTGTGAAGCAGGCTTGTTGAATTACCTGTGTGGAGCCTAGTGGAGCCATGAAGATGAACTGTGGGTTGCAGTGGAGACCCAATGAAGATGGCAGGATTATGGGATGGCTGCCAAGGAGAGCTGCTAGCACTGGATAAAGTTTTCCAGGACTGTGAGTAGCCTAGCGAAGGGAAGGGTGGAATCGGAACTCCAGAAACTTATCACTGGTTAGAATTATTAGGCTTGGAGACTCATTTAAATCTTTTCTTAGTTGAATATTTCTTTATTATACCCAGTGCCATCTTTTGCAGTGTGTTATTTTGTGCTATTATGGGAATTTTGAGTTTCTTTTCTTTTTTTTTTTTTGGTATTATGGCTCAGTTCAAAGACCTTGAACTATGAGGATATTTGAACATCATTGGGGTTGATAAAAACTATGGAGACTTTTAAAGATGGACTGAATGCATTGTATTTTACATCTTGTATATCAGTTTATGGGGGTCAGGTGTGGAATGTAGTTGTTTTATTCAAATGTCCCCCATAAACTTAGGAGTTCTGAATGCTAGGTCCCCAGCTGATTGCAATTTGGAAATTAATGCCTCCTTGAGACAGTGCATTATTTGGGGCAGGCTTATGGTTATTATATCCAGTTTCCCCATGCCAGAATTTGGCACATTCTCCTGTTGCTATTGTCCACCTGATGTTGGTCAGGGTGTGATGGCCACCCTCTGCTCATGTCATTGTTTCCCCTGCCAACATGGAGCTCCCCCTTGAGTCTGTAAGCCAAAATAAACCCTTTTTCCTACAACATGCTCTTAGTCAGGTATTTACTGCCAGTAATGCAAACCTGACTGCAACACCCAGCTTTAATGATTTAACTACCTAATCTGACATCACCTCAGAGTTCATTAGTACTTCTTTGTTTCCTTAGCAGGGATTTTGACTTTTGGAAGTCTATGCTAATTTTACTTTGAGATCTTCCCTCTCTTCAAATTGAACATCTCTAAAAATAAGGCACTTCTTTTTGCATCTATGGATTAAAAAAAAATAAGAACAGCGTTCATGAGCCTCTGAAATGCCATGCAGAATGCAATGCATACAACTAATGACTGGTGTGGATTCATGTCTTTTGTCTTTGTTAATCTGTAGAATCCACTATCCTTGGTTCCATTTTCCAAGGCCTTGATTCTCTAGTTATGACCATTCTTTGTTGCTTCACAGACAGTTCCAGAAATTAGGTTCTTCTCTCTTTATATATATACAAATACATACTTACACACACACACACACACACACACACACACACACGTATATATATTATGTGTATAATATATACTTGTACATATATTTATATATTTACTTATCTTTTGTGTGTTCTGCTGGGAAACAAACCCAGGGTTTGTTCATAACTAGGCAAGTGCTCTACCACTGAGCTATGCCCACTAGCCTCCTTTTCCTTGTTTTATTGTGTGTGTGTGTGTGTGTGTGTGTGTGTGTGTGTGTGTGTTATACACACATGTGTGAAGAGGCTTTGTGTTCTGGGTACACATGTGTAGAGGCCATTGAGGACATTTGGGGTCCTCTATTGCTCTTCTACCTTATTACTTGGAGGCAGTCTCTTACTGAATGTGGAGATAGAATTATTTGCTTCAACTGGATCCAGGAAGTGCCACTGGTCCTCTTGTCTGTGTCCCACTCAGCCCTAGGGTTGCAGGCATGTGCAGGCATGTCCTCCCCCTCACCACCCCACCTCCCATCTTTTTACATAGGACTTGGAGATGAGACTTAGGTCCACAGGCTTGTACAAGCACTCTTATCTTCTGGGCCATCTCTCCAGTTCTCATTTTCCTTCTAAATTATTAGTTTCTTTCCACCATTGATTTGCCATTTAATAGAATTTAATTGGCCAACTAGGGTCTGTGAGGCTTACAATGAGTGTGAGGTTGAAATCACCTCTGCATCCCTGTGTACCAAGACTAGGACCTGCCTGGTAGAGATCAAGTGTTCATTAACAACTCAGGCTTTACCTTCAGCCCTTAGGTTGCAAATCTCCAGTCCCTGTTCTTGTGCTAAGAGCTTTCAAGTTGTAAATAAGAGGTGGGTGAGATTTGCAAGTGAATTAGACTTTAATTGACATTGGCTTGGGGCAAGCAGGTCTTTCCTGCTAGCTGTACCAAATTTCAGTCTCTTCATCTGGCCTCCTGGCAGCTTGCCAGCCAGGGACAGCCTGCTGGTCCTTGTGGTGGTCTTTGCCTGCATGATCATCCTAATTACCTGGCTCACTCTGCACCTCTTGAAGGTTGTACTTTGAAACTGTTTCTCACTGAGACCACCTTGGCCATCACACTGAAAAGTTGTTTTTTGTTTGTTTGTTTTTTCCCTTTCCCTCAGCCTTCTCTATTTTTAGAGCTCTGAGCAACTTCCAATACGTTATGTGTTTTAATATTTGCGGTTTAGTCTATTTTCTGGTCAAAACAATGGTGCCACGAAGGCAGGTATCCTTGTTTTGCTCATGAATGGTACTCACATGGTGGCAGGAGACTGGCACAGGCATGGTGAAGATCTCAGTGCTGACAAGCCTGTGATCTGTCTCTTATGGTGAAGCAAGAATTTCTGAAGCATTTTCTTGGGACCTTTTTCCTTGAGAGCTGGGTTGACATCACAGATGAAGGTGTGGCCTCTGGAGTGAGCCAGACTCAGTCAGAGTCCCCCTTAGGCAAGTTCATTTCTCAAGGGTGTTAGTTATTCCACCTGTAAAATGATGTGCTTATGAGTTAAGCTGTGAATATGCCAGGTCTATGAATGAGCTCTTCAAAGTAGATTCTTTGCAGACAATGGACTTAGAAGTCATTATAGTGGCTGGAGTCCTTTCAAACAGGACGATGTAGAGATACAAAGACAAGGAGAGGTGGCAGGAAGATACTGGGAACATCCTGGGCTACCAGAAGCTGAAGGAGAGGCCCAGAACAGTCTCTCTCACCACTTTCAGAATGATCAGCCCTTCCAGATTATAAGGCAGTACATTCCCGTGGTGTAGGTTACGCTGTCTACAATACTGTTACAGCAGTTCCAGGAAACTAATATGAACCATCTTGTTTTATGGTTCCCTAACATAGATGGTTAACTTCCTCCTTTCTTCGTACACTGAAAATCCCAGAAGTGTCCTTTGCTGCTGTAACTTTACCACCTATCACTATCTTAGCACCTATGTTTGTTTAGTTTTCTACATTTGTCTTAAGTGCTTAAAATAATGGTTGCACTTACCAATGATAATGGTTACTCTTAGAAACAAGAAAGTAAAGCCAAGGTCTATGAACCTTAATTTCCTTGTCTGGAAAATGAAAGTAACAATGCCTTCACTATTAGACTTAATTAAGAGAATATAGGCAACCCAGTGCTTGGAAAATAGCAGTTAGGTTAATGAATAACAGCACCAGGTGCACAGGCTACATGGCAGATTTCTTTATAAGTCTTTTAGTAGGCTCTTGCTGCTGTCACGTTACATGAATTTTTATTTATTTTGTTCTTTTGTGGCAGGGTCTTGCTGTAGCCCAGGCTGACCTGGAACTCACTATGTAGTCTCAGGGTGGCCTTGAACTCACAGCAAACCTCCTACCTCTGCCTCCCAAGTGCTGGGATTAAAGGTGTGTGCCACCATGACTGGCTGTTTATTTTTATTTTTATTTTGAAATACATTTATAAGGAGAGGGGAGGGAAGAAAAAGGACATGCAAGGGCCTATTGTCACCACAGACTCCAGACACATGTGCCACTGTGCATCTGGCATTATGTGGGAACTGAAAATTGAAGATAGACTGGGAAGTTTTGCAAATAAGTGTCTTTAACTACTGAGCCATCTTTCTAGCTTCCAAATTTCATTTTTCCTCTGAAATGTATTAAAGATATATCATGGGGAGATATGGGCATAGTGGATAAAGTGCTTCCTGTGCTACACTGAGTACCTGAGTTCAGATCTCCACTTAGACCCCATGTGAAAGCCAGAATTGAGTTAGCTTTTTGTAATCCCACGTGCCTACAGCGAGAAGGTAGGCAGAGACAACAGAATTTCCTGGGCTTGCTAAGGCCACACTGAATAACAAGAGATCCTGCCTCAAATATGGTGGGAAGGGAGGCCAACCTAAAAGTTGTCCCCTGACCACCACCCATGCCATGACATACATATGCTTGTACTCCCACACACTAATTAGATAAAATATTAAATTGTATCATGTGCTAATTTCAGTAATAGTTCTGTAATTTTTTTTCTAAGTATGTCTGTGCTCCATTATCTTGTAATAAACGTTGGAATTTCAATAAGGGATGGGCTGTGTTCAGAATGAGCACCAACCACTTTGGATTGGAATTTTTATGTTCTGAGGATGAAGTCTTTGGCTCATACAAAAATTCAGCATAAGTTGGAATAAATTTCTATGATTAAGTGTAAATGTGTATAGAGGACTTTGATTAGGGAGTGGGTCAGAGACAAGAGTATAAAAGCAGAGAGAGCCACTGGAAGGGGAAAAAGCCTATCAAAAGTTCCAAAGAGGAGGAAGAACCAGGAAGTAGTGAGAATAAAAGTGCTGGCGATCCAGTGGTGTCTTCTGGAGTCACAGCTTTTTGGATTTCACCTCTGAACTTTCTACTAGGGTATGTAAACATCTTGTCCTCTCTGGACCTCTACCCTAAGTAGTTGCCTAAAAATGAGACTACGTTGCCTCTAATCTCCATCACTGTTATCAGGCAAGCACTTAGCCAGCGTGACTGTGGTTTTGTAAGAAAAGCCAGCTCTGCCCAATGTTCTTGTTTTCATCCTCTTTCTCCAAAGTTGTGATAGTTAATCTTGGTTGTCAATTTGGTAGGATTTATAATCACCATGGAAACAGGTCTCTAGGTATATCTATGAGGGATTTTCTAGGTTAGAATAATAATTGAGGTGAGAGGACCCACACAAATGTGAGTAGCCCTGTTCCATGGGTTGGGTCCCACAGTGCAGGAGATGAAGCAGGCAAGCGGAGCAGCGTTCATGCTTCTGTCTCTGCTTCCTGACATAGGACACAAACTGACTGGCCCCATCGAGCTCCTGTCTCCAAGACTTCACCATGATGGACTGTACTCCCAAACCGGAAGCCAAAATGAGCTCCTCCTTCCTTGAGTGGCTTTGACCAGGCATTTTGTCACCTCAGTGATAAAGTAACTAAAACAAGCATGTTTGCTTGTCCTTCTGTCATGTAGTGACTAGCACAGAGCCCCTTTCCAGATGGGCCCCCAGCCCTGGACTTCCCAGTCTTCAGAGCGGTAAGCCAAATGAGCTATTTTCATATTTTATGGGTGTATGGAACTCTATAAGCACCAGTAAAACAGACCAAGACAGTGGTATAGGCCACCTTTCACACAGAGGAATTGCAAGATTTCTCTTTTGTGTTTTTCTGTGTAGGAAGAGTCCTGAAAGGGAATCTGAAAGCTCTGAGTGTGGCCTATCCTTCCTATGACTTTTGGGCAAATCACTTATTCTCTAGGCCTCTGTTTTCCATTTATGCAATGCCACTAATGAGAGACCTATTCAGCTGCTTGCCTTGGGGACTGTAAGAGAAAATACATACTTAGAAAATATAAAAACCCTGTCACCAGGAGAAGAAAGTCCACTAGCCTAAAGGGCAAGGAAACATAAGTGGGTCAAGTGGGCTGAGTGGACAGTATGTCTGATAAGATTTTTTTTCCCCAATTTCTGTCAGTGTTGCTTGTGACCTTTAAAAATCGAACTTAACTTTTGAACAATCTGCCCCAGATAGGGGAGAAGGAATTATCTATACCTGATGAAGCTGCTATCGGATATTGTTAAACAGCTTCTGAGGCACAGCACAGCTCTCACTGCCAGAATTTATCCAGCCTCAATGTTGAGTGCTGAGATAAAGAAAAAAAAAAAAAAAAAAGCCTGACCTAGAACAATTTTATTGTATTATACTAATACCTATTCCCTCCCATGATAAGCAATTCTGGAAACTATTCTCACATCTTGTTCCTATTATTGGAAAGTGTTCGGCAGTCTAAGCCTCGAATTCCATCTCCAAGCACAGTTTTGGTCAATATTTTCCCTCTAGCCAAATCTGCTTTGATGTGCCCTGACCTTCATGGCTGAGGTCATTCTATTAAGCTATGGAAATGACTGCATTGTCAACATTTGCACTTTGCTACCAAGACACATTCCTTCATCTTTAAGACCTCACAGTGCAGTGGAAGACCATGTGCTTAGCATATACAAGGTCTTAGGATCAACCCCCAATATCACAAACAAAACAAAAGAAAAAATCCTTCATGTTGGTTAATTTAAAACAAGAAATCAGGGCTGGAGAGATGGCTTAGTAGTTACGGTGCCTGCCTGCGAAGACTAAGGACCCAGGTTCCATTCCCTAGTGCCCACATAAGCCAGATGCACTTGGTGGCACATGCATTTGGAGTTTGTTTATAGTGGCTGGAGGCCCTGGAGCACCCATTCTCTCTCTCTCTATCTGCCTCTTTCTCCCTCTTTCCCTCGCTCTAATAAATAAACAAAATATTTTTTTTAAAAAGAAAGAAATCATTGTGTTCCGAGCAGCCAACAATTCACTAGAATCTAATTCTTGAGTATTTACTTTTGTCTCTGGCTGTTGCTTGGAACCTTGAATGAAGGATTGCTCTGAACGGAGTTTTTATGGGAGGATTTAGGAGAGTTGACAAGAACCTTCCTTGTGAACATGGAGCATATCTGACCCAGGAAAAAGACTTACTGCAATCCCAGGTCAACATCACAGTCCCTTCAAATTTTAGAGGTAACTGCGGATTTAATTTTGGTTTCAAAAATCAATTGCATAGTCTTTAAATTTTTTTTATTTTTCTCCATGATGGCACACACCTTTAATCCCAGCACTTGAGAGGCAGAGATAGGAGGATCACTGTGAGTTCAAGGCCACCCTGAGTGAATTCCAGGTCAGCATGAGCTAGTGAGAAAACAAAAACACATGTGAACAATTGTACTCAGTTCACTGATAAATGAGGAAACCACTGGGTTGTTATAACTGGACTGGTTCGAAGATTAATTTGAAGGACTGGCATTTATGTGGACAATGAGAAAACTGAAGTAAATATTTTTCGGTAGATGAAAAACTTGTCGGTGCTCTCAATGATGATGAGGAAAAGCGCAAATCAGAAATTCTTTAGAAGAAAGCCCTAACAGTAATTAGTCCTGCCAAGGTGAAACATTGCCCAGCAGAGGCAGAGACTTGCTTGATACACAGTATAGGTTACTGGCAAAAAATGTTAAGTCTCCTATTGGGGATGACAGAATACTGCCTCCTGCAGATAGCATCTTCTCTTCCTTGTGAAGTGGGATGCTCTTGTGCTTTGTAACTGGGTTTCTGATGTTCTCTTTTTCCCTTATTGGTTAGTAAAGACAAATTAAAGCCCTATCTGATTTCATGCACATTCACAATGTTATCAGAAAGAAACAGAGATGAAAGGTGGGTCTAGAAAAGGGTAACTGTCCTGAAGCAGTTCCCCACGGGAAGAGATTTCTATGCACAAAAATTTTGAAAAGTACCCCACATCTGCAGCCATCAAACTGTGAGAGAGGTGCCCCACTTCTCCGTAGTGCTGGCAGTTTGAATCTAGTTGTCTTTGCCTGGCCTAGTCTACCTCTTACTTGTACATTCTTCATATAGGGTGGTAGCCTTCTTTCTCTGCCCTTGAATTAGTTGTATACAATGGACTTGTGGATCTGTGGCAGATCAGATCAGAGCTGATGGTGCTCCATGTAAAGAGGAAGGGTATATTAGCTTTTCATTATTAAAGATCAGTGATGTTATTTTTGGCAGCCAAGCCCAAAGGCAAGGGAGAAGAAAGCAAGAAGAACAGGAAATCCTCAAGTAAAACATTTACAGAGAACCCTGGCTTGACTAAAAGCCTCTCTCTCTTCTCCTTTCCTCTTTCCCTCTTTATTTCTCTTTCTTCTTTATGCCTTTCACTCTTCTCATTCCTTCTCCTTCTTTTCTTTCTTGGGTTACACAAATTTTAGTTTAAGTGCAAAATTCTTTACTGGACAGGCCTTATGCAGCCATATTTGTGGGTCATACAAAAATAATATTTTAATTATTTAAAATACTTATTTTACCATAATCTACCGTAAATAACTCACCAGAAGTTTCTCTCTGCCACAGGTACACATGAGAACTGTTGCCTTCCAAAGGATGACTTTCTGAGTGATTTTCCATATTTTCATGTCACCAAGAGCATACCTTCGATGCAGTCCCTGTCCCATGATTACTTCAAATCTACATCATCAAGTCCTTTATTCCCTGAGCCAGTTCAGAGTAGTTAGTGAGGCAGGCACTACAGGGTCCGCATTCTCCTCCAGGGTGAAATAAGGCCCCTGCGGTGGCACAGGGCTCTGAGAGAGCCACTACAGGCTCTGCCAGGCCCCTTTGCTCAGTCTCACTATGGTGAGCACCTATCCTGCATCAAGGTCCTCCACAGTAGCACTGTGCAGGGACTCTGAAAAGCAACACCTTTTTGGGGGGTTGAGCATGGTTATTCCTGGAACAAGCTGTCAGGTTGGGTAGTATAATTACTCACAAACCTAGATGCTTTAGTTTTAGCCACTCTTGGAAAAATATTTATAACCACAAGAGATATTTTGCCAAGGACAGGACTGTTGAATTACTAACTTCTGTCTGTATTCTGACGATAATTAACTTTAAATAATATTTGTTTTCTTTTGTGACCCAGGCTGACCTTGAATGTTTGTTTTAATCTTCCAAGTGATGGGATTATAGGCGTGTGCCACCATGCCTGCCTCTCTCTTTTGGTGCTGGATCTTAGAACTCAGACATGTTTAGCGTATACTCTATATAACATCCGTTGAAAGTTATGTGTCTTATCCAAGTGCGGCTCTGACTTCTTTTATCAAAGCTGACTGCTCTTAGTTATCCTAAGGCTGCCAGTGGACTTTCTGCAGTAACAGAAACATTAGCCATCAGCAGTGAAGCTACTGAGCAGGGCATTGCTTTCGTGAGGTGCACAAGCCCAGGGAGGTTACACAAGCTGCAGAACCGTGCTGTGAGCTGGAACAGAACCTGAGTGGGCCTCCTGGCACTTAACCCCGCGCTCTTTCCAAAATGGCACACTGCTCATGGTCAGATGTCATTTTGGAAGGAATAGGGAAACCCAAATGTTGCATGTAATAACTGAGTGTGTAACTGAAAACAAACATAAATCATAAACATTGTCACCTCTGGTCTTATAGACAATAATGATACAGATATTATGGTGACCATGGAATTAGGGTTGTCATATCACTGTCTGCCTAAGGATGTTGTCTAATAGTGTGTCTGTGTTTATTTATTTGTACATATTGAGTATCTACAGTGATCCAGGTCAACAGGCCATGGAAATGCATAAAACATTTGGAAGCATTAAGTGCCTTGAGTAAAGATAGATGGTTGTGTAACTACTTTCTCTGAATTGAAACATTTCCTCCAAGGAGACAGGATCATAAGTTTCAGGAAACCAAGGAACAGAAGTCGCAGGAAGCTGGGAAAATTACAAGACCCAGAAGGCCCCTCTCCAAGGTTGTGGAAGCAGGAAGCAACTGCTGGTAGAGGGGAGACTCTCCAGTGGACCTGCCTGCAAATGGGCCAGGGAACTCCACAGATACAGCCCTTAGCCGTCACTCATGCTGGGGTGGGCTTTCTGGTGACGCTGCTGCCTTTGTGTCTCCCATGCCCATGTAGGTAACCCCTCCCTCACTCGTGCTCCTGCAACTCAATAAATTCACTGGCTCATCAAGTTGGACTTTGGTGAAATTGTTTATTTGGCCTGTTGTCAGTGCCCTGTCTGAGAAGAATAGGCATTCTGATTTCTTCTGGAAAAGACATTTAACAATGGCCAATCAACCATTTCAATCCAATGTGGCAATGGTCAAGGTGACTTTTCACATATTTTCTAGAGGGCAATCTTTGAGGTTCATTGAGACTTCACTTGCTGGGTAACTCCAGACAAATTAGTGAATTTGTAATTATTATCACAGATGATTAATTATTGTCATCATCATCATTTCAAGCTGCTATTGTCACTAAGTTTACATAAAAATTCATTTAAAACACTTGGTCTGGTGCCTTTGGAAGTGTTGCTACTCCACACTACTGCCCTCACTCCATGGACATTATTATTATTAGGAATGAAAACTAACCACAGCAGTCACGCACGTCTTCATTTTGCAAACAGAGAAGCTGAGAATGAGTCAAAATCACCAGAATAAGATGGGACAGGAAGAGTTACTCTCTGGAAAGAGAACCGACCTCTTCCCTTAGCATCCACTCCCTGAGACTGAGCATCAGGGTCTGCAGGAGGGAAACTGAGGTCTTAGAACCCTCCAGGACCACCAACCCTGATACATCTTAATGTGATTTTTCAGTTTTTTCTTAATTCCCATTCTTGTCCTGCAAATATGCACAATCAGGGTCAATTTAAACTTTACAAATAAAAACCTTTTCCTTAGCTGGGCGTGGTGGTGCATGCCTTTAATCCCAGTACTTGGGAGGCAGAGGTAGGAGGATTGCGGCGAATTCGAGACCACCCTGAGACTACGTGATTACATAGTGAATTCCAGGACAGACTGGGCGAGAGTGAGACTCTACCTCGAAAAAACAAAATACAAAAAACCCCAAAATACCAAAAAAAACTTTTTTCCTTTCCCTTCTCGTCCCTCAAACCTGTTTTATGTTAGATTCTGATGTAGTAGAAGATCTCCTGAGTTAATGTCCATTTGTCCATATATCCATGCTTCCATCAAGCGATCCATATACACTAAACACCTATTGGATGCTAAACACTGTCCTGAGGATGCTTTCCTTCCTTAGTAGTGCTTTTCTTATCCAATAGTACAGTTATTCCATGGTATTGAGGCAGTTTAGGGATTTATTAAGGTCCCCGAAAGTAAGCTAAAAATGGCTAAGGATCCTCTAAGGGGAGGAAAGTTCTCCAGACTATTAGGGAGTGATAGATCCTGGTTCTTTCTTACCTCTTTGTTCCACAAAGGTGTCCTGGCAGCCTCCACCTGGCTAGTGGCCAGAAACATAAGGGGGCGGCTGGGGGATCTGGTATTGCTTGGAAGAGAAATTTAAGAGATGAGATTACTTCCTTTTTTGGAAACCTGGGAGCACCTGGACACCTAAGATGGGTGCTGGACTGACCAACTGGGCCCCATCCAGTGCTACCATAAAGGATCCCACTCAGAGTTTCCATGCCGGCTTTTCCATTTCCGTGAACACCCTCCTGCCTTATAGCAGCAGTTCAATGTGCGAAATCTGTGAATTCATACGAGAAGAAACCAGAGGCCACTGACTCAATGGAAGTTTGTGTAGCTGTGAGCTTCCACAACCCTAACTCCTGATTTACAGCCCAGCCAAGAACTGAGAAAAGCCCTGTCACTCTCAAAGATACCCCAGATTCCAATATCAGTATTTGGGAAGGAAGATTGTTTCCAGGACCCGCCATGGATGTCAAAATCTGCAAATGCCCAAGTTCCTTACATAGTGTCATGGTGTTCAGACAGAACTATTGGAACCCTCTAGGATCCTTTAAACTATCTCTAAATTAGAGTATCTAATGCAGTATAAGTGTTATGGGGTTGTTCTACACTTAGGTTAGGGAAGACTGTGCAGTTGACAAGAAAAAGTTCTCTTCCTAACAGAACAGAAGCAGTGTGGTTTTGCAACCTAATTTCCATTCACTCTTGGTTGAATCCAGGAATGTGAATGGATAACGAGGATCACGGAATCCTCCATCCCACATAGCACGGCGTGGGGGCGTGGGGGGACCTACCTTCCCAGCACCAACTTGTTTTTTTTTTTTTTTTTGTTAAGTTTTGTTAAAAACTTAATGCATTGGAAGCAGATAGCTGGTCTAAAGAGGACAGGAGGCCACACAGGCAAGGAGTTTTAGGAGCTAGGGGAGGGCTCTGGCAGGGTCAAAGAAGCTTACGTGATCTAAGAAGAGTGTGCAGGGACTAAGCCGGCTTCTGCAGCAAGAAGGAAGTAAGTGCTGGCCAGGTCCGTGTGGATGTCCTGAGACTGTGGCTAAGTTGTTCAGATGGTCCAATCAGAGCACACCCATAGCCCCGAGGCTCAACAATATTTAAGTTACTAAGCTGGTGACAACAGGCACCTGGCCTCCAGCCCAGCTCTCCCGCGGGTAAGTAACTTCCGAACTTTTCCCTTCCCGCCGCTCGGTCCCCACCTCGGGGCCCAGAGACCCGGCAGCAGCAATAGGTCTCCCAGCAGCGGCTTCTCCCGGCTCGCAGGGTCCCGCCACCAGCATCCCTCCGGCGCGCGGGCGGGCTCTGGGGACGCCACGCTCGGCCGGCCGGCGGGTGAGCGGGGCTGGGAGGGCGGCGCGGCGCGGGGCCGGAGCTGGCGAGCTGGCGGCGAGCGGAGCGGAGGGGCTGGGAGAGCCGCCCGGGCCAGGGCCGAGGACGGGAACCACGGGATGGAGCGGCGGCGCTGCGCCCCTCCCAGGCTCTGCAGCAGGTGGCGGGAGCCTCGACTGTGCCCGGGACTTAGAGGTGCTGCGGGTGGTCAGGGACTCCCGCCCCTGGGGATCCCGGGTTCTGAGAGCCCGGCAGAGCGCACAAACTTTTCCCGCTCGCCGCCCCTGCGGGCGAGCCTCCATCCTCGGGCCGGGCTCCACGGCGCGCGGCTGGAGGGGGCGCGTGGCTGGAGGGGGCGCGCGGCTGGAAGGGGTGCTCTCCGGCGGGGGCGGACTGTCCTGCCCTGGTGAGCGAACTGGGACTGGCCGGGGGACGCGGGACGCCCAGCCTCCCCAGTGACGGACGAGGAAGGCCGCCGCCTTCGGCTTCCCGAGTGGGGTGCGCACAGTGCCGCCGGCCACCGGCCGAGGGAAACCCCCCTTCCCCTCCCCTCCCCCCCTCCCGGCAGTTGGCGAGCGCACGGACCCCGGCCCGGAGCCCCCTCAGCCCTCGTGGCGCGGCCCTCGCGCTTGCCTAGAGGCCCCCGGGACTTTGGCTCTCGCTGGCGGAAGAACCGGGGTGCTCGGGACTTAGCTCTGCGGAGCGCGGGACGGGACAACAAAGGGGAGAGTGGACCGAGGCAGAGCTTCGCGGAGGCGGGGAACTCGGGGCTCCGGGGCCTGCCAGAGAAGGGGAAGGGGCAGCCCAGCCCCCCCTTCTCGCGGGCTCCAGGGTCCCCGGTGGGGAGGCCGAGCGTCGCGCTGGGGCGCCCAGTCCCTCCCTCCCCTCCCCCAGCTGGCTCCGCGGCTCTCGGGGCTGCGCGCCCTCCCGGCCCCGCGGGCTCTTTTGTCCCGCAGCTGCACCGGCCCCCCGCGGGGGATGGAGCCGGGTCCGGCGCCGGCCGGGCGGGAGCCTGGAAGGCCGAGCGGACGCGAGAGCCGGTGCTGGGCTGCGGTGGGGACCCGTCGTTCCCGGAGCCGCTGGCCTGCGGACCTCTCCCCGCGCCGGCTGCCCGCCGGCCTTTGTTAAGATCCGTGAGTGAATGAGGGTCCTTGAAGGGCCGCCGCCCGGACCACCGGAGACTGCTACAACCTCGGCGATGCACTACTTCAAAGCCGAGGAAACGCTTTGTGTTGGACATTTGAATTCCGTCGGCTTTCTAAGGTTCATCTTAGAGGGCTCCTTTTTCTTTTCTTGCTCATTTGTGAATTTCCCTCTTTGAATTTCCACGGAGCTGCCCTGTGTATGAGGGTGCTGCGATGGTTAGGTGGGCACGTGGTTAGTACGGAGCTTCTAGAACTTCGTTGACTGTTTGCACCGTGCCTTGTTATTTACCTGCCAGCTCTCCAACCTGCGAACGCCGTGGAGCCCACTTCACAGATGAGGCTGTAAGCAAGTGACGTTGCCACAGACTTAAGTGAGACCACAGCCCCATTCTTTCAAAATATCAGGGCCGTTTAATTTTCTTTTAAGTGGCCTACCCATAAGTTTTTATAGACTTCCTTATGATTTCTGGACTGTGTTTTAATTTAGTGAAGTAAGCTAGTGCACCCAAGGTCAGATTGAAAATAACAATCCTTTTAACCGGTTTTGTGTAAAATATGAAAGAAATGGGGGTTGCAGGTGGCTGGGTACTACCTACCTCCTGGTATTTGAGGGCCAGGTCACTCTGGGCGTTTGAGGCTGAAGCAGGAGATCCTGGAAGAATGGAGCACTATGAGGAACTGGGGACCGGGGTGGTTAGCCTTCATCGGAGACACAGGACAGCTGGCTCTTCGACTGCCTACAGCCGTGACAGCCATCAGGGCTGCTGTTTCTGCTTTCTGCACTGCCACCCTAGTTCTAGACAGGATTAGAAACCGCCCAGCTTCACTATGGGGTCCAGGTCCAGGGGCGGCATCTGATTGGCTGAGTCTGGCTCTCTGCCATGACCTATTTGGGCACCTCAGCTGTCCTCACAATGAAAGGCAGGGCTGCCTCATGGGACTCACAAAAGGGGGGCTCAGAAGTTAGGTAGCCCCCACATCCCAAAGAAGCACTCCAGATAACATCTATCACAGGGATCCCTTTTTAGAACAGATTTTGAGCAATTCCCACCGAAAGAAGAAAAGAAAATGAAGCTAGCTGATCACACTCTTTCCTGTTAAAGCCAGGGTTTGCAGAAATGCAATTTTTCGGACTCCATCCTCATAATCATGTGAGATACTTGTTTAAAACTGACTTTCTTGGTTCCTTTTCCAGTAGGATTTTTTTTTTTTTTGAGGCCCGACAGAATGGCCTTTTTTAAAATTTTATTTTTAGAGACAGAATCAGAATTGGTACCCTAGGGCCTCCAGCCACTGCAATTGAACTCTAGATGTATGCACCATCTTGCTGGGCGAGTACTTGCATCACCTTGTGCCTCTGGCTTACAAGGAGAGTTGAATATGGGTCCTAAAGCTTCACAGGCAAGCGCCTTCACCACCAAGCCATCTCTCCAGCCGTCCAATAGGATTTTTATCCATTTGGGCCCATCAGTGAGCAAAGTGATGAGGCTGGTTTATTGACCAGTAGCTGTGTTTACTATGGGGATGGCTCTGGATGGAGAAGTTTGCAAACTTGTAGAGTTGAAGGTCTCAGGAAAGCAATCTTCCCCAGAATGACAGAGGAGAGTTTGCACTGTGAGTTGAAGGAAAGAAGCAATACTCCAGTTAGAATCCTTCTCTAGAGTGTAAGACTGCCTACGGGTAAATGCTTGCTACAATTTTATAAGGGGTAAAAATAATGGCTTTGAGCCAGCCTTCTTCCCATATTCTTCTAGCAGTCCTTTATTGAGTACCTCCTGTGCATCAGGCCCTGGGGATGCTGAGGAGAGTGGGCCCCCTCCCCCTCTCCTGTCACCTACTGCACAGAAGCTGGGACAGGTTAGGTTCAAACAACATGAGTTGGCATGTGGGGGAGTTTGTACCTTGTGTTGGTTGTCTTGCAGTTGTGTCCAGAGCACCTGGAGGACCCTTGCAAAGTTGTATGACTAAGCTAGGCAGTGGATTCCAGGAACAGCAATGGTTCTCAAAACTTCACTATTTTCCATAGGAGTCAGCTGAGGAGCTTGTTAAAAGTGAAGATTAAGTTAAATTTAGCTATCTTGTATTTTTAAAATTTTTATTTATTTATTTGAGAGAGGGAGGGAGGGATAGAGAGAAGAGAGACAGATAGAAAATGGGCGTGCCAGAGCCTCAGGCCGCTGCAAAGAACTCCAAATGCGTACACCCCTTGTGCATCTGGCTTATGTGGGTTCTGGGGAATCGAACCTGGATCCTTTGACTTCACAGGCAAAAGCCTTAACCGGTAAGCCATTCCTCCAGCTCCAACATTCAAGCTGTTATTAGAAATTCCTGACTTTTATCACTTGTCTAATGCTTCATACCTTCTAAGAGTTTCATTCATTTTTAAAAACTTACCTTAAAATTTAAGAGATTTGCACTTTTTCTAGTAGGATACCCTCTTAGGCAAAGGATGCTTTTGTCTTAGCTATAGTTAGCTGAGGTGTTTTCTTTCCTTTGGGAGAACTTCCTGGTACTGAGTTTGGAAGCTTTTTTTTTTTTTTTTTTCGTTTTTCAAGGTTGGTTCTCTCACTGTAGCTCAGGCTGACCCGGAATTCACTATGTAGTCTCAGGGTGGCATTTAACTCATGGCGTTCTTCCTACTTCTCCCTCCGGAGTGCTGGGATTAAAGGCATGCTCCACCACACCTGGCTAAGCTTGTTTATTCATAGCTCTCTCAGGACAATTCTTTCTATCTCTGTGGCTTGGTGGTGTTACCAGGAAATGTGCTTTTCTCAGCAGCTGAGCCTTTAAGCCTCCAACTGCTATGGTCCAGCTTAACTCTAGCCAAGCAAGGTATGAGGCTAGTGTGGTGGGGAAGGAGGAGGGAGGCATTCAAACCAAGCCCTTGAAAACTATCATCAGGGTCACAGGTGCATATTGTGAGTGTGATGAAGCTTGGTCCTGGGGGCCCTGGGGATCTGAGCAGCATGTGATTGGCTGAAGGGAGACTTCAGTCATCTGTTGGATGCTCTGATGCTGAAGTAATTGGAACAGGATAGGAGTTGGAAGAGGAAGTGGCATCTAAGGGATTAGATAGGAAGCAGCATTTTCATTGAGATAACTTAATGAAATCCCAGCTCATCTCTGGACATGTCATGGCCCCACCCCCAAAATATGTTACTTTCTTGGTTTTTTTTTTCCTTTTCTCTTTCTCAGAGTGTGTATTTTAGGTCAACTTGTACTGAACTTAATTTTATCAGAAAGTGTACTTTGTTTCTAGCATACAAAATAAAAGCATGTGTTCTAGAACAAGGCTTCTTAAACTTTTCCATACACAACCCCTTTACATCAGGGACATTTTATACATAGGCATACGAATCAAAAACTAACTGATAATAAATCAAAGATACTTATTTGAAAAAAATTCTTTGATATACACATGCTTTTGCCATTTATTAAAGATGAAAGTAAATTTGCATTCTAATCAGGTATGTGTTCTTTTTGTCTAACATCATGCAAATCAAAGATATACTAATTTCTTATATGCTGAGTTGGAAAATAGTGAAAGCCTTTGTTTTCTGTATTAGTTGCGATGGCTCTATAAGAGCAGAAAATTTTGTATAGTAAAATCACTGCAGTTTGTAACACATAATAGTCTTGAACCTGAGCAGAGAAGAGTTCAGGCTGCATTTGTTGGAGTTGTGTGCCAGTGAACAGCGCAAAGTTGCACATGGTGTGTGTTCAAAGGTGCAGTGAAGTCACGTCACGCAACACTGCCCAGCACTGCCGGAAACATCGCACATTTATATGCGTTTTATTTCAAGTTAATTTTTGCAACCTCTTATTGTCATTCTTTTGCCACCGCCACATTCAGTTTCTGGATGCCCACATGGCGGTGTGAACCACAGTTTAAGAAGTTGGGTTCCAGAGCTCCAAAACCAAGAGGAAGAGCCATGCACCCTAGGTTCTGCTGGCTCACCTAACCTTATGAGATGATGCAAACAGTCAGGTGTTTGCCTTCTTGTTTTCTTTTCCTTTTTTGCCCTTTCCTTTCTTTTTCTTTTTATTGATATTTTCGAGGTAGGGTCTCACTCTAGCCCACGCTAACCTGGAATTCATACTGTAGTTCCAGGCTAGCCTTGAAATTACAGTGATCCTCCTGCTTTTGCCTCCTGAGTGCCGGGATTAAAGGTGTGTGTTACCACGCCTGGCCTTTTTTTTTTTTTAATATTTTTTTATTTATTCGTAAGAAGAGAGAGAGAGAATGAATGAATGAATGAATGAGACACATAGTGAAATTGAGAGAGTACTCCAGGACCTCTTGTCACTGCAAACAAACTCCAGATGCATGTGTCACTTTGTGCATCTGACTTTATATGGGTACTGGGGCATCAAACCCAGCTATCAGGCTTTGCAAGAAAGTACTTTTGACAGATGAACCATCTCTCCAGCCTTCTTTTTCTCTTTCATTGTTCTTACATCCAACAGGCACTTACTTATCAAGTATAGATGTCAACTTTTGCCTGAACTTGTGTTAGGACAAGTGGCCCCTCCCTAGACAGTGTATATGATGTTGGCAGCTGTCTGCTCTGCCCTGCTTCTCACTCTTAGTGGTTAGTCATTGGAGATAATGCTTTGGGACACACCTGGTGGCCTTATTAGAAAAGCACATTCTGGGGCTGGAGGGATGGCTTTGTGGTTAAGGCATTTGCTTGCAAAGGCGAAGAACCCAGGTTCGATTCCCCAGGACCCATGTTAGCCAGATGCACAAGGAGGTGCATGTGTCTCGAGTTTGTATGCAGTGGTTAGAGGCCATGGCATACCCATTCTCTCTCTCCTTTCTCTGTCAAAATAAATAAATAAATAAATAAAAATTGCATATATATATATATATAGAAGAAAAGCAGAATCTGGCTTGGGGGAGAAGGCTCAGTCGTTAAAGGCACTGGCTTGCAAAGTCACTGGCCTGCTTAGAAAAACTAAATCTGTAGTATATAGTTGAGTGTGTGTGTGTTGGGAGGGGGGCTCTGTGGTCTTGACCACACGGCCTGAGAGGGCTAGCATTGCAGATCACAGACTCAGAGTCCTGGTTACAGCTTGGCCTGAAGCAAAATACTTGATTTGTTTTGTGTGGAGGTCTCTGTGAGCAGGGGCAGGTTAGTAAGATTTTCTCTATCCATTTCCTTTGGAGTTGGATAATACCTTGAAAGTATGTACGGCAGAGTCTGATGCAGTAAGTGCTCAACAAATGTCAATTTGTAAGAATCGTGCACTTCCTGCACTCTGGCCTTTCTAGAACCTGGAAAGGATCTTTGCTGTAAGCATGCCCTGTGCTGTAGGGAAGGTACTTAGCTTTCACCCCAGCCCCTCTCCCACACTTCCAGAGCAGGCTGAGCAGGCTTGTGTGTTTCGTTTCTAGGTACCTGGATCACAACAAAGAGCTTTCTTTCTATCTTTTAAAAATATTTTACTTATTTGTTTGTGTTTGTTCTTTAAATTTATTTAAGAGAGTGAAAGAGGGAGAGAGAGAGAATGGGTGTCTTAGGGCTTCTAGCCACTGAAAACGAACTCCAGATGCATGTGCCATGTTGTGCATCTGGCTTACGTGGGTGCTGAGGAGTTGAACGGAGGTTCTTTGGCTTTGCAGGCAATCACCTTAACCATTAAGGCATCTATCTCTCCACCCCCAAAAGCTTGCTTTCTAAACTGCTTTGTGACCCCTCTGAGGTGATGGGTGGGGCAGCTCCTGGGGCTGTGAGATGCCTGTGAGTGACTGCTGGTCTTCTCTCTTTAGCAGGCATGGTGCTTTGAGTGAATGACTGACTCCCTTGGAGACACACTTCTGTGGCCCTTGCTGTCAGCCAGCTTTGTCTGGAAGCCGAATACTCTGCAGCTCCAGGGTCCAGTGGGCCTCTTCTACGGGTGAAGGCATATCTTTCCTGAGGCCCCCAGAAGCTAGCACATGCTCAGGAGATCAGGCTAGCTATGACCCTCCTACTTGGCGTACTGCTCTTGCTGCTGGGGCTGTGTGGAAATTCCACTTCAAGAGTGTGGTCTAAATCTACTAACACACCGGAAGATTTGAATTATGAATTTCCTGCCACGAACTATGAGACCCAAGACTCCTATAAACCTGGGCCCATTGGCCTTCTCTTCCAGATGGTCCAGGCCTTCCTCTACGTAGTACAACCAAACGATTTCCCTGCAGGTAAGTGCTTACCTTGGGGAGATGGGTTTGCCTCCACATGCCCTCAGCCGTGGTTTCTTAAAGCTCATGCCATTCATATAGTACATAGCTAGAGATTTACAATATGAGGTTTAAAATCATTGACTGAACAGAAGACAGAATATTCAAATATAATTAAGTTAATCAGGTTAATTAGGGTGACAGGAAAGTGTTTTAGTTCCTTACCTTTTGTTTTGCTTTGAGCTAGGGATTATGCTGAAGCTAATATCAAAAGTGAAAGTTAAGGGGAAAATGCAAATTCTCTGTCATGGAATAAGATGGTGATAATTGCCTAGGTTTGAATTGGGGCTTCATAATGGAAGACCAAGAGAAACAGCTTTTTGTAATAGGGAGAGGGAGAAGTGGGGAGGGAGAAAAAGAGAAAGAAAGAAAGAGAGAGATAAGAAACAGGAGATCCAGAAAGAGGGAAGAGTGGCCCTTGGGTGGTGTACCCAGGTGTGGGTAGGGGGATGTGATCTTCTCCTCATAACACAGAAGTAGACTCATCACACCAGGAGGGAGGAGTCTCAGGGTTAAAGTGGTCAGGTAGAGGGGAGAGAGAGGTGAGTATGTAAAGAATCTGAGACTCAACACTTGGCATCTATTGGTCACGTCAGTTCTTAAAAACTTAACTCCGCTGCATACCACCAAGTGGAATTTTGGACCTGTTTACCTGATTTAGTTCTAAGAGTTTGGTGTGAGGAAGGGAGGGTGGCAGCTTTCTGGTTTTCCATGCACAGTACTCTTTGATCCTCTTGCTGTTCTTAACCTATTCATTTGGACTGGAAAGTCCTGTAGGGTGTCCTTTAAAAAAACTATTTATTTATTTAATTTGTTTATGTACGTGTGCGTGTGTGTATGTGCGCGCGCATGCATGTGTGCACGCCATGGCCTTTTGTTGCTGCAAACATACACTAGGCACATACACCACTTTTTGTATCTGGCTTTACATGGGTACTGGGGAATTGAACCCAGATCATCTGGCTTTGCAAACAAGTGTCCCTTAGCCTCTGAGTCATCTCTCCAGCCCATTTTTTTTTAAATTTACTTTTTAACTGAAACACAAAAATATTGAAACTGTACATATTAATAATGGGATTCCATGTGCTATTTCAATACATGTATATATCATGTAATGTTTTAATCATGTTTAAAATTAATCATTTATGGTGAAAATATCACAAATTCTTTCTTCTAGGGCTCTGAAATACAGCCATTAATTGACATCTGTAGTCAGGCTACAGTTCTCTTGCACACAAGAACTTGTGGTTCATATCTTACTGTAACTTTATGCCTGTAGATTACTTTTCCACACTGCTCCCTCCTCTCTTCTCTGCCTCTGGTTACTTCCAGCAACTGTTTGAGTACCAAGCTTGTCTTTCAAGTACAAAGATTCGAATTAATTACAAAGTTTGTGGTAGTCTTCATTTTACTTTCCTTAACCAGTCAGCTAGCATTCATAAGAAGCTTATTCATAAGCAGCAAAGGTGTCTTCGAGAAAGAAAGAGAGGAATATCTAGTAAACATCACTTGTTTATGTTGTGAGGCATTGGTAGCATTTCATTAAGGAACACTTTTACTGACATTTTCATGTTTGTCATAGATTAGCTTGAAACAGTTTGTAGTGCTATTGTCAATGATCTGTTCAAATTTGAGTTGTACAACATGAGTCAATCTGGGCACTCCTTTTTCCATTGAAGAGGATCCTGAGCTAATGCTACCTAGAGTTAATGTCACTGCTTAAGTGACTGAAATTTGCAAATCCAAACACAAACACAATAATAAGCAGAGTTGGGCTAGAGAGGTGGCTCAGCAGTTAAGCGCTTGCCTGTGAAGCCTAAGGACCCCGATTTGAGGCTCGAATCCCCAGGACCCAAGTAAGCCAGAAGCACAAGGTGGCGCATGCATCTGGAGTTAGTTTGCAGTGGCTGAAGGCCCTGGCGCCCCCGTTCTCTCTCTGTCTTTGCCTCTTTCCCTCTCTGTCTGTCTGTCTCTTTTCAAATAAAGAAAAATAAAACAACAACAAAAGAAGAATGCAGATTCTAAAAAAAAACCAAGCAGAGTTTAGTTACTAATGTTGGTGACAAATTCACTGTTTGGAAGAAACCTCTCTCACATTATTCTTTTTTTTTTTTTTTTTTGGCTTTTCGAGGTTGGGTCTCACTCTGGCCCAGGCTGACCTGGAATTCACTATGGACTCTCAGGGTGGCCTTGAACTCACAGCAATCCTCCTACCTCTGCCTCCCAAGTGCTGGGATTAAAGGCGTGCGCCACCACGCCCGGCCTCTCACATTATTTTATTTGTAGACTTAGTATGAATGTTATTGTATAAGCAAAAAACTAATAGTGATACAGTCTTTATGTGTATGCCAAGCACAGACTTCACTTGTTTCATATGAATTTACAAATGACTTCCCATGCCTGAGTCTAGGGCACACTATGTAGTTAGTTAATCCTATAATCCCCTTCCATATGCTGTTTTATTTTGCTCCCTCTGGTTTTATAGGAAGGTCTCCTCATGCCTTTCGGGGCAAAGCAGTATTCAAAGTCTGCATTTCATATTGCTGCAATAGCTGAGGATATGTCTAAGGTTTTGAACTGCAGCCACATTGTTAGTTTCAAAAAGAGATTTCTGAAGAATCTAAATCCAAAAGTTGTTGAAGTTTATTAGTTTACCTTGTAGTTGTAGTTTGGCCTTCATCAAAAATCACTACCATTGAGGAAGAACTTCCCCAAAATTTCAATGGTAGAACAAAGCAGACTGGCTTTATCTTTAGGGTGAAAATTATCGGAGTGCTTCCAGAATATATTTAATTTGACAGTTCACACCTTGGAATTGTGGCTTTCTTTTATCACCACAGTTTTCACATTCTTTTACTTAGTTACTAGATTTTTAATAGCCTCAAGGTACTTCCCTTACCCTGTGAAGGAGACACATGAGACATATGAGCCAAGGCCGTGGCTCTTTCACTCGGGCCAGTACAACTCACAAGCACCTAATTATGGAGAGATGTCTTCATAAAAAGGAGGAAAAACACAAATAAAAAACAAATGAACCAAAACAAACAAACAAGCAAAAATCCAAAACCCAAATCCATAGCATGGTGGCTCATACCTATAATCCCAGTTTTTGGGAGGCTGAGATAGGAGGATTCCTGTGAGTTTGAGGCCAATCTGGAATTACAGAGTAACTAACCTGGACTAGAGTGAGTCTGCCTAAAACAACAACAACAGAATCAACTAACCAACCAAACACTTCATTCTGCCAAAAACAAAGAGGGAAGGGGATTCCTGTTTATCATTGATTAGTTTAATATATCAACCCAAACAGAAAACTTTAAGATGAATATAATATCTTGATGGATATTACCTGTGGTTCTCTGCTTCTGTTTGAGAGTAAGAAGCACTTGAAACACAAAGTTCAGTGCAGGCTGAGGAGGGGAAGAGAAAAGGATGACACTAGAGCCTGGACTCACTCTTCTTGTCGTATATCCTGTGCCCAAACAAAACACTTAACTGAGTTTAGCATTTTAAACTCATTAGAGAAACCTATGCTCAATCTTGAAAAAGCATCTAAGCTAGAAATGCTTGATCAGTTGCTATGGAGACAAAGTTCCACTTCTTAGACAAAAGAAGGTAGATGAGAATAGATTAGGGGCACGAAGAATGTGTGCTACTGCACAGTGTTTCCTGGAACATGATGTGCCTGTCTCATGATCATCTTGGTTTGAAGCGGCAAGAGTAAGGTTGCTGGCTTTGGGTTAAGAAGAGAGCTGTGTTTCATCTTGAGGTGACTGGGAATCCTAAAATCAAGGGGATATAAAATTTGACATCAGAGGAAGGCCCACATTCCAGTTTGTAGACATCTGTCTTCTTGCTCTCTGCTCACAAGGCCTTTCCTTGGGCCATGTTCAGACAACGAGAGCAAGGAAGATAGATGATAGATAAATAGAGATAAATAGAGACTGTGCTTTCTTGTTTCATCTAACCCCAGTTATCTCTCAGAATCTCTACCTCCAAATGCCGTCACATTTGTTCAATATCTAAATTTAAGGGAACACAGACATTCAGCCCATAACAGTGGATGAGGTAGGAATTCATGTAATAAGTTGGTCAAGGTTAGGGAGCCCCAGAGCCGGAGGGAAAGCAGTATCCACAGGACAGATGGTTTTGGAAGTCTCTGCTTTCTGTAGTGTCCCTTTTGGGTATTGTGAGCCAGTGTATACATGGGATTGGGTTTGGGAAGAGTCCCCAGTAGCTAGTGGGATAGATCACAGAGAGGTGGAGAGTCCTGCAGTGGTCCAGAGGGAAGATAATGAACTTGAAAGGAAGCAGAAAGTAGTGGAGGACATGCATCCAGTATCTATGTCATGTCCAAAGAACTAGGCTGAAATCTTAGCTATAGGATTGCCTGCATGGGTGGTCATGACCTTTGTTTCTCTTGGATGGAATCTGACTTTCAATTGATAGTTTTTATTTCTGAGGCCTACATGATCTGATACATGTAAGGCCTTTGTTGAAAACCATGCCTGAAAGGCACGAGGAAATTCTTCAATACTTATATTTACTGTTAACGTTATTGTTCAAGGGAGTCGACCAAAATGTGTTTGCCAACATTTTGTAAGGAGGGGGCATAGAAATAAGCAGCTTTCTCCCAGAGGCATTATTAAAATGTCCTTGCTGCTGCTCCTTTGGGAACTTTCTACACAGATTTTCCCACTGGAAGCAGTTCCATCACTTCTCAGGGTACAAGGGTCACGTCTGCCCGGCAAACCCACAGGAGAAGAATGGGCTCTTGGAACCAGGATGTTTACTAAGTGCTCTCCTCTCTTCACCAGAATACCTACATTGAACAGGTTCTTGTGTTTCTCCATCTCTTTGTTCTTTCCTGTTGTCTCCAAAATCTGTAGTAAGGCTTTGCTATGCAGTAGCTTGTGGAGTATTTGTAGGTGGCTGATGACCATAGTGGGGTGTTAGTTTCAATTATTATATTCCTTTTTTATAGGCTAGAAAAATAAGTCATAAATGTTCTAGGCACTAGAGAAGGACAGACTGAGATGTCTTTGTCTTTAAGACTATAATTCATGATTACCTTTGGGCAGTTGGTTTTCATTTTATTTTATTGGGTGCTGTTAAAATAACCACAGCTTGAGAAATTAAAAAAAAAAAAAAGAAAGAAACAATGAAAATAAAGCCATTTTTTTTTAATCAAGAGAAATAAAACAAGTATGGGTTAGTGTGAAAAGTAGTAATATTTAGATCTTAAAAGTGGGTACTATAGAAGATTATCTGATATAGTGTTGAGTAGATCTGAGCCATTTTAATTCTGTGTCTACCTTTATGAAATTCTCTATAAAGTATATTTCAAAAATTAGATTTTAGCATGGCTGACCTATTTCTCAAGGCATTCTGGCTAATCTGGTTTGTCCCTGGGATCTGGAGCCTGTGAGCATGAAGTTAGGAGGTAGAAGTGTGGCTGAGGGAAAAGGGATGTTGTCTCCGAGATCCCTTAGGATGTTCTAGTGCGTGTAGGAGCCCTCTCTCATGTAGTTAAGGAAACTTATTGGCTGAGGTGATCAGAAAGGAGATGGGGTGTATCATGGCACTCAGTGAGGGATGAGGCATGGGAGTAGGGTCACCTAGCTGTCAGAATTCCCTGTGCCTCTCTCTGGGCTCTTCAGCATCGGCATATATTCTGCATCCTCGCAGCCCTGCCCTTCTGAACTTCCATTCCCACAGTCCTAGTGAAGAACCAGGTTGGTCATGTCACTCACAAGTTTCAGACCAACAGTTTCTCAAAGAGGGACAAGGCCATTCACCCAGCAAAGCATCACTGAGTACCTGTGGCCAGGGTAGGGTTGTGTGGGTCACTCTCACCATAACATCAAAGGCAGAGAGAGACAGTTCTAGGAAGATGCTGGGCAGGTGGACAGCCCAACAGGTTGTGCCCGTGCCAACATCCAGGTCACACTGGGCTCCCAACACCTGCATGTTTTTATGTAATTCACATAAAGCCTGCATTGTTCCCTTTAGGTTATGTGACTCATGTTGGCATTGGGCCTCTACATGAATAAGTTCACAGAGGGAAAAAACTGATGTGTATTGCTCCTCCCTCCCTCCCTGCGTCAGTCAGCACTGGGCACCCTGTGGCACCCTACCCTTCCATCCCAGCAGCCTTAGACCAGTCAACCATTCTAACTACATCCTGCTAGTGATTCAATTTATGGAAGCTGAAGCTGAGGCCCAGAGGCTGGGGGACTGGCCTGGATGTAGCACCTTAGCTCATCATAGCCACCATTGCTGCTAAGGGATGTGAGACTCCAAGATGGAGAAAGTATCCCAGGGTCCCTTGTGCCATGGCCAAGGGGTCACAGTAAGCTTTGACCAAGACTCTAGGCCACCAAGCCTGGCTTCTTCCTCATGCTGCCCTCATGGGTGACAGAGACTTACCACCCACACTGTGCTTGCATATGGATGGGTAGGTGGCATGTTCACAGGTTATAACAGGCACCCCAGTCCTCTTGTGTTTCCAGCTTCATAGGACAGTGTTATAATATATCTACAAAACATTTGCTGCCAGCCAATGCCAGTTTTCCTTGCCTGCAAAGTCCCTCTGAAATGTGGTTGTATCTTTCCATAAGTGAGCAGAGGTGGCTTAACACAGCCAGGAAAGTTCTTTCCAAAGACACAAGAAGCAGGGCTTCCTGCTTTGCTGGTGTGGTGTTATCCTTCAGGCATGAAAGTAGGTAGAGGGAGGTGCCCCAGCAGCTTCCAGAACCAGCAGGGGGAAAAGCATCATTCGACCACTGGATTAGCAGATATGAATGTATAGGCTATACTTTGTGTCAGCTCAGAGCTGCCCAGCAGGGCAGACCTTTTCAGCAGAGATCAGGACCCCACTGTTTGGCTGGGGTTGAGATTCAGAGGAAGACACCATGCTGAAACCATTGCCTGGGCTTGACTGTCTCTAGTGTTTACTAGCTCTGTATTATTGAGCAAATTATTTAACATTTCTGTTCTCCTATAAGAGAGAGCTATTAATAATAATAGCATCTACTCTTTGGGTCATAATATTTAAACCAATAATATTTATAGAGTATTTAAAATAGCACTTAGCAGTTAATGTTACTTAATTGTTTACCAAATAAAACCTGAATGAATAAAATCTATATTTATTGCAAACTTTTAAGTCAACCCCAGTCTTTGTCAGTGGAAATGAGAAGAAGCATATTTATCTGATCCTCACTGTATAGATGTACGCAGGACAGCTGTGGCAGATGATCACAGCCTGGGGAGCTTAAGCCAACTCTAACATCTCTTCTCACAACTGGACGCTGAAGGTCTAAAGTCAGGGTGTGGGCAGGGCCTCTGTGTGAAGGCTCTGCGAAGAATCTTTCCTTTTGTCCTCTAGTCAGATGGCACAGGGTGCCCATTGACCTGTGGCAGGATTCCTGCCAGTTCAGTCAGTCTTTGGGCCAACTTCTGGGTCTTTGGCTCAAAGTTCTCTTTCATAAGGACAGCTGCCATTGGATTTAGAGGCCCACTAAGCCCAATATATTCTCTTCTCTGGATACCTAATTCAGCTGCAAACATTCTGCAAATGTTGTAGGTTCTGGGGTTAGGACTTCAATATATAATTAAAAAATATTTATTTATTTACTTTTATTTATTTATTTATTTTTAATTTTTTTAAAATTAATTAATTAATTTATTTATTTATTTGAGAGCGACAGACACAGAGAGAAAGACAGATAGAGGGAGAGAGAGAATGGGTGCGCCAGGGCTTCCAGCCTCTGCAAACGAACTCCAGACACGTGCACCCCCTTGTGCATCTGGCTAACGTGGGACCTGGGGAACCGAGCCTCGAACCGGGGACCTTAGGCTTCACAGGCAAGCGCTTAACCGCTAAGCCATCTCTCCAGCCCTATTTTTAAATTTTTATTAACATTTTCCATGATTATAAAAAAATATCCCATGGTAATTCCCTCCCTCCCTCCCCAACACTTTCCCCTTTGAAATTCTATTCTCCATCATATTACCTCCCCATCTCAATCATTCTACTTACATATATACAATATAAACCTATTAGGTACCCTCCTCCCTTCCTTTCTCTTCCCTTTATGTCTCCTTTTTAGCTTACTGGCCTCTGCTACTAAGTATTTTCCTTCTCACGCAGAAACCCAATCATCTGTAGCTAGGATCCTCATATGAGAGAGAACATGTGGCGCTTGGCTTTCTGGGCCTGGGTTACCTCACTTAGTATAATCCTTTCCAGGTCCATCCATTTTTCTGCAAATTTCATAACTTCATTTTATTTATTTATTTTTATTGACAACTTCCATAACTGTAAACAGTATCCCATGGAAATACCTTCCTTCCCTCCTCTTTCCCCTTTGAAACTCCACTGTCCATCATATCCACTCCCCCAATCAGTCTCTTTCATTTTGATGTCATCATCTTTTCCTCCTATTATGATGGTCTTGTTTAGGTAGTGTCAGGCACTGGGAGATCATGGATATCCAGGCCATTTGATGTCTGGAGGAGCACATTATAAGTAGTCCCACCCTTCATTTGGCTCTTACATTTTTGTCATCTCTTCCACAATGGAGTCTGAGTCTTGGAAGGTGTTTATTTTAATTATGTGTATGATATCTGTCAGTATCTCTCTCTCTCTCTCTCTCTCTCTCTGTGTGTGTGTGTGTGTGTGTGTGTGTGTGTGTGTGTGTGTGCACGTGCACATGGGGAAGCATGTGTGGAAGACAGAGGTTGAAAGTGTGTCTCTTCCTCTGTCCTTTCTCTACTTATTTTATGAGTCAGTGACACTCACTGAACCTGAAACTCACTGATTTATGTAGACAAGCTGGCCAGCAAGCCTCAGGGATCCTCCTGTCTCTGCTCTGGGATTACAGGCATGCACTGCCACTCTGGCTTATTATATGAGTGCTAGGAATCCAAACTCAAGTCCTCATGCGTGGTAAGCATCTCTCTAGCTCCAGATATGTTATTTTAATGGCCATTATTCAGCTCTCTTTGATTATTACATTCTTTCTTGGTTCTCTCAGTAACCTTGTGCAGCTCAGAGGAACTGAGAAAGGATTTCAAGATCATAGTTTAAAAATAAATAAAGGTGAGAAATTCAAAAAGTCATAGGGACATACTATAAAAGCATATACTCCACAAAGTGTGAAAATCTGAAAGAAATGGATGATTTCCTTGATTTATATGACCTACCTAAGTTAAATCAAAATGAGATTAATCACTTAAAGAGACCTATAACAAACATGGAGACCCGAACAGTTATCAATAATCTCCCAACTAAACAGGCCCAGATGGATTCACTGCTGAATTTTACCAGACCTTTAAGGAAGAGCTAACACCATTGCTTCTGAAGCTTTTCCGGGAAATAGAAAAAGAAGGAATTCTACCAAACTCCTTCCATGAGGCCAGCATCACCCTGATACCAAAACCAGGCAAAGATAGAACAAAAAAAGAAAATTACAGACCAATCTCTTTCATGAACATAGATGCAAAAATTCTCAACAAAATTTTGGCAAACAGAATACAAGAGTATATCAAAAAGATCATTCACCCTGACCAAGTAGGCTTTATCCCAGAGATGCAGGGATGGTTCAACATATGCAAATCTATAAATGTAATACATTACGTAAACGGGTTAAAGGACAAAAATCACATGATCATCTCATTAGACACAGAGAAAGCATTTGACAAAATCCAGCATCCCTTCATGATAAAAGTCCTACAAAGACTGGGTATAGAAGGAACATATCTCAATATAATAAAGGCTATTTATGACAAGCCTACAACCAACATATTACTAAATGGGGAAAAACTGGAAGCTTTTCCACTAAAATCAGGAACAAGACAAAGGTGTCCACTGTTCCCAATTTTATTTAATATAGTTTTGGAAGTCTTAGCCATAGCAATAAGGCAAGAGACACACATAAAAGGGATAGAAATTGGAAAGGAAGAGATCAAGTTATCATTACTTGCAGATGACATGATTCTATACATAAAGGACCCTAAAGACTCTACTAGCAAACTGTTAGAGCTAATCAAAACCTACAGCCATGTAGCAGGATACAAAATAAATACACAGAAATCAGTAGCCTTCCTATATGCTAACAACAAACACACAGAGGATGAAATCACAGAATCACTCCCATTCACAATTGCATCAAAAAAAAAAATAAAGTATGTTGGAATAAACCTAACGAAGGAAGTAAAGAATCTCTACAATGAGAACTTTAAAACACTCAATTGAGAAGTTGCAAAAGACACTAGAAAGTGGAGAAACATCCCTTGTTCCTGGATTGGAAGAATCAATATTGTGAAAATGGCAATCTTACCTAAAGCAATCTACACATTTAATGCAATCCCTACCAAAATTCCAAAGGCATTGTTCATGGAAATAGAAAAAAAAATCCGAAAATTCATTTGGAATCACAAAACACCTCAAATATCTAAAATAATACTGAGCAACAAAAATAAGGCTGGTGGTATCACCATACCTGATTTTAACCTATACTACAGAGCCATAGTAACCAAAACAGCATGGTACTGGCACAAAAACATACATGTAGACCAGTGAAACAGAATAGAGGACCCAGATGTAAGCCCAAGTAGCTATAGCCACCTGATATTCGATAAAAATGCCAAAAATACTCATTGGAGAAGAGACAGCCTCTTCAGCAAATGGTGTTGGGAAATCTGGATGTATATCTGCAGAAGGATGAAAATAGATTCTTCTCTCTTGCCATGCACAAGAATTAAGTCCAAATGGATTAAAGACCTTAACATCAGACCTGAAACTCTGAAACTGCTAGAGGAAAAAGTAGGGGAAACCCTTCAAAATATTGGCAAAGACTTTCTGAATACAACCCCAATTGCTCAGGCAATAAAACCACAGATTAATCACTGGGATCTCATGAAATAACAAAGATTTTGCACTACAAAGGACACAGTGAAAAAAGCAAAGAGGCAACCTACAGAATGGGAAAAAATCTTTGTCAGCTATAAATCTGATAGAGGATTAATATCTAGGATACACAAAGAAATCGAAAAGTTAAATAATAAGGAATCAAACAAGCCAATTAAAAAGTGAGCTATGGAGCTAAATAGAGCATTCTCAAAGGAAGAAATACGAATGGCATAAAAGCATTTAAAAAAATGTTCTACGTCACTAGTCATCAGGGAAATGCAGATTAAAACTACATTGAGATTCCATCTCACTCCTGTCAGATTGGCCACCATCATGAAAACAAATGTTCATAAATGTTGGCGGGGATGTGGAAAAAGAGGAACCCTTTTACACTGCTGGTGGGAATGCAGTCTGGTTCAGCCATTGTGGAAATCAGTGTGGAGGTTCCTAAAACAGCTAAAGATTGATCTACCATATGACCCAGCTATAGCACTTCTAGGCATATATCCAAAGGAATCATCTCATTTCCTTAGAAGTACGTGCTCAATCATGTTTATTGCTGCTCAATTTATAATAGCTAGGAAATGGAACCAGCCTAGATGTCCCTGAACTGATGAGTGGATAATGAAGATGTGGCACATTTATACAATGGAGTTCTACTCAGTGGTAAAGAAAAATGAAGTTATGAAATTTGCAGAAAAATAGATGGACCTGGAAAGGATTATACTAAGTGAGGTAACGCAGGCCCAGAAAGCCAAGCGCCACATGTTCTCTCTCATATGTGGATCCTAGCTACAGATGACTGGGCTTCTGCGTGAGAATGAAAATACTTAGTAGCAGAGGCCAGTAAGGTAAAAAGGAGATATAAAGGGACAAGAAAGGAAGGGAGGAGGGTACTTAATAGGTTGGTATTGTATATATTTAAGTATAATGATTGAGATTGGGAGGTAATATGATGGAGAATGGAACGTCAAAGGGGAAAGTGTGTGTCGGGGGGAGGGAGGGTATCACCATTGGATTTTTTTTTATAATCATGGAAAATGCTAATAAAAGTTAAAAAATAAATAAATAAATAAAGGTTTGGAGAGATGGCTCAGTGTTTAAGGCACTAAAACCCCATGCATAAAGCAGCACATGCATCTGGAGTTTGTGACTAGAGGCCCTGGCGCACCCATACTCTCTCTTACTCCCTCTCTCTGCCTGCATGTCTGCTTGAAAATAACTATATAAAATATAAAAAAAAATGAACAAAAACCAAATTGCAACCTTACTGTCTTGATTCCAAGTGCTCCCATTTCAACTTTGCAAGCCCATGGTGAGCTGTCTGGCTGGTGGAAGCCTGCTGCTGTCTGGCTGACATTCCTTGCTGGGTCCACTACTTTCCAAAGACTCAAATTTAGCTGAGAAGCCCTCCAAAGTCAGCCCTGACCCAGGTCAGGCTGGTCTACACTCATTTTGAGATGGGAATGTTGAGCTCACTGCTATCCACAGGAGAGACTGATCATAGGAAGGAAATGAGAAGAATCTTCACAGAGGAAGTAGCATTTCAGCTGAACTCTGTGCAGGAGAGTTCCAGTAACAAAGAGCACACCAGCTTGGGAAAGCTGCCCCAGCAGTGGCTGAGTGATGCAAGCTGAGATGGGGTTCAGGAACGCGGCTGGGGAGTAGGAAGCTGCAAGATTGGAAGGATGTGAGATGTGATGGGGTTTGTAGGCAGATGGCTGTTAGGCTGTGTAGTGTCCATATGAGGTTCTGCAGACAGTGAGGAACAGACATCACTAAGAAAGCCTATGGTCCTGACACAGCTACCAAAGGAGGCCATGGGGCAGGGGTGTACTTGAACTAAGCCTCCTCCTGGAAATTGTCTATACCACTGGACGCTAGGATAGCTCACTGCTACTTCAAATGTGTGGCTTTTGGGCCACTTGGGAGCTTTATGAAGTGCAAGCACTTGTCCCTTCATGTCACACTTAATTAAATCACTCTTCTTCTTCTTCTTTTTTTTTTTTTTAGAATATAAGTATTTTAGTTAGTGATTAGAGACATACTTTTTGTTTTATGAAAGGCAGAGAGTGCGTGAGTGCTAGAGAATTGGCATACCAGGGCCTCTAGCACCTGCAATCTAATTCTAGACACGTGCCACTTTGCGCATGCATCACCTTGTGTGTCTGGCTTACGTGGGTTTTGGAGTGTCAAACCTGGGTTCTTAGGCTTTGCAAGCAAGCGCCTTAACCACTAAGTAATCTTTCCAGTCCTCACTCTCCTATTTCTTAAGCCCATTTAAACTTCTATGTTAAAGTACCATATGCATGCAGAACAAAACACATCAGCTTTCAGCTTGATGACTTGTCACAAGTGACACACATCTAGAGCTGAGTTTGGAGGAGCACCCTCACAAAAGCCCAATGCAGCAGCAAAGGGGAGGTGGAGACAGTAGAACCCTGTCTGGTTAGTTAGTCTAGACTTACCAGTGAGCTCTAAGTTCAGTGAGAGACCCTGCCTCAAAAAACAAGGTGAAGAGTGATTGAGGAAGACATTTTCCTCTGGCCCCCACATGCATGTGCACACAGGTACCTGTACCTGCTGATATACAAACACATATATGCATGTTCATCATATACACATAAAATGATTAAAAAATAAAGATAAAAAATTAAAAGTAAAATGAATGACAGGTATCCAGAGCAAGGAAAATCCATTCCCCAGATGACACCCCTCCAACTTTTTCTTGGTCACTGATAAGCAGCCATTTTATTGACTTTCAGTATTTTATGCACTTTCAGTAAAGACTAGGCTATTCATGGTGGGATCACATCATACGTGTTTGGGTTCTGGCTTCTTTCCCTCAACATTTATTTATAAGATTATGGTTACAAGCATTCATGAATACTCATTCTCATTTTTACATTCTGTTCTACTGTGTGTTTATATCAAATCATATTAACCTATCCAACTGGATTAGCATTTCAGGATTTCTGGTTGGGGCCATTGTTCACATTGCTGCTATGAAGATTTTTCTATATATGTTTTATGGCTTTATGCACACATATCTGCTGGCCATGATTGCCTATATTTCCTTAGTATTTATTTTATTTTTTTTACTTATTTGAATGTGTGTGGGAGGTGGGGAGTGGACACCAGGGTCTCTTGCCACTGCAAGTGAATGCCAGACATATGCAGCACTTTATGCTTCCAACTTTATGTGGGCAATGGGGACTTGAACCCAGATCAGCAGGATTTGCAAACAAGTACTTTTAGCCACTGAGCCACCTCCTAAACCTACCTTTTTTCTCCTTTTACTGTTACCAATTTTCCTAGGTGAATATATTCACTGAGTCTTTTAAAAACATCACTAAGGGGCTGGAGAGATGGCTTAGTGGGTAAGACATTTGCCTGCAAAGCCTAAGAACCCATGTTTGACTCCCCAGATCCTGTGTATACCCAGATGCACAAGGTGATGCATATGCAATGTCGTACATGTGCACAAGGTGGCACACGCGTCTGGAGTTTGATTACAGTAACTAGAGGCCCTGGTGCACCAATTCTCTCTCTCTCTCATAAAATAAGGCCAGTCTGTTGGACTTGCTCAAAAAAAAAAAAAAAAATCACTAAGAGCCAAGCGTGGTGGTGCACGCCTTTAATGCCAACACTTGGGAGGAAGAGGTAGGAGGATCACCTTGAGTTCAAGGCCACCCTGAGACTACATAGTGAGTTCCAGGTCAGCATGGACCAGAGTGAGACCCTTCCTCAAAAAAACAAAAACAAAAAGAAAGAAAGAAAAAAAATCACTAAGGAGCATTTTGGCTGTGTATATGGCAGGAGCTGAGTTTGATGAGCCCCCATTTCCAATAGCATCACTGCTGGGGTTGCTCTTCCTCTAGCCCTTTCTCCTCTTGTTTTGAAGTGAATTCCAGCTATTCTATCATCTTATTCCTAAATATTTCATTGTAGTTCAGTCTAAAAATGAAGACATAATACTACTATCACATGGAAGAAAGTTATCAGTAACTCTTCAAGTATTTAGGAAGTGTGTGTGTGTGTGTGTGTGTGTGTGTGTGTGTGTGTAGTATGCATGGTGTGGTCTATCATGTGTAGCAAATGCATATGTGTACAAATGTATGCAAAATGTATGTGCCTACAGAGGCCAGAGGAGACCCTCAAGTGTCCTACCCTATTGCTCATCCTTGGACTTCCTTGAGATGGAGTCTTTTTCTCACTCTGGAGCTGCTGTTTTGCATCAGTAAGCCCTGCTCAGGCCCTGATGCCTGGGAAGTGCTCTTAATCACTGAGCCATCTCCCAGCACTATTTTTATGTTTATTTGTTTCTGCATTTTTTATAGTTTGTTTCAGTCAGGATCTGAATAATGCCTATATGTTACAGCTGGTTGATATGTTCCTCAAGACTCTCTTTAATTTATTGGATAGCTTCTATGTCGTTTTCTTCTCCTGATTTGTCTGTTGCAAAAACCAAGTTGTGTTTGCTGCAGTTTTCTTATCAGCTGAAGTCGATGGTTGCATCTTCTTGGTCAGGTTCCTGAGTCCTCATCTTCTTTCATTGTCTTCCAGCAGGAATTGGTTCCCACACACACCATAGGTAGCTTTAAGTGTTGGCTCTACATCAAAAGATTGGCCTTTCGTTTGTGAATGAATGAGTCTGTGGATGTTCTTAATGTAAAATGACAGTGTTTGTATATAAACGATGTATATTCTCTCATATGCTTTATTTTTATAAGTTTTGAATACTTTTAAAATAAAAGAATTTTTGAAATCAGGTCTCATTTAACACAGACTACCCTGTTTAAATAAAATAAATGAAAACTCATGATCCTCCTATCTCAGCCTATTGAGTGCCATGATTACTGGCATGTACCAGGTTTCTTGGCCTGTCACGTATAGGTTTGTGACTTTATGCTCACATCTAGATTACTTATAATACTAGGACAATTTCTACATTACTTATAATACCTAATACCATGTCAATGCTGTGCATGTAGTTGTTATACTGTACCGTTGAAGGAATATCTGAAGCAAAACACCTTCAAGATGGTAAAGATCTGTACAGGCGTCAGGTCATATGCAGTTGTATCTCTGTTTCAGGTCCTCACTTGATGATAGACACGATGGTCAGTGTCTGATTCACTCAGTCATATGGAGCCTGCTTTTTTTTTGCATCAACACCAAACATGTGCTCCAATATACTAAAACTTTTAAGAAAGAATGAGATCCTCCACATCTTTTATAACTTGATATTTTCACTTCATGCATTCAGCACAACTTCCCATGTTGTTCCTTTTATAGTGTTGCTGAAACTAAAAAAAAAAAAACAAACTCTTTTAATCAAGGAATTTGAAAACATTTATTCATCAATCTTTTGATGTAGAGCCAACACTTAAAAGCTTGTTTTTATTATGAGTTAATTGTTTGAAGGACCAAAATTTGTATTTCTGATATAAATCACGTTCACAATGCATCCTCTATAATTTTGATTTTTTTGTTTTGGTTTCTTTGAAGTATAGCAAAAATGAAAACACTTGTTGGAGTTCAAAGTTCTAGAGTTTTTAATTTGTCCTTTTTCTCCTTTGTACAATTTTCTCACATATAATTTCATTGAAACGTTGGCCTTTACTAAATCTATAGATTATTTGGTTTAATTTATTTCTTTCACAGTGCTGGGAATTGAACCCAGGGCCCCCCACACGCTAGGCAAGTGTTCTGCCTCTGAGCTACATTCCTAGCTTGTTGGCTTGGTTTTTAAATACTCATCAGCTTTACATTCATATTTCTTCAGTTTGTGTAATATTTAATTGACTATACATTAAGAGCTTTACTTACTATACATAAAAAGACTTACTGGCAAATCTAGTGTTACCTGGTTAAATTAGCTGTGCTTTTCCCAAGTTTATATGTGGAAGTTCAAACCCTCAGCATCTCAGAATGTTATCTCATTTGTAACCAGGGTCATTGAAGATGAAATTTATGGTAAGGTGAGGTCATATTGGAGCAGGATGGACTCTTGATCCAACATGGCCAGTGTCCTTTTGTAGGGGGAATTTTGAAGATAGACACACATGGACAGTGATGGTTGAGATCACACTGCCGGAAGCCAGAAGATCTTCCCCAGAGCTGTCCTTCAGAGGAGCATGGTCCTATTGACATTTTACTCTTGGATTTCATTGCACAATTTTTTTTTTTTTAAAGAAATCTTTCCTGCTAATCACAATTAGGATCCAGAATTTAGAGTCTGACTTTACTGGATTCTGAGGTGTAACCTTCATGGCAGGAATGGAGATATTTTAAAGAAACACTGTGCTCCTCCTGGTTAGCAGATGACTAAAACAATGGACCTCAAGAAATTGGAATTTCCCCAGGAGTTTCATGCTGAGAGAAGGAAAAGACTGAAGCCTGGTCCCAACCAGAGAGGGAACTTGTCTTTGGAAAAGAGATTTCACACAGTGCTGACAATTTGTTAAACCATATTACACCAGGTACTGGAGCCCAGACAATGATGATTGGTGGGACCACACCTGGACCAGGACTGCTTAGTTATGCACACATCATGACCTCTGAGTGTAAAGCTCATGTAAGAACCCTGAAGATGGACTTGGCAGGGTCAGGGGAGTGTCACTAGACATCTTAATTTATTCCTTTTCCCAATGTGGCCATGTTGAGCAAATCACCTTTCTCAGCTTTTTGCTGTTTATTTGTTCTTTCAGTTGGCTTATTGAGGACTGGTGCCCAAGCCCCTCTTCACACTGCTCTTCCTGTTTTCTGGAATCATGCATGAAACCTGTCCCTTTAGTTTCCCTTATGATAGTCTGGAGGCATCACTGATCGTGTTCCAGAACAAAACATAGTGACATACAAAAATATTGCCTTTCTCCCCTGCCTTTGACCACAGGGCATGACTGTGGTGTGCCGTGGCTTTGTGTGGCCTTTCCCAGTAGAGATGCGTGGAGCTGGTGCTGTGGGAGGGGACTAGAGTCTGCCTGCATGGAGCTCCCAGGTGTCCTCTTAGCTGCCTGGGTTTGCCCCCTGTTTTTGTTTCTTTTTATATTGTCTGGACTTTTCATGTATTTCCATTGAGGCTTATGAATGAAAAATACAAAACCCTAAGAATAAATGAAAACCAGAAAAATAAATGAAACCCAAAAATTAAAAAAAAAAAAAAAACCCAAAGCGGTGGGTAAGAAAAGACAGATGCTTTAAAAGTGTCAGTGGAGAGCTCCTCTCCCCTCATGCTACCTGTTGGATGGACGATCCTTGAGTGTCCCCTTAGTGGTACAAAGAGAGTGGTGATGAGTTTGTAATGGGAGTCATGGGATTCCTTGTCAATATGCCAATTGTTACAGTCAGATTTGCATTGCTGGCAGAAATCACCTGACCAAGAGCAACTTGTGGGGAAAAAGGGTTTATTTTATCTTACAGATTTGAGGGGAAGCTCCATGACGGCAGGGGAAAACGATGGCATGAGCAAAGGGTGGAAATTACCTCCTGGCCAACATCAGGTGGACAACATCCAGCAGGAAAGTGTGCCAAATACTGGCAAGAGAAAGGTGGCTATAATACCTATAAGCCTACCCGCAGAATACACTGCCTCCAGGAGGCTTTAATTCTAAATTGCCATCAACTAGGGACTGGCCATTCAGAACACCCAAGTTTATGGAGGACAGCCGAATCAAACCACCATCCCAGTATATATCAACATGCTAATAAATTTGGACTAACCCCAGATCCTTGTCTTGTGAATTTAAAGAATTAAAATCCACAGTCCAGAGGGTGAGTCTTAGACAGTCTTTATTAGATTAAAAGAAGGAAACAGAGTGTAGAGAGCTCTTGCCATGTGACAGGCAGGAGGGGTAAAAAGCTTGTAGGAGTCCTCTCCCTCTGTCATCCCAGCCTAACTAGGCTGAGGTGAGGGGTCCTTACTGGAATAGGGGCCGGGAGGTTCAGGAAAGATGAACAGCCAAAACGAGGCAGTGTTCATCTGTTAAGCATCTATTGATAATTTTATTGTAGTGGGCTTTACCCACAGGCTGAGGTGAGTCTGAGAGAGGGCTGGTGGATCTGGGTCAAGGGGCTGGCTGTGAAGAGGTCAGCACACCTGAGTAGGGGACAAGAGAGCTGACTGGAGGAGACTGGATTAGACATTGAACTCTAAACAGGTGCTAAGCAGGTGCTGTGACCTCTCTTTGATTCCCTCTTTGGGCCCTCTCCTGACTGGCTGTCTGACAATAAAGCTACCTCACTAATACCCCTCAGGCTGGCCATAAGCACCCCGAAACAGGCTTCCGTTTAATAGTCCTGTGCAGAGGAAACTTTTCAGTGGACTGTGCGAGTCCCAAGGTGGTTCTGTGATGGTGCATTCATATTTGATATTTCTCTGGCAAGAAACTCTAAGTGCCTGGGTGCTGGCTTTAAAATGTCTCAGTTGGATGCTGTTACCTGATTAAATATTACATGCTGATGAGGTGAGTCAAAGGTTCTCTTCGGATGGCCTTATGCCTGGGGTAAGAGGAAGGTTTCTCTCTTTCTCTGTCTCTCTTTCTCAAGATCCTCTTGGAAATTGGCTGACCCAGAGATTCAGCCTAATGACATTTGAACAGCCAGCTCCTGGAAAGCAATAGAGTGTCATGTCTCCAGGTCTGCTGAGGTATGGAGGTGGATGCCCACTTGGCAACTGACTGTATTTTTTTTAAAGAGCCATTCCAAATACAGCTTGTACATGCGGATAAATATGAGAGCAGTGTTAGAGTCTCAGAGCTCCCTTCCCATTCCCCTCTCCCTTACCATCCAGCCCAAACTCAACAGGGGATCTACCCAGCCTGGCATCTTGAGAGCTTGTTTGGAGGTTTTAGCGGGGGAGTGCAGCTACGCGTATACCCTTGACGGAAGACTGATCCTCCTCTATTTGGAGGAGGTTGTCCTCTTCAACCTACTGAGCATGCAGCTTCAGGCGGGACACACATGGAGCAGTGAGGGAGGAAGGGGACACCCACTGTTGCAGTCCGGTCCTCATTGCTGGTAGAAATCACCCAACTAAGAGCAGCTTCTGGGAAAAAGAGATTTATTTTGGCTTATAGGTTCGAGGGGAAGCTCCACGATGGCAGGGGAAAACGATGGCATGAGCAGAGGGTGGACATCACCCCCTGGCCAACAGAAGGTGGACCACAGCAACAGGAGGGTGTGCCAAACACTGGCAAGGGGAAACTGGCTTTAATACCCATAAGCCGGCCCCCAACAATACCCTCCCTCCAGGAGGCGTTAATTCCCAAATCTCCATCAGCTGGGAACCTAGCATTCAGAACACCTAAGTTTATGGGGGACACCTGAATCAAACCACCACACCCACCTAGCCAGCTATCAGCCATATCAACCCTGGCGACCAGTGGGGTGACAGACATTGCAGCCAGATCACCCTCACATCCCTGGCTCCTTTTCTTAGCACAGCCCACACCTCCATAAGGCCCTTCCCTTCACTGGTCAAATCACCCTGCTTCAAGGGCATGAGCACAAAAGTCCCAGACACCATTCCTTCGTTCTGTTTGCTGGCCCTGTTTCTTAAAACAAGGTATATGCTCTGTTCTCCGTCTCAGACAATCTCTGTGTCTGCCTCAACCTCCTGTCTGCTTTCCTTTTTACATCTGTACTTCTGGGCTGACAGCACTGCTGTCCACCATGGATTCCTCTGGTTCTTGCCCCTCTCCCTTTTCCTAAAACTCCTGCTCTCAGCCATTAACAGTAAATAACAAGTTTCTTGATGGAATATCTGCTTCTAGCATTCAAGCAAATAGTTCACCAACTTTGGAAATGGGAGTCCCACTGTATAAAACCACAGGAAGCAGGCCTGTTCTACTGAAGGTCAGTCTGCTCACTTGGAAATGGGATGTTGTGTGTGAGTATGCTTCAGATCTGTCCCCTTCCTTCTGTTAGGCCTGTGGTTCCACAGCTGAGGCTGCTAGTCTGCTGGACGATGGCCAGGTCCCTCTAGCATAGACAGACACTGGGGACTACATGCACTGCTCACCTCCACAGGACTGTGATGAGGCCACCAGCTGAGCGCTGCCCTGCCTCAGGCCCTGAGCTTGAGCATTCTCCTGGGGGTCTCATTTCTCATTTCCATGTCTGTTCAGAGTTCATCTACTTTGAGAGATTATCTCCCATTTCAACCTCCACTTCCTTGTTTCATTGTCCTTTATATCAGGCATCCTAGTATTATAGTAATACTGTGATAGAAACTAGGAGTAAGTTAGCCCCCATTTTGTAGGTAGGTAGTTAGGTTTACAGGCCCTAAAAGAATATCACTAATTAGAAGTCTGGAGAACAGAGTTCAGTGACTAAATTCCAAAAACCCTGACTCATCATGACTTGCCAAGATGTTGGCGACCACCAACCCTTGTGCCTTTGTTATTTTTTTCATTAAGAGCTCTTATATACACACAAAATAGCTCATTGAGTTTATCCAGACTTGATGCCTAATTTCTATCCCTAAGGGTCCCTGAGGGTTTAAGAACCCCTGTGCGCTCAGTCACTAGGCAGTTAGGCTCTCAAGGACCCTCCTAGCTCAAGTTTTGGAGGTTTCTACTTTACTTGATCAGAATATAAGTTGTGTTTATCTTGCCCTTCTGGTTTGTCTACACTTGTCAGTCCTGTGTGGGTTGTAATAGTGAACACGAGAGAGCCACTGGCTTGGGGAGTTCTAGTGACTGCTGAGTGCCTGGCACTCTAACACCTAAGCTAAGCTGAAAGAGAGCTGAGAAAGGCTCATATGCTCTGAAAACCTGAAACATCTGCTATTTCATTTCCCATAGCTTCAGTAACTTACAGTCTGCAATATTAAGTTGAGAACCCAGAAGAAAACAATTGAAGTTCTCAAGCTGTATACTGTTCTGTTCAGGAGGGTGTGATGAAATCTTGCTCCATCTGGCTTCCTCCCATGCAAGATGTGAGCCAGCCCCTTTGTCCGGAGTCCCCATGCCATAGAAACTACCTGCCTGTTAGCTGTCTCTGCTATCAGATTGGCCGGTGTGGTGTCACAGTGCTTGTGTCCAAGTAAGCCCAATGTTTTTACGATGCTGGTGGCTTTATTACACTAGAGTGTTACAGTTCTGTATTATTAGCTATTGCTCATCTCTTGCTGTGTTCAATTTATAAACGAAACTTTATCATAGGTATGTGTATAGGAAAACATTATAATATATGTAGGGTTTATTACTATCTACAGTCTCAGACCTTCACTAGGAATCTTGAAACATTCCCCCTACTGCCCCTAAATAAGAAAAAACTGCATAGGAAATATTTATCTTCTCAGAATCTAAACATCTTGAGGGGGTGGGGCTAACTGATCAGTTCCTCAGTACTCCTCAGAGCCTAGAATGGTGCTGTAGTACAAAGCGAGTGATGAGTACATATCTGCTGGCTAGATGAGCCACACCCCAGCCCTGTGCTGGCTTCTGCTCTCTTCTCTGAGCCCACCTCCAGCTTATGCCCTCTCTCAGTCTGTGTAGCCTCACTGGCTGGGCACACAGGCTCCAGCCTGATCTTCCAAGTCCTTGCCCATGCTGCCTGCGCAGGCATTGGCCTTTTCTGACAGAATGCACTAGCTAGGCCCCTGCCTTATTCTCCAACTCAGCACCCTCAGATCTTGCCCTTGAAGCCCTCTCCTCACTTTTCCAAATGCACAGTCCCCACTCTAAGCATCCCTTCACTCTCTTTTACTATGGTTGTCGAATGGTGAAACCCCAGGTCTAGTTTTAGTGTTTGCTGGGCACTTCTGGTGTCTACGTCCAGCAGTGGACTGCTCTTGGAACTGCATCACCTGGACTCACTTTCCCTGTGTTATTTCCTGCTCTCCAATGACACTCATGTTTCCTTCAGCCCTGACTGTCCTCAGCACATTGCATTCCTATGTCCTCCTGTCTTCTCGTGACTCAACTCTACAGAGCCCTTCTCCACCAGCCTGTGACTTAGCTCTTCTCAGAGAACTTGGATGAGATCATGGAAAAGCCAATGTGTCCCCCTGAATTGGCAGTTTTTCACTAGGGTTACATATGCACATAACTTGGTGTTTGTGCTCTTTGGATTCTTTCTCCAAGTTGAATGATTTGTCAAAAGATATGATCATTTTCAAAGGTATAGGAAGAGTTAACAATCTACCAAAAGGTCTCAAATGACTTATGCCACTCTGAGTAGTGTGATAAGCATTTAAAAAAACTGCATTGTGGAGGCTGGGGAGAGGGATCATCAGTTAAAATACTTCTTGTACAAGCATGAAGACCTGAGTTCAGAACCCTATCACTCATGTTAAAGCTAGGAATAGTGGCATGGGCTACTTCCCAGCTCTGGGGAGGTAGAGACAGGGGCATCTCTGGGTTAACTGACTAACTAGTGGAGCTGAATTTGTGAGCTCTAGGTCCAGTGTGAGATCTTGTCTCAAAAAATAAGGTCAAGAGTGGTTAAGGAAGATGGTGATATCTGGCCTCCACACACACATGTATACATACATTTGCCCATATACATATGAACAAACACAGAGAGCATGCACACCACACTCACACACCTCAAAAAGAGGAGCCTGACCTGTTAAAAATATGGGCATCACTTTCTTTTGGTATGTTTCTGATTACTGGGGAGACTGACGATTTTCCCATTTGTTTGTTTCCTTTTTTGAGGGATTTATCTATAAAATAGCATTGTCTAGTTAGATCTCTTAGCTCCTTTTTATTCTAGACTCCTCCGCAGCAAAACTTTACTTTTTAAAATTTTTGTTTTGTTTTGTTTTTCAAGGTAGGGTCTCACTCTAGCCCAGGCTAACCTAGAATTCACTATGTAGTCTCAGGATGGCCTCAAACTCACGGCAATCCTTCTCCCTCTGCCTCCCAAGTTCTGGGATTAAAGACATGTGCCACCATGCCCTGCCTGCAGCAAATCTTTGTACAGAACCCTGTACACTGGGATTTATTAAGACATTTGGTTTGAGGGAATTTGTCATTTGGAGGAGGTCATCTGTTCACAAATAATCATCATCTAGTCACATACTTTTGCTAAGGGAGCACTAAGGCTTGGAGAGAGGAAGTTTGCTCACATGAGTTCTCATAGCAATGGGAGCTGATGGGACAAGTGCCACAGGTCTCTCAGCACCCAGAGACAAATGTATCCTTTGTCATTCCACATTGGGTTCCTGTTGTTTGGAGTATCATGGAAACTCTTTTACATTAATATGCTTTGTTGAATGTAGAATCCAGTGGTTGAATTTTTTTAATAAAGTTATAATTGCAAGCATGACGGGCATACCTTCATTTCTGTTTTGCAAGGAATATATATTCATATAAGATATGCAGAAACAAAAAAAGGTTTGTGTTTATCTACAGATAACTCTGTTTCTAAACTTCTTAATTGTTATTTTTTCAAAGCTGCAAGCATACTGTATTACCACATAAAATGTAGGCATTGCAGTATGACCCAGAAGAAAACAGATTTCTAGATCCTCTGGCTGTGAAACATTTACCCACTAGGCTCTTGTGTATGGAAGTTATTTAAAACTTTTTATTATAATAAATGAGACTTAAAAAGTAGGCTTCTCATTTAAATAGTAGCCAGACATTCAAACTTGGAGCTGTAGGGAAATTAGAATAGACGTGATCTCAAATCTACCTTGGGTCTGGAGTTGTTATGATCTCGAAATTACCTTGGGCCTGGAATTGTAATAATCCTTAATCTACCTTGGGCCTGGAGTTGTAATGATCAATGATGAGTTGGAATTTTTTTGTTTGGAAGAAGCTTTTGATTTTTTGGCTCATGTCACTTACCTTTTGGGCTCAATAAAGAAGTGGAGGTGGAAAACATACAGAAACCTATGCCTGATAAAAACCCACTTATTAATAATAGTAACATGTTTGTATTTCTGCATTTGCCCCCAAAGAACATAATTACGCCTGAATAAATGCTCATTTCTGGACCTCATTCACATGTCTTGTTTAGGGCATACAAGTTTTATCAAGCACTTAGCAAACACTCTGAAATTTGGGGTCTACGTGAGAGAAAGAATATTTCCTTCTATAAGGAATGAACTGTCTCTAATGGAGGAGACAGCATATATTTTTTCACTGAGTCAATAGTCTAGGGAACATATAAACCAAGTAGGTGTTAGTATTCAATGTTAGGGAAGTCAGCTGGGCCCCTCAAATTTTAATTTTGAAGGAATAATGGAGTCTTTGATAGGTGAAAGAATGGCATTGGCAATCCTCAGAGGGGTCATGAACAAGGGATGTTTTGGTGGCCTGGAAACTGGCTGGATTGGCTATAGTAACTGTCTGCTACTATTTTACTGTGTGCTGAGCATGTTGCTAAGGTCTTATCAAATATTAATGAATAATACTATTATCTCCATTTGATAGATGAGAAAATTAAGGTCCAAGGAAACTAATAATTTATGAAATTACACTGCATGATGAGTCAGACATGAAATTTGATTTCAGATTTATGTGATTATGGTGATTATTCATTTAACATGTGTTGCAGTCTGGTTCACATTGCTGGTAGAAATCACCCAACCAAGAGGAGCTTCTGGGAAAAAGAGGTTTATTTGGCTTACAGGCTCGAGGGGAAGCTCCACGATGGCAGGGGAAAATGATGGCATGAACAGAGGGTGGACATCACCCCCCGGCCAACTTAAGGTGGAACACAGCAACAGGAGGGTGTGCCAAACACTGGCATGGGGAAACTGGCTATAAAGCCCATAAGCCCGCCCCCAACAATACACTCCCTCCAGGAGGCATTAATTCCCAAATATCCATCAGCTGGGAACCTAGCATTCAGAACACCTAAGTTTATGGGGGACACCTGAATCAAACCACCACATTCCGCCCCTGGCCCCCATAAACTGATATCCATACATGATGTAAAATACAATGCTTTCAGTCTTACTTTAAAAGTCCCCATAGTTTTTATCAATCTCAATGATGTTCATTTATCCCCATAATTCAAGATCTTTTAACTGAGCCATAATACCCAAAACATAACCTCAAAAAAAACCCAGAATGGCACAGAATAAATATTCACACTGCAAAAGATGGCATTGGCATAGCAAATAAACATTCAACCAATACAAGATTTAAAATAACTAGGGCAAACATCAAACTCTATAGCTTCAAGTCCAGCAACTCAAACCAGTGACAAATCTTCAAGTCCATTAATTCTAACCAGCAACAAGTCTCTGGCATTCCAATTCCGCCCCTCCAGCTAGGCTACTCACAGTCCTGGAAAACTTCATCGGAGCCGGCAGCTCCTCGGCAGCCATCTCATGGTCCCGGCATCTCCACTGGGTCTCCACTGCAAGCCATGGTTCATCCTCATGGCCCCATGGGGTCTCTATGCAGGTAACAGGCAAACCCGCTTCACACTACCCATGGCCACTTCCAAAACACAAGACCGTGTTGCAAACTCAATGACCCTCTTATACTCCACAATACCAGGTAGGGTGCCAATTTGTTAATCCAGGGGGGATTAAAGCAGACTTTGAAGAACAGGACACTCCTTGAGCACTCAGACCCCTTCAAAAGAGTTGACATTCTTCTTGTTGCCCCAGCGCAGGTCAGCTAGCCCAGTCTCAAAGGTTGTAATCTCTCAGTTGCAGCTGAATGGGCAACAGTTCACCCAAAGATTTTCCTTTCTGTGCCATATCCCTCTGCACACACCAGTTCATTTCTACGCTAAGCAACCCTGCACAACTTCTCAGGACATGGGCACAAGAGCAAGCTTCTCACACAAACTGCTAGCCCAGTCCAGGCACAGCTCTTTCTCACCCTCATAAGCCAAACCTCACAGTCCATAGTTCTTACTGCATTCAGGTCTTAGAGCTCAGACCAGAATAGTCCATTAAGCTGTACTTACAGCACTGCAAGGCATCTCTTAGGCCAAGGTTTCAACTCCTTCCACTTTCCTCTTGAAAATCAGCTCCAAAAGGCCGAAGCCACACAGTCGGGTGTCTAGCAGCAACCCCACTCCTCGGTACCACTTTACTGTTGCAGTCTGGTTCACATTGCTGGTAGAAATCACCCAACCAAGAGGAGCTTCTGGGAAAAAGAGGTTTATTTGGCTTACAGGCTCGAGGGGAAGCTCCACGATGGCAGGGGAAAATGATGGCATGAACAGAGGGTGGACATCACCCCCCGGCCAACTTAAGGTGGAACACAGCAACAGGAGGGTGTGCCAAACACTGGCGTGGGGAAACTGGCTATAAAGCCCATAAGCCCGCCCCCAACAATACACTCCCTCCAGGAGGCATTAATTCCCAAATATCCATCAGCTGGGAACCTAGCATTCAGAACACCTAAGTTTATGGGGGACACCTGAATCAAACCACCACAACATGTAAATGAGATATTTTAAGAAAAAAAGAGTAATGTTGTCAGTAATGATAGCATTAGGACAAGTATGACCGGGAACTGCTGGGACAAATTGAGATGTACATTTGATTACTGTAACCCCCCCAAACCTGTACTCACTTTGATAAGAATTGGAAGGGCACAATATGTATAGCTTAAAGACAACTAAGGGAGTTCAAGGAAAGGGGCTGTAGGTAGATTAATGGAGACTGAAGAGCTTGTAGGTAGATTAATGGAGGCATTGGAATGACTGAAAATAGATTAATGGAGATCATGGAAGAACTGTAGTTAGAAAATGGAGGCCATGGAAGGACTGTAGGTGGGTGAATGAAGGTCGTGGAAGGATTGTAGGTCGATTATGGAACACCATGGAAGGACTATAGGTAGATTATAGGAGGTAATGGAAGGACTGAAGTTAGATTAATGGAGGTCAAGGAGGCATTGTGGCTATATTAATGAAGGCCATGGAAGAGCTATAGGTAGATTCATCTGGCAGTATTGTTAGTTGTTACAAAGCTGGTAAGATTGTTTGATTATTTAAGGCGGTATCTTCCAAATTGTTCAATATTCTATGCTTTGCCCAACAATCACTTCATTTTAGCGTCTATAGATTCTTATTTCTTCAGACTCAGTTCAATTGTTTCAATCTTGACTATTCCCCAAAGGCCCATGTGGTCAAAGTCTTTGTCTCTTAGTTGTTGCTCTTGAGAAATGATACAAACTTAAGAGTTGGAGCTTAATAAGAGGTCTTTAGGTCTTTTGGGGTATAGCCTTAAAGATGATTGTGGGACAGTGGCCCTTTCTGTTCTTATTTCCTTTCTTGCTGTGATTTGAAGGTATGTCTTTTCATGTTCTTCCACCATGGGGTTCCTTATCACAAGCACAAGCAACTGGAACCTCTATGTGAGTGAAAACACACCTTTTATCTTTATAAAGTCATTTTTTCTGTGTTACAGTCAGTTTTGCATTGCTGTACAAATATCCAACCAGAAGCAGCTTATGAGAGAAAGGGTTCATTTCAGGCTTACAGAATCAGAGGATGTTTCCTCAGGCTAGTAGAAGCTGAGTCACTTCTGTAGATCCAAGCCACAAGATGCCATCAAATAGCCAGGAAGCATCAACAACCAGAGTTCCCACTAGCTCTTCACACACTTAGTAAGGCTGGACTAAAGATCTACTCCCCAGTGACATGCCCCCTAAGCAGGGATCTGCCTGCTAGAGACTCAAGTTGCAAACTCAATCTTGATTTAAAGAAAAAAGTGCCTGAATCTATGGGGCCACAAATTCAAACCACGACATTCTGGTAATTTTTATAGCAATGCAAAGCTGACTAATACAGTCACTATCATGGTGGTTCTATTTCATTTCTTTATTTTTGCTATGTCAGGAGCACTGTGGTTACTGTGTGACAGAAATGGGGAAAGCTGCAGATCTCCATATTTCCCAAGAAACTGATGGCAAATTTGTAAGTGTTCTAAGTAGAGCTGCTTGTTCTGTGGGAGTAAAGCAAATAAGGTTGGAGGTATGGAGCTGCAGAAACCCCAGGGGAATAGCTTTGTGGTTCTGGTTTCCTGGAAGACCTGCTCTAGCCAGGCATTCTCAGGGAGGCTCACAGGTGGTAAGATTCAGGGATTTAACATCATTCCTGTCTATTCCACATTGGCCATAGCTTCCATTCCAGAGTTAACATATAGGTGCATAAAGAGAGCCTCCAGAGAGTGGCCTGTTTATGTTGAAATTGAAAAAAGGTGGTCTTGGGCAATTAGATTCCCTGTCTCTTTTATTTCCTTCTCCCCTTCACTCTTCCTTTCTTATACCGGGAAAATATAAGGTCTGATCATATTTGGGCCAACTAAACACTTTTGGGGGCTAAAGAGATGACTCAGTGGTTAAAGGCAGTTGCTTGCAAAGCCTGACAGCCCAGGTTTGATTCTCTAGTACCCACGTAAAGCCAAATGTACAAAGTGGCACATGCATCTAAGTTTGTTTTCAGTGGCAAGAGGTCCTGGCACACCCATTCTCTGTGTTTCTCTCTACTTGCAAATAAATAAATAAATAAATAAAACATGTTGGGGGATAAAATTAGACCAGGCCATATATATGTTAGGAATCTTAGACTCTAAAAAAGGTAAGTGACTGTCTCAACAGTATAAAATAGAGAACCAAGACTAATCTCCAAATTTGTCTTCTCCCAGTCTTACCCTCTTACTAGCTGTAAACAAATGTTTTGACATTATTTATCTTGGATTGATAAGGCCTGAGAACTCTATGTTCATGACCTTATGCTATGTTTACCATCGTGGCCACCACATTTGGGACTTATCCTGTATAATTAGATTCTGTTCCAAGCACTTTACATGGGCTCTTTGTATTGCCTAGAGTAACATGCAAGGTTGGTACTATTTCTGTGTTCGCAGATAAAATTTTAAACAGAGTTCAAGGGGATGGCTCAGGTCCCTCCACATGCTCAGGGTGGGTGGCAAGGGTGGCATCAGTGTCAGAATTCATTCAGAGGTGCTGAGTGGAGAGCCCTGAGTGTCTGCATGACAGCTGTCCTGCGTGAACTCCTGCCCACCATCTGTTCATTGAGCATTCCTAAGCAGCTTCTTCAGCAGTTCTGGGCTCAGGTCCCTCTGCAAGACTGCAGGGAGGCTCCTGAGAGGAGGCCACTGGACCCGCTTGTTATCTGATAACACTCACAAGACAGCTGTGGTGGTTTGAATCAGATACCTCCCTCCCATAAACTCATGTATTCTGCATGCTTGGTCCCTGTATGATGGCAATTTAAGAGGTGGAGCCTTGTTGGTGGGGTGGACTTAAGGGTATTAAAACCAGCTCACCCTGGCTAGAGTTTGATACAATCTACTTCTTTTCTTTTCTACCTGCTGTGGCAGAGGTGATGTCCAGCCTCTGCATATGCCATGCTTTGCCCTGTCATCATGAAGCTTCCCCTCAAGATTGTAAGCCAAAATAAAAACTTTCTTCCCATCAGCTGCTCTTGGTCAGGTGCTTTGTCCCAGGAGTGACAAGGTAACTGCAGCAGTAGCACGCACTCTGTTTCTGAGGTGAAGTCTTGCCTTTAGGTGAAGAAGCTGTGTTCCTGAGTTTCTGCCCTTTGTCATTGTTGAAGCTAGCCACGCAGCTTGCTGGTGCTGGACGCAGGGGAGGAGGCCAGTTCTGCATGATTCCAAGGTGCACGCTTCTGCCCCTCAAACCTGCCTGAAGCACGGAGCTCAGTGTGTGGTTAGTGGTGCATAGAAAGTAGTCTTTTCTCTTTCCCTCTCCTCTACAGCCCTCTAGGAAGTATGGAATGGGAAGAGCCAGTTAAACCTGTGGAGCAGGACCTGGACAGACCAGGACAAGGGATGATAGTTCTTAGAGATTTGTGACAACTGATGTATGGTTAGGGAACATCTTTCACCAACAAACAAACAAACAAACAAACAATAAAACTATCTCTCCATCCTCCCTGTATCTATAGGGCTTAATTTAAGGAGACATAGGTTTGTTCGACATAGTTACCAGCAGTAGTTGTTAGATTTTATGGCAAATAGTCCACTGTATACTGGGTACTGAAATGATGTGAAAATCACTCCAGGTCACATTTCCTCTATAGACTATAATAAAATCTTATTTACCTTATAGGAACAGAAATTTTTCACTTTATAGTGTTAGGAACCATATTTCTCTTTTGGAGGGGATTGGAGTTGAGACGAATATGGAAGAATATGTCAATAACATTATTTTTTAAGATTAAAAGGTTAAAAAATATTCAAATGAGCTCAAAGTATATACAGGACCCCCTGTCCTTCCACCACACACCACACGCCTGTCCCTAAACAGGCGAGCCTTTGGCACATACACAAAAATGGAGCTTAACCGAGTCATACTTCTGCAGCTCTGTAGTTGACATCCTGTGATATTCCTTAGATCAGAACAGGTAATTTGAACCACATGTCTTTTTCTGCAAGGCCTTCCAGGGATACTCTTCCTCATGATGAACAAAGATAAAAGCTGTAAATGGAAGTATGTTCTGTGGGGACTTTTAGGGGAGGATGCATACATGGGTTCTACAGGGAGTCTATGAGTACTGTGGTGGTGGGTCTTGACCTGCTCAGCCTGAGCTTGCTGTGGGCTGTAATCCTAGGCTTCTTGACCACAGGCCATGGAGAAGCTGCTTCCTATAGCTCAATGCCAGAGAGGCCTCTCAGCCCCAGAACTTCCTGAAAAGTGACCTTGCTGAGGATTTCCAGCTCCGGGAGACTTCAGAAGCTTTCTAAATGCAATGGCAACCTCAGAGTACCCTTTAAAGGATTCAAGGGTAGCCAGTAACTGTGGATTCGTGCCACATGCTAAGTGGATCCAGCTAAAGTACATCACCATCCATGGATGTGGGTGACGGGCAAGCCCGTGGCTGGCAGCCTGGTCCCAGGTGCTACCACATGTATAGCCTCCTTGGCAGCAATGCTTCCTTGTTCCTTGGAAGGCAAGTTAGTCCCATTATTAGTTTAGTATATACCAATGTGCAGGGAGAAGCACTCGGTCAGCAAGAGGAGAGGAACTGAATGCAGACATGTGCTGTCCAGAAGGCAAAAGCACAAGAGTGTTTGAATTAGCATCATCGGATATGTCTTTCTTTGTCACTCAGGCTGGCCTCAAATTTTTAAGCTGAGGTGATCTCCTCCCTTAGCCTGATGAGAGCGAAGATGTCAGCTATGCATTGTTGTACCCAGATTCAGGTTAGATTTTAGATAAAAGGAAAGAGGCTTTCCCTGGCCCAAATACTTGGTTATAAACTCTGAGTCAGGGGCATACCTGCTAAACCTGACTTGGCTTCTAAATGTCTGAAGCATCTACCTCCGATTAAAGGTGAAACCAAAGGGCTGTTAGGTTGGTCTGGGATCTGAATGGTTTTCACCAAGCCTTTCACTTGCATCATTATGGGGAACTGTGGTTCAGGAACAAACCACAAGCCCCAAACCCTAAATTTGTGTCTGTAATTTAACCAAAGAACTGGATAAACCAGACTGAGAAGGATGATTTTCCTTCTTTCTTTCTTTTTTTTTTGAGACAAGGTCTCATTCTAGCCTATGCTAACCTAGAACTCACTTTCTAGCACAGGCAGGCCTTGAGTTCACGGGGTCCTCTTACCTCCACCTTCTGAGGGGTAAGCCTGTTAGGAGTCACATTGCCCAAAGTTGTTGTTTTGTGTAGTTCTGGGGTTTCAACCCAGGGCCTTGTGCATGCTAGGTAAGCACTCTACCGTTGAGCTATACTCCCAGCCCTAAGAGTTGTTAATGATGTTTCACATCCCTGATCTGAAACAGTGCTGCTCTGAGATGTTTGCTTGGTCATACCTGCTGCTCTGATAACATTTCTTATGTACATAATGGCAAACTTGGACAGATAGAGTGATAGTTTTCTATTTCAACTTAGCCACATTAATGTACTCAGTCACTTAATCTGACATCAATCTGTGATGGTGTAGATAAAGTTAACACCTGTGATTAATTCTATGTAATTAGGTGCTATGCTTTAAGCCAGGGCCTTGCACATTATGATTCCACTGAGCTATGTCTGAGCCTACTACAAGTTGAGTTTTAAGAAAGGCCACTTGCTCTTCATTATGTGGATAGGATTCACATGTTAGTCAAAAACTTTATAGCCAAAGCCTGAGCATTCTCAAGGGAGAAGATACGCTGCCCTACATTGTGGCATCAACTGCTGCCTGAATTGCCAGCCTGCCCTGTAGATTGCAGACTTGCCAGCAGCCATAATGACTTGAAGTAAACCTCTATCTATCTGTCTCTGTGTCTACAGTCATGCTTCTCCATCTTTTAGTTCTCTTCATGATCCTGTCTTTCTGGAGAACTCAGATGGATGTGGGCAGTTCTTCTTAGGCTCTTTCTAATCAGAGAGGCAAATGGACCTCTGAATCTTGAGTCTGACCAATGAATGCTATTTCTGAAGTGTTCACACTGGGTGAACATTGCAACTTTGTGACTCTGTGAGGAGGCCTATGGATTGGAAGTAAGATGCCTGGCACAATTTTGCCGTTATATTTTGTCTATTTTTTTAAGGTGCTGGGGTTTGAACCCAGCAGGTTGCATATGCTAGGTAAGCAGTCTACCACTTGGAACTCACTACGTAGCACAGGCTGTCCTCAAAATCACCGTGAACTTCTAGATTCAGCCTCCCCAGATCTGGATTACAGCATGATTCAACTCACCCAGCTCATTAAAAATAATTTATTTCTCATGGCTCAAGTCCAGTGTAGAGGGCGAGGGGTTAGTCTGATTCCATGTGCCTAACCTACCATTCTCCCATGCTCCTGGGTTTTAGAATTCACCATGGGATCCTCCATCTTCATCAGAGAGATAGAAAAAGTGGACAAACACTGGAGGGTATTGTGGCGGTTTTAGAGTCTGTATAGAATGCCACAAGGATATGTCTGTTCATGTTCTGCTGACCATAATTCACATCACAAGGTCCCACCTAATGTAGGGACTATGAGGAACAGAATTGTGCTGTGGGCCAAGAAAGAAGAGGCAATGCACAGAGCTGAAAAGTCCTCATATTCTGTGTTTGCTGAGGGAGTGGGACAAGAGCTATCTAGATTTGTGTTTGTTGAGACTTAAGAGGTTCTGCTTGATTTCCCTGTTTGGGAAAGTATGATGGCTCACTTACAGTTGCAGTGCTTAAGAGGTGAAGATGGATTTCCAGGGTCAAGCGGGTTAGTTAGACTAGCCAAATTGGCAGACTCTGGGTTCAAGTAAGAGACACTGCTCAAGAAGTGACAGAAAAATTGAGAACAACATGCAGTATTATCCTTTGGCTTCCGCACATGTGTGCCAATGTGTACATGTATATGCCCAAATACATATGAATATATACCACTCATATTTACATATACCAAACATAAACTAAAATAAGCCCTTGTAATCTGGGCATGGTGGTGCATGCCTGTAATTCCTGTACTGAAGATGCTGGGGCATGAGAGTCACCATGATTTCCAAGCTAACCTGGGTTATACATTAAGACTTTCTCAAAAAATAAAAAATAAACTAGCAAATGTCAAAGAAACAAACAAAAACCCCAACCCCTCACTTTTATAGATAACTATTTTATTAGAAATAAACATTTTTAGATAGCATTTGGTTTCTGTATTTGTGCAAATCCCTTCAACATCTAGCTTGGTGTACATCATCTGCACTCTTATAGCAGTCAGTTTGAAGAATAGTGTGAGCACCTGGTCATGCTGAGATATATGTATACTTATAAAAGAGGAGAGTTTTAGTCATCTTTTAAGATAATTCTGTGTAATATATTTTATTGTGACCTGACATCAAGATACTAGTTTTTTATATATTTTATTTTTATTTATTTATTTGAGAGAGGGAAAGAGAGAGGCAGAATGAATCAGCATGCCAGGGCCTCCAGCTGCTGCAAACAAACTCCAGATGCATGCATCACCTTGTGTATCTTGCTTACATGGGTTCTGGGGAGTCATACCTGGGTCCTTTGGCTTTGCAGATAAGCAACTTAACCACTAAGACATTTTTCAGCCCCTAAATACTAGTTTTATAAAAGCTATTTTCAGTGTAGAATATGAGTAAATATTTCATACTCTGATATACTCAAATCCTAGATTATGATACTACATCCCATCTTATGATGAACATGACTGTGTAAACATATAGATGACTTTTAATCTTCTTTTAACCAATAGGAGAACCTCTCCAGTGAAAATCTGTCTGTCTATAAGGCAGACCAAAGTGATGCTGCCTGGCTGCGGGGACTGGATAAAGAGATGGCAGCTGGGGGTGTGGGACAGCCTAGAGGTTCTGTGAAAGAATGACTCAGGTCCCCAGGGTTCTTCACACTGTTCCTACAGCATAGTCTTCAAACATCTACCCAGGTCTCTGCTAGGCAGGATAAAGTTGTGTTCCCAAATTCCTATCAAGAAGTAGCTGGTTTTGTTCTGCGCCACGGAAATAAGGGCATTCTTATTTTAGTATTTTAGTTTGTTTAGGATTTTAGTTTGCTTAGGATTTTAGTTTGTTTGTTTATTCACTTTTTGGAGTGTGCATGTGGTATAGTACACAGTGTGTGCTTTGCGTAGGTATAGTGTATGAACACGAGTGTGTAGATGCATGTGCCCCATGTGGAAACCAGAGGAGAATGTCATTCTTTCATGTAGATACCTTGAAGTGGAGTCTCCTTGAAACCTGTAGGTGACATTTCTTCAGTCAGATTTGCTGATCAGCTAGCCCCAGTGATTCTCCAATCTCTGCTCCCCATAAGACTGTGGTTCCATGTATGCATATCCATCTTTTGCTTCTTACATGGGTGCCAGGAATGTTTGAATAGCAAAGAACTCTTACCTGCTAAGCCAAGGATTTCTTATGGGGTTTCTTCTGTCCCATGCTGGTGGTACATTTCAGTGTGATGGACACAGAGCATTGCAAAGGTTCTTGCTGTGACTGAGGGACAGTGGCAAGGAGTCTGGGCAGAAGGGAGGCCTAGCTGTGGCCTGGCCTCATCATCAGTTATGGTGATCCTTTGGCAGGGACTTCCCTGTCTGGGTCATCAATGTCTCAAACATGCCTCCATAGTAGCTCGGAGGAAAAGATGGCTCTCGATTTTTGTTTGTTTGTTTGTTTTGGTCCTAGAGTTATCTGAGAATTTGAAAATGTCCAAAATGCACATGAATAGAAAAGTACAATTTTTCATAGCATTTCAGTTTTAACATACTGCTCAGAGGGGGGACGAGAAGGATTTTCCATGGTAAGAACTCTTAGACCAGCTTCATTTCAAGACTCATTTGTAAAATGTTATGCAAATGTGTAGTTACTGGAAATTTAATCATATTTGTGGTTCCAAATAAAGATGAGGGGTCCCAGTGTAATGCTTTATCAGTGATTTTTGATGAGTGGCCTGTAGCTTGCTGGGAAATGTTAAGGTGACTTTTGAGAATTTATGAATTCTATAAAAATGACCATCCTCTGGTTCTGCATCTGCCAACAATGAATCAAAAACACACGTCCTTCTTCCCTGTTAGCCTGACGCACAGATTCAATTATTTTCCCTCCTGTTGGCAAGTAGGGCTAATATTGTGAGACTGTTACATCTAGGTATAGTAATTTATAAGTATACATAGTCCTTTTTTTCTGAATAGGCACTTTACATTTTTACTGAAAAAATAATTTAGCTATTTTGTATCTTTTCTTTTTCCCAGATATTGTCAGAAAAGTCGTACAGAAGAAGTTTGATATCTCAGTTGATTATGAACAGGTAACTTTCGGTTGATGTACTTATTAGCAAAAAGAACAAGTATGAGAAAAATCTTGGATGACTTGAGCACAGCTCTTTAAACATCCATTATTTAATCTGTAATTCCAGTAACCTGTTTCAACTAAAAACTTTTATGAGATATTGAAGTACCTTGTAGATTACATTTGAGTGACAGCAGAGATTTCAAAATTGGCACTTGAGAAAAAACAAGCTATATGTTATTTGAAAATTCACATTTCCTGAGAGAAAACATTAGGTTGTTTTTTTAGCTAAGGGAGGAGAAGGCCCTATCTACTAAGTGAGACTGTTTAAATTCCTAGAAACCATGACATAAGGGGTGCTTTAGAAGACAGATTTTTACACACAAAGCCACTCCCTGCCTGCACTGTGTTCACTGATTTACTGGGCAGAGGTGGAGGGACAGCAAGTGGGGATGAGGAAGGCAGCCAGCACTCAGCACATGGTGCAGGCAGGACCCCATGGGTCAAGGAGGAGGGGAAACAAAGAAATAACTAAATACAGAGAAGCATGCAGAAAAAACAGAAAAATAGCTCATTCTGACCACAGGCTCCCCAGAGGAAGTGACTGGGGCAGAGGGAGAAAGGATAAGGGTATGGGTCAGGTGGAACGTTGCTCTGTTCACATCTCAGGCTAGGGAAGCTATTGAGCTCAGAAGCCAAGTGTGATATAGACCCAGATCCTGGGAGGTGAGCAGTCAGGAGTTTAAGGGAGCATCAGGCAACTTTTGCTAATCCATTCTGTTTCCATCAGTGACCTGAACTGAAGAAGGGTCCTTTGATTTTGCTTTGTTGTCGTGTAATGCCCCGGAAACATGTAATGCCCAACTTTTGTGTTTAGTGTTAAGTGATAAACATTATGGAATCTGCCTATCATGTTCTTAGTCCTCAGCAAGGTAAGTAAGGTACATTGTTCTTTCTTTCTCCTTTGAGGATGGTGTCACAGTCAGAATGAGCTGACCAGCACACATCTGGATTGCTAAGTTTGGATATGTATTTACAAATGGCCCCATCATGTTCTCAGTTTGCAATAATTGATGCCCACAAGAATGGTGACGATAGAAGCCAGAGGAATGCCTTCTCAGAAAGCTGTTTGCAGTGACAGATGTCAGATGACAGATGAGGGAGCTGCATTGCCTCCTGTTTGCAGTGCTTGCTAGAACTCTGCAGAGTGCCTCCGTTCTCGGTGCCACTCGCACCATTCATATCTTCCAGATCGTTGTCCAGATTAGCCCATATCTCCAGCCAGATCCAAAGATTGCTACTTGCCTACATGCTTGAATGACCTGAGTGCCTGAATGACACAGGTTTGCCTGGGAGCAGGTAGTAACTGGAGTTTCACTTGGAGCTAGGCCTCAGGGGACAAGGTCCTGAGACCCTCTCACCCTGACCAACAAGACTGTCAGGAGCCTGTGAACTGGTGCAAGCTTCCCTGTCCATGGGAGACTCTTAGAGGAGAAACCCCTTTCTCTTTGGCTAGGCATTAGGTTTAGAGGTTCTGTATACTTGGGGTGACCTGGACATAAGTCAAGTCACATAGGTGGATCTGAGTGAAGAGAGGATGCAGAGCTGAGCCTTTTATAAACAAAGTGGGTCATTCCCCAGATACAAAATTGGATCACTTTTTGCAGTCTCCCAGGACAAGGGATTTTATTAAGCATAGGTACCAAGGAAGTGGGGAACCTCTACAGGGGACTTTCTTTCCTTCTTTCTTTCTTTCTTTCTTTCTTTCTTTCTTTCTTTCTTTCTTTCTTTCTTTCTTTCTTTCTTTCTTTCTTTTTCGGTTTTTTGAGGTAGGGTCTCACTCTAGCCCAGGCTGACCTGGAATTCACTATGGAGTCTCAGGGTGGCCTCGAACTCATGGCAATCCTCCTACCTCTACCTCCTGAGTGCTGGGATTAAAGACATGCGCCACCACGCCCGGCTTTAGGGGGCTTTCTGATTAGAGTCCCCTCTTCCTCAGGCATCCAGAGTCAGGGACTGAAGGCAGAGTCATTTATGTGGGAGAAAGCCCATAGGGAAAATACCCTATACAGTGAATGCCAATATAACACCTGACAGAGACTAACAGCTGTATCCAGATTGGCCCATGGCAAACTGCATAATAGCAGCTTCCAGATCAGCCTGTAGGAAGGGTGAGAGAGCTGATACATCCATGTACCAAGCCATGTACTGATGAAGGGCTGCTTGCAAGTTGGAAACAGTGCTATATCCTAAGTACTCTGACTCCCATGATTGCAGAGAAACCCTCTCAAGCACTGAGGTCAAAGGTTTCTCTGGAATCATGGGAGTCAGAGTACTTAGGATGTAGCACTGTCTGGGATAGTTAAGACTGCAGAACATTGATTGGCACTCTCAGTATCTTCACTGTGAAGTCAAACACCAGGAGTTAGACTTCTGCCCTGGGATAGTTAAGGCTGGGGAGCATGGGTGGCCATTCTTGGTATCTTCACCCTGGTCCACGGTCACTCTGCACAGTGACAAAGGAAGAACTGTCCAGGTATGTGACACTGGTGTAAGTGGAGCCCTCCAGTGGCCAAAGGGCCAGGCAGCCAAGCCAGTGGCTTTCTGGTGGAGTCTTTACCAGTGACCTCTTCATAAGGATGTTAAGAAACATTCGCAAGTGCAAATTTGTTTTTTCAAGGAGTAGTCTGATTTTTGGAAGGAAATAAGACTTTTTTTTTCCCTTTCAAAAAACCGCCTTGATTCTGCACTGTAAGTGAATGCTGAGAGTAGCTTTTTAAGTGTGTAGCCCCTTTCTTCCATGACTTCTTAAAATGCTTTTTCTTGAGGCTGGGGAGATGGCTCCATTGGGAAAGGGCTTTCTGTACAAGCATGAGGACCTGGATTTGGATTCTTAGTCCTTGTAGAAGTGCCTGCCATGCTAGTGTACACCTGTGATCCCAACACTGGGAAGATGGAAACAAGATCCAGCTTGCTGCAATGGTGAGCCCTAGGTTCACTGAAAGACTCTTTTCTCAAAAAAATAAGGTAGTGAGTGATTGACCTCTGATCTACACATGCATGTGCATAAAGTTCACACACACATGAATACACACACATACATGCATGTATAAAAATGCTTTCTTTTTATGGTATACCTCATGAATCAATATGTATGGCGCTCCATTAGCAGCAGTTCATGGTAAGGGTACAAACACTCCAGAGCCCCTCCTCCAAAATCTCTATGAAATAAAGACCAAGCCCTAAGATGGGAGTGTTGAAGTTACAGGCTAAATTGTGCCCAGAGTTCTTATGCTAAAGTCCTCACCACCTGTGTGTAGTTTGACATAGACTTTTAAAAGAGACATTTGGTAGAAATATAGTCATTAGGTCAGCACTGATCCTCTGATCCACTGTCCTTCTAAGAAGGAGAAAGGGCATAGTCAGTGATGCAGGAAGACTGTGAAGGTGAGAAGACCTCTGATAAGCCAGCGAGGGAGGCCCACAAGAAACCAACCCTGTGACACCTTGACCTTAACCTTGCCAGTTTCCAGGCCTGTGGGAAGTGTGTGCCGTGGAAGCCATTCACCTGTGCTTCCAAGTCCTGGCTCCTGGGGTTCCTTTGCATATGGTCATGCTTTATCTCCTCTCTCATCTTGCTCATCTCTCCTCTGCTTTTAGCTGCTTTGTCTTGGCTTCATTCATCTTATTCCTCAGGTATATGCTTTCCCCTGCTTGTTGCTTCCTCTGGTGACAGGGGACTCCCCGTGATGCTTTTCTAACCTCAGTTATGAGCATGGATTTGACACTAAGTGTCAAGAGGTTTGTGGGTTTGGAATTCATCTCCCTGTCTGTGAAAGATGAGTGGCTTAGCTACCTTTGTGTTTCTTCCCAGAGGGAGATGATACACAGAGGGCTGAATGCACACCGCTTTTCCACTCTACAGAGCTCAGAGGGCATATAGAGAGAACTGGAGTTTTACTGTGGTAGATACTGCTCTGAGTGCTTCACAATTATCCATTCATTTACTACATGATAAGACATTTAGAATAGAAAGATGTATAAATAATGTTACTTACTGCCATTTAGATTCCTGTTCTTTCCCAACTCTTCAGACACTGTAGAGGAAGGGGAACCTGGAAGTTAGTGGGGGTTTTTGTGGTTAAAGTTTATTGGTTTTGCTGGGTGTGGTGGTGTACACCTTTAATCCCAGCACTCGTAAGGCAGAGGTAGGAAGATTGCTATGAGTTCAAGGCCAACCTGAGACTACAGAGTGAATTCTATCTCAGGCTGGGCTAGAGTGAGACACTACCTTAAAAAAAAAAAGTTTATAGGTTTTATCAAATTACATATAGAAGAGAAGGAAGGAAGACAGTTCATGCCCACAGGCATGAGTGGGGTTTCTAGAAATGGGGAAGCCCAGAACTTAAGAGAAAGAAAGAATGCAGAGCTCTTGCCCAAGGAAGCAAGAGGGGGTTTGAGAAGCCCCAAGTTAGTGGTTATAACCCATCCTGAGAGGTGCTTATTGTTGGTGGGTTTGTGAAATTGTGCCAAGTGGTATCAAGCCTATGGACTTTCAACCAGGAAGAAAGGATAGAGCTGTGCTGGATGTCCAGGGTGACCCTGGAGACATGTGTAGCTGAGCTGCTCCCACCCCCAGTATTTTGAATGCCTCACTTAAAAATTACTAGACTTGCCAGGCATGGTGGCACACGCCTTTAATCCCAGCACTCAGGAGGCAGAGGTAGGAGGATCACTGTGAGTTCAAGGCTACCCTGAGATGACATAGTGAATTCCAGGTCAGCCTGGGCTAGAATGAGGCCCTACCTTAGAAAAAGAAATTACTAGACTCAGGCCGGGAAGAGAGCTCAGTGGACAAAGTGCTTGTGGTGCAGCTGTGAGGACCACAGTTTGGGTCCCCAGCACCCATGTAAATGCTGGCTGGGTGTGGTGGCCCACCTGTAGTTTGTTCCAGCATTGTTAGGCAGAGACTGAGGTCACCTGGGACAATTTGGCTAGCAAGAATAGTACAATTGGTGAGCTCTGGGTTCAAGTGTGAGACCTGCTTTAGTAAATAAGTGGAGATCAGTCAAGGAAGACCCTGTCCTCAACCTCTGGTCTCTCTGTGCATGCACACCCCCACGTGTTCACAAATATGCAAACACATACACCCTTGCCGCACACAAACAACAACAACAAAGAAAACTTATTAGAATCATGATCATTGTTCTTTCTGATCTGTGAAGATCTGCCATCTAAGGCAATATTTGTATACTTTCAGATTTCTTGAAAAAAATTTCTTTAAATTATTTGGAGAATGACAGAGCCACCTCATTTTATTTCATCACAAAAGGATTTTTTTTGTTTATTTTTTTAATTTTTGAGAGCGACAGAGAGAGAAAGACTAAGAGAGAGAGAAAGAGAGAGAATGGGCGCGCCAGGGCTTCCAGCCACTGCAAACGAACTCCAGACACGTGCGCCCCCTTGTGCATCTGGCTAACGTGGGTCCTGGGGAATCAAGCCTCGAACAAGCGTCCTTAGGCTTCACAGGCGAGCACTTAACCGCTAAGCCATCTCTCCAGCCCCACAAAAGGATATTTTAAATCAACTATAGCAACCACAATGGCTTTGTTTCTCCTAATGCATAGATCACTAAAAGGGTGGTCTTATAAACAGCAAGTTTAGCTTACTAGAACATTCCTAGCCTCAACTTGACTCTCTCCTTGTCAACTGGTCCATCTCCCTCACTACTTGTCCCAGGTCTCAGGACCACTGTGGAGTAGTCGCTGGTTTGAGGTCATGGCTTCCATTCTATTAGTTTATCAGTTGATTCCATTTGGGTTGAGTAATTGTTGCATGCCAGTTCCTGCTCTGGGTACTAGGGAGGGAAAAGTGAGTGTCACCATCATAGGTCTTGCTCTGCTGGAGGTAGTATAGCACAGGAGAAGGCCATGAGGGGTCCAGTTCTTCTAAGTGGAATAAGTTATGTCAAATGGCAGGTACAGGGTTCCAAGGTAGTGTGAAAGAAGTGTATAGCAGCCCAGACTTCTTGGAGAAGGTACCATTTACATTGATATTTGAGTTTGGTTTGGAGATACTGTATGTGAGGAGGCATCATTGGGAAGAGAGAGGGCAAATGACACAGTCTTAGGACATTTGATAGAATGACAGCAAACAAGTTAGGATGGTCAAGAAGAATGCGGACATGGAGTCAAGATCAGGTCATGTAGAGCCAAACTGGGAAGTCTGCACTGAAAACAATGGAACCTCACTGAATCTCATCATAGAACAATGTGGAGGAAGTTGCCCCTAGCTCTGGGACTTGCTTCCCTAGCTCATGCAGATCATGTGGCTAGTGTGCTGGCACACACAACTTCCTCACTCTCCTTCCTGTGACTGCTATTATACTGCTTGATAGCCTTTCAGGAACACAAGTGAAAACTTTACAACTTGACTTGAAACACTTTCTCAGATACTCATGTTGTGTTCCTTTCATATTTCAGCTCTATCCTTGCTTTTTCTCTGTGGTTGTGGTTAATCACTCATGTGACTTTCTGTTTTTTTGATGCATGCTGCCTCTGCCACACACAAACTCTTCAACTGCTTTGACTTCCACAGCCAGAAAATGTAGTTTTGGCTCTCAAGGTAAGCTGTGTGTCTGACATCTGTTTCATGTTGTTTGTCTTGAGGCAGTGAGTAGTATTTTGATCTTATTGTCAAGATACTCTATAATATGCCCAAAGGTCAGACAAGATTGTATGAAGTGGCACATGTATGCCTATTCTCTCTTTCTTCCTCTCTTCCTCTCCCCTTTGCTTTTAAATATTTCAACTTTTTTCTCTTCAATATTTTAATCTTAATATTGAAGTGGATGTACTGAAGTGCCATATGCACCTGGCTTCATATGTGAACACTTGTGCATCAAGTTAAATTATTATTAGATACTGACTGTGAGTTGGGCACCTGGCTAGTTGTTTTCACAGTAAGATGTGTAAGTTCCCATTCTTCCTTGCAATATACTTGTAGAACTCCTGCTAATAGAGCACTTTCCAGGTTAGGGACCCAGGATCCCACTAGTGGGATATCCATGACTCTGATGCTTATGCTCTCTACAAAGTCATCAACATAACATGTGGATTAAATCAAGAGACAGGTATTGAAGCAAAGAAGGTGATTATTTAAAAAGTCAGCAAGATGAGAGAATTTGTCACCAAGTTCATTTTGTCAATAATTTAGAAGTGATTTACATACTTTCTCATAGCAGGTGGTCAGATGGTACTCATCTGATCATACTCTCCTAGTCAAGATGCTTTTAAGTTCTGCAGACATCAACAAAGATCGGCTGGTGTGGTGGCACACACCTTTTATCCCAGCATCTAGGAGGCAGAGGTAGGAGGATCGCTGTGAGTTCAAGACCACCCTGAGAGTGCATAGTGAATTCCAGGTCATCTTGGGCTAGAGTGAGACCCTGCCTTGAAGAACCAAAAAAAAAAAAAAATAATAATAATCATTATTTCCTTTGGCTGGTTGTGTCATTGGAAGATGGAAGATGCCACAATGACAATGTAGAGGGAGACAATGTCGAGGGAGTGCCCGCCCTGAAGCCCTCCTACTGATTGCAAGACTCATGGTAATGGAAGGGCACTTACTTCCCCCATCACTGTAGAAGAAAGGGGAGGATGAGATTACCAGATGGAAGTTGGATGTTACATCTGCTCTCAATGTGTGGCTTCACTGTGCTCGTCTTGACTTTTGCATCCATTGTTATCTAGGTGGCCAAATGCCAGCCTGTGATTTTCTGCCATTCTTCAGAAGTGTGACTTCATGCATGAATTACAATGAGATAAACTTCATTATTCAGTTGCATTGTTCCATGCATCCCAGAATAGAGACAGCAGTCATAATGAAAACCCACTTAGGTCCCATAATTATATCTGGAAGGTAGTAATGGCTGTTGGGAGACATAGGCTGCCAAGTCTCACCGGGTCTGCCTCATAGGTGGCATAAGAAGTTAAACTCAGTGAATGTCCACAATGGGGCTGCTATTCAGAAGGTACTTTCTCTTTAACCACATACCACCTCTAAATTTCATAGTGATCTGACAAGGGCCATGATGTCATTTTCAGTGTATGGACAGAAGCATGACTTGCTGACTCAGAAAGTCTGAGCCTCTGTTCTAAATCTAGATAGATTCTGTATTCTTTTGTGAACATATACTTTTCAGTAACTGCTCCCATCTAGATTGTTTAAAATCTTTAATAATTTCTCATCTATTTTCTGATATAAGGCACACTATATGCAAATGGTTTGTTATGCAAAAACTTACTGTACCACTTAAAAACACACAAAATACCTTTGAGGTTAAAAATAAATGGTTTTCCATTTGACCCTGCACTTAGCTTGCTGGCAACGGAAAGGAATACATTAGCCTTTTGCCCTATACATTCTAATAACTTAGATCTCTGCTTCCTTAGGGCGAAGAAGCTTCAAGATGGAAAATGATCTGAACACACATAGATATTGTGATACAGTGGTGAACAGGCTAAGACAGTGAAGTATGTACACCGTGGCATGCTCTCCTTCCAGCTCTGTGTCACAGTGTGTGCTGTTTCTTTCCTTTTCACTGGCAGGTTGCCTACTATGAGATTGGCATTCTCATCTGCGCTATCCTGGGATTGCTGTTCATTCTTTTCATGCCTCTCGTGGGCTGCTTCTTTTCTATATGCCGTTGCTGTAACAAATGTGGTGGAGAAATGCACCAGCGACAGAAGGAAAATGGCCCCTTCCGGAGGAAATGCTTTGCAATCTCCCTCTTGGTGATTTGCATACTTATGAGGCAAGTGGAATCTCACACAACAGCTTACTGCACATGTTTTAGAGTAATGTGGGATGTCTCCTTTTAACTCATAAGCCCATGAGATTTATTTATTCATTTATATTTGTGATCTATGTAATTTAGGCTGGTTTTGAACTTACCATGTAGCTCTGACTAGCCTGCATGTGTCGGCACACCCTGCTATACCCATGAGTTTAAAGTAACACACACACAAAAAAAATTAGTAACTACAAAAACAAAACAGGTAGGGACACTTCACGTATTTGGCTAGGATGATGATTCAAAAATTTAGTATAGTAAGGAAGCTGTCCTAACTTACTTGTTGGGCCCACTTTAGTAGTTTCCCCTTTTGCGGAAAAAGTTCTGGTCATTATTCACTGGCCTAAACCATTTACCTTTGGGGTGGACCCCTGCTGTGCCATGTGGAGCTGACACCATGCAGGAAGGTGGAGCCTGCCTTTCCAGCTGGTTTGTTAGTTATTCCAAAGTAGTGCTGATGGGTGCTAGAGTCCTTGTAGTTTAGAAATTTGTGAATACTGTTGAACACAGTTAACTTTCTAATAATTTCTAAATCGCCTTTTCTTGAACTTGTCTCTTATTTACTACCTTCTTTGTGAAGTCTAGAACACATTCATAATTTAGGATGCTTCTACTACAGTTCTTGGTGCTGACAGGAGTTCTGAAGTTGGTGGGCAGATAAGAAATGCACTGCTTGTAAAGTGAAGATGTTTTTCTGAATCCAAACTTATTCTCCACTGAAGAATGTCAATCAGGACACTGGTCCCCTTATGATTTTCAGTTATTGTTCCATATTTCGTCATGTATCCAATGAGTATTTCAAACTTAGCAGAAAGGAAGTGGATAGCGCCAAGATAGACCTGATGGATCCAGACAACAAAACAAGGCTGGCACTCAACATTCTGCTTATCTTTTCCAAACACCATGTTTGTTCAGTAGCTGTCAGATTTTTCATGTTTGAGTGAAAATAATTTTAAGAATTTAAACATAAACCTTAAGTCTTACTGGGAAAAGTTGTAGCTGTAAACCCCACATCTAGGTCCTTAAGTGTGTACCGTCTGGCTACGTTGCATGGCTTGGGGGATCTGTCACTAGAATGGAGCCTGTGCATTGAGAGACACAGCAACTCGACCCTGTTGTTAGGATACTGTCTAAGAGATGACATGAAAATGGCAGCTCACTGATTCTGAGTATAACCTGGCAACTGTGATTCAAAACAAAGGAGGGGGGCTGGAGAAATGGCTTAGTGGTTAAGGTGCTTGCCTGCAAAGTTAAAGGACCCAGGTTCAATTCCCCAGGACCCATGTAAGCCAGATGCACAAGGGGGCCACACGCATCTGGAGTTCATTTGCAGTGGCTGGAGGCCCTGGTGTGCCCATTCTCCTCCCCCAACACCTATTTCTCTCTCTCAAATAAAGAAAGATAAAAATATTTTTTAAAAACAACAAAGAAGGAGCCGGGCGTGGTGGTGCACGCCTTTAATCCCAGCACTCGGGAGGCAGAGGTAGGAGGATTGCCATGAGTTCAAGGCCACCCTGAGATGACAGAGTTAATTCCAGGTCAGCCTGGACCAGAGTGAGACCCTACCTCGAAAAACCAAAAAAAAAAAAAAACAACAAAGAAGGGAGGCACAAAGTTGGTTTTATTTGCATACAATGTCCATGGAAGGGCTGACAAGCAGGCTAGCAGGAAGAAGGAGAAGCAATGGTGGGTTATTGGGCAGAAGGAAGGAGCTTCTTGCTTGAGCTCAGCAACTTCACTCCTGTGTTAATGTCCAGGTTTGGGTATTATTTACTGAATTAAGCTAGAAATGAAACATGGACAACTGAGGATCCCTGTAAATGACAAACATCAAGGTATTAGCACTTGTTTCTACAGCAGGGATTATTTAAGCAAGACACAACTTCGCTGAAAATGGTGAAATAATAGACTGACCAGTGTTGTGCCAACAGGACCCAAGTAAATATGTTACTTCTATAGCAGTAGGTCACCTTGGGATTCTGTATGCTCTTGCTATGAACTTGAAATGTGCATATCTCTTGTCCGGCTGGCTGGCTCTCTGCATACATAACTTGACTCTCCCTTCACTCATTCTGAAAAGCGGTTTAGAATCTAGACAATGGAAATTCCAATTGTCTGTCTCTTTCCCCTTTGTGTTTGAAGTCTTCCCAGGGATACTTAGCCCCCTGCAGCCTGGTAGATACTTAACTTCTTCTTAGTGACCAAAAGAATGTCAGTTATAGCCAAAGGCCTGTCAGACTAAATGGGGTTACATTAGCATTCCCTGGAAGCCAGAGACTTAACAAGCTTCATTCATTCAAAGACTTGCTTCTCATCTGTATGCCCTAGACACCAAAGGTGGGATTCAGATCCGAAACTGTCATTTGAACACATTGCCTTTAGGGCTTGTTAACATTTAGCTACTTAACTAGTTAATCGTTTTTTATTGGTATAAATAAATATATTAGTTTCAGGAAAATTATCGTACCGATTTGCCTACCTCAATAAGTATTTACATACCTAATTATGGGTTTTCAGTCTTTTGAATGCAGTATGTACTTTATAATGGATTCCTTTTTGTTTTTTTTAAATATTTATTTATTTGAGAGAAAAAGAGAGGAAGAGGCAAATAGAAAGAGAGGAGGGAAGAGAATGGGTACACCAGGACCTCTAGCCATTGCAAATGAACTCCAAATGCATGTGCCGCCTTGTGCATTTGACTTTACGTGGGTATGGGAGAATTGAACCTGGGTCCTTACGCTTCACAGGCAAGCACCTTAACTGCTCAGCCATCTCCCAGCCCAGATTCCTCTTTTTTTGTTAATTTTTCCTTACTTATTTTTTATTAATTGACAAAGTTCCATAATTATATACAAAGTTCCATAATTATATACAATAAACCATGATAATTCCCTCTCCTCTCACTTTACCCTTCACAACTCCACTCTCCATCAAATCCCCTCCCCCTTTCAGTCTTTTTTAAAAATTTATTTTTATTCCATATGGACATACTTAGTATGTAAACAACACATGCTGGTGCCATCCTTTTCCCTCATCCCTGCCACTTTTCCAAGAGGCCCTCCTCATTGGGGATGCATGTCCACCCCATGGGAATTGTGGGTCATGCATTTTGGGGGCAGCAGTCAGTTATGGGGAAGAGGCAATGTCTCTGTGCATAATGTCCCAACTTGTAGCTCTAACAATCTTTCCATCCTCTCTTCTGCAAAATTCCGTGAGCCGTGCTGTGAACATTTTAAGTCTACTTCAGTGATGGGCTCTGAGGAGCCTCTGGATCTCTGCTTTGGTAGGTGTCGGGTATCCTCAGTGTCTCCTTCACCCTTTTGCAGATACCAGGTTCCCGGAGAAAGCAGCACTCTTGCTCATTTTCCCAGTTCCGCTGTGGTTCCAGCTGGGGCTGGGCGGAGTGCAGTGGGTCATTTGTCTCCTCCAGTACCACTCCCATTCCATGCCTCTGTGCCCCCTTGGACACACAGACCAGAATGCAGAACCCGGATCAGGGACCTGGGAGGAGCAGGGAGACAAGTTTGCTCAGTTAGTCTTAAATTGGTCTTCTGTTTGTGTTTCATGTAATTTGTTCTTCATTCTGAACTGCCTGAGTTATTTACCACATATATACACACACACACATACATACACACACATACACATGCATACATATATTTGCAAAATAAGAAGTAAGTATGAATTCCATTTATTTGTAAAATTAATGTGATGATTATCTTTGTTCTTCAGATGCAGACTCATCAAACAAATTTAGATATGTTTCTTTTGTTTTCCAAGTACACATTAATTGGGAAAATTCTTCTTTTTTAAATCCCTTGATTCTAATCTTTCCTACATATTCACTTAAAATGTTTTTGTAAGCATTTAGAATATTAATTTGAAAATCATCATTTATATTTCAGTACAATTGAAACAAAAGTGATGTACTGTTTTAGGTTGTGACAGATTTAAAACTAATTTGATTTTACCTTGTACATTGAATTTGTGTATAAATTACAAATAAGTCTAAATGAGAGTAGTATATGGGATTTTTTTTTCCATTTATTCAACTTAAGACAAGAAATTTAAGGATCTTTGCCTTGAGCTTCACAGTATATTGTAGCTACTTTGATGATGCCTCTTTGAAACCTCTTAAGCATCAGGAATTGAATAACAGCTAAACATTGTTTGCAAGTAATCAAAGCTTCTGGGAATGATGAAAAGCAGAGGGAAAGTGAAGACAGAGAAGAAAACACATCACAAAGTTAGAATACTAGGTAAAGAGAAGAGGGTGCAAATGCCACCCACAGTCAACAGCAGGGAAAACATGAAAGTGCAGGCGGAGCTCTCCCTGGCCTCCAGCTCATGTTGACCTCAGCAGAAATGGTTAACACTTTACATTGTGTGCTTGTGTGTCCATGTTCATGAGTGCGTGGTGTGCATCTGTGTGATGGCCAGAGGCCTGTGCTGGAGTTCTTCATCAGTAGCTCTTCACCTTATTCTTTGCGACAAAGTTTCTCACTGAACCTAGAGCTCATGGATTTGGCTAGACTAGCTTTCCCTGTCTACACTTCGCCAGTGCTGGGACTACAGGGGCATGTGCCATCTGGCCCTGCGTTTTATGTGAGGACTGGTGATCTGAACTTAGGACCTTTTGCTTGTGTAAGCACTTCACCCACTGAACAATCTCCCCAGCCCTTGATAAATAGTTTTTGATTATGATTTTTATTTTTTGGGGGGTTTTCAAGGTAGGGTCTCACTCTAGTCCAGGCTGACCTGGAATTCACTATGTAGGCTCAGGGTAGGTTAAACTCACGGCGATCCTCCTACTTCTGCCTCCTGAGTGCTGGGATTAAAGGCGTGCACCACCACACAGGGCTTTTGATAATGATTTTTTAAACTATTTTTTTAAATTTTTGTTTATTTTTATTTATTTGAGAGCAACAGACAGAGAGAGAAAGAGGGAAAGAGAGAGAGAAAGGGAGCGCCAAGGCCTCCATCCACTGCAAATGAACTCCAGATGCGTGCGCCCCCTTGTTCATCTGGCTAACATGGGTCCTGGGGAATTGAGCCTCGAACCGGGGTCCTTAGGCTTCACGGGCAAGTGCTTAACTGCTAATCCATCTCTCCAACCCGATAATGATTTTTTAAAAGTTTTTCAAAACCCAGGCACAGTACTTACTTTTCTTTTTTCTTTTTTTTCTCAGGTAGGGTCTCACTCTAGCCCAGGCTGACCTGGAATTCTCTATGTAGTTTCAGGATTGCCTTGAACTCACAGCAATACTCCTATTTCAAACTCAGCTAGGATGAAAGGCATGCACCACTATGCTTGCCTCTCTGTTTATTTTCTATTGGACTCAATTTTATTTATTGATTCTAACTCTTATAATGATATGAAGTTTGTTTAAATATTAGTTTTTACTAATCTATTTTTCATTTAATTCTTTTTTATACCAAAGATTTTAAAGCTCTTTTTATTTTGTTTCTGAGAGATTGCCCCATCTGTGTGGAGCACACATGAGGAGTGCTTTCTTTGTTAGAGCTTTTCCAAAAGGCAGCTATGGAATATGAGCTTTTGGGACCTAGACACATGTTTATATGGTTTGTCTGGGCACCAGTAGGAGATTGGGTTTCCACCTCCCCGTGGGCTGGTTCCACAGATGGGTTGCACTCCATGAAAAGCCAGCTTTCCCTTCTTGTGCACTTGTTACCTCTACATCTTTCACAATTTCCAAAAGCATATTTATGGAAAAAAAAAAAACCACTTTAACTTCTACTGAGTCTTTCTCAGTTTCTGAGTGCCTAATCACCTTTGCTTCTGTTGCCCTGGTGAGTTGATGTAACCCTGTCCCTGGGAAGCTGGCTGTCCTCAAAGTTGTTAGGATATGGTCATTAACTCCTGGCCTGGAAGCTAGAAGAGTCTAAGAAAAAGAAATGGAACTGTAGCATGCCTGAAGATCATGAGAGGTCTAGCTATTTAAAATTTAAATAAATTATAATAGTAACAGATCAGTTACAGACTAAAAACATTTATTTGGCACTCACTGGCTAATTTCATTGTCAGCAAAAATTGGTAGAAAAAAATTGCTTCAAATTTTAAAGGTTTAGTCAGTAAAAGCTTTACGTCTACTTATAAGCATATGTGTGAGGATATGAGTTTTGCCATAAAGCGTAGAAAATTTGTAATACCATTATGCCATAAAAATTCCCACCTTCTCAAAATTTTAGGACATTTCATTATGTTGCATAAAAGTATCTGGTTTCCATAAGTTAAAAGCATTATTTCAAGTGTCAGCAAAGGGCTATTCAAGGAAGGAAGTTTTACTCCCTTTTGGTGTTAGGTAAATTTCTCTTAGTAGCCCATACCCTAACAGTTCACTAGTGGTTGTTAAAGTACAGAAAACTTAATTCATATGCTTGTTTCTTTAGCACATAGCTCCAAACCATTTTGAGCCACTTGGCCATATTTGCACAAATATCATCCACAACTGATTATTACTAAGGCACAAAGTTGTCTTTCTAAAAACATTGAAATTTAGGATGGAAAGTGTGGGCTATATAAGATAGTCATTCTAAATGGTAGAGAATATTTTTTATCTACTTTCTGAGATGCTATCAGAAGGAGCCTCCAGAACTCTTCTCTCCTTTGTGCTTGAGGAACACTCATGCAATCTAAGCAGCATTGGGCCCAATTTATATAATGAGATTTAAATTGGCTTTTCCCAGTTACTAAATGAGGCTCACAAGAAAAGTGACTCTTCTAAGCATGCCCAACGACTTGCCAGAGGAGGAACCAGACACAAAAGCTATGTTCCTGGTTCTAGTATTCATCCCACTGTAACTTGTTAGCCACAAGAAGCCATGTTCAGTGCTTGGACCTGTATAATGCTATGCTGGGAAGATGGGTTTTAACTGACACTAGCTTTTAAGCAGGAGGAGTGTCCACTTTTATCTCATAATGTGGAATTCTTCAATAGCAAAATTAGGACAACTTGTCCCTCTACATTGTGTGTGTATTTATAAAGACCAAGAAACTGCTTTTGCTTAATAGGCAATTTATTAATTTTTGGTATTTTCACAAGGTTTTTTTGTTATTTGTAAAATTGTTCTAAAATCTTACACAGAGACTTTCCACTGGATGATTATAAAATAGCAATTTTGATTTGTTGCTTCTGAGGGTTAAACATGGTGTTTTGCTATCTCTTTCATTCCTTGCTGCCATCTAGTGTTCAAACCCAGTAGGACCTTGGCTATGAGCTGTTACTTGAGGTCTTTCGAGACTGAGTCTCCGCCAGTGCAGCCCTTGCAGGCCTGGAACTCTGGGCTCCTCTCATCTCAGCCTGCTGAGTGTTGACGTTTTCACATGTATACCACTAGACCTATCTGAAAATTAACTGCTAAAATTTAAAAATTGAAAGTTCAAATGCTTTGTAAAAAAAAATGGAATAATCTAATATAAAGTGAAAAGATTGACAATAGCTGGAAAATATTAGGAGTCCCTAATGTGATTAAATTTAGTCATTTTTGATGCACTAGAAAAGTTTATCTTGATATATAGTAATCTTGCTTATAAGATGTCTTTCATGAAGCATTTATAAAGCAGTTTTTATAAATTCTTTTTAATTTTTAAATTTTTTTCTGCAGAAAGAGGGAGAGAGAGAGAGAGAATAAGAATGGGCACACCAGGGTCTCCACCCACTGCAGACGAACTCCAGATGCATATGCTTCCTTATGTATCTGGTTTACGTGGGTCCTGAAGAGTCAAACCAGGATCCTTTGGCTTTGCAGGCAAATGCCTTAAGTGCTAAATCTCCCAGCCCTGAATTTTTTTTTTTTTTTATTAACAGCTTCCATAACTATAGACAATAAAACATGGTAATTCCCCCCACACACACACTTTCCCTTTGCAACTCCACTCCATCATATCCCCTCCCCTTCTTAAACAGTCTTTCTTTTGTTTTGATGTCATAATCTTTTTCTCCTATTATGATGGCCTTTTGTAGGTAGTGTTAGGCCCTGCTAGCTCATGGACATCCAAGCCATTTTGTGTCTGGAAGAGTGCATTGTAAGTAGTTCTATCCTTCCTTTGGCTCTTACATTGTTTCCGCTACCTCTTCCTCAATGGACCCTGCACCTTGGAAGGTGTGATAGAAATATTTCAGTGCTGCGTACTCCTCTGTCACTTCTTCTCAGCACTATGGTGTCTTCTGAGTTATCTCAAGGTCACCACCATCTGAAAAGAGAAGATTCTCTAACCAAAAGTGAGAGTAGCATTAACATATGGGTATGAATATTAAGAGAAGTGCTTACTGGGCAGTTTGGTGAGCATAGTATATACATTTAGCCCACCAGCAGACGTTACGCCCCCAGGGCTCATGACTTCCCTTGGCATAGGTTTTCAGTATCAGGCATATATTCCCTCCAGTGGAGCATGCCTCCAGTCCAAGTAGAAAGTTGTTGGTTTCCCTCATAACAGACATGCCACTATTGTACATGTTGGCTCATTTGGCCTGGCTGGCTAGATTTAAGGCTTGCAGTGTCCACTCTTGAGAATCTTCACTGGTGATTTCTTGTCTCCCATGGAGCCGCATGCAGTATAGCTTTTTCCAGCTTTCTGCTAGCTTGTCTACATGGAGGAGGTCTTCAGCTCAGCTCCAGCAGGGTTTCTCAGTGGCCTTGCAGCACAAGTATGTGGAGTCTTCAGCAATAGGGTCTTATCATATATTCCTAGTGGGAAACCAAGAGCCTTGGCAATGGCCTGTAATATTTTGGGGGCATCAGGGAACTTCCTGGCCAACAACTCACTGGAAGGTATTTCATCGCTAGCACTGAAAATTTTCTAGCAACAATCTGTGGCTTCTGGTTGTGCATTTGTCCAAAAATTAGTTTTCCATATGAATTACTCATACCCTCTTAGATTTTGATTAGCCCTTCCTCCACTTTTCCTTTTCTTAGTCTCTTTCCTGACCTCACTTAGGCCTTTCCATCCCCATTAATCTGTTCTTTTACTTACACATGTACAATACCATCCTCTTAAGTCCCCCCTCCCTTTCTATTCTCTTTATATACCAGGGCCTCTAGTCACCGCAAACATATTCCAGATGCATGTACCACTTGTTGCATCTGGCTTACATGGGTTCTGGGGCATCGAAACTGGGTCCTTAGGCTTTGCAGGCAAGTGCCTTAACTGCTAAGCCATTTCTCCAGCCCATTATTTATTTATTTATTTGAGAGAGAGAGAGAGAGAGAGAGAGGGAGAGAGAGAGAGAGAGAGAGAGAGAGAGAGAGAAAGAGAGCAAGCACTGCCAGGACCTGTAGCCACTACAAACAAACTCTAGATGCATGTACCACCTTGTGCATCTGGCTTACGTGGGTATTGAGATTTGAACCTAGGTCTGTAGGCTTTGCAAGCAAGTACCTTAACCACTAAGCAATCTCTGCAGCTATAAAACTTTTTATTAAGTATGTTTTACATGGAGAAAAGTGTTCTTTTCATAAGTACATATGCATGGATTTTTCCAAAACAGTAAAAAAGTACATACTGCCTTGAATCATCCTTCAGATTAATTAAATTCAGGCTTTTTATGTCATCATTGTCCTTGCCTTGTACTTTACATAAGTGACTGGTACAGCAGACATGAGACTATGTGTTGCTCCTCATGTAGTATATAAGCCTAAAACAACTATTTCTTTTCAACCTGGATATACAGTAACTAACAAAGGCTTAGTCAAAAAGGACTAAGTCATTTGTACCACTTGAATATTTCCCTCATCTTCTTTGGGGGTGCGGGCAGCACAGATTGTTTGGGTCCATAAAGGTGCATACAGGATACACATGTGCATGTCTGGACCAGAGTGGGACTAGACATGCACACGGTCTAAAACCTTTGTGACTTTCTTCCTTGATTTGCTGTAAATGGTGTTCCTTGATGGGAGTCATTTCCAACAGAGTAACTTCATCTTAACTGTAGATTTTTCTTCTGAGGTTCAATTTTGTGCCCCTATTTTAGTGATAGGTGGACAGGGATCTTCATGGTGGTCTAAAGAGGGAAGGACAGGGAAGCCCTCTGTGACTCTTCCTTCTTCTCTACTTCTCTGGCAGCCTTGGCATCATCTATGGTTTTGTGGCTAACCACCAAGTGAGGACCTGGATCGAAAAGACACGGAAACTGGGAGACAGCAATTTCAAAGACTTGAGAACATTCCTTAATGAAACCCCAAAGGTAATTCCCCAGCTACACAACCCATGCGGGCACTTGGTGTCATAGCTACTCTGAGTTCCTGCATGTGGGTTTGGAACTTGTGTGAATCATGCAGGAACCCTGGGAATTCATGATTGAATGTTGTAGATGAGGAAATACAGGTCCAGCAAGTGATTTTCAGCAGTACAAAAGCATGGTTTTAGAATTTGTGTTTTTATTTTTATTTATTTTAATTTAGGTGTAACAATCACATAAAAGTTCCTAACAATTTTAAGGAGTTCATGATGCTTTTAGAAAAGTTATTGGAAGCTGTTATTCTTTCCTCTGGGCAATATAATTAGTAGTGCCTCATTATTTACAAGGTTATTCTTATGTTAAGATCCTTTTACCTAATGCACACACATTTATTAATATCTGTATAAGTGTGTAACACTGCATCAGAAGGACCGACACTCTCACATGAACACACATGTACTCACGCATACACAAATTATCTTTGGGGAAGGGGAACAGAGGGTCCAAAAGTCAGTGATGGGAAAGGCCCTCTGTTTGTCTGTATCCTTTGAATGTGTTGATATATTACCTGTTCAGAACATGGTTGGAAAACGTGCCTGGGCAGGAACCCACCTTTCAATCGTGTGATGCTGCAGGTACTAGCACTGGGAGGAGGGTGCCACGCTGATTGCCTGAAAGAGCCCCCCACCCACTGCTCACACAGGATGTGACCTTATATGTTTATTCTATTCTAAAAGTACTATGCATTAAGTAAGTACTTTTTTAAGGAGCTGGAAGTAAAAGAGAACCAAATTGCAGGCATTTAAAAATGTTTAGAATAGATAAGTTTATTTTATCCATAGTTTTTTGTTTTTTTTTTTTTTTTTTTTTGGTTTTTTTTATGTAGGGTCTCACTCTGGCTCAGGCTGACCTGGAATTCACTATGTAGTCTCAGGGTGGCCTTGAACTCTCGGAGATCCTCCTACCTCTGCCTCCCGAGTGCTGGGATTAAAGTTATCCATAGTTTTATAGCCTTGTCCAGATGGAAATATTTTCTCAACCTGTAAATAAAAATTCACTTTTTAATCATCACATTCTGAAAACTTCAAGGAAAACCCTTTTCCCCCTAAAATGTTGAAATTAGCAATTATGGGTCAGTGAAGCTTGGGATTGATTTTGTCTTATTTTCTTTATTTTTATTTTTTATTGTATTTTATTTTTGTTCTGTTTTTGAGGTGGGGCCTCACTCTGGTTAAAGCTAACCTGGAACTTATGGTCATCCTCTACTTCAGCCTCCCAAGTGCTGGAGTGCAGATGTGAGCCACCATATACTGTTTGCTTTCATATTAAAAGAAATAGTAAATTGTTGACTTTGGGGAAACTTACTGGTTGAACACATGAAGGGATTTAACACATAAAAATTAGGCATTAGGGCTGGAGAGATGGCTTAGCAGTTAAGCGCTTGCCTGTGAAGCCTAAGGACCCCGGTTCGAGGCTCGGTTCCCCAGGTCCCACGTTAGCCAGATGCACAAGGGGGCACACACGTCTGGAGTTCGTTTGCAGAGGCTGGAAGCCCTGGTGCACCCATTCTCTCTCTCTCTCTCTCTCTCTCTGCCTCTCTCTCTGTCTGTCGCTCTCAAATAAATAAATAAAATTAAAATTAAAAAAAAATTAGGCATTAAATTGAATAGGTAACTGACAGATGAACTATAAATGGCCTCAAACAAAATAAAATGTTTGATATACTCTACTAGAGTATTGCCCATTACTAATTGGAGAACTGAAAATTTAAGCACAGATGCATATTCACTGGGAAATGGGCAAGAGTTGTTGAAAAATGATAGCTCAGTCTTGTTAGCGAGAGTAGGAGACAGGTCCACTGAGCTGTCAACAGAGGACAAACAGTTCCTTCTAAGGCTTGTTGGTTCCAATCAATAAAATGGACTCAGCATACCAGATTGCAGATGGCTGCAAACTCGCGGTAGTCCCTACTGTCAGGAGTAGAGTTTGTCTGCTGGAGTGTGGGCTGTCCCTGTGATATTCTTGGGACGAGGAGAATATAGTGGGCATATCTTTGACTAGTTCTAAACTGTAGCCTTATAACAAGTCTGTATTATGTAAAGCTACATGGAGAGAGAGAGGTCCTTAGATGTGCCCATTTAATGCCAGCAAAACAAGGTCAATCCACAGAATCATGACACATAAGGAATCCTCACAAATAATAAATTAATAATAAGAGAATACACTTCACATAGATAAGTTGGTGTCTGCCAGTAAGCCTGAGAGTGTTAAACCTTTGTGTTAGAAGCATCTCCACTACTTACTGGCTAGTCATTTCTTTTAAAAAATATGCAAGGACTAATTTTTGTGTGCTAAATCTCTTACTGTTTTTACACTGTGGCTGTGAACCTCAGGAAGGCAGATATCATACTATTCTCTTTTTCAGCAAATCAGTTATATATTGGATCAGTACAATATCACCAAGGACAAGGCGTTTTCAGATTTGAACAGTGAGTAGCATTTCAAATTGGCTCATAATTTTGTTTGTTATAGCGCAAACGATGTGTCATAATCACCTCCCATGAAACAAGAACTAAGAGATGCAGTGATTGAAGGCAGTGTGAAGATGCATAGTTCCATGGAGTTGTCTGCTCCACCCAGCCTGTCAGTGGATGGCTAAAATACAGAGTTTAGCTCTAATTTCACAGGCAGAAGGATTTTTTGTTTTAATTATGTATTTATTGCAAAGAGTTTTCTATTTTAAAATCACTCTCCATGTAGAAGAAGAAATACGTTCCTGCCAGCTGCTCTGTTACAGTGGGCTTTAGAACTAGCCTAGTATTGCTGGTTCTTGGTGGACCAGGTCTCATCGGAGGACTCTCACAGTTTGGTTCTCAAACAAAGAGTGACATTTGGTGACTTCTGAAAGGGTTAGCTGAAAGCAGTGGTACCTGGTATCTGTTGGGATCTGCTGCTTAGCATATAGTGTGCATGACAGCCTCCCTCACAAAAGAGAGATCTTATCCCACACTTAGCTGTGACATCATGGAGAATGACCAGTATAGCTGCAGAAATTGGGACAGCAGCTACACAGCTCAGTGCAATAAAGGCTGTGTTCCCAGCACATGGGGACTGATTTTCCAGTAAGGGCCATGACTGTGGGGACTTTGAAGCATGTGATGAAGTCCCTGTAGAGCACAGTTGAATGGGGTCAAGAGTGAAAAATGGAGCTACCGGGCAAGCCATGGAATCCTGCAGTTGAAGAGAATGCTTGTAGGTGTTTTGAGAGACAGCAAGCTGGTACTGCTGAGAGGCACTGAGAGGAAATGCCTTTTTAGAATTGGAAGTTTAGTAGGAAGTTGTAGCACCATGCCACAAGCAGCACATGGTGTGGTGGTGGTGGCATTGAGAGAGAGAGACTCCAGAAATTATATGTATGTATATATAAACAAAGGAAATTATTTTACTTTCATAGAGTTCACTGGGAAGGGGGAGGTTCCAACCTGTGTGACCCATCTAGGAGCCAAGGAGGTGCAGGCAGTTGGGAAGGACAGAAGGCAGGGATCTTGGGTTCCCCTTGCAATAAGGGACCAGTCTTGCTTTCTCATTTGGCCTTGGACCCAGGGAGCAAGGCCTCTTAAAGAAACCACAGTTATGTTCAAACAATGCTGAGAGTAAAGGGAGAAGAAGACTTCCCCTTATTGCCCTCTCTGCTTCTTTGAATCCAGGAATTAATTTATTGCTCGGAGGTGGAATTATTGAACAGCTCAAACCTCACGTGATCCCTGTTCTTGATGAGACCAACTCCATTGTGACTGGTAAGTATGGTGGCATATGTCACTCATCTGCCCTTGGATTCCCCTGAATTTGGCAGTTGAGCCATGGGAACAGGCCAGGTAAAAGCACAAGGTTGCATAAAAGTTGGGTGTTGCTTTTAAAAGCTATTGTACTGAAGAGTCATTTGAAATAGTAGTGGCAGGATCTCATAGAAGTTAACTACTTGTTTTTTCTAAATAAAGTTGTTTTGTTAATTTTTAATTTTTTTATTGACAACCTCAATACCTACAGACAATAAGCCATGATATTTCTCTCCCCCATATTCCCCTTCAAAACTCTGCTCTCCATCATATCCCTTCCCTCTCTCTGTTAGTCTCTCTTTTAATTTGATGTCATCATCTTTTTCTCCTATTATGAGAGTCTTGTGTAGGTATTGCTAGGCACTGCAAGGTCATGGCTATCAAGGCCAATTTCTGTCTGGACAGTTGCATTGTAAGGAGTGGTACCCTTCCTTTGGCTCTTACATTCTTTTCACCACCTCTTCCACAATGGACCCTGAGCCTTGGAAGGTGTGAGATGTTTCAGTGCTTAGCACTCCTCTGACACATCTTTTCAGCACTATGTTGCCTTTTGGGTCATCCCAGTGGTCACCACCATCTGAAAAGAGAAGTTTCTCTAACCAAAAGAGTAGCATTAATATATGACTATGAACATTAAGTGTACTGCTTTCAAGGCAGTTTGGTAAGAATAATATATGCATTTAGCCAGACATAAGCAGACTTTATACCCCTAAGGCTCATGACCTCCCTTGTCATAGGCTTTTGATTAGATTTTCAGTACCAGGCATGTACTCCCATAGAGCAGGCCTCCAGTCAAATAGCAGTTGGTTTTCCCCAGAGCAGACATGACACTATTGCACCCATTTGGTCATTTGACTTGTCTGGCCAAGCTTGAGGCTTCCAGTGTCCACTGTTTTCACCACTGATGACTTCTATCTCCCAAAGGGCTGCATGCAGTGTAGCTTTTTCCAGCTTTCAGTTAGCTGATCTACAGGGAGAAGGTTTTCAGCTCAGCACCAGCTTGATTTTTCAGTGACTTTTCCGCCCACACATGTGAAGTCTGTAGTAATAGGGTTTTACCATCTGTTACTCAGGGGAAACCCAGGGCCTTGGTAATAGCTTGTAATGTTTGGGAGGCAACAGGTACCTCCCTGGCCAACAACTCACTGGAAGGTATTCCATCCCTGGCACTTAAATTTTTCTAGTATCAATCTATTGCTTCTGGATATACCATTATCCAAAAAAGTAGGCTTTCATATACTTATTCAGAATATCTTGAATTTTGAATGACCCTTTTCCCACCCTTCTCTTACTCAATCTCTTCTCCTAGCCTCACTTAGGCCATTCCATTCCAATCTGTTCTTCTACTTACATATATACAATACCATCCCTAAAGTCATTCCTTCCCCTCCTTCCTTATATCCCTTTTCTGACTTACTGGCTTTTGCTACTGATGCTTTGGTTCCAACTCACACACAAGTCTAAACATTAGTAGCTAGGATCCACATATGAGAGAGAACATTTGGCTTTCTGAGCCTGGGTTGCCTCACTTAGTATAATCTTTTCCAGATCCGTCCATTTCCCAGCAAATTTCATAATTTCATTTTTCTTTACCACTCAGTAGAACTCCATTGTGTAAATGTACCATATCTTTTTACCCATTCTTCTGTTTAGGGACATCTAGGCTGGTTCCATTTCCTAGCTATTGTGAATGGAGTAGCAATAAACAAGTTGTGCAAGTATCTCTAAGGTAGTGAGAAGAGCCATTAGTATATATGCCTAGGAGTGCTATAGCTGGATCATACGGGAAGTCTATTTTTAGCTGTCTTAAGAACCTCCACACTGATTTCCACAATGGCTGTACCAGATCACATTCCCAGCAACAGTGTAGAAGGGTCCATTTTTTCCACATCCTCACTAACATTTATTGTCATTTATTTTCTTAATGGTAGACATTCTGACAGGAGATGGAATCTCAAAATAGTTTTAATTTGCATTTCCCTGATGGCTAGTGATATAGAACACTTTTTTAGATGTTTATATGCCATCTGTATTTCTCCCAATGAGAACTCTCTATTTAGTTCTGTGGCACATTTTTAATATACGTTTTATTTATTTACTTGAGAGAGAAAGAGGTAAAGAGAAAGAGAGAGAGAATGGGCCCACCAGGGTCTCTAGCCACTGCAAACGAACTCCAGACACATGTGTCTTCTTGTGCATCTGGCTTACATGGTCCAAGGGAATTGAACTGGGGTCCTTTGGCTTTGCAAGAAAATGCCTTAACTGCTAAGCTATCTTCTCTAGCCCCCATATCCCATTTTTAAAATTGGTTTGTTTGATTTCTTATTGGTTGTTTTTGAATTCTTTGTATATCCTGGATATTAACCCTCTGTCAGATGTATAGGTGTTAAATATTTTATCCCATTCTGTAGGTTGTCTTTTTGATCTGTTCACAGTGTGCTTTGCTATACAAAAGGTTTGTAGTTTCGTGAGAACCCAGTGGTTGATCCATGGTTTTATTTCCTATGCAATTGGAGTTATATTCAGAGAAGGCATTCCTTATGTCAATATGTTGAAGGGTTTCTCCTAGCTTTTCCTCTAGCAGTTTTAGAGTTTCAGGTCTGATATTTAGGTCCTTGATCCATTTGGGCTTGATTCTTGTGTATGGAGAAAGACAAGGATCTATTTTCATCCTTCTATGTATAGATATCCAGTTTTCCTGGCACCACTTGTTGAAGAGGCTATCTTTTCTCCAATGAATATTTTTGGCATTTTTGTCAAAAATCAGGTGGCTGTAGCTGCCTAGATTAACATCTGAGTCCTCTATTCTCTTCCATTGATCTATGTGTCTTGTCTTAATGCCAGTACCACGGTGTTTTTATTACTATGGCTTTGTAATATAGCTTAAAATCAGGTACGGTGATACTTCCAGCCTTATTTGTGTTGCTCAAAATTGTTTTAGCTATTCAAGGTTGTTTTGTGCTTCCAAATGAATTTTAGGATTGTTTTTTATTTATGTGAAGAATGCCATTAGAATTTTTATGAGGATTGCAAATGTGTAGATTACTTTTGATAAGACTGATACTTTCACAGTATTGATTCTTCCAGTCCAAGAACAGGGGATGTCATTCCATTTCCTAGTGTCTTCTGCAATTTCTCACTTGAGTGTTTTAAATTTCTCATTGTTAATGTCCTTCATTTCCTTGGTTAAGTTTATTCTAAGGTACTTTATTTATTTATTTATTTATTTAATTTATTTATTTATTTTGAGGCAATTGTGAATGGGAGAGATTCCCTGATTTCATCCTGTGCATGTTTTTTGTTAGTATATAGAAAAGCTAAGATTTCTGTGTGTTTATTTTGTAACTTGCTATGTTACTAAAAGTGTTTATCTCTTACAGTTTGCTGGTAGAGTCTTTAGGGTCCTTTATATATAGAATTATGTCATCTGCAAATAATGAGAATTTGATTTCTTCCTTTCCAGCTTCTATCCCTTTTATGACTGTCTCTTGCCTTATTGTTATAGCTAAGACTTCCAGTACTATATTGAATAAAAGGGGGACAGAGGACATCCTTGTCTTATTCCTGAATTTAGTGGAAAAGCTTTAAGTGTTTACCCATTTAGTATTATATTGGCTGTAGGTTTGTCATAAATAGCTTTTATTATGTTGAGGTATGTGTCTTCTATTCCCAGTTTCTGTAGGACTTTTACCATGAAGGGATGTTGGATGTTATCAACTGCCTTTCCTGCATCTATTAAGATGATCATGTGATTTTTGTCCTTCAGTCAATTATATAGTATATTACATTTATCAATGTGTGTATGTTGAACCATCTCTGCATTTCTGGGATAAAGTCTACTTGGTCAGGGTGAATAATTTTTCTGACATATTATTGTATTCTGTTTGCCAATATTTTGTGGAGAATTTTTACATCTATGTTCATGAGGGAGATTGTTCTGAAATTTTTGTTATTGTTCTGTCTTTGTCTGGTTTTGGTATCAGGGTGATGCAGGCTTCAAAGAAGAAATTCAGTAGAATTCCTTCCTTTTTTATTTTATGGAAACATTTGAGAAACAGTGATGTTAGATCTTCCATGAAGATCTGCTACAATTCACCAGTGACTCCATCTTTTTTAGTTGGGAGACTTTTTATAACTGCTTGGATCTCTGTACTTGTAATAGGCCTATTTAACTGGCTTATCTCATCTTGATTAAATTTTGGTAGGTCATATGAATTGAGGAAATCATCGATGTCTTTCAGATTTTCAAACTTAGAGGGATATATATTCCTAAAGAATGCCATTATTGTTTTCTGAATTTCTTTGGTATCTGTTATAATGGTGCCTTTTTCATCTCTAATTTTATTAATTTTGCCTCTTCTCTCTTTTTTCTGGTCAGATTTGCAAAGGGTTTATCAATCTTGTTTTTCCTTTCAAAGAACCAACTCACTGTTCCATCGATTCTTTGGATTTTTTTTTTGTTGTTGTTTCTATTTCATTAATTTCTGCCCTAATATTTATTGTTTCTTCCCAAACCATTAGTTTTTGGCTTGCCTTTTTCTTCTTTTTCCAGTTTCTTAAGGTAAAGTATTAAGTTGTTTACTTGTGAACTCTCTATTTTCTTAATACAGGCACTTAGGGCTATAAATTTCCCTCTTAGGACTGCCTTCATTGTGTCCCAAAGGTTTTGGTATGTTGTATTCTCATCATCATTTGATTCTTGGAATTTATTGATTTCTTCAATGACCCATTCATCATTCAATAGTGTACTGTTTAGTCTCCATGGATTTCTGTATGGGCTGTAGTTTTTTCTTATTGTTGATTTGTAGTTTAATCCATTGTGGTCAGACAGGGGGCAAAGGATTATTTCAATTTTCCTGCATTTGTTAAGGTTTGCTTTCTGTCCTAATATATGGTCTTATTTTATAGAATAATCCATGTCCTGCTGAGAAAAATGTATATTCTGCAGCATTCGGATGGAATGTTCTGCAGATATCTGTTAGGTTCATTTGTTCCATGACATAATTTAAGCCAGATGTCTCTCTGTTTATTTTTTTGCCAGGATGACCTATCAATTGATGAGAGTGGGGTATTGAAGTCACCCACTACAATTGTGTTTATTGTTATCTGTGACCTTAAGTCTAGTAGTGTTTGTTTGATGAATTTGGGAGCCCCCATGTTAGGTATATATTTGTTTAGTATTGTAATGTCCTCATATTGAAGTGTTCCTTTAATCAGTATAAAGTAACCTTTATCTTTCCTCACCAATGTTGGATTGAATTCTACTCTGTCAGATATTAGGAATGCAACCTCTACTTGTTTCCTGGGCCCATTTGCTTGAAATACTGTTTTCCATCCTTTCACCCTAAGACAGTGTCTATCTTTTTTTGAGTGATGAGTTTCCTGGAGACAACAAATGGTAGGATCCTGCCTTTTAAACCAGTTTGCAAGCCTGTGTCTTTTGGTGGGGGCATTGAGGCCACTGATATTAAGAGTTATTATTGAAGGTATGTATTTATTCTCTCCATTCTTCTTGGTTTGTAGTGCTTGCTGTTTTCCTTCACTTGCTAGTTTTAACTATTATTTGAGTGTGGATTATTTTTTCTTTTTTCCTCCTGTGTGTGATTTGCTGTCTCTTCAGTGTGAAGGATTCCTTCAGGTATTTTCTGTAGAGCTGGTTTAGTTGTCATAAATTCTTTTAGCTTGTTTTTGTTGTGGAATGCCCTTATTTTTCCATCATTTATCTAAAACAGTCTCATTGGTGATAATTTCTAATGGATTTATATTTTTTGTGGGGTTGTATTGTCTTGATTCTTTGTGTTTCTTATATTATAATGTTGTGATGTTTGCTTCCTGAGTGGATTTGATGCTTGGATTTTCTAATAATCTGTGGTGCTTTTAGATTTGGAAATCCAACTTTATGTACCATCCATTTATGGTGCCAAGTGTACCTCTTATACTCCATTCCAACTGCAGAAGTAATCCTAGGTTTTGAATTTGCTTGCTATTCAAGTATTCTAGTGGGCTGGGTGGAGCACATTCTAAAATTCAACTGAGCAATATACACATTCAATAAAAACCAGCACAGAATGTGCAAGTGTGGGGATTGAAACAAACAGATAACCTTTTAAAGCCATAATCCTTAAGGGTGTGTTGCTCTACACCCTTAATCCTGTTAGCTGGGAGGTTGAGATTTCTGTTCTAAATTGGGTTCCAGGTCAGCCTGGTTGTAAATCAGACCCTGCCCCCAATAATGACAGAAGCAAAAGACAAAGGCTCTATAAATCTGAAAGCATCAGAGGCAAAGTAGTCAACCCCTAAATACAACTTAATTGAGACTGGTAAAGCCAACCAAGAATATGTAACCCATAACCTGCCCTGACATGGAAAGAGAGATTAGCACTTCCAGTGTAAACCCGTGTACCTGCTTTTCTGTCAGTCATCCTCATTACCTTTTGGGGTGTCTTGCAATCTCACCAATGCTGAGTACCCACCTCGATTGTTCCCTCTGTATTGTGCTGTGGAGCTGCTGTTATGGTCAGCTGTACTGGGTACCCTGCTGCTGCAGACTGAATGTGTTCTCTGGAGGTTCGCGAATCTGATAGTTGGGGGATGGGAGAGTGCAGGAAGCTGGAGCTGTACTGGAACTGCTCAGCTGGTCCCACCTGTGTCCATTTCAGCAGCTCCTTAGCTGATCTGCGCGGTCTCCCCTTCAGGTTTCTTGATTTTGCAAGGAGGCTGATGAGCTTGGAAAATCCCCTTGTTTGATTTGTGCTCCTGCAGGGTGGGTGTACCAATTGTGAGGATCATGGCTGCAAGCTCCTCAGTGGGCTTCTGGCCATTTTCCTCCTTTCTGGTGTATCTTGGTCTCTCCTACTTCTCTGCTGTGGCTAATTTGCTTGTATATTGGCCTGTGACTGTTTTTGTGAGAGTTCTGTGGTTGTCATGGAAACTGTATTCCACAGTCTTAAGAAATTTCCTATCTGGACTTTAAAAGAAATATTTGTTTACCTTAAAATGGTAAAAGTAGGATTTTAGGTCTTTCGAGGTCAGTTGATTATTTTCCTTTTTCTCCCTTAAAAGAATAACATATATATACATACATATATATGTATATAACATGAGCAGATATATTGATTTCAAAATACCTATTTTTTAAAACAAGTTTTTTAAAAAAATATTTTTATTAATAGAGAGAGAGAGAATGGGTGCACCAGGGCCTCTAGCCACTATAAACAAACTCCAGACACATATGCCACCTTGTGCATCTGACTTTCATGGGTACTGGGGAATTGAACCTGGGTCTTTAGGCTTTGCAGGCAAGCAACTTAGCTGCGAAACCATGTCTACAGCCCAAAACACCTATTTTTTTTTTTTTTTTTGTGATGACAAAATGTCCTCAGGCCCTTCCAAATGTTAAGGAAAATGTGCTGAATACTAGATTTGAGCAGTGGAAGCAGTTTCATCTGTGCAGAACAATTGGTCAATGTGAATTGTGCTTTCTGGTACTAGTACTTCTGAGAAAACAGGAAAGGATAGTGCGGAAGGTTCTTTTTGCCATTACTTACAGGTCAACAACTTTGTGGACCATGTGGGCACTGGGGCAGAACAGCCCAAGAAGTGTCAGGGTTAGTTTTAGCTAATCAAAGAGGTGTCCAGCCTGGTGGAAAAGAGCTGTGTAATCCTGACATTGAGGGATCAAGGCCAGACTGGACTACATGGAGAGTTCGAGGCCAGCTTGGGCTATATAGGACCCTATATCACAAAAGAAAAAAACAATGTGGGAGAGAGCTGTCATGATGTTTCCAGATCTCTTCATCACCAACCCTTTCCTTTCTAGGCCAGGAATATGAGGTGCAGAGAGGGGATGTGACCTGAAAGACCCTTGTCTTCCTATCCCTGTGTTTCCTTTTTTTAAAAATTATTTTTTATTGACAACTTCCATGATTGTAAACAATATCCCATGGTAATTCCCTCCCTCCCCTCACTTTCCCCTTTGAAACTCCACTCTCCTTCGCATCCCTGCCCCCTCTCAGTCAGTCTCTTTTATTTTGATGCTGTTCCTTTCCTCTTTCCCTCACCTCCTCCCTTTCTTTCCTTCTTCCTTGGCCTTTACCTATCATTCCAGTTTCACTTCCTATCTCAATCACTCAGCTCTAGTGTCTCTTTCCTCTTCTTATAAAGACGTAAGTCCTATCCAATTAGATTTATGACTTTATTTCATCTTAATTACTTTCCTTAAGGCCCTGTTTTCAACTATGGTCACATTGTAGGCTAGGGATTACTAATTTGGGAGATAGTTTATACATATCAGTCGCTAGAAAAGGTAGAGTTGGCATCCAGCCCTTTCTGACAAAAGGCCATGGTACTCAGATCGGCCTAGGTGGATAGATTCCAGAACACTGAGTAGTGCTCAGCTGCAGGGATCCACTGTGCCTTCAAGAAGAGGGCCACAGAGTCTTTGTTTGAGCTAATGTGACAACAGGTTGATGCCAGGCACTCCCACATCCCAGACTCCTTGTGTGTTGGTGCATTTGGAATCCTAGATCCTCTTTATCTCCACAACTAAATAATGGTGCCAGTAGCAAAACAGTCAATCACCAAAACCACATAGGAACAATGCAGTGTGATTGGTGTATAACCTTATCTTTTGCCCAGTGTTTTTACATTTTTCATATTTGAGTTATGATTCTTTCTAGATAAAAGTCAAAGTAAATGTTACTTTCCCCTCATTGTGTCTCATATTATCAAAGTGGTATTTTTAAGGTAGGCTGAATAAATAAATCAGTTTTTTTTTTAGCTTCCATCATTGCTATTTTAAAACATGCTCAATACGCTGACCCAGCAAATATTGTGCCAAAAATGTGTTGTAGCTTTGTGTTTAGTGAACCTCGTAGAGGAACACAATTGCCCTGCCTAGCATACGTGAGCTGCAGGTTATGGCCTAGAAAGGGAATGAGCTCTAGACTGGTGAAATGTTAATTAGCTAAAATTTAAAATCTGAAGCTGGCACGGTGGCACACACCTTTAATCCCAGCACTTGAGAGGCAGAGATGAGGATGGCTGTGAGTTTAAGAGTTTGAGGCTAGCCTGGAGTTATAGAGTGAGTTCCAGGTGAGACTGGACAGAGTGAGACCCTGCCTTGAAAAAACAAAAAGAATGACAGTTGGTTTTTTTCCTGTTTATTTCATGTACATAATATCCATGATGGAGTAGGCCTGGAATGACTTCTAGAGGTATTATCCAATACATATTTTATAGGCATGAAATGCCTGGGGAGCTTATAGAAAATCTTTATTATAACCCCTGAGTGTTTCCTGGGACATGACACAGTATTACCTATAATTCAGAATGTCTCTAAATAATGACTAGACATGATTCCTGGGCCATCTTTCATGTTGTTTCTTGCACTAAAGAATCTTACCTTGAATATAAGTTGAAATGGGCAGTGAAAGGTAACCCTCAACATGGAGTATGGTATGAAGTTGTACTAAATAGGCAGATTAGTGATGCTGGCTTCTAAGAGTTCAGTCCTTCAAACCGATCAGGCCACAGACTTCTGATATCTAAGAGATAATCCACAGACTGAAAACTGATGTCCTTAGATATGTTTTCCACAGAGGTGATAATGCAGTAGAGACCGACCTCTGATGAGTCTGGACTGCTTTGTGCGAGACCCCATCACAGCACATCAGTGCTAAAACCCAGGGAGGTGAGGCTGGGGGCAGGACAGGCATATACATTCACGACTACAATTTTGCTTGTTTGTTTTTGACGTACGGTCTTGCCCAGGCGAACCTGGAATTAGTCTCAGGCTGGCCTTAAATTCACTATGATCCTTTTGCCTCCTGAGAACTGGGATTAAAGACGTTTGCAACCACACCTGGCTACAGTTTTTTTTTCCTCTTTTTTTTTTTTCTTCAAATCTAGTTTTAACACTTTGAGTTTTTTTGTTTTTGTTTTTTTCTGCCAGGAAAGGTTGGGGCAATGAGTTTTAAGGAAGTTCATGCTTCCTTGCATGGCTCTGTTGCTGCCTGATGTTATGTTTTATGTGTCCCAGAGCAAAGACCTGACCAGGAAGGTTTACTGCTTAGAATAATGACTGTTAGTTTAAAGTGCATGTCATTTATTGCTGTGGCCTTAAGCTGCTGCAGAAGAAATGTTATACTTTACTGCCTGACCCTCCCCCAAAGACAAGAATGGGTAGGAGACCATTGCTGAGCCATAAGAATGTGCCATAGACTGTGGAGCACACAGAGAAGAGACTCGTTGCCTTTGAGCTGCTTCAGTTTGATTGTTCTGATTCCTGTCTTTCCTCAAGAACATGCTGATAATCTCAGAATTTTAACAGGTCTAAAACCTTGTTCTCAGCTGGTCTCTGAGGTTAACTCCAACTCTTTGGATTTTTTTTTTTTGTTCTGTTTTTGTTCTTTAATTAATTTAGGGTTAGGGTTTTACTACATAGCCCAGGTTGGCTTTGAACTTATAGTCCTCCTGCCTTATACCCCTTAGTACTAAGATTACAAGTGTGAGCCTATAGGGTCATGTTTATTTTTTATATTTTATTTTTATTTATTTTAGAGCTAGTGAGAGAGAAAGAGGTGGAGAGAGAGAGAGAGAGAAGAAGAATGGGGAGGGAGAGAGAATGGGTACACCAGGGCATCTAGCCACTGCAAACAAACTCCAGATACATGAGCCACCTTGTACATCTGGCTTACCTGAGTCCTGGGGAATTGAACCTGGGACCTTTGTCTTTGCAAGCAAGCACCTTAACTGCTAAGCCATCTCTTCAGCCCATGTTTTTTATAATTTTTTTAAAATTTATTTATTTATTTATTTGATTGAACAAGAGAGAAAGAGGCTGAGAGATAGAGAGAATGGGCACGCCAGGGCCTCCAGCCACTACAAATGTACTCCAGATGCATGCATGCCCTGGGTAAGTATCTGGCTTACATGGGTCCTGGGGAATCAAACCAAAGTCCTTTGGCTTTGCAGGCTAATGCTTTGACCACTAAGCCATCTCTCTAGCCCATTTTTTTTAAATTGTATTTTAAATTAATATAAATATAAATAAAATAATATTTTATGTTAGAATAGAAAGTAATGGGTTTCATGATGGTATTTTCATATGTGTGTGTGATTATGTTTTCTTAGCACTCATTTCTCCCTCCCACTGTGCATTCCTGAGCCTTCTGCCTACCTCTGACTGTGTTTTTTTTCCTCTTTGAATACTCATAGTCAAATAGGTATAATCCATTTTTATGTGGATTAAAGTGTGTGGGGTGGGCTTCTTTGGACTATCTTTTCAAGTTTAGGCACTGATTCTTTGCTGACCAGATACTGGCACTTGAGGTGCCCCCATCACATTCCTGAGTTGGTGCTCCATCCCTGCTTCTGGATGAAAGAGACCCCATTTGGGACAGCTGAGCTGATTGGAGCAGTTTCTCTTTCACACTGCCCCTCCCAGCTGTCTAGGTTCATCTGCACATTTTTTAAAGCACTCTTCCGGCCGGAAGTGCCCTGTTCTCATTGGAGCTATGCTTCTGCAGCAATCAAGGAGACCAAGGAGGCCCTGGAAGACACCAGCTCCACCCTGCAGGCCCTGAGCAATGAGACTGCACAGCTCAGCAGCAGCCTGACCAAAGTGAAAGAAAGCTTTGAAAATTTACTCAACAACACAAACATCAAGGAGTGTCGTCCAGATGTACAGAACAGCCAGTGTAACATCATCAGGGCATCCTTGACCCAACTGGTGTTTGACCCAGCCTTGGAAGAGGTGAGTAGGGGTGACTTTGCCACAGGAGGCTGGGCAGGGCTAAGCTCCGTGCGCCTGCTGGGCCAGGGGATAGCACCCTTCATGCCCCTGTCAGCCCTCTCAGGTCATCTGGTTGCCATGCTGGAATGACTTCAGGAAGGGCATAGAAATGAAGGGGGACCCTCCAAGGGCGTTTTTTCTATTTGATGAAACATCAGGATAATTTCAGAAAAGAAAAAGAGAAACAGAATACATTCCGGTAGATCTTTAAAACTAAACTATGTTAAAACTAAGTGCCTAGTATATTAACCATATATGCTGAAATAGACAAGTCTCCTATTTCCTGAAAATTGTACCCCCATCTGGGATATAGAAAAATTCATGTCTATAAATTATATTTAATTTATTAATTAAATTATATATGTCTCATATGTTATATAAAATATTATAAACTCTCACTTGCAATACATGAGTCAACTTTTTTTTCTAAGGAGTTCACATGTATCTTTGTCTGATATACTACAATCATTTCTGTAATCATTAAGTTTTGAGAACTTAGTTGTATTTAAGTTGTTTGAGAAACATCTTTTGGAAAGATATCTATTTAGTTACCTATTTAATTATATTTTGAGACAGAGTCTTTCTGGCTTGTCTGGAACAACTCACAGTCACTTAAGGCTGACTCAAACTTCCCATCCTCCTGTCTTCTCCTCTCTAGTGCTAAGGGTTCAGATACAGGTATGAAACACTTTTTATTCTTAAGATGTTTTCCACCATGTGGAAAGTTGCTTATACCTGTCACTCCTTCCAGGTCTTTAATCACATTCTCTGAGGGTCAACATATTGTCCCACTTATCATTTTATCTATTTGTACCAGTTATTTCTGCTTTGCTGGGTCAAAATCCCTGACCAGAAGCATCTTAGGCATGCAGTGTAGTTTGGCTCACAGTTCCAGAGAGTAGGATCCATCATGGCAGGGAAAGCATGGCAGGCTAGAGCAGGAAGCCTGTGTCATATACTTATATTGGCAAAGGGAGCAGAGAGAACTGCACTGGTTTTTTTTTTTTACACCTTGAAGCCTGCCCCCACTGACCCACTCCTCCAGCAATACTCCACCTCTTACAAGTTCCCAAACCTCCCAGATTATCAGACACAGGAGACTATGGGGGGCAACTTACATTCAAACTAATGCAGTAAAAGCTAAGTTGAGATAAGTTGCAGTCATGTTCCTCTGTGCCTGAAGATTTTAGTACATTTCATGCCTTTGCATCAACATCATACACAGAAAAATTAGAGCACTAAGCATCAACCCAATAGCTCTATCTATTCTCATTTCTACTCAAACACCGTCAGTTTTTCTGAAAATGCTCTTTCTACTGCTCTCTTCTTTTTGCAGTCCAAAATCATGTGTTGCATTCATGTCAAGGCTTTTGTTCACTTTAATCAGGAATAGCTTATTAGTTTTTTTCCCCTTGTGACATTATTTTTGAAAAGGCTATTTTGTGTATTGGCCTTCAATTAGGTTTGTGTGATGCCCTGTCATAATTAGATTTATGTTACCCACTTCTGACAGGGACCCGTTTCTGAAGAGATGTTGTGTCCTCCTTGGTCTTTCATGTCAAAAGGCACACGGGATTGGTCCCGGTTGCTAAGAGCTAGAGGACTTCAAGTCTATGTATCAGGCTGGCAATGAAAGTCTATTCCACACACACCATCTACTTACATAATCACTGGATGTATTACTTAATTTTAATGCCACTGTTAATTTATTCAGTCAATTTGATATTGGGGACCAAACCCAGGACACGTGTTCTTTACATAAGTGAGCTACTGTCTCAGCCTCTGTATTACTTTTTTTTTAAAATTTTTTAAAATTTATTTGGGTGAACGAGTGAGAGATGGAAAGAGGCAGATAGAGAGAATGGGTGCACCAGGGCTTCTAGCTACTGTAAACGAACTCTAGATGCATACAACTACCTTGTGCATCTGGCTTACGTGAACACTGGGGAATCGAACCTGGATCCTTAGGTTTCACAGGCAAGTTCCTTACCTGTTAAGTCATCTCTCTAGCCCCTATGTTACTTTTACGAGTGATTTTAAAAGATTATTTATAACTTTATTCAACAATATTCTATACTTGTGTTTATATCTGTGTTAAGTTTTTTTGTATCATTTTTAGCTGACTGCAACAGGAAACCTTGCAAATACTTAAAAATGAGTGTACCATTCTGCATAGAACTGTGATTTTCCCAAACAATATTCTGTTGTTCAGAAGAAAGTAAGGTTGAACCCTCAATATCACTGCCATGAGACATGGGTAGAAGATAATTCCCTTTTTGTGAAAGTGAGCTGGGAGGGGTAACCACCTTGTCTTAATATTTTGTTCTATAAATTTTCAGCTCCGAGTGGTGGATACAGTACTCAACAATACTAATGAAATTCTTAAAACTGATTTGGATGGCCCCATCAAAAAAGTACGTCTTTTTTTGAACAACTATAGTAGCTTATGTTATAGTAAAGGGTATTTAGATACATAAGAAAATAGGAAACAGCCCGATTACATTGACCTCTGACAGAGAGATGTTCATGACTTCTATTTTCCTGGACATAGTGGTGGGTATAGTGGAAGACCCATGTTATTCTTACTGTAAAGTTCTGCCTCTCTCTGCCCACCAAGGTAGCCATGCTTGTTTTATTTTTGTTTCTTTCTAATTTCTTATCTTCGCACACACTGTGCCTTCATTCTGCCACTTTCTTCTTCCCTGCCTTTGTCTAGCTACTTAGTTTTTTAACCTTCATATATCACCTTTTTTACTTGGTATTTGTTTTATTCTGGGATGAAATGCAGGGCCTTGCACATGCTAAGCCCACATACTGAGCCCTGTGTGTCACCTCAATAGGGTCTTTCATGCTTAAAATATTGACTTGTCTAGGTTAGAACTTTCAGCAAATATTCTCTAAGTTCCTCCTAACTACAATTATAACTCCCTTAACACCTCTGTTTTTGCCACTTGACTCAACCCTCAAAACTTTAGGGACAGTGTTGACCTGGATTTTATTTATTTGTCCAATAACTTACTAATTGCTGTGATTTATTTGACCAGTAGATGCTGAATATATAATAAATATTTCTTAATAGGAATATTCATTAGAGTGTGTTTATTCAACATCCTTGGCCTGAGCACACTGCTGTCATTATACTTGTTAAACAATGAGATTTCACTAGGAAATCCAAAAGGCTGTCTCCAGCCATGAAACCCCATGTTGTGTAACATCCATAAGTCCAAATGTGGAGCAGTGTAGAGGAGTTATGGAAAACCAGCAGACCCTGTGCTGCTTGGTCACTGTGAGGAAATGCCCTTAATGTACATTTTTTTCCTTAATACCTAACATAGTTCTGATAATGACAAAGTTGGTAGCCCTGTACATCTCAGGAAGTCTATAAGCTCCAGTGTCCCCTAGCAGATGGTCATTACCACCATCAGACTTATTAAGTAAGGCCCTGTAGAAGAATACTAGGCACTTAGCTGAGTACTTTAGAATTAACTTTCCTTGTCATGAACTAGCCCTGAGCCCACATAGCTGCGCATAGTTGTTGGGAGCTGTGTTTTAGCCTCACAACCATTTGCATTTTCCATAAGCTGTATTTTGGGACATTTTTTCCTTCTCTGCAATTAGATCTCTCCTTTCATAATTGCATCAGAAGATAAGAGTCTCCACTTATAAATCTGCTTTGTATCTGCACATTCATATTGTATAGATCAGAGTTTGTCTTGTGGGAGCCTTTTATGTATTGTGGAACACTAATTAGGATTGCTGACCTGTTCTTATACAGTGCCAGTAGCATTCCATAACTGTGACAATAGAAATGCCTCCAGGCACAACCAAATATCCATGGGAGGACAAAACTGCCCTTGGAGAACTACTGCTATGATTGATATGTTTCTGTCATAATCCCTATAAAATCTGTGTAAGCAAATAAGTTGATTTAAAAATGACAAGAATATCCCACCTTCACAAATGGCTATGCTAAGTACCTTACTGTCACAGTGACTCCTGTCTCTTGTTTCCTTGATGTATGCCATGTCCTTATCTTTCTCTGGACTTTCTCCACACACACCTCTTGACACCTCAAGTTACTCTGAGCTCAAGTGCTCTCCAGAGAACTTCTTTTAGGATGAGAAACTTTTAACTGGGTCTTCAGTTTATCCTACTTAAGAAAAGTGCTCATGGGCTAGGGATATAGCTCAGTGGTGGAGTACTGGCCTAGCATATGCAAGGCACAGGATTCAATCCCCAGCACTAAAACAAGCACTCCTCATCATATTAAGGTAATTTCAACTTTAAGAAAAGTGTTACATTTTAATTTTATGTTTGTGCTCCATATGAAGGTGAGAAATGAGTATTAGTCAATTAGTCTTCAATTTTTCTTATACATTAATTTATTTTGAAATATTTTTTAGGGTTATGCATCACTTGACAAAATACCTGAGAAGGTACAAAGCCAAACTACAGCCTTGATAGCAGGTGAGATTCATAGCATGAGGTTACTTTGCTTTTCTTTCTGTTAAGAACTCCATGATTGGTTTGTACAAAAGAAGGCATTGCTATGACTTACGGATTTCTTTTCTAATTTAGAAAAATCATCTCTTACCAAAACCTTGAGGGAAACATGATTATTGGAGTTTTCTAATTGTGTTGTCTTTAGTTAGTGATGTAGATTATTATAAAACCAAAACCAAAACCCCAAATCCAAATTACTATTATTTAGCACAGTTCATGTTTCTGGCTGGCCAGGTAGGTGTGTATGTGGCAATAGAGTGGTTGCGCTCTGTAATGAACTCTTCCACATTCTGATTATTTTCCCTGGTGGTACAAACTATAGATTATGATATTTTCTAAATGAACTTAAAGATGATCGTTTTGAAGACAGAGACGCCTATAGCCTAGGCTGGCCTTGAGTTCTCTATGTAGCTGAGGACCCTTGAGATTCAGATCCTCCTGCCTTCACCTCCTGGTGTGGGGATTGGAAGCATGCACCACTGTTCCTGGCTTAAGCTTTAAATATATCATTTATTTACTTTGTTTTTAGGAATAGTATGTATAAAGATTTATCTTATCACTTTTGGGAGGATTTTTCCCTTGGTGCTAATGTAATGGTCCTTTCCATTACGGTGCTGCCTAGAGTTTTGGAGACAGAATCTCTGTTGGAAGGATTGTAAGGCCGTCAATTATTGAGTCATACTGTGTTCAGTTTATGGAGTGCAGGGGTGAGTAATATACACAGAATGTATGTCAGCAGCTTTTTGTGCCAGGATAGGGATAAACTTGAAGAAAAAAAAGAACTCTGATGATCATCTTCTCCTTTTTGAAAATTATCTTCCCAATACTTCTTTCATCTATTAACCAAGGCCTTGTAAGATATTATGCTAGCAGTTTGATTTTAAATTTCCCTGATGATGTCCTTTCAAGGGTGGGGCTACTTCATCCTGTCACATAGTGAGTTAGTTGTGCTGTGGGTTCTTTTTGTTTGGTCCGGGATGCCAAGGCAGTGCTGACAAAGTTTGTGCTTTTCTCTGATAACACCTGAGGGCTACTGCACACTGCATGACGTTACCTGGTCACTAATGTCTCTGTTGATCTTCTTGTTTCCCTCTTTTAACATCTTCTGGCTCTGTGTGCAGCCCTTGCTTGTAAGTCTGATAAAACAAAATGCATGGCATGCATGAGCAAGGCCAGGCATGTGGTTCACTGCTTGAACACAAGTCTGCATTTTCTTAGGGCCAGAAAGTGCCAGTTCATCAGCCTGGGCATCAGGTTTTGTTTACATGTCCTTAGCACTCAGGCTTTGACGCTTCAGTTCTAGACTGAGTGCACTTGAAAGTGCCTACTTTGTACCAAGTTCTTCCAGATGCCGGGCATGTGAGAAACACAAGGAATAACCGCTGACTGTCTTTAAGCTAGTCAGGCACTCAGATGCCATGGATCAGACTCTGAGAATGCAGCACAGTGAGTACAAGGTAGCTACAGCAGGGAGAGGGCAGTGAAAGAAAGGGTTTTCAGGAGCAGGCATTGTGCAGACTGAGGCTTGAAGAAGGTGTTTGCTCAGAGAGGGCACCACTACCTTCAGGGTCACCAAAGCTGAGAAGACCAGGGAGCTTCATGGTATTTTACATGAGGGCAAGATAGGCCAAGAAGCAGACAGATCCCCTAAGGAGCTACTCATAACAGAAAGGGTGTCTTCATATCACATCTCTCAAAATTCCAAGGTTAAAAGAGGCCATGAGGTCCTACGGTCAAGGATCCTTGGGGACTTCTGCACATGAGCCATTTGAGAAGACAGTGAGCATCATAAGCCTCCTTGTGGAATATATCCAAACACAGAGTATTTGGCTGCTTATGTCTGTCCCTTTGGTTTCTAGATTTCATATCTATGTGAAAATACACTTTTCAAAAGATTCCCACCATTTTTATACGTGATCTCATTTTGGACCAAGCTACTAACTCCATCTCTTAATGAAAGTTCACCAGAAGTCCCAGGATTACATTTGTGAACTGCTTGTTCTGCTGCCATTACCAGGAGAGTTCTCTCCAATGTAGGATCAGTGGACTTTTAAGTGATGCATTTGTTCTTGGTTGCGCCTGTGTCCAGAGCCCCTGAGAGTAAATCCAGCCTCAGAACTAGTAGGAGTGCTTGTCCAGGGAACACACTGCAACCCAAGTACATCTGACCTGTTAGGATGGACAGATGCATTCTTGAATTTGCCTTGTCTCTGGAAAACTGTTATAGATATAAGCAGAAGCCATTTGATCAAAGGAATATTGTTGCTTTTAGTATATAGCAAATGCAGGTTACTTCTTTGATAACTCCAAAATTGAATGGACCTTAAAATTTTAACAAATATATTATCTGGAGTTATTTGTCCAGAAATATCTTGGATAATTATGGCCCTGAATGCACTATCTTTATTCTCTCCACTCTCTCTTCTCTTCCCCTGTCTCCTCTTTTCCCTTTCTTCTTCTTCCCCTCACCCCCCTCTCCTTCTCAGGCTTTTTCTTTTCTTTGATTCTTACTATGTAGGCCAGGCTACCCTCAGACTTTCAACAATCTTCCTGCTTTGCCTCCCAAGTGCTTGGATTATAAGTCTGCGCTACCATGCCTGGCTCCCAAGGCCATTTATTAAGGGGTAGAATTATTGTGATTACTCCAAGATCATGTAACAGGACTTTTCTACTTTCAAAGAGACTTAAGGATAAATAACAACCTCTGTGAGCCTCAGGGTCAGCCTCAGTGAAGTAGGATTAAGAGGACCTATCTCACTGGAATTAACAGATCAATACTGACTGAAATGCCTGGCACACAGTAGGCAATCCTGCATTTTAGTCACCTGTCTCCCTCTCCTCTTGCTTTTTTCCTTGCAAGGTAATTTAGGAAGAAGAAAACTGGCTCAACTTCACCACCATCCCATTGAAAGTCTGTGCTCAGAGCTAGCAATTTGGCTTCGTCATTGCTTTTAGATGGTCTTAGCTGTATTCATACTTGTAGAAACTTACCCTACTTAAAACACTCAAAACATGGAAAAAAAAAAAAGTGGCTTGGCTTTTCTTGGCCTTTCAAAGTCTCTGTGTCTTCCATGTTTGAAGTACTAACCAAGGTTCCATTGTTTTCAGATATCAAAGCTGTCTTAAATTCCATTGGCCCAGACATTAATGGTGTAACCCAACAGATTCCTATTCAGAAGACTCTTTCTGGATTCACTGGTTACCTTGATAACTTTGAAAGTTACTTCCATAAGAAGCTGCCCATGTTGGAAGAGCATGACTCCTACTGGTGAGTGTCTCTCTGGAGCTGGAAAATGAGACCAAATAAAAGCCTCATCATTGCCAGAGCATATGACACAAAGAGGCTGTGGCCTGATATGAACAACCCCTAGTTTTTGTTCTTTAAAAGGTTGAAGTGCTCACTCAGGCAGCATAGCTGGAATAACACAGAGTTGTCCCTAAGTAAGAGTGACATGCAGTTCCTAAACTGCTCCTTATCTAAAAACAGAAGTTGGAGATGGGAAGTTCTTTAGCCAGATATTCAGCAGTATATAATTTGTGATGTCTGTAGTAGCTTCTAGATTTTTTTTTTTGTTATAATTAGTAAACATGGAGTAGGATTTGGAAATGTTTCAGTAATTAAGAAGAGAATTTGGAAAAGATTCTCTTCTGTTTGGTTTATGCACATAGTGGCTAGGTTTCCTGGAGGAACCTGCTTTTCTCTGCTCTACCTTGAGGCCACAAAGTTACCTTTGAACTCAGGGGAGCAGGTGCTATGTGTGGGGTTAAGCTGGGAGATTGACTGTGGTCATTCCACACAGAACAGAGGAGGGACCAAGATTGGGAAATAGGCAAGCTCTTGGGAGGTATATTTGCTTCTCTATTGGCTCCATCTTTGGACCTCCCACTGCAGAGTCCAGAAGCAGCTCCTCCTCCTCCTCTTCCTCCTCCTTCTTCTCTCTCCATATATAAATAACTTTTTTATATAAATAAAAAAATTTATATATATATATATATATATATATATAAATTTATCTTTTATTTATTTAATTTTTGTGTTCCCAGTATGAAAATTGCATCAGAACACGAGACAAACAAAATAGTAACAATAATGGCTCCTTTTTAGAGAAGCTTTAGTGTGTTCACCAGGAACTTTGTTCATATTCTCACCAAACATCTCCTTGGTTGTTCAGTATATAAACCAGTTTTGCAGACAAGAACTTTGGGACTCATGGAAGGGAGTGACTCACTTAAAGCTATTGGAATATGGTAGGGGGAGGGGTTAAGCCCTCCCTGGCTATACCATACATCATTGATTCATTGTTGATAAGGACCTGTACCATGTTTCCACTGGGGGGCTAGGCCATACCAGCAGGTCAGTTAAGTCATAAACTCATTAGAGATAGAGCTTCACAAGTGGGAAGGAGTAGTCTGCCTGTTTCTTGGGCTGTTCCTCCTCCTTCTACTTAGAGATCATAAGCTTACCTTAAAAAGAAATTCAACTAACCATTAATTCTAAAAGTTTTCTGATATTAGACACCATGGCTGATTTAATTTTTGTGTTCCCAATATAAAAATTGCTGCTAGTGGCTATTATTATAATTACCAAGATTGATCTTAATTGAATGAAAAGTTTTAGTGGTGACTTGTCCAGAAGCCTGGAGCTGAAGCAAGTTCTGTGTTTCTGTGACTATCTTAAACGCCAAGAAGCACCCTGCCCTTGACTGCTCCTTGGCATTCCGGGAATGCAGGAACACCTACTTGATTATCCACCACCCAAAAATGTCTCATAGTACCATTATGAAATTGAGATTCGCATTCTGCAGACATTTGATTTAAGATGCTTATAAAATTCATGCATCGTCCACGTAGAGTATTTCTGTTTCAGTAAGGAACACAGTGCCCCAGAACATTTCTGCAACCCCAAAACATTTTCAAAAAAGGCCAAGGAAAAAAGCATGCTGTTTTTCTCTGCAGAGTCTGATCGTGGCCTGTTGGCGTTTTCCAACAACAGGAACCTTGACTGACAGGATTTACAACTCTAAAGGGTTGTATTTGACACTTCCTTGTTGCTGCTAACAAATACCTAACGAGAAGCAACTTAAGGAAGGAAGACTATTTCAGCTAGCACTTTGAGTCTCTAGCGGGTCAGACTGAGGAAGGCATGGTAATGTGAGCTTGAGGCAGCTGGTCACATTTAGTCCACAGTGAGGAAGCTGAAAGTGATGAATGCTGCTGCTCAGCTCACTTCCTCCTTTTATTTAATCCACAACTTCGGCCCATGGGATGGTGCTGTCCACATTTAAGGTGGGTTTTGCCACCTCAGTTAACACAACCTAGAAAATCCCTCATAGATCTTCCCAGGGATTTGAGTCCATGGTGATTTATAAATCCATTCAAGTTGACAACCAGAAATGAACCATCTTGGAGGTGTTCTGCTCAGGGCCTGAGGGAAAGCTCAGGAAGGCCAGCTGTAAGCCTTATACACTATCTGCCACTCTAAGTCCACCACAACCATTGAAAGGGACATTTCAAAGCCAGGATGAAAATGTCTCAGTTGCTCAGGTTAGGAATTTGGGGTAGGAAGAGATCTTGTCATACAATCTTGCCCTCTGCTGTTGTATCGATAGGCAGGAATTGCTCAACTCCTCTGGCTTGTGAAGTCACTGCATGTTTGATGTATGGTAACACTGTGCTTACTTCACCAGGTGGCTGTGTGGCTTGATAGTCTGCTTCTTGCTGACCCTCATCGTGACATTTTTCTTCTTGGGTTTGCTGTGTGGGGTGTGTGGCTATGACAAGCGCGCCACCCCGACCAGCAGAGGCTGTGTGTCCAACACTGGAGGCATTTTCCTCATGACGTGAGTGTTTTCTCCTCTCTATTATATAGGGTAGGTATGCAGGGAGGAGGATAGGTGATGACATTGGTATTGTGGAACTTCTTGGTCAGGAACTCTGAGTAGGTACTCTATAGTGATGTTTTCTTCCTTGGTCTGTGCTCTTTGGTAAAGCACAAAAAGTAAAGGAAAGTTCTCAATGATTGCATTTTGATGAACCAGCTTAAGTATGTATATGGTGGACTCTTTTCTCTAAAGCAGATATCATGAAAGTATTTCCAAATTCACTTTCTTGATACTATCTCTTATTTTCAGTAAGTAACTCATTAATTCCCTCACTCACCAGAAATGTGTTCTCCATGGTCAACAGCATTGCTGACTTCAAACTCTAGGAATTTGATTTAAAATAGGATGCTGTCATAGTTAGTACCACACTGCTCAGATGAGCATCCAACCATACACCATTTATGAGAGGACCAAGTTTATTTCAAGCATACAGATCCAAGGAAGTTTTATCAATGTCATAAGAACCTGGTTCCCTTTTACAGATCCAAGCAGAGAGAAATAACCAAATAGCCAGTAAACACCAAAAGGCAGCAAGCAGGGACCCTGCCTGAATGCAAACCCTCTCTGCATGCCTTTGGACTAGAATTCAGATCCAGCTCCAGTGACAGGCCCCCTCAAGCAGGCTGCAAGAGGCTTAAGCAAGAAGTTTAACCATTATAAAAAATACCTAGGCTATGGAGGACATACATTCAAACTACCACCGATGCTAACATAGCACCTTAGGAAGATCAGGTGGCATTTATTCCACGTTTTTTATTGTTTTGCATATGTGTATATGTGTGTGTGCATGTGTGGAGGCCAGAGGACAACCTCAGGTGTCGTACTTCTCAGACACCTGGCTTTGCAACAGGGTCTGTCAGTTTGGACTGGCTAAATTGACTAGCCAGGTACTCTAGGAATCCTCCTGTCTCTGCCTCCCCTGTGCTGTAATCACTCACTTGTCACCATGTCTGGCTTTTCAAAGCAAGTACTTTACCAACTATAGCCCTAATTTGTCAGTTAAAGCCTGGGGTCAAGTGAAATAATCAGATTTCTCAGGTTTACGTGTTAAGTGCTGGCTCTCTTCACCCATGGTAGACAATGATCTTAGCCCACATCACTGAATACTTCAAGTCCATTGCATTACATGTGATAGGTAGAACTAGTGAGTGGGTAAAATTGAATAATTCCCCATAGAATAACTAATTTTGTTTTTTTTTTTCCCTAGTGGGGTTGGATTAAGTTTCCTTTTTTGCTGGATCCTGATGATCATTGTAGTTTTTGCTTTTGTCATTGGTGCCAATGTGGAAAAGCTAGTCTGTGAACCTTATACAAACAGGAAGCTATTCCAGGTAAATAGGATTTTCTACTTGCCTTGGGAGGACTTGAATGGACATTTGCATTTCACTGAGTCTTGTGGGTTACTTCAAGAGCAGTGAAAAGCCATAGCTAGTTTGCTTTTAATTCAACAAGTTGAAATTCTTTCTGTTTGTAATAGCAAATGCACACATACGCATATATAATAACATTCTTATTTTATTATTTTCAAGTTATAAGCAAAATCAGTGCTATAAATTAAGGACCGTATATCAGTGTGTAATGTAATACTGGGGGAGAAAAACGTTCTCCCCAGCAATGATTTCCAAAGGTAACTGAGAATGTCAAAAGATCAATTCCTAGACCCCTCTCATAACCCTTTGGAAGCTACAGACATTTTTAAAGAGTTTCACAGTTAATAAAGATGTTCACACAGACCTATACAAAAAGTGAAGGTGGTCACACTGTTGCAGCAGACGTCTGTTCCTGGTGGACACCTGAGAAGGATGCAGCCAGGAAGTGAAATGAGTTTTACGTCTCCCTCTGAGACCAGCTCTTACAGACTGCTTCAGGCAGTGTCACCTTCCTTGTTAATGAGATCTGGTCTATGCATCTTGCTTCTGGTTAGTTTTTCATTGTTTTCCTCTGGATTCTGTGTTTATCTTTACCTCCTCCTTTTATGGTGAATATATTTTCACCTCAAATCTGTTATGGAGTCAGATCTGAGTGGCAGAGAGCTGGTAGAGGTAGCCAGTTCTTCCAGTACTTCAGTCATTTAGTTGGTGAAGGAAAATTCAATTGATAGCATGAATGGATCACACTTCCTCCATTTGGCCTCTTAAAACAATAGTAATATTTCAAGCCCAGCTTCATTATCTATTGTGCCATTTGAATCTTTAAAAACAAATTTTTAAAAGTGGGGGATATTACAAAATCACTTCAAAAGGCTGACCATCACTAATCTGAATATCTGAAATCTAAAATTTTCCCAAATTTGTTAGAAAGAAGCGAAGGTGGAGGAGGGATTTGGAAGGAGGGAAAGGGAGAGTGGTGGGACGGGATTATGATCATGGTATGTTGCCTATATGTATGGAGGTTGTCAGTAAAAATTAAAAAGCAATAAAATGAAAATTTCCCAAATCCGAAAACATTTGTTTTCAGCCAGTGCTGGGGCTCAAATCAGGGCCTTGAAAATGCCAGGCAACAAAAAAGAAAAGAAAAAGAAAGAAAATGCCAGGCAAGTGCTAAGCCACTGAGACTCATCCTCAGCCCTTGAAAATCTGAAGTTTTGAACACTGACTTGACATTACATATGGAATATTCTATACCATGAAACTTTATTCCATATATAAAATTATTAAAAATATTATATAAAAATTACCTTCAGGTTATACATATAATAAAAATATAAAACACAGGTGAATTTTATGTTTGGTGTTGGGGTCGCATCCCTAAGATATTTCTTATGTATATGAAAATACTCAAAATCATTCAAAGTCATTTTTCTGCCATCATCCTCACATATTAGAAAAAGGAAAGTATGTGTTGATGACCATCATAAGTAAGAACTTTCTTGTGTTCTTACGAAGTGTTAGACACTTTTCTAAACTCATGCATCTTACTACATGTGAATACAACCTTATAGCCATGCTCCTTACTGAATGGAAAGTAAGTACAATTATGTATATGAAAATATTCAAAATCATTCAAAATTGGAGCAGTTTGGTCCTAATTTGGATAGGGGATACTCAGCTCGTGTGTAGAAAGCATATGCCCAATCAAGTACTAGCTTATCTGTTCTAAATACATGTGGCTCAGGGTTGGAGAATGTGATGCTTGCCTCATTTGTCCTGAGGGAAGTAGTGCAGCTCTGGGCCTGTTACTTCATCACTTTGTAGTACATGTTCTGAGCTGAAACTATTTACTTTCTCACTTCTCATGTAAAATGGCATAGCTGTAACAGTGTTTTGAAAATTCTGATTGATGTTACCCAGGGGTTATTGATTTATTCCAATCATACTAATGTTTTCTAGTTCTAGACTGGAAATGAATAGGAAATGTCACGAAATTTTAAAAAATCTCAAAAATAATTAACAGAATATTAATTTGAATTATACATGTGCATGTTGGTTTAAAACTGTCTTTAAAAATCTTTTGTTTGTTCTAGATTTTGGACACCCCCTACTTACTAAATGAGGAGTGGAAATACTTCCTCTCTGGCATGATACACAATATGTCAGATACTAAGCTCACGTTTGAGCAAGTTTACAGGTATTAATAATTGCATTAAATAGTTGTCTACTTTTTTAAGAATGAAAATTTTGCTTTCAGTATACATTGTTAACCTTATGGATAAAATGTTCAACTTTCATAGCTAAGCTATTCGCTTGTCTTAGCAAAGTGGTCATAGAAATGAAACCCAAAGGTCTAATCCTTCCAAGCTTTGAGACCTGGTGTTGGTGAGTCTTCCGTCCCCCTGTCTAGGTATCTCTGGTATGTCGTGGTTAAGGTGACACAAAGATGTATCAACAGGACCTTGTAAGAACTCAGGCCCAAGTCACAGTTGTAACAAAAGTAACACAGTTATAAGGCTAGTCTCTGCAAATAGATCACTTGAATTCCAGTCTTGTCACTGCTACCAGAAGCATGTGACCTTGGACAATTGTACTTATTCTCCATTCAGTAAGGAACATGGCTATAAGATTATATTCACATGTAGTAAGATGCATGAGTTTGGAAAAATGTCTAACACTTCGTAAGAACACAAGAAAGTTCTTACTTATGATGGTCATCAACACATACTTTCCTTTTTCTAACATGTGAGGATGATGGCAGAAAAATAACTTCCAGTGCGAACACACCAGGAATGTTGTTTGATACACATATTTCTTTAAACCTTTTGAAATTACCTTCAGATTCCCTCTACTGGAGTTGTATCATGTCACTGACTGCTCTCCTGTCTAAAAAACACCCCTGTAAATTTTTTTTCATTTGTGTCTTTGCACCTTTCAAGTGGGGAAATACCCCCTGCACAGTAGCAAGTTCAAAGAAGATGGCCAGTTACTGTGCTTGCCTGAAAACATATTCCCTCTCTCTCTCTCTCTTTTGCTTTTTTGAGGTAAGGTCTCACTCTAGCTCAGGCTGACCTGGAATTAACTATGTACTTTCAGGGTGGCCTCGAACTCTCGGCAATCCTCCTACCTCTGTCTGCCAAGTACCGGGATTAAAGGCGTGCGCCACCATGCCTGGTCACATTCTCTCTTGAGTGAAGAACTGGACTGTTTGTGGGGCTGTCTTCCCAGTACTTGGATTACTGTTTTGTCTGCCTGTGTATCTCTGCACCTCTATTAGTGTGTTTTGAGGTTCAGTAGCCACATACAGGCACATACATGAAAGAGCCAAGTGACTTCTAGAAACGTCTCATGATCCTCTCAAATTCTAGGTAATCTACCAAGATAGGGGAATGAGTTTGAGACTCACTCTGGATCTTGAAGAACTGAGGGCCTCTAGATAGTTTAAGCTTTTTATTTATTTGTTAATTTATTTATATTTAAGACACAGAGAGAATTGGCATGTCAGGGCCTTAGTGACTGCAAACAAACTCCAGACATGTGCACCACCTTGTGTACACATGTGTCACCTTGTGCATCTGGAGAGTTGAACTTGGGTCCTTAGGCTTTATAGTTAAGTGCCTTAACCACTGAGCCATCTCTCCAGCCCTCCATAGTTTAAGCTTTTATCAAATAAATGCTCTTTTTTTTTCTCTTTGTAGTCCAGTCTTTATAGCAGGCCCCCAAACAGTGCATACTATTCCATTCCTTCTGTTGTATCAGCTCCATACTGCTGGGATGAAACTCTGAAGCAGACACACTTTATAGGACGAATGGGATTTATTTTATGCTTACAGATCCAGGGAAGTTCCGTAATGTCAGAAAAAGCTGGCCCCCTTTCACAGATCCATGCAATGAGAATAAAACCACCACCACCACAAGCAAACACACTCATCAAACAGCAGGGAATCCCCAAGCAGAGCTCAAGCATTCTGCATACCTTTGGGCTGGAATCAAATCTGCCCTCAGTAACACTTAGGGCTGGACTCCAGGATCCACCCACAGTGATACCTCTTCCAGCCAGGTGGCTAGAGACACAATTTGCAAGTTGTTTTTTTGTTTTGTTTTGTTTTTCAAGGTAGGGTCTTACTCTAGCCCAGGCTGACCTGAATTCATTATATAGTCTCAGGGTGGCCTTGAACTCATGGCAGTCCTCCTACCTCTGCCTCCTGAGTGCTGGGATTAAAGGCGTGCACACCACCATGCCCGATTTCCAAGTTACAGGTTTTTAAACATTTTTTTATTCATTTATTTGAGAGAGAGGTAGGAGAGGGAAAGAAAGAATGGGTGTACCAGGGCCTGCAGCCATTGCAAATGAACTCCAGATGCATGTGCCCCTTGTGCATCTGGCTTACGTGGATTCTGGGGAATTGAACTGAGGTCCTTTGGCTTTGCAGGCAAACACCTTAACTGCTAACCCATCTCTCCAGCCCAAGTTACAGGTTTTAATAAAACTCCTGAGTCTATTGGGGGATATAAATTCTAACTACCACACCTTCTAAATCTAGCATGACTGACTTTTTGCTTACTTCCATCATACACCTTTGCTAGATGATGAAATGGTCTTACTTAATGTGATGGTTGATGGGTTTAAGTGTTTTAAGTTTCGTTGTGAACTGATTGGTAGCTGTCTGCTCTGAGCCATTGGAAAGGAAGTCACTAAAAGATTGACATCCAGCCACAGAACACTTTTAAAAAATATTTTATATTTATTTATTTATTTATTTGACAGAGAAAGAGGGAGAGGGAGAGAGAGGGAGGGAGAGAGAGAGAGAGAGAGAGAGAGAGAGAGAGAGAGAGAGAGAGAGAATGGGTGCACCAGGGCCTCCAGCTACTGCAAATGAACTATAGATGCATGTGCCATGTTGTGCATCTGGCTAATGTGGGTCCTGGGGAATTGAACCTGGGTCCTCCTTTGGCTTTGCAGGCAAATGCCTTAACTGCTAAGCCATCCCTCCAGCCTGCCACAGAACACTTTTTAATTAACAATGACACTTATTTCTACTCAGAGTGAGATGAGAGGGTTAGAGGGTCTACTATGTCATGACATGTTCTTAGTGACTGAAAGTAAAAAAAAGAAAAAAAAAATACAGGGGCCATAGTGGCTCACATTGAAAGAAGAATGCCTTTGAGGTGATGGAGACTTGCCATCATCTGCCCAGGATCTCTCCCCATCACCAACACAAACCTCCATTCTTAGTGTTTTTATTACTTTCTTAGAGTTTCATTATTCAGTTACAAGCAAAATAAGATCTATGCTTAACACTATTATATGCATCTTTTTTTTATACTTTTGCTCGTGTATGTGTGGTATGCATGTGTGGATACATGTTTACATGTATGAGGGCATCTCTGTATGTGTACATGTGTGTGTGTGTGTGTGTGTGTGTGTGTGTGTGTGTGTGTCAGAGGTTGATGTTGGGTGTCTTTCTTGATTGCTTTCCACCTTGAGTGAGGCAAACTCTCTCACATGAACCCAAAACTCACCTATTTAGCAAGTCTAGCTGTCCACCCTGTCCCCAGGACCACCTGTTTTCCTTCCAAGCTCTGGGATTACAGACAGGCCACTCCAGCTGTCCTTGGCATTTATGGGGGTGCTGGGGGTCTGAATTGAGTTCCTCACATTTGTGCAGCAAGCACTTTATCTGCTGAGCCATCTCCCCAACCCCTTGTATGTGTCTTATTAGTTATCATTTGACAGAGAGATTTATAAGCATTTTAACTATTATTAGATACACCTGTAGGCATCATGAGTTTTTCTTCCTTTTGCATTTAAAAATATTTTAAAATATGCATCCATTTAATTAGTAAATGAACATTCTTTTGGATAATCTTAACAAATTATTTGAAAACAAATATGTCATTACTATTTATATCACAATATATCACAATAGTGGTCATTTAAAAAAGTTACAAGAGCCAATACCTTGTACATATAAAATCTTTAATGTGCACAATATTCTATGAGATAGGTACCATATTAACCAAACAAAAATTATTGTGGCACCAGTTCTGTAGAAGTTACCTCTTATTACTAGGACAAAACACCTGACCAAAAGTAGCTTATGGAAGGAAAGGGTTTGTTTTAGCTTACACTTTTAAGGGGAGGCTTATTCATGGTGAGAAAAGCATGGCAGAACAGACAGGTGGCTCAAGCCTTCCCATCAGGCGCAGAAAGGAAGTAGTAAGAGTGAGTTCACTGGCTCTGGCAAGTGGGGCTGGAGTATAAAATCCTTGGCCCCACACCAGTGACACACTTTCTTCAGCAAGGCTTACCTTCCCAAAGGCTCCACCAGCTGGGGACAAGTATGAGGCTTAATCACAAACTCATGAGGCTATGGGGGACATTTTACTTTAAAAAACATCATGCCATTTTTATATTTTTATTTTGAGATACAGTCTCACCAAGTTGCCCTATCAGGCCTTGAACTTGTAATCCTTCTGTCTCCTGAGTAACTTGGTTTACAGGTGGACAACTCCATACCTGGCTTAATAACTCCTTTCATTGCTAGTTGAGGACACTAAGTACTTGATGAGTACTTGATAAATATTACACAGCATTGACTAATACTGTGGTCCTGATACCAGGAGAAATCTGGTAGAAAAAGAGATCAATCATTACGAAATGTTGCAAAGCAGCTAAACTTAAAAATGATAGAAAGGTGCGGTGACTATTGTCAGAGCCTCAAGAAGATGTAGCATTGGGATGGTGAATTAGAGAAGGTGAAATAGAGATGCCCTCCTGAGTGAAATGCACCTTTTTAAGTGAGAAGGGATTGTCTAGACAAAAAGCAATAGTGCATGTACACACTTAGAGAGGCAGGTGTAGGAAAAGGAGGTGGGAAGCAAAAGTTTGTCCTTCAGAACTCTTAAAAATATTCCACTCTACAGAGCAGAAGTTCTTGTTTGTATGAGGCAACACATGACAACAGAAATGAATTTCAGGACCTGAAGGCAACAATCAGAATGAATTTTTCCAAAACCTGGCATGATAAATGTTACTTGTAGACTTTACCTTAAATCCATTTCCTCTCCCTATTTGCAACTGGCCTCCCTGCTTCCCATTCTGTCCTCCTAGCATCTGGGAAAATGGATCACTTCCTGCCTAAATCATAGCACCTCTCCGTTGCTACCAGCAGAGGTTGCAAGTAAGTGATGCATGTGTCCACCCCTTCCCTTCCTGTGTTCATGGCAGAGATTGCTAACCAGCTGCAGTCTCAGGATGCTTTTCAACAGTAAGCTTAAAGCAGACATTGTCAATCTGTTAGGATTTATGTGTACAGTTAAATTTATCTGCTGGCTGTCCCACACTGAGAGGCCAAGGCTAAGCTTCTTGGCTTGTCTTGCCAGTTCTTTGTGACAATGTCCTTGCCCTGACCATAGAGTCCTCCCACATTGCCTTTGTTCATGCATCCAGTTCTAACACAGAAGCCATGACCAACTTGATCCCTAAGGAGGGTGGCCATCACAGAAATGTGAGAAAATTGTTTCACTCAGCAAACCTTAAGGTCAGTGAGCCCTGGCTACTCTGGCAACAAAGCTATGCCCTTAGGATGTAGCTATCTTTATGGCATGAATATACTTCTGATGAAGTCTCCTCTTAACTCAGACTTTAACCATTTTACCATTTCTGAGATAGGATTGAGGTATGGAAAGGTAAGGCTTTTTCACCAGAGTGGCCAAATTTAGTTTATAGACAAACTGGACTATATATTTGGATGTCTCTGGGTCTTTTCTTGTCATCATTGTCAACTTTGGAATAGATGTCTAAGCATATACATTGTAAGTGAAGTCCAACCCTAGAAATATGGAGGGTGCTGGCAGAAGCAGGATAGAATTAATAAAGCCCATGATACTTTGCAATGGATCTCTTTCTAGCAAATTTCATTTTGGCATTTTTTTTTTTAGGCAAACCCAACAGACTGGCCTTCTTTTTTTATGCAAGAAGGGGGCTGGAGAGAAGTGATATGCCACAGCCTCTAAGCACTACAGTCGAACTCCAGATGTGTGCGTCCCCTTGTGCACATGTGCAACATTGTACGCTTACGTCACTCTGTGTCTGGCTTATGCAGGACCTGGAGAGTCAAACATGAGTCCTTAGGCTTTTCAGTCAAGTGCCTTAACTGCTAAGCCATCTCTCCAGCCCTCATTTTGATACTTTTAAATGAGAATTTATTTCTTCCCATTTTGTAAGTGTTCCACTGGGAACAGCACAAAGGAGATAGATGAAGAAGGACATATTAACCAATCCTGGAGTTTCTGTTTTAATAATGAGAAAGAAGAATGGCAGATGCCAAGGGTTTTCATGGCCATGGCTGACACCCAGAATGTACTTGTGTGCTGAAATACTTTTGTGTACTTAGAAGAAGAGTTTAACCAACCTTTTTCTTCACCCTTTGCAGTGGACAGAGATATAGCTGCTATCCTGCTTTTCTGAGGCATCATTTCTGTTTCTTCCCATAGTGATTGCAAACAAGATAGAGGTGTTTATGGCACACTTCAACTGGAGAACAAATTCAACGTCAGTGATCATCTTAACATTCAGAAGGTAAGCCATGGAGCCAGCCACAGATCAACTTTTTTTTACTAAGTCCACTCATGTCTTAGACCCATAGTTCCTCTAAGGCATTTTACATTGCCTTAGTGAGCAAGCTGCAGCATATGTAGAGCAAGTTCATCCCTTCCTTTTGTTAAGATTGATGTAAAATGCACATCAGATAAATCAGTTGAAGTGACATTTAGGATATTTACAAAGTTGTACAATCTCCATCATTCTGGAATTCCCAAATATTTTCTCACTCCCAACCAGTTCTCTCTCTTTTTTTAAAACAAATATTTTACTTTGATGTATTTATTTGAGAGAGGGAAAGAGGGAAAGAGGAGAGGGGGATGGAGGGAGAGAGAAAATGGGTGCACCAGGGCTTCCAGCCAATGCAAACAAACTCCAGATTCATGCACCACCTTGTGCATCTGGCTTTCCTGGGTCCTGGGAATCAAACCAGGTCCTTTTAGTTTGCAGGCAAGCACCTTAAGCACTAAGCCATCTCTCCAGCCCTTTTTCTCTCTCTCTCTCTCTCTTTCTTTTTTTTTTTTTGTAGCTTGAGGTTTTCTACTAGATCTCCAAGACCCATCAAGGGGGTTTTACTTAGGACACTTCACATGGGACGATTTCATTTCACCAAGTGCACAAGTCCCAACATAAAAGAGCCACACTTACTTTCCAGGGAGGTGGTTCTTCATGACCATTCCCCCACTCTGCCAGATCCCAGAACTGGGAATCAGATGCTGAGAAGTATGGTTCACACTGTCTTCACTCCTTATGAAACCCACTGTGTCCCCAGGGCTCTAGTATGGATTATAGTGAGCTCTCCTGGGCCATGACAAGAGGCAGAAAGAATGAAAGCAGAAGAAATAGAGCCTCCAAGGAAAGGCCATTCCAGGGAACACAGGACAGAAAAAAAAATAGTTTCTATTTCCCAGATCTAGATACCTCCAAACCCCCTGCCTAGATGTAGACCTCTTCTGGCCTTCTCAGCTGTACAGGGAAGATAGAGATCTTTCTTGTGTGTTTCAAGAATAAACAGATCCCAAGAAGTACCAAGGGATGAACTTGCTCCACATACCCTGCAGCTGGCCCACTGTAGGATGAATGCCCTAGAGGAACCATGGGGCCATGATGGCTTGACAGTTTTCAAATGTGAAGAATTTTTACTTGAAAACTGTATATGAATTTTGTTTGAATTATCTTGCCTAGTATTCCTTTATGGCCAATAAATAAATCATCATTGTATCACCAAATCCCAAGAAAATTCCCTCTCTTCCTCTTGCTATCAAGTCATACCATTTTCCCTGTCTCATATCAGGAACTGTTTGGCAATGACACTAGGACAACCAGGTACTCCATGAATGGTGCCTGGAACGACTGACTTGTTAGTAGAACAAACTCACGGGGGCTGGAGAAATGGCTAAGTGGTTGGTTAAAAGCACTTTCTTGCAAAGCTCAATAGCCCAGATTTGCCTCCCCAGTACCACATAAACCCAGATGCTCAAAGTGCCATATGTATCTGGAGTTCGTTTGCATTGGCAGGAGGCCCAGGTGCCCCTAGCGCTCTCTTCTCTCTCTTAAATGGATAACTGAGCATGCGTTAAAAAGAACAAAGCCACATTGCTAAGATCTTTTTCCAAATAAAGGAACACTGTTTTCCAGAAGGTATCTCTCATGTCTTCCTTCTCCCTAAAAAGCCCTTTGTGCTGTCCCTTTCAGCATCTATTTGTGAAGGCTAGATGCTTAGAAGCATTCCTGTCTACTGTCCTCTGTTGAGTTCTCTCTCCTGGTCTCCTGATGGGGTTGATGTGCCTCTTTTGGGACATGGCCCATCCCTCCCAGGTCTTTTAGGATGAAAATGCCATCGTGTTTTGCTTTGTGTTCCACTTCCATGGGGTGTGAGGAGGCGAGCAGGCAGGAAAGGAAGACAGATAGTACATATGTATCTTGTGCGGTCCTGAGTCATCTGACTTCTCTTTAAGGCCCTAAATACGTGACTTATAAAATAATAGAATGCTTTGTCAATTTTATTTCATCTAGCATACTGGTAACATAAGCAACAAATTTGAAAACCTGGATGTGAATATTGACAACATTGTGCTGCTAGATGAGGCAGGAAAAAAAGCCCTCCAGGATTTTGCTCAGTCTGGGTTAAGCAGCATTGATTATGCTGAGTTTTTATCTCAGGTATGAGCCAGTGTACTTGTTTGATGTGTGTGGGGTGGTTTGCCTGTATGAATGTGTTGGTATGTGGTATGTAGGGTGTATGCATGTTCATGTGTGTGTACGGGCATGTGTTCATGTGTGTGGAGACAAATGTGGTATCCTTGACATTATAGTCAAGAAGGCTGCCATTCTTTTCTCATTGGCCTAGAATTTACCAATTATGCTACATTAGCTAGCCACTGAGCTCCAACTTCCACCATGCTGGTATTATAAACCTGTGCCACCATGCCAGCATTTTACATGGGTACTGGGGATCAAGCACAGGTTTCCCTGCTTATGAGCTGAGCACCTCACCCACTAAGCTGTCTTCCCAGCTTGCAATGAACTTTTGGAGACAATTAGAGTATTGAGTATGGTTATTTACTTTTTTTGTTTGCTTGTTTGTTTTTTGAGGTAGGGTCTCGCTGTAGCTCAGGCTGACCTGGAAGTCGCTATGCAGTCTCAGAGTGGCTTCAAATTCATGGTGATCCTCCTACTCTGCCTCCCGAATGCTGGGATTAAAGGTGTGTGCCACCATGCCCAGGTTTGAAGACATTTTTTAATGAAAGTAGACTCACATAACATAAAACTAATCACTTCTTGGGGCTGAGGAGGTGGCTCAGCAGCTAAAGATGCTTGCTTGCAAAGCCTTCCAGCCCAAGTTTAATTCCCCAGCACCCATGTAAAGAGGGAGCAAAATGGTGCATGCATCTGTGATCCTGCTGCATCTTAGACCAACTAGACCAACGTCAGGCTGGCAGTGTACTTATCCCTTGAAGTTGTCCTCTGACCTCCCTATGTACTCCATGGCATGGGTGTTTGTGTGCATGCATGTGTGCGTGTGTGCACACACACCCACATACACACACACCCACATACACACACACCCACATAAATTTTTGAAATTTAATTTAAATATTAATTATTTCTTAAGCCAGAATTTTAATGTCATTTAGTACATTCATAATGTACATAATTACCACCTTGAATTCCAACACGTTTTCATCACCCCACAGGAAATGCTCTCTACTCATTAGTAGAGCCAAAATCCTGTCAGCCACCAGTCTATTGTGACCTGTTCCTTTTTGCATGCATCATACACCATGGGAACTTTTGTGACTAATTTCTTTCACTGAACATATCCTTGAGAGTCACACATGTTACAGCATCTTTCAGTATTTTGTTCTTTTCTATGATTGAATAGTATGATTTAATAAAATAACATATATAAATAAAAATGCAGATGTCACTTATAGAAAAGTTTCCAGCCTATTTTGTGACTTATGGCTATGGACCCATGTTCAGCATGTTAACAAGATAGTGTTTAAGTTTAATATCCCCTCATGTCCACAACTGAATTTCCTTTACCTCGTTTGTAGGTTGATTCAAACTCTATGAAAAATGATATTGAAACATTTTCAAAGACTGTAGTAGAAGCAGCAAAACGTATGGTGAGTATGGATTGTCTGGCTGAAAGTGGTAGTATTTGTGGTGTTAAGGTCACTACCAGAGAGCCTCCTGTCATCCACACTGACCGTGCTTCATAGCTCCTCATGGGCACATGGAATGATGACACTAGCAGCCATTACCAAATGTCTGGATGCCTGAGTGCATCCAGGGCCCTTGCAGCTGTTATTTGGTATCTGCTTTCATCTTGGTCAACCATTCTACCTCAGACACACATATATGTGTACACACGTACACACACACACACACACATACACGTGCGCACACACACACACACACACACTTTTTCCTGCGGTGAAGGGAGCAGTAACTGAGAACAGGGTATGTTTTGTTTCATCATTAGCAAGTGCGTAAGTGTGGGCAGGGACCCCATCAGACTCCATCAACTTCCCCTCCATCAACTCTTCTGCATGGCCAATTCATTCTTCTCCAAAGAACAACAGACTATGGTGCTAGGGAGCCTGGGTTCTGGAAGAAGTTCAAATCCCGACTTGGCCTTTTCTCAGTATAGGAGTTTGAGCACAGTTTGTCCCTCATCTGAGCTTTAGTTTTCCTACGTGTAAAATGGAAGCAATAGCACCTGACTTATGGGATTATTATAGTTTATATACTAAACATCATTTAGGTATGGATTCAAAATTAGTTGCCCATTGAGTCTTATTTTGTTTTGTTTTGGCTTTTTTCACTCATCTATTAAACTGGGAAATGGAGTGGCTCTGTCACAGGGAGGCAGATAAAGAGAAGCCACAGTCTCTTGTGTTTAGGAAGGCCTCAGAGTATGACGTATTGCTGAGTCTGTGGTTCTGTAATTTGGAACAGGGTGCCTGGGTGCTTCCCCTCCTGATTAACCCCTAGGTCTACCCATGTCATCTCAGTCCAAGGGGGTGGGGGTGTCATGTTTATGTCATGTCTGTGAGGGGCCTTGTGCTTAGAGGGTATGCTTCAGATGGTGTCAATCTTCATTTTTTTACTCTTTGTAGCCCAGAGGAGATTTGAAAGACTCCTTGATGACAGAAGCACAAACTCTTAGCAGGATTTATCAGGAGCAAGTTATTCCTATGGAAAAATCTCTGGTAACAGTCAATAATCTATGGTCTTTCCCTATGGTGTAAACAAACCAAGTACTCCTAGTTGGCTTTCCCATAGCTGAAGACATACACTCATCTTATGGAGACCTGTCTACTGAGCTTTGGCCTCAGGCATTGAGCTGGCTTTAGAAAGCATGAAACTGGCCGGGCTTGGTGGCACACGCCTTTAATCCCAGCACTTGGGAGGCAGAGATAGGAGAATTGCCGTGAGTTTGAGACCACCCTGACACTACATAATGAAGTCCAGGTCAGCCTGGACTAGAGTGAAACCCTGCCTTAAAAAGAAAACATGAAACTGTATTTATGTCATCTGTGCTCTTAACCCCTCTCCTCTTTCCATGTGAGTGAACCTGTGAGTTTCCATCTTTGCCTGCCTCCCACGCCTTGCTGTAGTGCCCCTGCTGGCAGGTGGCCGAGCCGCGTGTTTAGCACACTGCTGACGATTTTGCTGTGAGCTAACTTTCACATATCCTCCACTTCTTTTTCTCCAAACTCTGCCTAGAAATATGTGAAGATGAGGGTAAGTACTTTTCTTTCTGTATCCTCCTCACTTGTTGGCTGCTTCTATGGCCACTGCTTTCTCTTTCCCCTCCCACCCTACCTTCTAGCCTCTGGTTCTAATGTGTAAGAAGCAGTTAGTAGCAGAGAAAGAACACGAGTTTTGAAGTCAGACATCTTTGATTTCAAATCCCACTGTTTTCTTTCCAAAGCATGGTAACTTCTCAGTTTTCTCATCTAAAAATAAAAAAAAAATTAAGTTAATATAAATGAAACAGACACAATGGTGAAAACAATTCCCTCTTCGCTGTCACCTGGTTGATGGAGATGAAGGAACTTGAGCTTGGCACTGAGAAAGGGGCAGGGTGCTGCTGTGCCTGCTGAGGGCCTTTTTGCATCTGTCAAGGGAGAAGTGTGTGGAAACTTACTAGGCCAGCTGACCAGGTTTGCTGAAGCATGTAAGTCTGTCCTCTCTAACATCAAACCTTCAAGACTTTGAATTCAGTATCTAAACCTTGGGTTGGTAAGCTGTGGTCCACATAAACCACAGTCTACATACGAAATATAGTTTTAGCAAATAAAGTCTTGTCAGGACACAAATATGGCCACTTATTTACAAATGGTCTGTGGCCACTATTGGCCGTAAGTGGAGTTGTTTGGATAGGATATGGCCCTCCAAACCTAAAGTATCTACTGTCTTGCTTTTTACAGATAAAGTTTACCTCCACCCCAGCCCCAACTTACACTAACTAGGTAAACCATTCTGAATTTAGGGAAGGCTAACCTCTGAAACTTTCTTCTCCAGAACTGGGCAAACTGCTTCTAGTAGCAGAACCCAAGAGGTGAAAGGTAACTCCTGGCATATGTTATACCCAGCCCAGGAGTGGGCTAGCCCCCTCTAGCAGGAGCCATAGTTCATTCCCATATTTCATTTTCATAGTCTGTTCCCATAGTTTATTCTTATAGTTCATGCCCACAGGTTGGAAAGGCTGTGCTTTAGTTAATGTCCTCCACACTGATCACAACTCATGCAAAAGGTTTCATAGACACCTTGCATATGATATGCAGTTCTCCAAACCCTTCCATTATGTTCCCGACTTTTCTTCTTCAGGTTTTCTTACTAGTGGTATGTAAGATGCACACTGTTACCTGTGTCTGTTGTTTTTTCTAGAATGAAACCATTATAGTGTAACGTCAGATTTAATGGTTTTATTAGGAGAGGGAAAAACACAAGCCACATGATCTTTTTGCTTTTATAATAATTTTGAAAATATCCATTTCTTCACCAGAATGCTTTAAGGCAAAACATCCAGAGGCTCCAACACATAGCCAACAGATTGCCGGTAAGGATTCATTTTGTTTCTCTGCCAGTGTTTGTTATCAAGTATCACATCTAAAATTTCAGAGATGTTAATTTTTATAAGTATTTAAAGTAAAACAAGGGGTGGGTGGGGAGCAGAGGTGGCTCAGCAATCTATTCATTTTAAAAACCTAACTTGGTTTTAATACTATTTCCCTTCTTAAAGTGCTTCTAGGATATTAGATGTATAGGAGAAATTTGTGTTTTGATGTGTAATATGCAAGCCTAGAACATGTAGTGACCATTTTTAAAAATTAATTAATTTTTTATTAACAAGTTCCATAATTATAGACAATAACCCATGGCATTTCCCTCCCTCTTCCTACTTTCCTCTTTGCAACTTCACTCTCCATCATATCCCTTCCCCCTGTTAATCAGTTTCTCTTTTTTATTTTGATGGCATCATCTTTTCCTCCTCTTATGATGGTCTTGTATAGGTAGTGTCAGGCACTGTGAGGTCATGGATATCCAGGCCTTTTTGTGTCTGAAGCAGCATGTTGCAAGGACTTCCTTTGGCTCTTACATTCTTTTCACCACTTCTTCTGCAATGGACCTTGAGCCTGGGAAGGTGTAATAGAGATGTTTTGGTGCTGAGAATTCCTCTGTCACTTGTTCTCGGCACCATGGTGCCTTCTGAGTCATCTCAAGGTGACCCATCTGAAAAGAAAAGATTCTCTAGCCAAAAATGAGAGTAGAATTAATATATGGGTATGAACATTAAGAAAAGTGCTTACCGGGCAGTTTGGTGAGCATAGTATATACATTTATTGAGACAGCAGCAGTCGTTACACCCCTAGAGCTCCATCACTCTCCCTGTCATAGGTTTTCAGTATCAGGCCTCCAGTCCAAATGGAGAGCAGTTGGTTTTCTCCATGACAGACATGCCACTATTGCACATGTTGGCTCATTTGGATTGGCCAGCCAAATTTAAGGCTTTCAGTGACCACTGTTGAGTATCTCCACTGGTGATTTCTCTCTCTCCCATTGAACTGTATGCAGTATAGCTTTTTCCAGCTTTTTGTCAGCTGGTCTACATGGAGAAGGTTTTCAGCTCACCTCTGGCAGAATTTCTCCGTGACCTTGCAGCCAAAGTATGTGGAGTCTTCGGCAATAGGATCTTGCCATCTATTCCTGGTGGGAAACCAAGACCTTTAGCATTGTCCTGTAATATTTTGGAAGCATCAGGGACCTTCATGGCTAACAACTCACTGGAAGGTATCCCATTCCTGGCACTGAAAATTTTCTAGTAACAGTGTATGGTTCCCAGGTATTCCATTGTCCAAGAAATTAGGTTTCCTTATGACTTATTCATACCTTGTTAGATTTTTAATTAACCCTTCCTCCCCTTTTCTCTACTCAGTCTCTTCCCCTGACTTCACTTAGGCCTTTCCACTCCCTGTTCTGCTTAAATATATACAATACCATCCTATTATGTCTCCCATCCCTCCGTTTCTATTCCCTTTATATCCCCTTTCTAGCTTACTGGCCTCTGTTACTGAGTTTTATTCCTACTCACATAGAAGTCCAATCATTTGTGGCTAGGATCCACATATGAGAGAGAACGTGCAATATTTGGCTTTCTGAGCCTGGGATACCTCACTAAATATAATCCTTTGCAGATCCGTCCATTGTCCTGAAAATTTCATAATTTCATTTTTCTTTACTGCTGGGTAACACTCCATTGTATAAATGTGCCATGTCTTTATTATCCACTCATCAGTTGAGGGACATCTGTATTTTTAGTGTAGAATGCAAGTCTGAAACATACAGTGACCCCTTTTACAGAGATAGTGTTGCTCTGCAAACAATGTCAGTCTCAGTACCTCCTCCTTATCAGATGGTCATCATCAGGGCTGGGCTGGCCACAGGCTTCTTTACAACTTGCTCCTGAAAGACAGCCTACAGGAACACCTCCTGTGTGCGTCACCTCATTTCCTCTTTGTGGTTCTATGCTAGTCTGCTTGTCATTGCTGTGACAATTCCTGACAAAATCAACTTAAAAGAGGAAAGAATTTGTTTTGGCTTACAACTTCAGAGGTTTTAGTCTGTGAGTAACTGCTTCCATTACTTTAAGGCCCATGGTAAAGAAGAAACATCGTGGCAAAAGGTGCCCTAATTCCTAACAACCTACTGATCACTAAACTCATCAGTGGCTCAATCCAATGAGAAAGTTAGCACTCGCATGATCTGCTCACTTCTCAGTTATACCGCCAGCTAGGGTCCAAGTCTTGTTTTAACACTTGAGTCTTTTGACTCAGTAATCAAGTGATAAGTGTACAAGCTCAGGGTACAAGCAAAAATAGCTTGTCTTTATGCACTGCTACTTTGATTAAACTCTGTTGGCCAAAGTTGTGTGGCCCCAACCATGTTCATCATCATGGGTGGAGAAGCACAGTATTACCTCAGTATGGTTTCAAGACCCTCCATGAATATGCAAGTCTGTTACTTCAAATGTCAGAATATTTATATATAACCTGTGTATACTTTATATATGTATATATACATATATATGTGTGGGTATATATATATATATGTATATATATATATAAAATACTTAATATAATGCAAATTCTATGAAGAGTATACTTGCTGTACTACTGTAGGGAAGAATGACAATGTCTGTGTGTCATTGGTACATGCCCTAAATCTATTAATTAGAACCTGAATTCAAAGTCCCTATATTTGAAGGGCTGATCAGATATTCCACATACCCTGAAAAGCCATGCAAGGGATGATGCAAGTGATTTTCAAAGGTTCATTCACTCACTGCACTGGGTGTCCCAGCCATAGGTACCACAAGAAATGGAGTTCTGAGGCTTTTTTAACAAAAATATATTTGTTTATTTGAGAGAGAGTAAGAGGGAGATAGAAAGAGAATGGGCATGCCAGGGCCTCCAGCCACTGCAGAGGAACTCTTGATGCACATGCCCTCTTGTGCATCTGGCTTATGTGGGTCCTAGAGAGTCAAACGGGGATCCTTTTGCTTTGCAGGCAAACACCTTAACTGCTAAGCTATCTCTCCAGCCCATGAGGCTGTGTTTGTTCATCTTGGGCACAGAACTGCAGCATGCTACAGCTCAGAAGAGATTTCTTTACCCAACAGGACAGATTGCCCATGAGGGCTTTGGGGCATCAGTCCCATTGTCAAAAAATCTGTTCTTCTTTTCAACTCTCTTCAGTGAGGCTGCCACCAGTTTTCCCTGATTCAGGGCCATCCCTGTAGAGCTCTGACCATAGTACCATTCCGTAGATGGTGTGTCTTGTGCCAAGGGAGCTGAGTCACTGGTGGCTTTTCTGGCTCCATCCACGCCTTGGTGTGGAGGACAGCACTGGTTCAGCTGAGGGTGTGAGCTGAAGCAGAACTTTGTCACTGGCCTGGCTATGTTCTCCAGGTCTCTGTGTCAAAGGAGCCCTTTCCTGTTTGTGACAAGCTGTCCTGAGAGTTGGCTGTGGTTTTGTGTGACAGTGTAATGAATGCCAGCTTTTAGAGTCACATACAAATAAGCTAACAATAAAACACTAGATGCATGCTTCCTCACATGGCAGCCCTGAAGAGCTTGCCTAGTATGTCCTCTTCAGTGTTGGGAATTTACCATTAACCTAGGGAGTGCTATGCAGTGCTTAACCAGTTATCTGGCTCAAGTATGCTTTCTTTCTGCACTGACCTCCTGTCCTTAGAGTGCTAGACCAGGGTATTGCACTGGGGTACCAATCACTGGACAGTTGGCTGGCTGTCCATCACCATGGGTTCTACATCAATGGGTTCAGCCAAACCAAGACTCAAAATAATTGGGAAAAAATTACATAATAAACACATACATACTCTTTTCCTTGTCTTCCTATAATCAGTGCAGTGTATCATCTGGGTGTTGGAAGTCTAGAGATATTTAAAGTATACAAGAGAATGTGTACAAGGTTATATGAAAGCACCTCATGATTTTATATAAGGGATTTGAGCATTTGTAACTTTGGGAATATTTGGGGGAAGAGGAAGTCCTGGAACCAGTCTCCCTAGGGACTAATTGATTTGAAAATTGACTAAATATTTTCTTTTTTTTAAATCACTTGATCCCCTTCTGGTTATTGCTGTATTTTCCAGGAGAAGGTGAACGTGCTTTTTTCATCTTTGGACTCTGCTCAGGACTTCCTCTCCACTAACATCTCCTCCATCACTACGGAAGTGAGTTCTCTCCTTCAACCTAAGTATAGAGAAGTAGACGTATGACCATTCGGTGATTAACTAGCTATGCTGTTGATTTTAATAGTTTTGCTTATGTTTGATTTCTTCCTAGGAAACTAAGAAGTTTGGGAGAAGGATAATTGGATACTTTGAACATTACCTGCAGTGGGTTGAGTTTGCAGTAAGTTGTTTTATATTTCATGAACATAAAAGGGGCTGCATCTTAGAAGAGCCATTTTCTAGTGTAAAATGTGGAGGAAATTAAACCCCAGTAATTTAGTTGAATATGAGTGAGGTCTTTTAAATATCGGGACAAACACCTCTGGACAGCCCTCCAGGTAACAGGACCTTCTACTCTCACTAGCCCATTGTCCCTTGGTTGACTTTAATCATATGGTCATATGGATTCTTCTATTTTTTTCCCAACCTCCTTTGTTAGATAACAAAGGGATCACATAAAAAAAATCTAATGGAGCCAGGCATGGTGGTACATGCCTTTAATCCGAGCAGTCGGGAGGCAGAGGTAGGAGGATTGCTGTGAGTTCGAGGCCAAAAGAAAAATAAGAAAGAAAGAGAGAGAGAAAGAGAAAGAAGAAAGGAAGGGAGGGAGAGAGGGAAGGATGAAGGAAGGAAGGCAGGCAGGCAAGCAGGCAGGCAGACACCCTTGTGAATGTAGCCAAGAGTAAATGGCGTGTCTCCTGCTTGGGAGCTCTTATGGGGGTGGCCCAGAGAATGTTTCTGTCTGTGTTTCCCACCTCATAGATCACAGAGAAAATGGCCTCCTGCAAGCCTGCAGCCACCACCCTGGATTCTGTTGTTGACGTCATGCTGTGTGGTTATATCGTGGACCCTCTGGTAAGAGCTTCTTCAGCTTTCAGAAAATGCAGATACAATAAATGGAACATCTTTACAATTGTAGTTATAGTATAATAATAATACAATATTAATTTTTTTGCTTGGGTTTGTTATGGTTTTAGAATTTAAACCTTAAAATCTAAAATTTAGTCAAGCACTCTGGTACATGCTTGTAATCTCAGCTACAGGAGGTGGAGTCCAGGGCTCACCTGGGAAGCTCAATAAAACAGAGAAGTCCCAATTGCCTATTCTTTTTTGTTCTTTAAAAACATTGCATTTATACAATCAGGGGATACATATGAGGAAAATAAAAAAGCAAAGTGCCTTTTTCCTGGAATAATTAGAAGTAGTCACTGTTGTGCTGATTACTAATATTATAAAGGATTAGGTAACCATGTACACAGCCAAAGAGCTACATCAAACTTAAATTTTAAACAAAATTTAATATATTTATTCATTTATGTATTTGACAGAGAAAGAAGGAGGGAGGAAGGGAGGGAGGGAGGGAGAGAGAGAAAGAGAGAGAGAGAGAGAGAGAGAGGGAGGGAGGGAGAGGGAGGGAGAGAGAATGGGCATGCCAGGCCCTCCAGTCACTGCAAATGAACTCCAGATGCATGCACCCCTTGTGTATCTGGCTAACATGGGTCCTGGGAAATCGAACTGGGGTCCTTTGGCTTTGTAGGGAAACGCCTTAACTGCTAAGCCATCTCTACAGCCCTAAACAAAATTTTTGATTTAACAGCCCTCTGAGGTGGACTACTAGAATGGTAAATTCCACTTAATCAGGTTTACTTGTCAGTGCTGTTCACTCCATTGTGTCAGTGTACACCACCATCCAGTCTTCTCTCTTGTACTGCTTAAAGCATTTCCGTAGCTTCCTGGTGCTGGCATGATAAGATCACAGTCATCCCTGCACGACTGGGTCTTCTCCCTTCCAGCCTTAGTCTGTGCTTAGTTTGACCCTTTGCTCCAAGCACACTCCTTTTCTTCCACTTCTTTAAATCCATCTAGGTTTTCCCACCTTAGCCCTTCACACATGCCTGCCCGCCTTCCCTCTCTTTGGCTGTCTTGGCCCTTCACCACCTCCTCCTATGAGGCTAGCTCCTCTAGGTCTTGTTGGCATTCAAACTCCATTTCTATACTTTCTGAATTCTGAATTGACTTTGCAAAGTTACTGAAATTTTATGAGCATCAGCAATGAAATGGGGCTGCTTGGCAGCTCAAGAAGAAAGATTATATGTGAGGTCCTTTACACCATTCTTGACACATCATAAATGTTTGCTATTATTGATTATTCTGTTTTCAGGACTTCGTTCAATGTATCGTCTTACATGTATTTGAAAGAGAGAGGGAGTAAGAGAGAGAGAGAGCGTGCACATGCGTCTCTTGGCACTATAAACATATGGGCCAACTTTGTACATCTACTTTTATGTGGATATGTGAGGAATCAAACAAGGCTGTCAGACTTTGCAAGCAAGTGCCTTTAACCACTGAGCCATTCCCAGAGCTCTAATGTATCTTTATTTCAAAAGGGTTTTGGTTCTTCAGAGTATACCGCACTCCCTTTTCTCACCATAACAAAACTTGATGCTCTTCCTGTAAAGAGCTTATTGCTGCTGACTGACACATTTGTCTCATTATGATACTTCATCCAATACACGCTAAACTACACCCAGAGTGGAGGCCTGTGTCCCCACCACCAGGCAGACTACTTGGTGCAGAGGAGTCATATTGAATAAGTAAAGTCATCCAGCTCTATGACCTACCACATCCATCTATCTGTCCATCTTCCTCATTCCCATATGGATCTCTGCTGAGTCACTTATTGTCCTCAACAGGAGTGTTCCTGATGCTCTTGTAGCACATGGACCTAGACCTGATGCACCTGGATGCCTCTCTCCTCCTGTAACTTACTCTGTTTGGCCCATGTCTGGTGGACCTGGCTCTTGACTCTGGCTGAAGCCTTTATTAAAGAAATATAGGCTCACCTGCTTGGCTCTGAGTTGGCCTTTCCTTGGGCCCATTCCCATTCCCATTCCCCACCACAAAACCAAACTGCCTGCCAGGTAATGCCTCTCTTGCAGGCATCTTTCCAACAAGAGGAGGGGAGGCCAAGAGGCCCTTCAGGGGTTGGAATTTTGTAACAGGTGTTTTAAAGAGTAAGGAAGTGCTCCAGGCATCCACTTTGTCAGCAGAATAGACTACAGGCTACTCAACATGTTTCTATTGTATCTTAATTATTTTCCACAGGACTGAGGTCACTCCTAGAAAAAAAGATATTGTCTTAAGGTGTGAAGAATTCCCTAAACAAGATTGAAAACACAGAAATCTCATAATAATTGAATAGATAAAGTGTTTACTGGAATTTTGGGGTCAAGAGGTGCCACCAAAAAGCAATACTCAACTTGGTCACAAGCAAAGCAGACATGCAGGGCTAGGCTAGGAAGGAGTGGGCAGCTGCCGCTAGGTCCAGGCTGTGCTCAAGGGATTTTAAAGAACATAATGAAAACTCATTTTAAAAATTGCAAACAATAATCTTCCCCAAGCAAGCTTACTTTTCATCTTCAAGCATTTAATTCTGCTATTTTTTTTTAACCCCTAGAATTTGTTCTGGTTTGGCATAGGAAAAGCTACGGCACTTTTATTTCCAGCTGTAATCATTGCAGTGAAGCTGGCCAAGTACTATCGCCGGATGGATTCAGAGGACGTGTACGATGAGTAAGTGCGAGGCTCTCATACTGTGGCATTTTCTGTGTAAGGTTTTCCTTGGTGACCTGTTAAAGAGGAGTTCTGACCAGACACAGCTTGGCTTTTGTTTAAACACTGGGTCATTCTTTCTCATGTGTTTTTTGATGTACTTATTTCTGGTTTTATATTTTTGTTTACGGGTAGCTAATTAATTAATTTATTGTTTTTAGCTACTTCTTATTCTTATTCTGGTTTTTCCCCTCTTGTCTCAGTGTTCTTAACCAGCATTCTTCTCATTTGCAGCTCCTCAGTCTCAGGGACTTGGCACTTCACTTTATGATAACCGTTGTTGCTGTTTTCCATGCTCACTCTGTGGTCTGCTGTGCTGCTGCATGCTTCAGTTTTACTTTTCTCATCTTCTTGTGTCTTCTCTGGAGTTTACACTGTCAACATCTGCATTGGAATAAAAGTCTGGGGATGTAGTTGATGAGTTTTATAAGAGGAGTAAATAATTCTGCCTCCCCTTTTTGTATTTTGTAGTGTTGAAATTGTATTCATGAAAAAGTAAGCTTTTTTTAAAAGATCTATATTCAAAGATGGGATGGGGGGGTTATTATTATTACACAATAGACTCAGTTAAACTAGTAACATCTTAAAATTACATAAAAGCAGCAGATATGCCCTGGTAAAAATGAAATGTGAGACTCTTAACGAGAGGACTGCTATAGAGAACGTGCTCAAGAAGTGCTTATTGGATGAATGTGTTTTGTGTTAAATTTATTGAGCTGTAAAGTAACTCTTTCTATCTTTGTCTTGAGAAAAGTTTCATTATACCCTTTCAACTTCTGTACACATGTAACAACTTGTCACATACTTTTCATGACCATTACATTGTCTTTGTGATCCATAACAGAAATACTTCACCTTAGAGATAACATGGTGTTTTTGGTCTATTTATTTTTGTTACAGTATGGAAAGTGGTAATAATGGTTATCATAAAGATCATTTATATGGTGTTCACAACCCTGTAATGACAAGGTAAAGCAAAGTCTTCAAGTGCATGTCTGGCCTGTGCTGAACTTCCTCTTGATCACTAAGTTTCCTGCATGCTGCTGTTGTCCTGCACTTTTCTCTGCATGATAATCTGTAGCTAGCTCCATCCCCATTCTACATAGCATTCTGCCAATGCCTTATCTTTCAATTTCCAGTGGATGTCTTAGTAATGGAATGGTGCCACAACTAAGCTATCATGTCATCTTAAAATGCTATGTATGATGAGCTCATAGTGGGTTCATGCAAGTACATCTTCCATTTAGCATATCTCTACACCAAATGACTATGATTTTCAAGACCTTCCCTACCTTCCTACTTTCTTCCCTCTCTTTCTTCTTCCCTCCCTTCCTTCCAATAAGTTAACTATAATCAATCACAAAAAGAATGCCATTTTTTCCTCCAAAATCCTTCTGGATTCATCTTCACTGGAGCTAGGGAGTTTACAGTGGCTGTGGACCTAGAATGCTGAGTAAACCTTGTCCATCAAACTCTGCTGAGCTTCATCAGAGCTTCAGACATGCATGTCAGCAGCCTGTCTACTGAGAAGATGTGGGAACAGGACACGAAGTCCCAATAGCGAACCATCCTCTTTGGTGGATGTGGTCTTCCTTATGTACATGTAGCTGACCTTCTAAGCAAAGGAGTGAGTGTGACATTATTCAAGGGGGATCCTGTTTAGAAGCCCCACACCCCGGATGCCATATTCAGGGAAGTCCTTACCTTGGCTTCTCTACCAGGTGTTTCCTTATAGGTCTTATTTCTCATAGGCTCCTCTTCACTGTGTTCTCACATTGTGGGGTCCTGCTAGTTCTCTAGGCCCAGCTGGGCTGAGACGATGAGAAACTCACCAGAAGCTGGAGGTTCACCTGTGGTCAGCAGCTGAGAGAGAGAGAGAGATTGCCCTCCCCTGGTAAAACATCTATAACCTTTTGGTGATGGGTTTCACCTTCTGGCTCAGATGAACCAGAGAGACAGCTGATTGGTCTGGACTAGAGGCCGACTCAGAAAGAGGCCAGCCATGATGCCAAGTTCTGGGATCTAAGCTTGACCACAATGTCAGTATTCTAGAAAAAGACCTCCCTCCCTGGGACAGGCTGAGGTATGGAAAACAGGTCTAGGGAACTAGGCAAGAGATAAGAAGTCAGATGATTGTTTGATCTCTAGCAAGTGCAGACCTTCCTGACTTTTTACCTTCAGGGACCCAGTCACCCCAACTGCCAACAAAGCTCCATGACTCCCTCTCACTTCCTCAATGGTCCATTGGACACATGAAGTCTTCTGTGCTTTTTGCATTCCATAATACAGTCTCAAGGGCAGGCTGAAATGCTTTGTTCAATAAGAGAAATAACAATGCTGGCCCTTCTTGTGTCCTTGAAGCAGCTTCTTCAGTGACAGTTACGAGTCTTATCCATACTAAACACACCCCATCACCCCACTGATTCTGGGATTTGGCATGTCTTTGAGGCATCATATCTTTATTTTAGCTCTTGGGTGGGCAGTAACTCAAGAGTGAGGGCACTTAGAAGATCAAGATCTCATATGAATTAAGTGGCCTCTGAATTCTTGTCATATGAATATCAGCAAATGAAATCCATGGAGCAGAGAGTAAGATTTTGAATTTTTTTTTAATGGACAGAATGTGAGAGAAGAAAGGAAAGCAAAACTCTTGAGCAGCAGGAGGGAGTTTCTGGGAAAAAGACTCGGGTTGGGGTTTTCATAGGAATGGGGAGTACGCTGGTCCATCCAGTCTTGGCTTCAGGTGTTTGGGATTGGGTTTTCTGGGAGCAAGACTAATCACTTTCATTCTTTTCTCTCCTGAGAAAGGAAGAGCTAAGACCAGAGATACCTATTTGCTTCATCTGGTGTGGTCTTAGGATAGGAGATAAGAAAAGGCCAGACTCTTCCTTACAAGCCCAAGAACATGTCCCATGTTTCTCCAAGAGAAAGCCATTCACTTTGGGGCTCCTGTTGCCCTTATACTACCTCACCATGTGAATTGGCAAGGCTTCTGGCTGGATGGCTGGCTCTTACGAAAAGTAAAGGAAGGAGCAGAGGTAGTTTCACATCAGAAGGTTGGTATGAAAATGGGAATCAGCTCTGCCCTGCCGATAACTTCTTAGAAGGTGCTTGGCCCTTTAAGGAAAACCTTCTGCCACTTGGGACTAAAAAAACTAAGGTAGGAAAAAAAAACTAAGGTAGGAGTAGTTTGACCACAGCTATTGCTTCAGAAGTTTTCCTGGAAAAGCCTCATAGGAGGAAGCACAAAGCAGGCTGTTTCTGAAAAGCAAACTCAGTTTCATAGGCTAGTTCATTTCCCCTTTTCTTTTTGCCCTTACTATTTTTTCAGTACACACAAACACACCCTCCAACCAGTCCTTTGCATGGTCTCTTGAGGGTCATTAGCTCTTGTCTAAAGAGAAAGCATCAGGGGATGGAGGGATGTTCAGTTGGTAAAGTGCTTGCTTTGTGGGCATGAGGCCATGAGCGTGATACACAGAATTCAAGTAAATCTTCCTGGCATGATAACATGTGCTTGTAATTCAAACCCTGGGGAGTTAGAGAGACTCAGTGGGACTTAGTGAAACCTAATTAGTGTGCTCAAGCCAGGGATAGACTGTCTCAAAAAAAAAAAAAAAAAAAAAAAAGACAGTGGTCTTGTCCCTGAAGTGCTGAGATTACAAGCATGAGCCACCATACCTGGCTTGAAACTACACTGTAACAGCATACCCTAGGACTCCAACAAAATGTGTCTATGCACTTATGCCTTGACAGTTGAGCTGTGGAAGATGTTCTTGGTTCTGTGTACTTGGAGATGCTATGGGGGAAAGTGGGAAGGGCCTGTACGGCCCACTCACTGCATTTCCTTTACCAAAAGAAGGAACAAGTAGACCCCGGCGAGTGCTAATGCAACTACAGCCGCTCCTTGCTGTTCATCCTCTGACTGTGCAGGTCCAGTAGAAGGTGTCTGGAGCATCTCCTGCTGTGTGAGACCAGAACCTTTCACATATGCTAACTTGACAAGAACCATTGTGTATGTTGTCTGGTCTGAGAGAAAAGGTGTCACAGCTGTCATGCACTGACCACCCTTAATATTTTGCTGCACTGGGTGTCCAGGAAATTAAGGCCAAATCCTCCCAGCCTAAGGAAAGGTGTGCTCCAGTTACACAATCATCCCCTGCACATCAAAAAATTCCAGAATTAATTTTAGTTACTTAAATCAGGTTTTGTTGTCTGTTCCTGGTTCTGTATCTCTATGATAAGTTAGTACTTGTCATCTGTGCTGTGCCAAGCCAGGCAGGGAAGACCCCAGGGTCCAGTTAATTAACTCACTGTCCCTCTACTTTGGAATTGTAGGAAAAAAAACCCTGCAGGGGGCCCCCACGCTCTGCCCGGATAAGGTAAATAAGATAATAAATAAATAAGATAAATCACTCACGAGAAGCGGTCTTGATGCAAACTGCAAGAGGATTTTATTCCAAGCGTGCTGGGGCCCACAGTCGTACACCGCACAGGGGTAGAGGACTGCAGAGCCCTGAATGCAGGAACGGGGCAGTTTCTATAGGGTTTCTAACAAAGCCTGTGCATTAGACCAATCATTATTTAATATCAGGAGCCCCGCAGGGTGTTAGCCAGTCAGTTTGTGACACCCCATAGTTTCTAAGCCAATTAGTTTACTTTGTTCATGCCCCTCATGGACCAATCATTCTCTTATGACCTTGGTGGTCAGCATTTGCGCAGGTCCTTGGGTGGGAGTAGCAGAGTGTGGTACCAGTCTCCTATGACCTTGGAGGTCAGCACTTGTGCAATTCCTTAGGTGGGGGTAGCAGAGTATGGTATCAGCCTCCTATGACCTTGGTGGTCTGAGGCAGGCTGCTACAGCTTATGGTGCGAGCTACTAAGGCTTACAGTGTGGGCTATTAAGGCTTATGGTGCAGGCTATTTACAGAAACCAAATAAGTGGTTCACTTCATTACTCATTTCCCATCCTTGAGGGCTATCTCATGCCGTTTTTACCTAGTTTTATATTAGGAGCGGGCTCTGATATAATGAGAAGAGGGATTCTTTACTTGCTTCTAACAGAGAGTAAAGCCTGGAGTTTGAGGTATGCAGGGGGCCCGCTTAAGCTCCCTTTGGAGCGTGATAGTATTTCTGAGCTTCTGAATTCTTGGGCCTTTCAGAATTAAAATGTACACATTCTTCAGAAATGACTACTGGAGCCTGCAGTTCTCCATGACAGTCAGCCACGCTGCCAAATGGAACAGGGTGCTGAGCCCGCCCCTGGCCTGCAGCCTTCCTGCTGACCCCCGAGGCCGTGTAATAGTTTGTTTCTTTGCTGAGAACATAAATTCAGAAGAGGCACACAGAACTAAGCATGTGTGGCTTCCAAAATTAGTCACACTGGGAGAAATTTCTGCCTTGTGAGTGCTTTGTTGTCTCTGCTATTCTTCTGCTCTGCCTTCAGGCATCTCCATAGTCTCCTTTGGGCATGGCTCATCCTTCGGGCAGACTGGGGATCGCTGGGTCTGGAAAACTCCCAGCTCTACAGTGGCAGCTCTGCTGGTGTCGAAACTGTACAACCTGCAGCTGGAGTTCTCCCCTTGTGAAGACCTTTCTTAGAGGTCAAGGCCGTGGCCATGGAGAAACCTTATAGAGGGCAGTAGGACAAGTGTTGGTTTCTAACCCAGAAAGCTACTTGAAGGATGTCTGTACATCTGGTTGCATAACTATGGATTCATAGTAACAGTTCCAGCAAAGGTTCCTGCAGAACTTCCATTTGTTTCTAGTGTGAATTTCAGTGAAATTATATGTGCCATAGTGTGTCTCATTCCTCCTCCTCCTTTTAAATTCAGTATAAGTTGAAGTGAGAACTCATTCTACTGACGGGCTTTTACTCTGACACATTTTCTGAGGTGTAGTCTGGAGTCATCTGTTGCCTTAGTCATGTTCTGCTTCTCAGCACAGAGTTGTTTGGATCACCCACAACTTAACCTGAGGTTATATTTTTGTTTTTTAGCCAATTGCACTATTGACAGCTGAAGTTGAAGTGGCATGAGGTAAGTTTGATATTTGCATATAGTTGTTAGAATGAATTTATAGCTTCTAGAACATTATGGCACAGTGAATCCTAACATGTTAAATGGAAAATACAAGTGAATATACAGGTTACATAGCATGATTGTAATTACATAGAATATAATGATTATGTTTATGTGACTAGATATTTGCATGCATATATATATACATAGATATGTACATATACACAATGAATACATGTATGTATAGGGTATAAAATAAGGTTTTATATGTGTAATAAAAATTTAGCTGTATATATTATGTACTAACATACAGTGAGTCTTACAAAACTTTTCAGACATGGGCTGGGGAGGTAACTAAGTTGGTAAAGACAAGCATGAGGACCTGAGTTCAGGTCCCCAGCACTGAAAAAGCAAGGAAGGTGGCATGTGTCTATAATTCTAGCTCTGGATAGGTAGAAGCAGAAGAATCATTGGGGTTTGCTGGCTAGCTGATCTAACTGAGTCAGGTGAGCTTCAGGTTCAGAGTGAGACCCTGTCTCAAAAATAAGGTGGAGAGTGATTGAGGAATACACTCAGCATCAGCCTCTGGCTTCTAACTACATGTGCACACATGGACACACATGTGCATACACATGTGCACACCACATGCACAAAGGATGTATACATGTGTGCCACCACATAATGCACATAAAGCATGTGCACACATATGCACACCACACAACATGCACACATGAAGACTTTTGGTCATGTTGCCATTTTAAAACATTGTTTTACAACAAATATGTCTATGACCATCTTGTTTAAAAATTATGTTTGGGAAACTAAAATGAGATGATGTGAGCAAAGCCAGGCCAGGAATCTGCCTCCTTTCATGTTTATCTTTCCTGTAGTTCTTGGGTTTCTGTTTTAGGGATCTGCATTCCTAGTTTCTTTCATAATCATAATCATGTTTGACCTTTGTTTCAGCATCAAAACAGTCAAAATGGAAAGGAACAAAGACTTCTGATAGTTTCAGTCTTCAAGAACTTTCCAGTCCAGGACGAACTGTGGTGTCAGTGTGGTGACTCAGGCAGGCACCAACGATGTGGCGCTGTTGGTCTCGGGGTAGTGCTTTCTTTGTTAGGAATGAAAGCAGTCACAGCTGTGGTCCATGTGTCCATCTCTATTCGAGGGTGATTCTACACTCCCCTGTTTGTTTCTGTTTTTTACATTTTTACACTGAATTTCTATTTAGACACTAAAACATATGGGGTGTTTGTGCTGTTGGAAGCATTTCTCTATGAGCCAGCTGTTGGGTTCCTAACTTAATCCATATGTGGAGTGTGCTAAAAACATACCAGTTTACAGAAAAGATGTATTTTGTGTATAGTAAATTGTATATGTACCTTTTACCAACCACAGTAAGAGTTTTTTAAACAAGTGTTGTAGATTCTCTTCTAATTGAGGTTGTTATTGGATCAGGGCTGACTTATTGGTGCTGCTGAAAATAATCCAGTGTTCCTAAAAGCATGTGAATCCTTTAGCATACCCTAAACTTCGGATTTCCAGCAGTTTGTCAATGACCTGTCTGTTGTGGAGGATGCAAAGGCAATCACAATGAAACCTGCTGTACATCATGAGAAAATTCCCATCACAGAGACCTTGAGAGAAAGAAATGCCACTCAGCTGGAAGTGGACTTATTTTAACCGATGCAAATCACAGTACACACTTTGGCAGTTCTGATTTGTAAGGATGAACATTAAGTGAAGTGTCATCTGATTATTGATGGAATTCTCAAATGAAGTACAAGGACAGTTTTATGATTCTTAGATGTAGTACTCAGCATGAATTGAACACAGTGTCAGTGTCCATGTGCTGTGTGTTTTTCATGTTGGGTGTGACAGTTTCCACAGTGATCAACAGTTAAAACTGGCCAAGCGAAAGTTAGCTCTGATATCCTGAGGAAGGATAGCTGTATACCAGGTGTATACTATAGACCACAGTTCTGATTCTTGCAATAAAAAGATGCTTGGGATATGTTGTCTGTGTGTTTATTCCCTGTGCTGACCCTGGAATTGCATGAACCTGGAGGATGAAATCTGTGTTTGGGTTCATGTTCATTCCACTTTCCATCAGCAAAGTGCCCACAGTTCAGAGGTGATAAAGAAAAATCACTGTTGGAGGCTGGAGAGATTGCTCACTGGTTAAGGCACTTGTATGTAAAGCCAAACAACCAGTGTTTGATTCTCCAGTACTCACATAAAGCCAGATAGGCAAAGTGGCTTACACATCTGGAGTTCATTTGCAGTGGTTAGAGGACTTGGCATGCCCATTCGTTCTCTCTCTCTCTCTGTCTCTGTCTCTTCTCTGTCTCTTTCTGCTTGCAAATAAATAAATATATAAATAAAGTTATTGTCACTGCCTGTGTCCTTGATAAGCTGTCTTCTTTGTAAATTATTTTTATTTATTTATTTGAGATAGGGAAAAGAAAAAGTATGGACAGCCAGGGTCTTTTGCCACTGCAAATAAACTCCAGAGACATGCACAACATTGTGCATCTGGTTTTCCATGGTTAGTTGGGAATTGAACCTTGGGCTTACAGGCTTTGCAAGCAAGAGATTTTCACCACTGAGGCATCTCCCAAGCCAAGTCAACTGTCAGTGTTTCAAACCTAAAGTCAGTGCTTTGCCAGATGTGGCAGTGCACACTTAAAATGTTCACACACAGGAGGGAGAACTCCAAGGATAACAAGTTCAAAGCCAGCCTGGGCTGCTCCTAAGAAAGTAACGATGGTCATCATATCTTAGGAAATAATCTATGTGTCAATGTACACAATTTAATCCACCCACAAGTAATTTTCCTTTATCTTATGTACTCCTAAGTGCCCAAGAATGAATATTTGTTAACTACATGAGAGACTTACAAGTTAGCCACATTGGGTTATACAGCATATAATTAATTTGAAGGAAATCAATCCTTAATTTTTGTAGACATAAATTTCATAGTGTGCGTTCTTTGAAAATTCTAGTTATGTAAGCCAACTGAACTCAATACTCTACAGCTTAACTCTCACTGTCTTGGAGTTGTCATTTCCTTCCACAGATGCTCTGGGTGGTGCAACACATTTGCTTTCCTTCTTGCCTTTTCAAGTAGTTGGCCTGAACCAGTTCCCCTACATCTCTGGACTCCACTTTCTCAGCTCTGTTGGGTTCACCTCCACTGCTTTGAAGATGATTTGACTGTTGGCCACTGCCTCTTAAGATCCCTTTCTGTGGCTCCCAAGAGAGTCCTCTCCTATGTCATCTTCCTGTACCACCCTCTGTCATTACATTGTGTTCCCAGGCGCTCTCCCTTGCCTTCTCCTTGGAAGATTCCATTCTTCTTTGTGGCTTCATCTGTTTTCCTGGGCCCTCCTGATGCTTATCTCTGCTCACCAGAACATTCCCACTGTGCCTCTCCTCCTCCTGTGTCTGCAGTCTTGTCCAGTGATGGGGGGAACAGTAAATATATTGGGCTTTGAGGGTACATGGTCTGTTGATAGCACAGAAAGTGGAGGGAGCTGGCTGTGTTCTAAAGTTCCCCTGTAAACAGGCCACACAGGTCATAGTGAACTGACCCCTGCCTTAAATTTCTACCTGACTCCTGCCACTATGTGCTATTTCTTCCTCCTTCACTGTACTTCTCGATCCAGAGTCAAGAAATTCTGCTTTCTGTCTCCTTTTTTCACACCTATGGTTACCAAGCCCTCCTCTCTGTCTCCATAGTAGTTACCTGCCTACAGGTGGCTTAATGTATTCTCACCCTTTCAGGCTCCTAGCTCTGGGAGTTTAGACTGAACTTACAGCTGACTGAGTGGGAATTACATTGCCTATGCCCACTTTCAGCTAGGTTGGCTCTAGAGTATAGGCTTATGAAGCATCTACTTAGACAAGGCCACTTATCTAGAACTTATTCCACCAGAAATGGCCATAGCCAGAAAAATCCTGGAAGCTAAGGGTTAAATGTGAAGAACCACTTTGTGTGGACCTGTTCAATCCTTGTTTAACATTGCAAACAGGTAAGTTAATGGAACTTTGATCATGCCACTCCCCGTGTGAAAATGAACAGGTGATTGAGCCCCCTAAGACTCAGGGAATATCATGGAAGATGGGTCTGAAAGAATGTGAGAGGTGGAGCATGGGGAGAAATGCTTTGAAACTCTGATATCCAGACATGACAGGGCCAGTGCATTCATGATCTATACTAGATATGATTACCTGTACATGAAGGGGCCAGTCAGCAACCGGTTATCCATAGGAAAGGGACTTGAGGGCTCTCTTCTCCCTAATGACCTATAATAACAGTTAAAGGTTTCCAGGGCTGGTGAATCATTCTTTTCCATAGAATTGTCCCTGGCAGGTGATGAAGAGGGAATACAGTAGGACTGGGGTATAGGGAAGAGTGATGTAGAGTACATATGATCAAAATGTAATATGTATGCATGAAAATGTAAAAATAAACAGGATTGAGGCAGGATGAAGTGACTGTTACAGAAAAGTGCATTACATCAGTGTTCAGGGAAGGCTACTAAGAGGTGGTTAGGCGCTAAGCATGAAATTATCAGGAGAAAGAAGTTTCTGGCAGTGGGCTTGCCTTGCTACAAAAAGCAACAGAAGAATGTGGTTAGATCTTTATTATGCTTAAGTTCCCATAGTAGAATAAGCCCATCTCACCAGGGAGTTAGAAAAGGCTGGCTATAAGCTCAGGGCAGCAAGACAATGGTCAGGCCTATGGTTCTTTGACCAAGACAATGCCATGGGTAGATGAGTGCTTGCCCTGCAACCCCCACTGTCTGGACACAAGGTAGAGCCTGACAAGACAGCATTAGGTGTAGTATGAGAAGCCTTTTTCATTAGCATCTGAGGAACACAACACAGGCTGGGGATATGTGTGTGGAATGATGTCTGGTGGTTCTCTTTAAGATCATTATTTCTACAGGTACTTGGCAGCAGAGGTCTCACAAGTGGAATGTAGTAGGGAGCTATGTTCCAAGAGATCAAGATCTCAAAGGGCAACTCAAGGCAGAGCTGCCATCCTTTGCTAGGGTCTCCACTAAGCATAGTTACCATAAGGACTGGTCTGAAGAGTCCTTGGAGGATATAGGCTCCAAGGATAGGGATGAAGAGAGAACTATTGAACTATACTTAATGCACTTGCTGCCAGGTCCTTGGATAAATTTGGCTAATTTTCTACCTAACTTGTACACAGACCTCAAAACAATATCTACGTAAGATTTATCTTGTCTCATCCCCAATTAGTCCTCCAACTCAATTCAGAACGCCTAGTGGTGAAATACTCCATGACCAAACCGTGGTACTTTGAATGTATGTCCCCCATAGACTCAGATGTTTTGTTAAGCTCGTTACTTGGGTCTCCAGCTGCTGGCTGGAGGAGGTGTCACTGGGAGCAGATCCTGTGTTCCAGGCCTAAGGTGTGTTGTGGGGGGGGTGCAGATCTGATTCCAGCCCAAGAGTATGGAGAGAAGTCTTTTCTGATGGTCTCTCTCTCTCTCTCTCTCTCTCTCTGTGTGTGTGTGTGTGTGTGTGTGTGTGTGTGTTTGTCTGCTGGTGGTGGCTTCTAGCTTCCCTAAATCTGTAAGCCTTGAATAAACCCTATTCCTCTCATAAATTGTGTCTGTTAGGAAGTTCATCCCAGCATTGTAAAACTGTTTACAACACCCTCCATCTTGCATTTTTTAGGTCTCTAAAACCAATAACATGTGGACCAAGTTCTCTTGCCAGCTAAGGATGTAGCCTGCTGCCCATGGAACAGAGCTGTAGCAGCCTCTGTATGCTGACCATGGAGAACAGGAAACTCCTCCAGCATTATCTCGAACCTTCTCTTTAAAAAAAAATGTATTCTTGGGCTGGAGAGGTGGCTTAGTGGTTAGGCGCTTGCCTGTGAAGCCTAAGGAACCCAGTTTGAGGCTTGTTTCCCCAGGACCCATGTTAGCCAGATGCACAAGGGGGTGCACACATCTGGAGTTCATTTGCAGTGGCTGGAGGCTGTGGCACGCTCATTCTCTCTCTCCCTCTCTGCCTGTCTTTCTGTCTGTCGCTCTGAAATAAATAAAAATAAACAACAAAAAAAAAACTTCAATGTATTCTTGCCAGTTAGAGGCTTGAATAGGTTGGCATACTGGTGTGAATCAGATGGCTCCCCTATAAAGTTATGTGTGGCAGTTTGGGTAGTAGAACCAAAATAAGCCCTTTTCTCTCATCAGTTGCTTTTGTTTAGGTGCTTTGTCCCAGCGACATAAAGGATGCTGCAACAGTTGGGCCTTGCCCTCATGACATCCTTCCTATTGTCTCAGCACAGAGCAGTAGATTATTTGTAAAAGGTGTTAATAACTAGCAGTTACAGCCCTGTGGTCTGTAATGTCCATGCTTGGAACTTTAAACTTATGCAGTTTCTTTCCATGGCAAACAACAGTTTTCATTTCTGCTTTGAACTTTGCTCTCTCCTGGTGGATCTGAATCAGAGCAGCAAAGGGAAGCCATACCACAGACTTTATTTTATTCTGCCTTGAAATTTCTTTCACAAAGCATATTAGTCCATTATCTTTATTGAAGTTCTCATGACACAAGCAAAATGCAGCCAGTTTCTTTGCCTAAATGTCACACGAACTGCCTCTAGCACAGTTCCTGATAGAGTCCTTGTTCTTCTCTGAAACCTCATGAGCTGGCCAGTCCACATTTCTCTTGGCCTTCAGGTCTTCTGAACTCCCACCAAAATGGCCCATTAAGCTCTGCTTACAGCATTTAAGGCTTCTCCAGTCCAAAGTTCCAAATTCTTCTCTATTCCTCCTGCAAATGAGTTCTAAAAGCCTATAAACTAACCACACAGTCAGGCAGTGGCCCCACTTCTCAATGCCAGTTTTCAGTATCAGTTTTTCATTGCTAAAAAAACAGCTTGTAGAAGGAAAGAATTTACTTTGGCTTACAGTTCCTGTGGGTAGAGTCCATCATGATAGGGCAGGCATGGCAAAAGCAGGCACAAGCTCATCACATTGTCACATTGGCAAGGAGGAAGCAAAAAGAGAAACAGCAAGTGAGATTGGACTATGAAACCTGAAGCTGTCCCCCAGTGACCCACCTCTTTTGGCAAACTTTCACTTTTTAATCTACATGAATAGCACCTCTGGTTGAGGATCCAGTGTTCAAACACTTGAATATTTAAAAGGATGGAAATTCTGACACATGCTATAAACACAGGTAAACCATGAGGCATATGCTAAGTGCAACAAGCCAGTCACAAAAAGACAAACATAATAGGTGGTACCTAGTCAAAATCATAAAAACAGAAAGTAGAGTGTTGATTTGCTAGGGGATGGGATAAGATGAGTAAAAATTTTAGATTTAGGGTCTAGAGAGATGGCTCAGAGGTTAAAGGCATTTGCTTGCAAAGCCTGATGGCCTGGGTTTGCTTTCCCAGCACCCACATAAAAGTGGTGCATGTGTCTGGGTTCAGTGGCAGGAGACCCTGACATGCCCATACTCATACTGTCTGCCTCTTTTTGTCTCTCAAATAAATAAAAATATTATATATATTCATTTACTTAGAGAGAGAAAGGAATATTAGAAAGAGATAATAGGTGCTCCAGGACCTGTGGCCACTGCAAATGAACTCCAAATGCATGTGGCACCTTGTACATCTGGTGTTAGGTGACTACTGGGGAGTCAAACTTGGGTTCTTAAGCTTTGCAGGCAAGTGCCTTAATCACTGAGCCATCTCTCCAGCCCTAAAACTATTTTTTTTTAATTTATTTGAGAGCAATAGACACACAGAGAAAGACAGATAGAGGGAGAGAGAGAGAATGGGCACATCAGGGCTTCCAGCCTCTGCAAACGAACTCTAGATGCGTGCACCCCCTTGTGCATCTGGCTAACGTGGGACCTGGGGAACCGAGCCTCGAACCGGGGTCCTTAGGCTTCACAGGCAAGCTCTTAACCGCTAAGCCATCTCTCCAGCCCCTAAAACTATTTTTAAAAGCATTTAGTCTTTATAGAGTAAGGTAAAAGGACAAAAGTCAGGGTGGAGCAAATCAACGTGAATGTAGTGAATTCTGCTGCACTGCACACTCAGGATGGTTAAGATGGGGAAATTTTTGAGTTCTTTATAGATTCCAGAGATTAGGCCTCTATCAGTTGGATAACCCGGAAATATTTTCTCCCATTCTGTGGGTAATCTATTGGCTTTGCTTATTGTATGCTTGTCTGTAAAGAAACTCTTCAGCTCCATATGATCCCATTGGTTGAGTGACTGTTTAAGATTGTGAGCTACTGGGGTTTTGTTCAGGAAGTCTTTTTGCATTCCTATATCATGGAAAGTACTTCCTAAATTTTCTTCCAGTAGTATTCGAGTTTCTGGTCTTATATTGAGGTCTTTGATCCATTTGGATTTGAGTGTAGTGCATGGTGAAATGTGTGGATCAAGTTTCAGTTTCCTGCTTGTAGTTATCCAGTTTGTCCAGCACCATTTGTTGAAGATGCTGTCTTTTTTCCAGCCTACATTGTTAGGGCCTTTGTCAAATATCAAGTAGCAATAGTTGCTTGACCCAAAGTCCGGGTCCTCAAGTCTATTCCGTTGGTCTATATTCCTGTTTTTATGACAGTACCATGCTATTTTTATTACTATGGCTTTGTAATATAGCTTTATATCAGGTATGGTGATGCCACCAGAGGTAGTTCTTTTGCTGAGGATATGTTTGGATATGCGAAGCCTTCTGCCTTTCCATATGAAATTTGAGATCATTTTTCTATCTCTGTGAAGAACACTGTAGGGATTTTAATTGGAATTGCATTAAATCTATATATTGCCTTTGGTAGGATTGTCATCTTCACAATGTTAATTCTGCCTATCCAGGAGCACGGGAGGTCTTTCCATTTTCTCAAGTCCTCCTCAATTTCTTTTTTGAGTGTTTTTAGATCTTTCACTTCCTTGGTTAACATTATTCCAAGGTTTTTTTTTTTTGTTGTTGTTGCTATTGAAAATGGAACTATGCCCCTTATTTCTTTCTCTGTATCTCTGTCATTTGCATATAGAAATGCTACTGATTTTTGTGCATTGATTTTGTATCCTGCTACTTTGCTACAGGAGTTAATTACCTTCAGGAGCTTTATGACATGTGCCTTTTGGTACAATTGCTCTATATGTAATTTCCAAAGGTAATATTTTAAAATTTCTCAATTTTAAGTTAATTTTTTCATAAATGTAAGGGTTTCATTGTGACATTTTCACAAATATATGCTATTATATTTTGTTCATATTCACCCCCTCATCCTCTCCCTTCCTCATTCTACCTTCTTGGTGGACCCCATATTCTTTAAAAGAGAAAAAGAAGGAAAGTCTTTAGACCAAATATTACTGGGATAGTAATATACTACATAAGAAAAGTATAAAAATATACTATTGATTCACTCTTCCCTCACCAGTTGATTTCCCCACTCCTGCACCCTGACCTTCTTTGTAGATGGTTATGGACTGGGAAGTGTCAAGGTCAATGATGTCCTCTACTGAACTGCCCATGAACCTTTTCTTCTTCTATCCTGATTTTCTCTGAACACCACCAAAGGTAAAATTCCCCTTGAGATAAGCTATCTTTAATGTTTGCACCATTCCCTGAGGTGTGTAGGTCACAAAGCTGGTAACAATAACTTTTTAAATTAAGTCACAAAGTTCATTATACCAGTTGTGGGAACCACCAGCCTGAGAATGCTAAGGGCATGAAATGGTGACTGTCTTGTCCATGGGACCACCTTGGTATCCACGTGTTCTAGATAGTGCAGCAAGTGAACCACATGGTCAAAAACATGACATAACTTGTTCTCAGAAGTGCTAGCTGGTAGCATCTGCCACTCTCAAATAAGGTAACTATCAAGTACCGCCACATGCAGTGGCAGCCACCAGATGGCAGCATAGGAGTGGGATGTTGTATTTGTTAGAGGAAAGACAAACACTACCTTGTTCACTGTTAGACAACACATCAACTACTGCTGGGTGCCATACTCATGGTAGGCAACTTCAAACCTAGGGCAAGGGGTGGAGACCTGATTTGAACCCATTGCACTATTGACCAAATTGCTATACTTCATTGTAGTGAGCCAGTAAATACGTGGCTCTCAGTCTTCCAGCTTGAGTTCATGGAGAAAACAAGACACAGAAGAAGCACTGCACAAAGAAGGCAACCATCTGAGAAAGCTGTTCTTGTTTATTCTTGAAAACATCTTGCTGGAACTGAGGTCACTCTGAGTACAATCATTCTATTAGTACTTGTGTAGAGTGTTTTCCGTTTAAACAAGGCTAACTAATCAAAACCATATTGTTTTATGTTGTACTCATGACACACTATGACTGTTCTAACATGATCTTGTGACGTGAAAAAAAGCGAACTCTGGGAAGTCAAGGGCATCTGACTGCTCATGACTTTCAGATCCTCTGCGTCAACTCTGCATATGTTTCTTCTGCTCCACATATCTGCACACCTTCATCTGGATGCCCAACATAGGGCAAGAAGAAGTAAGCTTCTTTTCAGCGAGGCAGGCTGAAAGGGGTAAGGATGCTCTGAGGTAAGAAGAACTTTCAGCATTAAGTGTAGAGTCATGGGGAATTTCCACTTACTCCAGAAAGACTGTACAGAAATGCTACAGGAGCTCTTGCATAGTACAGGAGTGGAAGTGAAATGATCTAACTTTGATGAACTTTTTATTTTTATCCATTAGCATTGTTATTGGTTTCATCCATCAGGAAGGGCTTGTCTTAATTTGAAAGCATGGAAACAAGTCCTGCAAGCTCTCTGGCATGCTCATCAGAGAGGAGAAACAATTACTTTAAAGGTTTAGTCTTTATGTAATTTTATTGCATTGGCATTAGTGCCTCTAGTCTGAATCTGAAAGTTCTTAAAAGATGCATAAAGTTAATTCAGGAGATGAAAAATCCCTAGATGGGAATGAAAATGAATCAGAAGCAGAGAAATACTATCCACTAAAATTAAATTTGAAACTTTTAAAGGTTCTAAACAGGACACTGATAATTCCTCTGATTCTAGTTCAGGCTCTGAAAATGAAAATAAACATGAATTTTCATTCTCCAGAGAATGAAAGGAATTATTAGAAAAACTAGAAGGTTTGACCAAAAAAAAAGGGGAGATAAAAAGACTAAATATCACTTGGCAGAATTAGTTTGTTCAGCTTCTATAGGACCTTCAACCTCTACCACTCCATTGTTACCTCCTCACCTCAGTTCTTCAATGCCCTCTCCATATGCTGCTTTTTCACCTGTGGTTTTGCCAATGCCTACTTAGTGGTGGTTTGATTCAGGGGTCTCCCATAAACTTAGGTGTTCTAAATGATGAAGCCAAGCTGATGGAGATTTGGGTATTAACGCCTCCTGGAGGCAGTATATTGTTGGGGGCGGGCTTATGGGCATTATAGCCAGTTTCCCCTTGCCAGTGTTTGGCACACGGTTCTGTTGCTATTGTCTACCTTATGTTGACCAGGAGGTGATGTTCACCCTCTGCTCACTGTTTTCCCCTGACACCATGGAGCTTCCCCTTGAATCTGTAAGCCAAAATAAATCCTTTTTTTTTTCCCAAGCTGCTCTTGGTCAGGTGATTTCTGCCAGCAGTGTGAAACTGACTACAACAGACACTAATGTCATCCATTACACAATCTTTTTTAGAACCTCGGAAGCAGGGAGATACTGATGCATTATAAGTGTCTTTAGCATATCCAATAATGATTGAGCATCATCCTCTGAATGCACAATATCCTCAAGGTTACTTAGAACATACACATAATCCCCTATCTTTTAAAATTATAAAGGAATTAAAACTTCTAAAATGATGTATGGAATGCAAAATACTTATGTGAAAAGGATTTTTCAAGGTATTGCCAATGTATTTTGAATGATTCCTGATTGGGACATGTTAGCTCCAACTACTTCAGATCAGGGAGCTTTTATGCAGTTTGAGACTTGATGGAGAGATGAAGCAGATCAAATAGCAGATGAGATGTTGTAAGTAATGTGCAGAAGAAGAAACTGAAATGGATAAAATTTCATATGAATTTGGCATATTTAGACCATATAGATCTTAAAGTACCTATAACTTTAATAATATTTCCTTCTTAACATTCTCCAACTGGTATTACATATCAACCTCAAAAGATATTAGAATAGATCTTTTTACCACATAAAATGACAAAGAGTGTCGGGCTCCTTCCCTGTCAGACAGGTAGTGCTGAGGGAAGGACCAGGCCTGCTGGTTCCTCCCTAGGGATTGAGAAGGATGATGAGCGTCAGATGACCCAGACCTCTCCTGGCCACCGGAGAAAAACCACACTGAGTCAGGAGTCTTTTCAATGCAGGAACTCGCAGAAACAACTCGCTTTATTACTCTGAGCAGTTGTCTATATCATGTTGGGGATGAAGGCGGGGATTTTAGGATGGGGAAGAGGTAAGGGCCAATAGTAAACTGTAACTATTGAAATGGTAGTTACAATTACCACACGGAAGTGGCAGGCCAGAAGCCATTAGGCGTCTTGCTGAGTCCTAGCTGGCCAGAGACAGGTCGCCAAACTTTAGCTAGGCTCAGGAAGTTCCACTATGCCTCACGCCTGGGCCTTTCAGAGCCCAACAAAAGAGTATAACAACATATTTGGGAAAATAAGCTATGTAGTAAGTAAAGGAAGATTATGAATATGAACATTAACTAGAAATTATCCTTTTGAAATAACCGTACCACTAACAAGCAAACAAATTCATGACAATTAGCAATTGAATGAGGATTGGCAAATAAGTTTCTGCCAATTTCTAGACAAAATACACAATCAATATCCTAAAGATAAAAGAATACAATTTCTAAAGAAAACTCAGTGGATATAGCCTACCATTGTTAGAAATACCCCTTTATCCCAGGCTAAGGCTTATTATACTGATGCTAATAAGGAAGGGAAGGCAGGATATTTGGGAGAATCTATGAAAATTGAAAAAGCACAATACCATTCTGTTGAAAAAGTAGAATTTTATGTAATTATTGTTACTCTGTGATATACTATAACCTCTAAGCATTATAACTGACTCTCAATATGCTGAATTTACAGTAAAAAAAAAAATAGAAACGGTTTATATTCCTAATAATGGAACTGAATTGTCACAATTATGTTACAATTGCAATATTTGATTAGAACTAGGTATCACCCTCTTTATATTACTCATATTAGAGTACATAGCAATTTACCAAGACCTATGGCTCGCCATAGTCATTTAGTTGATCAAATGCTTATTGGTATGGCAAGTGAGGCACAAGTTTCATCAACAAATACACATTAATGTGAGAAGATTGCAACACAAATTTTGATTAGACACCAAGCAAAAGAAATTATTCATCAATGTCCACAATGTTCTACGTTACATAATATTCCTTATCCTATGGGTGTGAACCAATGAGATGATAAAAGTAAGATGTATGGCAAATGGATATAACACATATCCCACAATTTGGAAAACAAAAGTATGTGCATGTTTCTGTAGATACTCAGGATTCAAATAGGCTACACCTTTGAATGGTGAAGAGGCTGATCATGTCATTTAGCATTTATATGAGTCTTTTAATATTATGGGTATACAAAAAATGATCAAAACTGATAATGGACTTGCTTATCTTTAATATTACAAAGATTTTTCAATGACTGGCATATCAAACATAACAGGGATTACATATAACCTTCAAAGGCAAACTATAGTTGAATGGGCAAATCAAACAATAAAGGAAATGCTCTTTAAACAAAAAGGGGGAAAGGAGGAACACAAGAAGACACCTAGACTCATGTTACATAAAACACTCTTTACTTGAAATGTTTTGAACATTACAGACAGTGATTCAACAGCCACAGAAGGCTTAGATAATTGCAAAAATCTTTGATATTTTACAACATATATTTTATAAAGATATGAATAATGAATGGAAACCAGGATTAAGGAAAAGATGAGGATGGGGGTTTGCTTGTGTTATTACAGATAGTGGAGACATAATTTGGATTCCATCCTGATTGATTGAACCCCATCATGAACAAAAGAGCAAGGTTTGACTTCAACCCTCCAACTGAAGAATTTTAAGCTAAAACCATTGGAAAACCATATGTGTGGGTTCAGCTGCCACAAACTCATCAAGCTCCACAAATAACATGGGGACATATCACAAAACTGACAGGATATGCTGAAACAATGTTAACTCAAACAAATCAACCAAAAAATTCTTCTAATCTTTTCCTTGCTATGCTTACTCTTACCATGGTAGGACATGCATCTGCTAGTAATGATAGTTATCATTATTGGGCTTACATAACTAACCCATCTATTAATAAAGGGTTACATTGGCTTTCCAATCCCATTGCAATGTATGTTAATGGATGCCTGGTCCACATGATAATAGAAGTCTTTGGGTTCCTGGAGAAGAAAGAAAAACTATAAGCAATTATACTGTGTGGGTAGAGGGAGACTCAATCTGTGTAGGTTATGAAAAACATTACTTGAAGCCAAAAACTTAAGCATGTTACCACTAGTAAGAAATAGCTCTATTAATGCACCCCAAAGATTGTTTTTATTACAGGCTTCTGGATTTGTACACAGTAATGAGACAAGGAATCTTCTCGTGATTTACCTTTATGTACCTGGCCAGTGATCACTGAAGTTAATAAACAGGTACAATGGGTCAAATGGAAAGGGCTAAATGATCGAGTACTGGTTAATACTTCCTATGGAAGAGTCATAGATTGGAGTCCTGTAGGCTCTGCTCAGGAGATGGAATTAAGATGGCACAGAATGCATGATGGTGGGAGTCTTATTATTACCACAAACGTTAGACGTGATGCCATCTTGTGGCATGGAGGTGGTATATCTCCTCCATACCCACATGTACCCTCTCAACCCAACATTTATGGAAAATTCCCATGGCTTTGAATACAATGTATAGATGGGTAAGAAAAATAAGCAAAAATGTTACTTCTAATGATTCAAATTTGCCATTTACTCAGAATGACTCCTATTATGTTTCAGTTTGTGTTTGATTACCTTTTATGTTTATGATAGGGCACCTAGTTATTCTGTCTTTTGTCCAAATTGCATTTTGTATACCTGTTTGAATAGAAGTATTTCTATGAACTTCTCTTCAGAAAGTATGTACATTTTAAAAACATGAACAAATTAAAGCTGCCTATATGAATGCATCATGAATGGCAGGATTCACCTGCAATGGTGATTATTTATCACTTGATGGTTCAACTTTTGAAACATGCCAAACATATGATAAGACTAATTGTTGCCACACTCATGGGACTGATAGCTGTTCTGGCCACTGCTGCCATGGCAAGGCCTGCTCTTCATTCTACCATACAGACTGCTAGATTTGTAACTGAATGGCATAAGAACTCGGCCAATCTTTGGACGGCCCAAAGGCAGACTGATAGTGAAATCAATTCTGAATTCGCTGATTTACAATAATCACTAGTAATTCCAGGAGATCAAATTGTTAGGCTACAGTGACAAGTCAATTTGAAATATGATTGGAATATAAGAAATTATTGTGTAACTCCTATTCCTTATAAGAAAACTCAACTTTCATGGGAAATTTCCATGGGAAACATTTACTGAATCATGGCAATGTAACTAAAGAAATCCTTAAATTGTAATAGCACGTATCTTCTACTTTTAACAAATAATTAGCTGTTATAAATAGCAAGAATATTAAGGAATTTATGAAGGGCTGAATGCACTAAATCCATTTAACTATTTCAGATGGTCTGGGAGTATCTCTGCAGGATTGTTATTAATAATTGTCTGTATCTCTTGCTTTTTTGTAGTGTGGAGACCAGACTCCCAACAACAACAACCAATTAGGGATATGGCTAGAGAGATTGCTTAGTGGTTAAGGCACTTGCTGACAAAGCCAAAGGACCCAGGTGCAATTCTCCAGGACCCAGATAAGCCAGATGCACATGGTGGCACATGTGTCTGGAGTTCGTTTGCAGCAGTTGGAGGCCCTGACATACCCATTCTTTATCTGCATTTCTCTCAAACAAATAAGAATGAAATATTTTAAATAATAAAATAAAAAAGAATTAGGGATAAAGATGCAACATTTACTGTGTTGTATCATCATATGCTGAATAAACAAAAAGGGGGAATGAGCCTGATGTGGTGGCACACGCCTTTAATCCCAGCACTTGGGAGGCAGAGGTAGGATGATCACTGTGAGTTTGAGGTGACCCTGAGAATACAAAGTGAGTTCCAGGTCAGTCTGGGGTAGAGTAAGACCCTACCTCAACAAAAGGTAGGGGAGGATGTACTCAGCCAATGAATAATACATAACTCTCAGCCTTCAAGCTCGAGTTCACTAAGAAAATAAGACGCAGAAGAAGCACTGCATGCAGTATAACCAGAAGGCAAACCTTCTGGGAAACCTGTTCTCCTGCATTCTTGAGAACATCTTGCTGCAACTGAGGTCACTCTAAGTGTAATCATTCTGTTAGTATTTGTATAGAGTATTTTCTGTTTAAACAAGGCTAACTACTCAAAAGCATGTTGTTTTACAATTATACTCATGACACACTATGACTGTTGTAACACAATTTTATGAAGTGAATAAAAGCAACTCTGGGAAGTTGAGAGCATCTGACTGCTCATGACTTTCAGATCCTTTGCACCAACTCATCTGCATCTGTTTCTTCTTCGACAGCCCATACCTAAACACCTTCACTCTATTTCTAAATGGACTGTGGCTGTAGTGCTACCCTCCAGCCCTGGGCACACCCAGCCACACAGACTTTTCTACTCATTCTCTTCTAGACACGTGTTCTTTCCATGCACATCCTTAAGGGATATAAAATGTTTTTCCAGGCTACAGTGACATCTCTGGCAGTTGACAGGAATGGGGATAATTAGCTCCCAGGAAGCAGAGGGCAAGCACTCAGCCAGTAAAGGCAAGTAGATATGGATGGAGTCACTGGTGCAGACCACAAAGACATAGTAGTCACAAGAGCTCATGTGAGCATCGTGTGAATGACTGCCTTGTGGTGAACCTAGAAGTGGCAATTGAGTAGGACAGCCTGGCCTTTGGTAGGCTGAGGTAGGAGGATCTTAAGTGTGACACCTGGGCTACACAGTTAAGATATTATGTCTTATCTCAAAATGATATTCAGTGGTTTCAAGAATAAGACAAATTAGTTTCTTGAAATTGTAAGGTTTGGGAGTGACCAAGACCACGCAAAGCTCTGAGGCAAAGATGAAAGCTTTTATTCAGGAAAACCATGAGTTACCAGGACAGACTCTTAAGAAGAGCACAGCCAACCTGAGATTCTAGATAGTGTGTTTTATAAAGCTCTTCAGTTGGGGGAAGATGAGGAAGGAAAAATAACTCCTTTGTTCTTTACATTAGCCATTTTCAAATAGCCAGGGTGTGAGTCCAGAATAGTGAGCAGGCCACTTAGGAGATAAGGGGGCAGGAAACCATGACCTGGGGCATTGTTAGACAAGGAAGGGATAATGGCTGGGCAGTTTCTTGAGGAATGTGTCTTCTTTATTCGCTCTTCTGCTGTCCTTGGTGATTCCATTTTGGGAGCCTATCCTGACCTAAAAGAAATTATTCATGTGATTGTTTTAAGGAGATTGGAAAAGGTAGCTGACCTCCTTTCTGCTTTTAGAAGATTTAAACTTGTAGGAAGAGGGGGAGGGCTGGAGAGATTGCTAAGTGGTTAAGGCTCTTGCCTGAATAGCATAAGGGCCCCGTTGGACTCTCCAGGTCCCACATGAGGTGACACAAGCGCAAGGTTGAACATGTGCTCAAGGGGGCACATGAGTCTGGAGTTTGATTGCAGTGGCTGGAGGCCTTGGCATGCCAATTCTCATTCTCATGCTCTCTCTCTCTTGTGCATGCTTACTCTCACATAAAAAAATAAATGGCCTGTCTGTTGGACTTGCTTCAAAAAAACTAAAGAAAAAGAAAGGAAGGAAGGAAAGAAAGAAAGAAGAGGGGGAGCATTTTACCAAATTAAAAATGATCACTTTTGGACTATAGTCAAGGATACAGGGCTCAAAGGGGCATTGTAGGTGTCCATGAGGCCATAATTAGTAATATATTTTGTAAATAAACATGCAATGCATTTTCAAATGGCAAAAAATAGTATCATAGCAGTAATGTTGTGAACTACAGTTTCCAGAAAAGTATTGCATCTGCTGCACCTACTTCCAGCAATGCTGAATGGACTGATAAAGCTCCTGTGATCACAGAGAGATGGAATGTTGCAAGTCAAAGCCAAGTTACCTTTGGTTACCTCTAGCCCTTTAATAGTCATTTATTGCCCACCTTTGTGTCTAACCTAACACCCATGTGACTATCAGTTGACCAGGTGCAAACCGTTTTGAATGTGCTGACAGACCAGTCTGCTTCTGCCAACCCAAGGGCTGAGAATGTCATCATACAGCATCTAAAGCCTAAGGTGGAGATTTCCCTGCTTTGCTATAACCTGCCTACCTGAAGGCCAGCCTTCATTAATGATTTTCTTGTTTTGTAACTAAAAAACCTTCATGAAATTGTTAACACATTAGAACACAGAGTTGGGATAATCAAAATCTGTGTTCCCAAGTCATGATCACTCAGATTTGGCTCCAGAATAAACTATCTCTTATCCCCCTTGAGGTGAGAGCTGTGTCTTTTGCATCAACAATGTGCAGCCACACTGACAGGCATTACCACATTCCCACCTGCTCAGTGGCACTGTGACAGCCAGCTGGACTAAGTGCCTGGATAGAATCTGGATGACTTGTTTTGGAACCCTGGCTCTACCACTCACAAACTGGCCCTGGATAAGCTTTCAAACCTTCTTTCTACTGTAAAGAGAGCAAAATGCTATATTTCTCTGTTTCTAGGGAAATATAGAAGTCACTTCCTTATAGGAAGCAAATGGCAGGTAAACTGGAGGATCTGCTGGTCTGAACAGCATTATCTGGGCCTGCATTGTTAAGAAAGCTCCTTAAGTAGAGATGAACTGTTTTACTGGGACATTCCTGGTGACAGACCTACCTCACACCCCCACCCCCAGGCACCTCCTGTAACTAACAAACAGAGCCTTTCACAAGTCCCTTTTTCTTTCTTCCCTATCATCTTCTAAGATGAACTAAATTCCTCACTGTGTTTAAAATTACTTTTATGGCTATAACTGTCACATGTGAATTGTGATTTATGGTTTAACTCTCTGTCCTGTTTTTGCAATAAATATTTTGTAGTTTGTTTTTTTTTTTTTTTCAATAAAAGCTGACACTCCCAACAGCTGGGGGTTGTTCTCAGAAATCCCACACTCTGATGTGCAGCCCTGGCACCAAGAACCAGATCTCCACTCACCTGCATGTTCTTGGAGTTGGAGCTGGTAGCAAGCAGGAGCTTTCTCCTAGGAAGACCGGCCCCTTTCTTTGCTGGGTAAGAAACCTCCGGAGGTGCCTCCCCCCACTTTTTAAATTTCTTTTTGTTTTTGTTTTGTCATTTTTTTTTCCTGGTTTTTCTGGTTTTCTGGATCTGCGGATTTTGTCTGGGTCCAAGAGGGAAGGTAGCCGCCTTTGACCCTCTCAGACTCCATTTTGATTTTGAATGGAGGTCTGTTTTGGGTTCAGTTTTGGTTTAACAGTGCATTTGTTTCTGGTTCCGTTTTGGTAGTCACATGGCAATGTCAGGAGAACCATTATTGCTACCATATTTATGTTTGGTGTTGTGTTTGTCTTGTCCTCAGCTTTAAAGATATGGGTCAAAATCATTCTGTTGAAAAATCTCCTTTAAAAGTGGTTAAAAAGCACTTTAAATATATTTTTTTAAAAAAGACAAACAAACTTCTGGTTAAGATGGCGGCATAGGTACCACGCCAAAGCAGCCTAGGGGGGAAAAAAAGACCAAAAAAACTCAGCAAAATATACACTTTTATTAAAAAGAGAGGTGTATAGAAAATTGAAGTGGCAGCAGAGGAGTAGAAGAGATCCAGAGCATCCAGAGCCGGCACAGGCCGGCAAAAGCGGCTCCGTCAGCTTGGCCAACCACAGCGGTGGTGGCGGTGCACCAGAAAGCCGCCAGGCTCGGCTTCAGCCGCAGGAAAAGCCAGGTGCAGGAGCTTCCACTCACAGTGGCGCTCTCTGCAACTCAGGAAACGGGAAGGGAGAGCGGCAGTGAGCAAGGGAGGAGCAGACCGCGAAGGTAGAAGAACACGTGGAGCAGCGAGAGAACCAGAGCAGCTGTGGCTCCCACCCCTCCCCCACCGCCTGAGCCCAGCTCCAGCAAACAGAGCAGTGGCCCCAGAACCCACCCACACCAACTTGAGCTGACAGCGGGACCCAAGCAGGAGCAGATTTCAGCAGCAACATCAGTGGCTCCCGCACCGGTGACAGCGGCCCCAGCAGTAGCAACTCCAGTCGCAGCAGCAGTGGCAGACCCAGCAGCAGCAGACCCAGGAGCGGCAGCAGTGGCAGACCCAGCAGCAGCAGACCCAGCAGCAGCAGCTTCTGTGGGAGCAGCGGCAGTGGACATAGCAGCAGCAGCTTCAGCAGCAGTGGTGGCTCCAGCAGTGGCAGGTACAGCAGCAGCAGAGGCAGCAGCAGTGGTGGGTCCAACAGCAGCAGCTTCAGCAGCAGCGGCTACAGACCCAGCAGTGGGAGCTTGAGCAGCAGTTCCAGCAGCAGGGATGCTGATCTGCAGGGCCACACATGCCAGGCTCGGTTTGCCCCACAGGAAAAGCCAATGCCCAGCTCCAGATATCAGAACAGCAGCCTGACGACCCAGGCAGCAACTTGACTGAGACCAAAATCACCCAAGGTAACTAGGATTGCACCAGGAAGGGTCTCACATGGTTGCAAGCTGACTTGGATCCCACAACTGACCAGAAATCCTAACCTCTTTGTTGATAGAGGATCTGGTCATTATAATAACTACTCTTGCATACATACTCGGGGCTGTTTTTTTAATTAATTATTTATTTATTTGAGAGTGACAGACACAGAGAGAAAGACAGATAGAGGGAGAGAGAGAGGGAGAATGTGCGCGCCAGGGCTTCTAGCCTCTGCAAACGAACTCCAGATGTGTGCGCCCCCTTGTGCATCTGGCTAATGTAGGCCCTGGGGAACCGAGCCTCGAACCGGGATCCTTAGGCTTCACAGGCAAGCACTTCACCGCTAAGCCATCTCTCCAGCCCTCGGTGCTGTTATTGATTGAATGTGTACAGTGTTTAGTTAAACTTTAGAATCTCCCTGTATTTTATTCCACTAGGCCTGCTTGAATACTTCTATAGCAGGGAAACTCAATCCCTAAGACATCTTTGAAGATACTCTGAGAGTCTTAAGAGCCACAGCTAACATCTTAAGCTCCTACCCTAAAAACATATTACATCAAATCAATTGATACAGTAAAGAATACCCAGCTACCTAGAAAATCCAAGCATTAACTTAATCCAAGATGCAAAAATATATACATTATAACACAAGAAACACTAAAAAGCAAGATGATATAAATCCACCTAAAAGTATTAATGCATCAGATATGTCCTCCAGTGAGAACGAGTTAGAGGAAATGCCTGAGAAAGATTTCAAAAGAATGATTATAAATATGTTCAAAGAGGTCAAAGAACAAATCAAAAGAAACAAAGAAGAAATCAAAGAGGAAATCAAAAGAATCAAAGAAGACGCAGGACACCAATTTAACGAAATAAAGAAGGCAAAACAAGACATAAATAAGGAAATAGAAATAATAAAGAAAAACCAGTCAGAATTACTAGCAATGAAGAACACAGTTAACGAAATAAAAAACTCTGTAAAAAATCTCACCAGTAGGATGGATGAGGGAGAGGACAGAAGATCTAAACTAGAAGACCAGGTGGCAGATCAAATACAGTCCAACAAAGAAAAGACAAACTTATAGAAAAGTATGAGTGGGAATTTCAAGATATTTGGGACACTATGAAAAGATCCAATATAAAAATTCAGGGCATAGTAGAAGGAGAAGAAATCCACTCCAAAGGCATAGTAGACATCTTCAACAAAATCATAGAAGAAAATTTCCCCCAAATTGGGAAAGAGGTGCCAATGCAGATACATGAAGCCTTTAGAACCCCAGCCAGACAAAACCGAGAAAGAACCTCTCCTCACCATATCATAATCAAACTTCCAAACACACACACCAAAGAAAAAATATTGAAAGCAGTTAGAGAAAAAAATCAAATTACCTACAAAAGCAAGCCCATCAGGATTACAGCATATTATTCAACACAAACTTTTAAAGCCAGAAGGGCTTGGAGTGATATATTCCAAGTTCTGAAAGATAACAACTGTCAACCAAGGTTACTTTATCCTGCAATGCTATCCATTCAAATAGACGGAGAAATAAGGACATTCCATGACAAAAGCAGATTAAAGGAGTATTTGAAGACAAAACCAGCTCTACAGAAAATACTTGATAGAATCCTCCATGTTGAAGAAAAGGAAAAGCATACATATAAGGAACCTAGATAAAACAAGCAATACTTAAATACTAGTTAACTGAAGAGAGCACAGGTACAACCAGAACCACAAAAAAAAAAAGGCCAACATAAATAAACACTTTTCAATAATATCTCTTAATATCAGCAGCCTCAATGCCCCAACAAAAAGACATAGGTTTGCAGACTGGGTTAAAAAGCAGGATCCTACAGTTTGTTGTCTCCAAGAAACTCACCTTTCTACAAAGGATAGACATTATCTTAGGGTGAAAGGTTGGAAGACGGTGTTTCAAGCAAATGGGCCTAGAATACAAGCAGGGGTTGCTATCCTAATATCAGACAAGGTAGATTTTAGTCCAACATTAGTCAAGAAAGAAAAGGAAGGTCACTTTATATTGATTAAGGGCACACTCCAACAGGAGGACATTACAATCCTAAACATATATGCACCTAACATAGGGGCTTCCAAATTCGTCAAACAAACACTATTAGAACTAAGGTCACAGATAACACCAAACACAGTGGTGGTGGGTGACTTTAACACCCCACTCTCATCAATTGACAGGTCATCCTGGGAAAAGATAAACAGAGAAGCAACTGGACTAAATGAGGTCATAGAAGGAATGGACTTAACAGATATATACAGGACATTTCATCCAAAGGCTGCAGAATATACATTCTTTTCAGCAGCACATGGAACATTCTCTAAAATAGACCATATATTAGGACACAAAGCAAATCTTAACAAATTCAGGAAAATTGAAATAATTCCTTGCATCCTATCTGACCACAATGGAATTAAACTACAAATCAGTAGCAAGAAAGGCTATAGAGCATACACAAAATCAGGGAAACTAAACAATACACTACTAAATGATGAATGGGTCAATGAAGAAATCAAGAAGGAAATAAAAAAATTTATAGAGTCAAATGATAATGAGAACACAACATACCAAAATCTCTGGGACAACATGAAGGCAGTTCTAAGAGGTAAATTTATAGCCTTAAGTGCCTATATTAAGAAATTAGAAAGATTGCAAGTAAACGACCTAATGCTTCACCTTAAAGCCTTAGAAAAAGAAGAACAGAAAAAGAAGAACAAGGCAAACCGAAAATCAGTAGATGGGAAGAAATAATAAAGATTAGGGCAGAAATTAATGAAATAGAAACAAAAAGAACAATCCAAAGAATTAATGAAACAAAGAGTTGGTTCTTTGAAAGGATAAACAAGATTGATAAACCCTTAGCAAATCTGACCAAAAGAAAGAGAGAAGAGACACAAACTAATAAAATCAGAGATGAACAAGATAACATCACAACAGATTCCAGAGAAATTCAAAAAATCATAGGGACATACTATAAAAGCATATACTCCACAAAGTGTGAAAATCTGAAAGAAATGGATGATTTCCTTGATTTATATGATCTACCTAAATTAAATCAAAATGAGATTAATCACATAAATAGACCTGTAACAAACATGGAGATCCAAACAGTTATCAATAATCTCCCAACTAACAAAAGCCCAGGCCCGGATGGACTCACTGCTGAATTTTACCAGACCTTTAAGGAAGAACTGACACCATTGCTTCTGAAGCTTTTCCAGGAAATAGAAAAAGAAGGCATTCTACCAAACTCCTTCTATGAGGCCAGAATCACCCTGATACCAAAACTAGGCCAAGATAGAACAAAAAAACAAAATTACAGACCAATCTCACTCATGAACATAGTTGCAAAAATTCTCAACAAAATATTGGCAAACAGAATGCAAGAGTATATCAAAAAGATCATTCACCCTGACCAAGTATGCTTTATCCCAGAGATGCAGGGATGGTTCAATATATGCAAATCTATAAATGTAATACATTACATAAACGGGTTGAAGGACAAAAATCACATGATCATCTCATTAGATGCAGAGAAAGCATTTGACAAAATACAACATCCCTTCATGATAAAAGTCCTACAGAGACTGGGAATAGAAGGAACATATCTCAATATAATAAAGGCTATTTATGACAAGCCTACAGCCAACATATTACTAAATGGGGAAAAACTGGAAGCTTTCCCATTAAAATCAGAAACAAGAAGAGGGTGTCCACTGTCCCCACTTTTATTTAATATAGATTTGGAAGTCTTAGCCATAGCATTAAGGCAAGAGACACACATAAAAGGGATACAAATTGGAAAGGAAGAGATCAAGTTATCATTATTTGCAGATGACATGATTCTATATATAAAGGACCTTAAAGACTCTACTAGCAAACTGTTAGAGCTAATCAAAACCTACCGCAATGTGTCAGGATACAAAATAAGTACACAGAAATCAGTAGCCTTCGTATATGCAAACAACAAACACACAGAGGATGAAATCAGAGAATCACTCCCATTCACAGTTGCATCAAAAAAATAAATAAATAAAGTACCTTGGAATAAACCTAACCAAGGAAGTAAAGTATCTCTACAATGAGAATTTTAAAACACTCAAGCAAGAAATTGCAGAAGACACTAGAAAGTGGAGAAACATCCCTTTTTCCTGGATTGGAAGAATCAATATTGTGAAAATGGCAATATTACCTAAAGCAATCTACACATTTAATGCAATCCCTATCAAAATTCCAAAGGCTTTCTTCATGGAAATAGAAAAAACAATCCAAAAATTCATTTGGAATCACAAAAAAACCTTCAATATCTAAAATAATACCGAGCAACAAAAATGAGGCTGGTGGTATCACCATACCTGATTTTAACCTATACTACAGAGCCATAGTAACAAAAAACAGCATGGTACTTGCACAAAAACAGACATGTAGATCAGTGGAACAGAATAGAGGACCCAGATGTAAGCCCAAGTAGCTATAGCCACCTGATATTCGATAAAAATGCCAAAAATACTCATTGGAGAAGAGACAGCCTCTTCAGCAAATGGTGTTTTGAAAACTGGATATATATCTGCAGAAGGATGAAAATAGATTCTTCTCTCTCTCCATGCACAAGAATTAAGTCCAAATGGATTAAAGACCTTAACATCAGACCTGAAACTCTGAAACTGCTAGAGGAAAAAGTAGGAGAAACCCTTCAACATATTGGTCTTGGCAAAGACTTTCTGAATACAACCCCAATTGCTCAGGCAGTAAAACCACAGATTAATCACTGGGACCTCATGAAATTACAAAGATTTTGCACTGCAAAGGACACAGTAAAAAAAGCAAATAGGCAACCTACAGAATGGGAAAAAATCTTCGCCAGCTATATATCTGATAGAGTATTAATATCTAGGATATACAAAGAACTCAAAAAGTTAAATAATAAGGAATCAAACAAGGCAATCAAAAATGGGCTATGGAGCTAAATAGAGCTTTCTCAAAGGAAGAAATATGAATGGCATATAAGCATCTAAAAAATGTCCTACGTCACTAGTCATCAGGGAAATGCAGATGAAAACTACATTGAGATTCCATCTCACTCCTGTCAGATTGGCCACCATCATGAAAACAAATGATCATAAATGTTGGCGGGGATGTGGAAAAAAAGGAACCCTTCTACACTGCTGGTGGGAATGCAATCTGGTCCAGCCATTGTGGAAATCAGTGTGGAGGTTCCTAAAACAGCTAAAGATTGATCTACCATATGACCCAGCTATCGCAGTCCTGGGCATATATCCAAGGGACTCATCTCATTTCCTTAGAAGTACGTGCTCAACCATGTTTACTGCTGCTCAATTTATAATAGCTGGGAAGTGGAACCAGCCTAGATGTCCCTCAATAGATGAGTGGATAATGAAGATGTGGCACATTTATACAATGGAGTTCTACTCAGCGGTAAAGAAAAATGAAGTTATGAAATTTGCAGAATAATGGATGGACCTGTAATGGATTATACTAAGTGAGGTAACCCAGGCCCAGGAAGCCAAGCACCACATGTTCTCTCTCATATGTGGATCCTAGCTACAGATGATTGGGCTTCTGTGTGAGAAGAAAAATACTCAGTAGCAGAGGCCAGTAAGTCAAAAAGGAAACATAAAGGGAAGAGAAAGGAAGGGAGGAGGATACTTAATTGGTTGATATTGTATATATTCAATTACAATGTTTGTAATGGGGAGGTGATATGATGGAGAATGGAATTTCAAATGGTAAAGTGTGGGGCTGGGGAGGGAGGGAATTACCATGGGATATATTTTGTAATCATGGAAAATGTTAATAAAAATTAAAAAAAAATGACAAACAATAAAATGAGCTAAGCCTATTATTCTAGCTACCTGGGAAGCTGACACAGGAGGTTCCAATATGATAGCCTGACTCCACATTTTAAACCATGTGACTTTTATTTGTTTGCCCCAGTACATAACTTTAGTTTGAACTGTGCCTGATATTTCCTCTTTTGTCTGGGTTTTAAACAAATAAGACATTGGTTATAGACAACTTTTGGTTTCTTTATTAGTCCAACAGGTCTCTTCTAAAGGTTTTGTTGACATTTGATTTATTTCAAAGTTTTTGTTTTTGTCTTTAAAAGTCAGGTTTAACTAAAGCCTATGGTGAGCTGAAATTTTATGTAAACAAAAACATATTTTGTCACACAATCTTATAAATATAATTACTTAATTTATTTTCTAGGTCAACATCAACTTATACAGAGGACTATTAAATTCTCTCTGAGGTGGTGACTCAAAATTTGCCAGGTATTTTAAAAGATTATAATGTCCTGTTACTTAAAAGGAGGAGGCAAGTGGTGTAAGTTCTAGGCCAGCCTGCCTCAAAATAGAAACAAAAGTTTGCCTTAGTTACTCCTAATAAAAACATTTCCAGCGGAAAGAATGTAAGAGCCAAAGAAGGGGTAGGACTCCTTATAATGTGCTCCCTCCAGACATAAAATGGCCTGGATATTCATGACCTCACAGTGCCTGATACTACCTACACAAGAACATCATAAGAGGAGGAAAAGAACATGACATCAAAATAAAAGAGAGACTGATTGAGATGAGGAGGGGATATGATGGAGAATGGAATTTCAAAGGGGAAAGTAGGGGGGTATTGCCATGGGATATTTTTTATACCATCATAAGAGGAGGAAAAGAACATGACATCAAAATAAAAGAGAGACTGATTGAGATAAGGAGGAGATATGATGGAGAATGGAATTTCAAAGGGGAAAGTAGGGGGGTATTGCCATGGGATATTTTTTATACTCATGGAAGATGTTAATAAAAATTGAGAAAGAAATTTCCAAATGTGTTAGAGGTATTAATAAAGATTATCCCCACATGTTTTGCCTTGTATTTATAGAAAGTGTATTTCATGGAGTTTATTTTTTTAAATTTATTTATTTATTTATTTGAGAGCGACAGACACAGAGAGAAAGACAGATAGAGGGAGAGAGATAGAATGGGTGCGCCAGGGCTTCCAGCCTCTGCAAACGAACTCCAGACACGTGTGCCCCTTTGTGCATCTGGCTAACATGGGACCTGGGGAACCGAGCCTCGAACCGGGGTCCTTAGGCTTCACAGGCAAGCGCTTAACCGCTAAGCCATCTCTCCAGCCCATCATGGAGTTTATTAATAGGAACCATATCAAATCAATGGGTTATATAAAATCTAAAAGTGTATACTGGTATTATAAAGCAAGTCTGGTTGTCAGGTAGTGAGTTTTTTGGTGACCTAAGTATTAAGGAAGGCTTTTTTCTCTACAAATTTCCAATAATAAGATGGTTAACTGCTTGAAGCCAGACTACTTGCTTCTTTGTCAGTGGGTAATAAGAATAATCTATTTGGTGTAGTTTTTCTTAATAGCCTTAAAGGAAAGATGGTTAATTATGGGTTAAGATGAGATGATTGAAGGAACTGGGAAGATGTTTTTCAATGTTAGACATAAAATGCTTATTAAAAATGCTTTTTGAGTGGAACTTAGATCAGAATGTTAAAGTATGTACATAAAGATGTATGAATGTAGAAAGGATGTAAAAGATCTAAAAAAAGAAAAGACCAAATTTTGCCTAAAATTAATTTCCTTTTAGAAGAAACAGAAAGCTAATTTTCAGGTTAAACCTAAATACCATGCCTGAAGTCAAAGGATTTTCAACTGCTTACAGACTTTCAAGGATACTCTAAAGGTTTTATATAGGGACATAGACTTAATGTAAATTCAGCTTACATTAAACATGGGTGATATTCTAGGTGGGTCACAAAGCCATAAGCACAGATGTAATTGATATCTTTTAGAGGTCTAACCAGGTTAGACAGATAAGACCCTATCACTTTATGTATTACAAATGGATAAACTAAATTTCCTAGGTTAAAAAAATATCTTCAGAGTAAAACAAGGAATGTAAGGATGCTTAGCTCTCTACTCTGTCCTTACTGTTTAAAGTCATGGCAGCTGACTCTGGAAAAAGGGATGAGGCCCCTTTTATTTCAGACCCCATGCAAGTTTAAGCCATGTGTCCCCCTGACCCTGTCCAGATACAAAATGGCCAATTATCTCTGATAAAGGAAAGGAAATGACAAATGGCATATAACTTTGTTTCTCTTTACAGTTCCTCTCTTTTGAACACCTAAAGATACATCTGTTAGATGAAATTTCTCAGTAGACAAAAGGTTAGATAGGTAAACTGAGTCAAGGTACTTGATCAAGTTACAAACTTGTTACATAAGGTAAACATCATACTTAACTAAAGTATATATCAGGATATAAGCAGGTGATAAAAAGGGGGGACATCAAGTAAATGATGGCTTAATGGTTAAAGTGCTTATGTGGAAAGTCTAAAGACCTGGGTTCGATTATCCAGCTCCCCCATTCTTATTGCTAGCCCTAAATATGATTCAAAGCAGGTTCTCTGACACCCCTTCTCAAGAAAGTCTTCTATATTCATCAGGCCACCTGGGAGGACTGTCAGCAACTTTTGAAGACTCTCTTCACCACAGAGGAACATGAAAAAATCAGAAGGGAAGAATGTTGGAAGCTGATGGCTGCCTCACTGAGAACCCTAATGCTATTGATGAGGTCTTCCCTTCCACATGACTGGACTGGGATCCCAACGCGGCTAAAGATAGGGCATCCCTTATCCTATTTCGGTGGACTCTGATCAGTGGTCTCCAGGCAGCACCCTACAAATTTGTCAAAGGTGAATGAAGTGACACAAGGACCCCCAACCCCCCCCCAACTGCTTTCCTAGAAATGCTTCAGAAAGCATAAGGGACATACCCCCCTCACAGGTCCTGAGGCCCCTGAAAATAAACAAACTATTAACATTGCTTTTATAACTCAGTCCACACCAGATTTTAAATAAAAGGAGATTCAGAAAATAGAAGGCTTTGAGGGTAAACTTCTTTCAGAGTTAATAGAGATTGCTGTCAGGGTACAAGAGAGACACTCCGGAAGATAGACAGGCTAAGGTTATGGTGGTTACCTTCCAGAAGGCACAAGACCCCATGAGACCGCCCTTATACTTTGCTCTGTATGATTCTACCTGAACAGCAAATATGTATAGTGCTGGACTTAAAGGAGGCTTTCTTTAGCATCCCAGTGGTGAAAGAAAGTCAACCCATTTTTACCTTTGAATGAACAGATGTGGAATGAGGAACCAATGGGAAATTGACCTGGCCTAAACTTCCCCAGGGCTTTAAAAATTCCCCTACTCTCTTTGATGAGGCTCTCTATAAGGATTTGAAGGTTTTTCCGCAAGGAGACACCTGAGGCAACTCTCCTGCAGTATGTGAATGATCTCCTCCTACCTGCAGAAACAGGGAGAAATGTCTTGCTGCCACAGAGTACCTCCTGGATACATTACAACATCTGGGCTATTGTGTGTCAGCCAGGAAGGCTCAGCTCTGCACGAGTAAGGCAACCTACTTGGGATGAAAACTTCAAGGAGGTAAGAGGATGCTGTTGGCCTCTAGAATTCATCCCATCACCCAGATCCCCATGCCTCAGACTAAGAGACAAATCTGAAAATTTCTCAGAGCTGTGGAGTATTGCAGAATTTGGATCCCAAGGTTTGCTGAATTAGCCAAACTTCTGTATGAGGTCACAAGAGGGCAAGGAAAAGATTTTAATTGGACTATAAATGAGGAGCAAACATTTCAAGAACTAAAGTCAGCTCTAACATCAGCCCCTGCCCTGGTGTTCCCAGATTTAACCAAACCCTTCCACTTTTATATGGATGAGAAAAAGCAGACTGCCAGGGGCATCCTAACCCAGAGACTGGGGCCATGGCATTGCCCAGTTTCCTACTTATCTAAGAAGTTAGACCCAGTAGCCATTGGTTGCCCCTGCCCCTGTCTCTGGGCAATTGCAACTGCTGCTTTTATGACAAAGGATGCACCCAAACTAACCTTGGGACAGACCTTACCAATTACAGCCCCGCATACAATAGAGACTCTTCTCAAAAGCCCTTATAGTTTAACTGTCATCTTGTTTTTGCGATAAACATTTTGTAGTTTTTTTTCCAATAAAAGCTGACACTCCCAACAGCTCAGGGTTGCTTTCAAAGACCCCATGCTATTCTGTGCAGCCCTGGAGCGTTGGTTCATTCCCAGCACTTTGTGAGTCAGTGGTCTTGCTTATGTGACACCAGACCCCACTACACCGCAAGATGGACACAAAGAGCTCCTAATCATGGTGCCAAGGCCATGTAAGATCATCCATGAGAACTGCATGTAGCAGTGATCTCCTACCACTCTCATGGTCACATTGTTTCTCAAACATTGCTTTCTAAATGGGGAGTTCATATTGTGAAAGGGCCCACATTCTTGGAAAGATAGAGAGCCATTGTCTAAAAGGTCTAGATGAAGCCTGGGGTGACTCAATCAAGCTCTTTCACAGTCTCTTCCTTCTGAGAATGCTTCCCTTCTGGATTAATGTTTGCACCTCCTTTAAATCCACCCACACCCTCAAGGGCTACAGATGATGGCTCAGAGGCAGGAGCAAGACTGAAGAGCAGTCTATCAGTCTCCCACTGAGTTCAGCTCAAAGCTGCTGACCCCATGTTTACAAGAATTTAGGTTAGATAATAAAACACACTGAGGTAGAGTATGTGAGTGGAATGTGTGGGTTGCATTTGTTGCCCCAATTCTCTGTATCTAGGTGCTTGCATTAATAATGTATGTTAATTGCATGTGTGTCTAAAGATGGCATCTGTGAGGGCCTCACATACTCAGACACAGAGAATCTCTCCAGAGTCAGCTAACTGATAAAGATAAACAAGCCTGGATATTCTTGACCTTGCAGTACCTGGCACTACCAATACAAGACCAGTATAATAGGAAGAAATTATGATGACATCAAAAATGCTGATTGAGAAGGAGAGGGGATATGATAGAGGTGGTGTGAAGGAGGAAGGGAATTAACATGGTTTTATTGTCTAGTTAAAAAGTTGTCAATAATAAAATAAATTCCTTATTATAGAATTAGAACTATTAGAGATGGGGACAACATGTCTTAAGGCCTTGCTTATTTCCCTTCTTGGAAAGCTCTTGTTGTATTACTTAATAGGCCATTCATATATTTGAAGTATCCCTTTATCTTTGGTTATACATTTCTCTCTGAGTATTTAAGACCAAGAAGATAGCCAAAATTTTATCAAGGATTCATTCTGCAGGTCACTAGTAGCTCTCCAAAGAGATGTTAGGGACCAGGAGTGGCCCTATAGCTTCTCCAATACTGGTGTTGTCTGTTAGGATGAGTCAGGGCCATGCTGGCTAAATAGTTTCACTTTTTTGGGAAGCCAGGAAGACAGACTTTTCCTCAGCTGTGACTCTCCTGTATAATATATTTTTTGTGTGTGTTGTTTCTGGGTCTCTGTACTCTCCCTGATAAGAAAGACAAATGACTTACCAGTGGGCCAGTGTTGAAGTATCCCATCATCTCCAGTAGCTTCATGACTTGGGAGCAGAGGCCAAAGTATTGCTCCTTTAGCTCCAATTATTTTAATTGGCTTTGGCTTCTACATAGGTTATTAATACACTTAGAAAGGAAGTTACAACAAACTTGAAGGATAAAGATACATGGCACGTTTGATTACTAAAACTTATCCAGATAAAGAATGGCATCAATGTTTTACATTGTTATTTAACCTCTAAAGTTAGTTATTCTGTGGCAGCATAGGCCATATCTGAAGCATAGGCATATCTGAAGTGAGCATGTCTTATGTTTTAAACATCTAATAGCTATAATGCAAGCAGAACTTATCAATATTGAAAATAGTATAAATCTAAACCAATTAATTTAACCTAGAAATTGTCAGCAAAAGACAAGTAAGACAATATAGTTTTGGCACCTGTGTTTGAAAACATTTTTGATTAGTCCAGATACCTGTGTGGATACCAATTACACGGGGAACACTGGAAGCAGAACCACAGGACTTGAAATTATTTCTCTCAGATAAGGACCATTGTTTGAGTATGAGATTGTACCTAAAGTAGGGAATGTCTTAAGAGTTAATTTTGTTATAAGCACTGGACTTGAGAATCCAGACACAAGACAGTTACTTTACATATAAAAGAGCAGAATCTGGTCATTGTTGAACCAAAACAGCTAAGCTTCAATACATCCTTTGACAAATATGTTTTGAAAGAGAAAAACACCATTTGACAACCAATGTTTTTAGCTATGTCTTGTTTAGCAATTGATCCTAGATATAAATTTTTTATTAACATAAAACAATTTTATGTTTTACACATAACTTAAAATTGATAAAGCTTAGGCAACTATCCCAATATATTTTACCTGACAGGAGCATAAAGATTACAGTGACTGAAATTAAATCACTTAAACCTAAGTAATTAACTTAGTGATGACTACTTGATAGAATTAGCATAAAAAATAGAAGCTATCTTTGAAGTCACAATGTTGTTGGGTATGAGTATCTTATGTTTTGAAATTAAACATGTATATGTGAGCCTTTATCTTAAGACTCAGTTTCTCCAATACTTAAAACCTTGGCAAATAGAGAGACCTAATTTACTTTACTGAGAGTCTTAAAGCTAGTTTTTATAAACCTTAAACCATAACAAATTAGCATCAGTGAGCTGTTAATGAGTGGAGCCTTAATCATAAGACACAGTTTCTCTACTGCTTATAACCTTGACATCAAGTAAACATATTTTAAATTTTATCCAATTAAATGTTTCAATGAAGGAGCCCATCCCTGAGCAACTTTGTGAATGTTTCAGAATGGTCTATGGACTAAAGGGTATTATTTTAAAGGTAATCTTTGGTTTTATTACCTTAAATATAGATATCCTCCATTTGTTTATATTACAGAGAGAGAGAGATGAAAGAGATCGTTTACTTGATGCTTTTTTTTAAAAATCATATCTGCTTATCCCTTGATATACATTTTAGGTAAGTCTTATGTTTGTCCTATGTAAGGGGTTTGTAACCTGATCAAGTAACTTGACTCATTTTACCTATTTAACCTTTTTGTCTAGTGAGAAATTTCATCTAACAGATGTAACTTTAGGTGTTCAAAAGGGAAGAATTATAAAGAGAAAAAGAGCTATATGCTGTTTGTCATTTTCTTTTTCTTGTTAGAGACAATTGGCTGTTTTGTCTCTGTACAGGGTCTGGGGGACACATGGCTTAAACTTATGTGGTTTGAGATACAGAGGGCATCATCCCTTTCTCCACAGTTCAGCTTGCCATGACTTTAAATAGCATATAACAGTAAGCAAGAGCAAAAGGAAATAAGAGAGTGAAGAGCTAAGCATCCTGACATTCTTTGTCTTACTCTGAAGTTGTTTGTTTTTACCTAGGAAATTTATTTTACCCATTTGTAACACATAATAACGTGATAGGGTCTTGTCTATATCTAACCTGATTAGACCTCCAAAGAATATGAAGTACACCTGAGCTTATTACTTTGTGACTCACCTAGCATAGGACATCACCTGTGTCTAATGTAAGCTGAATTTAGATTAAATCTATGTCCCTATATAAAACATTTAGAGCATGGTAAAGAATCTGTAAACAGTTTACCTATATTTAGCCTGAAAATTAGCTTTCTGTTCCTTATAAAAGTAAATAGTTTTAAGCAAAATTTGGTCATTTTAGATCTCCTGTATCCTTTCTACATATGCACACCTTCATTCACAGATTTTAACATTTTGATCTAAGCTTCACATAAGTAAAAAACAGCATTTTTAATAAGCACCCTATGCCCAACATTGAAAAAGTCCTTCCCAGTTCCTTTAATCATCTCATGTCAGTGCATAATTAACGGCCTTTCTTCTAAGATTATTAAGAGAAACGACACCAACTTGAATAATCTTATTATCCATTGACAGAGAATCAAGTAGTTTAGCATCAAAGAGTTCACCATCTTATTGTTGGAAATCTATACAGAAACAGCCTTAGCAGAAAAACTTACATTTTTCCTTAGAATTTATGTCACCAAAAATCTCTACCAGACAACCAGATTTGTTTTATAATATCAGTATATATACCTATAAATTTTATATAACCCATTCATATGAGATGTCTCCTACTAATAAACTCCTTGAAATATACTTTTTAGTTATATGTATAAATACAGGCAAAAAACAACCATTTGGGGGATAATATGTCTAACACACTTGGAAATGCTTTTAATGGGAGTAACTAAGGCAAAGTTTTGTTTTTGTTTTGAGGTATGCTGGCCTGCAACTCAAGCAAGTTACCTCCTCCTTTTAAATAACAGGATATTACAATCTTTTAAAATACCTGGGAAATTATGAACAACCACTGTTAGGTCAGGACAGGCTCCCAAAAATGGAGTCACAGAGTACAGCAGGATGGCAACAGAAATCTATCCACATTCCTCAAGAAACCACCCAGCCATTATCTGTTGGGAGCTATGAGCCTAACTTCGGCCATATTGACACAAACCGCCATATGGTGAGTTAAGTTTCTATCTCCTCATCTAAATGCTCAGTTACCAGAAATGAAGAAATCGTATGCTTGGGTGATAACACTCCCTGCCCCCCCCCCACCGTGCTGCCAGTAACTGATAAAGAAACAGAGGCATTGTGGTTTAGCCATTAGCTCTGTGATCTTTGGCGTGATTATGTCCCCTTACCCCTACGACCCTATATAAACCTACATGTAAAAATAAAATCTTGAGACCTTGACCAGAAAGTTGGCTTGGTCTCCTTCTTTGTGTCTCTTGTCTCTCATCCAGGTTAATTTCTCCTCGGGTCCTTGTTCAACTCCCCACTGGCCAAGGCAAGTGGCGCATGAATGTGGGGCTCGAGGTACGAAGTGCGACCTGGACGTCGCTCAGTGGACAGCCATTCCCCTCCATTGGATTGCCACCTCAACAGTGAGTGATGATCCGCATGCAGAAGTGACTGCCTGTGATACAGATCCAGAGAGGTAAGAAGAGCGAGGCAAACTTCTAGGCAAACCATTTAAATAAAGACTATTCAGTCAGATTTGCAAGACACAGGAACTATGGGATTTCTTTGTTGGTCTTTGTAAACTTCTTTTCTTTCTTTTACTTTCAGTTGGCGCTATCATGTGGAGTCGCAACATAGCGACAGTTCAACTGAAGCCTCTTGGCCAGGGCTACCCTCAGGCATTAGCTGAAGGCCCCTAGCTCCCTGTGCCAATCCCAACAGTCTGTTCAGGCATTGGCAAAGACTTCCTATCTAGCCTTTCTTCCAACCATCAAAACCGGTAATGCAACGGCCAGTAGATGCCCTTAGTGCAGCTGCCAGATTCTTAAACTTGCGAACAGGCTTGTGTCAGGCCCATTGGGGAATCCCCCATGCCAGTTCTCCAACTGGGAATGTTGCCTTCTGGTCTTGCCATTTCTACTCTTTTCTCTCTATCATGGGACAGACCCTAAGTAAACAGGACAATTTCATGCAGGGACTTAAAGACTCCCTCAAGACTTGTGGGGCAAAAGTTAAGAAAAAAGATCTTGTTCACTTCTTCCTCTTCTTAGAAGACTTATGTCCATGGTTTTCCCAGGAAGGCACCACTGATGAAAAACAATGGGGGAGAGTGGGAGATTGTTTAAAGGACTACTATGGGACCTTTGGGCCTTAGAAGTTCCCAGTTCAGATCTCCTCCTATTGGAACTTAATAAATGATGTCCTTCAAGTCCACTAGTGCCAACCAGACATTTCAAAAGTTGTTAAGGATGGAGAGTCCTTTATAAAAAATAGTCTTAAACCTAGCCAGACCACTCCCACTCATGAACTAACTTCCTGCCATCAGGATCACTGTGTGGCTGTAGCTGCAGCTGCGACTCCATCGTTTCCCTTCCCTGAGCCACCTGGTCCTCTAGGCAGGCACTGCGGTGGCGGCAGCCCCTGGGCAAAGAGTGATCCCCCTTTGCAGTGCCCCTCTGTCATTGTTCCTATGCCTGAGGATGACCTAGTCTCCTAAACTCCTAAAAGCCCCCCTAACCCCCCTAAGCCTATTTACCCTGCTCTATCAGGAATTACCAGAGACCCCCCCACCCCCCGGTGACCCCTTTTTGCCTGATGAGGAGACAGAATTGGAGGATGAGGCCGCTAAATATTGGCCCCCTAACACAACACCTGTGGCAGACCCTCAACCTTATCTGTAGATTCCTAGGCCACACACCTTTTGCGACCCTGTAGCTCTCTTAGGTGTGGACTTCCACTGTAACTTGGAGGAAATCACTTGGCAAGTGACTCACCAACTTTTCCAGAGGGCCCAATCACTAAAAACCCTCCTTGCAGTTAAAAAAAAAAAAGCCTCTTTGCTTAAACAACTCCATGATTTAGACTTAGAGATACGCTTTCCCTCTCCTGCCTCCATGCAGCACACCAGAACTAAAATCAAACAACCCCAGACTCTTCAGGCATTTCCTATAACATACGCCCAAGTGAAAGCAGGATCCAATCTTTAACCCATTCACCACCTGAGTCGAGTGGGGCATAGACAGATTTAGGGGAGGAGGCTCTGAAGGAGATAAGTACTCTAAACAATCTACTGATTCAGATGATGATAGTGAGCCAAGCAGGAATAAAAGTATTATTATTAAGCCCCAGAAGTACGACCATTTAAAATTTAAACATATCAAAGAATTAAAAGGTGCTGTTTCCTCTTATGGACCTACTGCTCCATTTACCATGTCCCTACTAGAGGCCCTTAGTGATGATTGGCTTTCAGTAAATGATTGGAAAATGCTTGTCAAAGGTGCCCTGACACGAGGAGACTTCCTCCTCTGGCAGGCTGATTACACTGAGAGATGTTGAGATGCTGCCCACCGCAACATGTCCACTGGATCCTCTTCTAAGTCCTGGACACTAGATAAACCTTTGGGCAATGCTCCTTATGATACTAATCAGGACCAGGCAAAATTCTCCCCTGGACTGCTCTCACAAACCCAACATGCTGCCCTTAAAGCTTGGAAAAATCTCCCATCTAAAGGATCGGCTGTAACCTCCTTGGCTAAGGTACGTCAGGGAACAAATGAGCCTTACAGAGACATCATTGGTCACCTCACTGAGGCCGCAGAACAACTTATGGCAAGGGATGAAACAGATAATGAATTCATAAGACATCTCACTTTTGAAAATGCCAACTCGGCCTGCCAGGCGGCCATCTGCCCCTTCTGCCATGGCAAAAGTATCTCTGACTTTATCCAGTTGTGTGCTGATGTGGACCCTGCCTCTCATAGCATTGGGCTAGCCATAGGAGCCACCCTAAAGGGCTTCACACAGGGAAATAACAATAAAGCTTGCTTTAATTGTAAAATGCCAGGTCATTTTTCCTGAGAATGTACAGCCCCTAAGGCTGCATGCCCACCTCCTTCCTCCCTCTGTCCACATTGTAAGTATGGCAAACGTTGGGCCTCTGAGTGCCGGTCCAAAATGGATATCCAGGGAAACCCCTTACCACAAAAACAGGGTAACTTAATATGAGGCCTACCCCAGGGCCCCAGGCCTCCCCACTCCAGTGGCAATTCCTGCAGGGTATTGTAAAATCATTGTTGACCTAAAAGATTGCTTTTTCACAATTCCCTTGCACCCTGAGGATCGTCAGCATTTTGCATTTTGTTTGCCTATGGTAAATTTCAGAGGCCCTATGCCGAGATTCCAATGGAAATTCTTGCCCCAAGCAGTGGCCAATAGCCTTACACTGTGTCAAAAATTTGTGGCCCAAGTTATAGATCCATTTAGACATAGATGGCCTTCTTTGTATATCATTCGTTATATGGATGACATTCTCCTGGCTGGCCCTGATCCCACTGAACTCCTTATTTGCTCTCAAGAGCTTTCTAGGGCCCTTACCAAAGCTGGTCTTCAGATAGCTCCTGATAAAATTCAATTAAAACCCCCTTACTTATTCTTAGGCTTTGAACTTTTTCATAACAAAATTCTTTCACAAAATATTCAACTTAGAACTAATCATCTAAAAACTTCAAATGGTTTTCAAAAACTCATAGGAGATATCAATTGGCTCAGGCCTTATCTCAAGCTAACTACTGGAGAGTTTAAACCCTTGTTTGACATCCTCAAAGGAGACCCAGACCCTGCTTCAGGCCACTCATTAATGGCTCCCCTGCCCTAGAGGCCCTGAAGATAGTAGAGGCCGCAACTCTGAGCCAAAGGGTCACTTGAGAAGCCTCTTCTCCTGGTCATTTGTGCCACTGACTTTACACCCACTGGGGTGTTCTGGCAGGAGGGGCCCCTCTTCTGGGCCCATTTAGCCACCTCGCCACCCAAAGTTCTAACCCCTTACACCTCGTGGGTGGCAGAATTAATAAAAATTGTGTGTGACCAAAGTAGAAAAATATTTGGTGAAGACCCAGATAAAATCCTTCTACCCTATTCCACTACCCAAATCCAGTGGTCAATAGAAAATGATGACAACTGGGCAATATCTTGCACCTCTTTTCAGGGATCCCTTGATAATCACTACCCTGCTGACAAGCTTCTCCAATTTCTGAGAATTCAACCATTTGTTTTTTCTACATTGACCTCTCCCATACCCCTTCCCCATATCCCCCTAGTTTTTACTGATGGCTCCTCTAACAGAATGGTAGCCTTTACTGTAGACAATCAAACTACTTCCCTATAATCCCCATTTCACACAGCTCAATTGGTGGAGCTTTTTGCTGTTTTACAGGTTTTTCAGCAACTTCCAAATACCTCCTTTAATCTGTATACTGATAGTGCTTATATTGCTCAATCCATCCCCCTGTTAGAAACTGTGCCATACATAAAACCCACTACAAACACCACCTCTCTGTTTTTCTCTATTCAGCAATGCATACATTCTAGACAACACCCTTTTTATATAGGCCATATTTGTTCTCATTCTGGACTCCCTGGGCTTCCAGCCACAAGCAATGCCATAACTGACAAAGCCACGCAATTTGCCTTCTTGTTAAGTTCAATCCTGTGACCCAAGCCAAAGCAGCCCACTCTTTACATCACCATAACACTCAAACCTTGTGTCTTCTTTTTAAAATCACTAGGGAACAAGCTCACCAGATAGTCAAACAATGCACAAACTGTGTCACCCTCCTACCCGTCCCCCACTTGGGCATAAACCCGAGAGGTTTAATTCCCAATGAGGTCTGGCAAATGGATGTAACACATGTTCCCTCATTTGGTAATTTTAAGTACCTCCATGTTACTGTGGATACCTTTAGTGGATTCATCTTTGCCAGTCTCCATGCTGGAGAAGCTTCAAAAAATGTCATTGCTCATGTGCTCAATTGCCTTGGTGTCATGGGAAAGCCCCAAATTATTAAACCTGATACTGGTCCTGGATATACTGGGAAAAAATTCCAAAATTTCTGTCATCAACTACAAATTAAACATATTACAGGCATACCATACATTCCCCAGGGTCAAGGAATTACTGAGCGAGCCCATCAAACTATTAAACATACCCTCCAAAAATTAAAAACAGGGGATTTATATCCCATAAAAGGCTCCCCAATAAACATCCTTCATCATGCCTTGTTTGTCCTAAACTTTTTAACCCTTGATACTCAGGGAAATTCCACTGCTGATTGCTTTTGGCACACAAACACAAAAAATACCTTTGGCAAAGCTATGTGGAAAGATCCTTTGACTCTAAAATGGAAAGGCCCAGACCCAGTCCTTATTTGGGGTTGTGGATCAGTTTGTGTGTTTGATACGCAAAGTGATGCTGCACAATGGCTACCAGAACGTTTAGTCGAACAAATCAATGAGCCTATAAATTCCCAGTAATATATGCCTAAGAACACCCTGTTCCAGAGCAACTCCCTCTTTTCTCTTCCAGGTTTCCAATACCCAAGGTTCAAGATGAAAACGACTGACCCCAGACATCTTCTACTCCTCTGCTCCTTGTTGCCCATCATTCCCCTAACTACCGCTCTCATTCTTCGATGGGAATTTCAAGTAAAGGAGGGCCCCATCAAACAGGATTCTACCACCCTTATCAGTTCAGGGTGCTGCCCTCTTACAGGATGCCGGTCAGACCTCACAATTAAAATCACTCCCAAAACAATTACTGCTACATATAGGCCTTACGCCTGTTTTTCCTATAATAAGGGTACTTATATAAATGATGAATCCACCTAAGGAGGTTGTAGATATTGGAACTGCAATCGGCATGAAGCCTTTAGCAAATACAGTATCCTACGCTTCAAAGGAAAAGAATTTACTCTTGTTATTTCTGACCCTTGGGATGAGTGCTGGCAAATAGGAATCACAGGCAAACTCTATAATGATGGCTAGTCCTCCTACCCTACAGGAAATATATATATATATATATATATATATATATATATATAGCTCCAGACAATTAGTCCCTGCAGACTCCAAGGATCAAGTAAACCAAATAATTTTAGAAAATGAACAACACCTCCACTCTGCCCTCCAAGATAACAAGGTAAAATGGGACTTTTGGCCAATATATCTCCAATATGCCACCCATCTACTTATTGCCTCCCAGGTAAATGCCTGCTGTTTGCTTTGTGCTTCCCTTTCGCACCCAATCCTTGCCACAACTCCCTTAAATGCTTCCTCTACCCTCAACCTTTCCTTTAACAAATCTTACTATAAGACCACTCCTCCTGTCTCCCCAGTCCCACAACTCTCTCATCATCTAAATAACATTTTCACGCTGCGCTGCTTCCTTACTAACAAATCACTACCTACTGACCTAACATGTACACAAAACACCTCTGTAACTACGGAACTTATATCCCCCCACTGATTTATTTCTGGTGCAATGAAACCCTGTTTACTCGCATTAATAACACCCCAGGACCCTGTATTTTGGTAGCTGTGGTCTCCCAGTGCCCCGGCCAGTGGGGAGTCAAACAAGGACCCAAGGGGAAATTAACCTGGATCAGAGACAAGAGACACAAAGAAGGAGACCAAGTCTATGTTCTGATCAAGGTCTTCAGATTTTTATTTTTTACACAATGGTTATATAGGGGAAGAAAGCGGGGAATTTAGCTGGCTGACATGGTTTAGGGCTGAGGGATTTCTAGGGAACCTAGAGGAGATGTAACTGAGTGTTTATCTAACTTTGCCTCAAAGGCTTAACAGCCTGACTTCAATGGCTTAACAGCCTGACCATAAACTGGACTTTTGCAAAAGATAAGATTCTGCAAGCCATCTGCTGACCAACATTTCTAAATGCAAGCTGAATGGACCAGCTTTCTAACAAATTAGTCAATTTATGAACAGGCCCAAGCAAAATGGAGAGGCTTTTGCTCTATGGCTCCTGACTTCCCAGCTCACCATGTATAGCCCCGATGAATTTGCATGGCTCTTCCACAGCACTCATAAGTGGAGCAGCCTTCCTTCCATTAGTGGTAGGTGCAAGACTGGCCACATCAGATGTTTCTGCAGGGGTGGCAGGCAGAGTATTGGGGCACTCCTTGTATTCTGCCAGCAAATTTTCTGAAAAACTACAACATATGATTGACTCCACCACTAATAGTCTTGAATCTCTCCAGAGACAGATCACCTCCCTAGCCAAGATTGCCCTACAAAACCGATGTGCTCTTGACCTCCTTACAGCAGAAAAAGGAGGAACATGTATGGCTCTCCAAGAGGAGTGCTGCTTCTATGTCAATGAATCTGGAATCATTGAGGAAAATTTTTAGAAAATTAAAAAAACTTAGTTGAGAGTTGCATTCTCGATATGGTCTCTACTCCTCTCAACTTTGGGCCAATTCCCCCTTCTTCTCCTGGTTGCCATCAGTACTAGGACCTTTACTTACCTTAATCCTCTAATTTCCAATTGGACCTGTTATTATAAATAAAATCATGTCTTTTATATGTCAACAGATTAAAGCCATTAAGATACAGCCCTTGCAGGTCCATTATCAAAGACTGGAGATGGCAGATCAAGGCGTTGCCACTGAAGACCTACCACCTGCAGCTGCCACTCTCCCTTGATCTTACATTCTGTACTCGTTTACTATGCTACTGTCCTCTACACCTCTGCTATCGCTGTGGTCTACCTGTCTTATGGCCAAATAGCTACCCCTCCTATGGGAGCTGCATAGGATCCAGACCTATGCATATCAGCTCACAATAAAGTGAGTGCGATATGGGCACCAACGTGGGTGTGAGGCAAAGCACCACAGGGGAAGGTCCCTTTCTGACTGCTTCTGGATTCCCTTAGAGAAAAACCTGACTTGAATGGAGGTTGGTACCATAACTGTTACCACATAGGCCCTGCCTCCCCTCCCCAAAAGGTACCAAGGGCCAAAATTGTGGGAAAAAGACATCCCACGGGAAGAGTCAGATCACTACTCCCCCAGTTGGTTAATGCCCACTGATGTATAGTGGGCCTCCCCCTCTTTTCATATAAAAGAAGGGAGGAGATGTTGGGAGCTATGAACCTAACCTCAGCCATGTTGACACAAACTGCCATATAGCAAGTTAAGTTTCTATCTCCTCATCTAAATGCTCAGTTACCAGAAATGAAGAAACAGTACACTTGGGTGATAATACCCTTCCCCCTGCCCCGTGCTGCCAGTAACTGATAAAGAAACAGAGGCATTGCAGTTTAGCTAGTAACTCTGTGATCTTTGGCCTGATTACGTCCCCTTCCCCCTACAACCCTATATAAACCTACATCTAAAAATAAAATCTTGAGACCTTGACCAGAAACTCGGTTTGATCTCCTTCTTTGTGTCTCTTGTCTCTCATCCAGGTTATTTTCCCCTCCGGTCCTTGTTCAACTCCCCGCTGGCCAGGGCCTTGCCTAACAATGCCCCTCCCAGGTCATGATTTCCTGCCCCCTTATAACCTAAGTCACCTTAATTGTCTCATTTCTTGTATGTAAGTTCCTTGCTTATAAAGATAATGATACTTAAGACAGGTTTCCTGCTCTAGAACAAATAAACTTAAATTGCTGTGTTGCTTCCAGTTTGGAGGGTAATTGGTATTTCCATTGGTATACAGATTAACCAAAGTGGTTTTCAAACACAAATGCCAAGTTTTTATACTATCTTGTTTTTTTCCTGGCATACAATTTCTAGATTAAATCAGTTGCCTTAAAGTTATTGATAAAATAATTGATACAATATTGTATTCATGGCTACTAAAATATTCTTCCTATACTTATACCTGATAGATACTTAAAAGATATAATGTCCCAGCTTCTGGTAAGTTACCTGTCTTCTCAATCAGAGAGGACAGGGAGATCTGGAGATGTATATCTACAACAGGAGAGTCTCATCAGAGGAAAATCATTTCTCCAGGCTCCCCAAAAGAAGGAGGGCCACTTGTTCAGCATGGCCTTGACTTATCCTAGCAGATGACAATGCTGAGTCATAGAACTCCTCACAGGTCCCTAAAAGTCTGTCCTAAAAAAAATTATTGACCTCCATTTAAAATATACAGTTAATTCTGGCAGGCTAGATGGTTTTAATCACCCAGTGAGAAAGATATTACTACAAAATATAACTACAATACAAACAATGAGTCAGACTAATAGGCTCCTCTCTGATCATGACTTACAATACTAACCTCTAACATTAATTTATGTCTTCTGCCTCTTCCTGTCCCTGATTACTTCTGAACTCCACTTCCCCTGGCTCCAGCTATTCCTCAGGTGCCCCCATTCCTTAGCCCTTACCCTATCTCATCCAGGGATAAGTACATTGCCACCCCAATGGTCATTCTCAAACTTAAACTTGTTTGTGTTCTTACTCTTCCCCTCATCCCAAAATGCCCTTCTGCCTCCTCTCTCATGCCCCAAGCCCTCTATCCCTTGCCTCTGAATGCTCATCCTCCCTTTATGCCTGGTGTTTTGATGTCATAGCTATTGACAAGAATAACAAACTCCTTTATTCTCCCTTCTCTCTTCTCACAGGGTGCACAGAGCCCATCTCCCTCACCTTCTCTATAACAGGTGTTGCCAGTGACTGCCCCAAAGCCACCTCAATACAGGGATGGTATTAGAGAAGTCTGATTCATTCAGGACCAAGTCATGCTATTGATCTCACCACTCTGCCATCTCTAACCACCATGAAACTGCCTCCTCATCACCTGCCCTCAAGGGAGACCCATTGACTGCATTATCCAGCCTCTTCCATAAAAACTAATCACCCTTATGGTCAGCATGAAAAATTAACTTTTGTCTTTTATTATTAACAAGGCTGGAATGTTAGGTTGGGACAGGCTCCCAAAAATGGAGTCACTAAGGACAGCAGGATGACAACAGATAATTATCCACATTCCTCAAGAAACCTCCCAGCCATTATCCCTTCCTTGCCTAACAATGCCCCTCTCCTCAGATCATGATTTCATACCCCTTTTATCTCCTAAGTATCCTATTCACTGTTCTGGTTTCACACTCTAGCTATTTGAACTGGCTAATGTAAAGAACAAAGGAGTTCTTTTCTCTTCCTCCAACTGAAGAGCCCTATAAAGTGCACTATCTGGAATCTTAGGTGTAATCTTGAATTGGAGAGCCTCCTGTCACAGCTTCCCAAGTAGCTAGGATAATAGGCCTGTCCTATCAGGTCTAGGTCATTTTACTGTTTATAATACCTGCAGGAATAAATGATTTACAAGTTATATAAAGCTATATTTATCAGAGCAACTTAGCAGAAAATCATGGCAGTTAGCAGTACCATCAGGTATGTCTTTCCCATTGTGTCTCCGTATTTCCTGAGGCACAGCATGGTTACCTCCCTCACCAGTGGGTTCAGCCCCAGGCCTCAGCTTCGTAAGTGGGTGAAAAATACCTTTCCATCCAAGAAACTAGGCTTGGGGCTTGGCTGGATCATTTTCAGTCACCCCACCACCCACACCCTACATTTAGGCAGCCGGAGACCCACAGTTTCCGGCTGGCGGCTCCCTCCACTCTGCTTTGGAGGTGAGATTCCAAGTCTCCAATTGAGGGACTAAGCCCAGAGCAGGAGTTGAAGCTCCATCCTTTCACCCCCTCCCCCACAAGCAGTCACGTGTCTTGTGGCACAGCAACTAGAAATGGTAAAAGGGAAAAAAAATCCTAGAAGATATTCAGACCAAGGGTCTTCGGTTCTGGAACCTCCATGTGGCCATGAGGCCCCTTCTCTTGCTCAACAGAACCAGCTCCCAAGCTCTGGAGTTCAGCCCTGTGCCTGGGGGTTGGAGAAGCTCAACCAAGTGCATCTCCTTTCAAAAGTTGTCACCTTTACAAAAGAGCCTCACCTGATGCCATCCCAGTTTGGCCTCAGGTGATAGCGCTCCAATCACAGCAGGGTGGAGCAGGTCAGGCAGAGAAGCCAGAGAAGCTAGAGAAGCTGAGGAAGGTAGGTTACCAGTCCGAAGGGAGGTCTGTCTGCCTACCTGGCTAATGCCAATGCCATTCATTCCCCTTGGCTTAATCAGAGATAGTGATCTTAGCCTCCAACAAGAAGAGAAAGCAAGCCAGTTTTCCCAAAAGTGAAGAAAAACAGTACAAATACTCCAAGTACAAATACTCTTAGCCAGAAAACCTTCTTGCCCATCTTCTCTCATAATATAATAATAATAAGTTTCCTTCTCAAGATTTCCCTTGGTCAGAATTGCCAACTGTAACAGGGTGGTAAGGGGTCCAAGAGAGTCCGTGAGCCCCATACCCTAAGTTTGCTTCTAATTTTATTAAAAAATATTGAATAAAAAATAAGTCTGAGAAGGATAATTATTAAATTATTATATTTACTGATGGAAGTACAGAGCCAAGGGAAGGCACCCATATGGCTAGAGATCCAATGTGGAAAGCCTAGATAAAAAGCATGGAAGTAGCTGGGCGTGGTGGTGCACGCCTTTAATCCCAGCACTCAGGAGGCAGAGGTAGGAGGATTGCCATGAATTGGAGGCCACCCTGAGACTCCATAGTAAATTCAGGTCAGCCTGGGCTAGAGTGAGACCCTTCCTCGAAAAGCCAAGAAAAGAAAAAAGAAGCATGGAGGGCTGGAGGAATGGTTTAGTGGTTAAGGTGTTTACCTGCATAGCCAAAGGACCCAGGTTCGATTCCAAGCCAAGCTAGCCCAGGCTCAGGTGAGGCAAAAACTCACCCATAGATGGAAGTTCCCAAGTGATCACAGAGCCTGCCCTCTCCTTGCAATGGTATTTATAATCTTTTAGTGGAGGTGATCTGTCTTCCAGCTCAGGTGAACCGGAGGGACTGTTGGTTGGTTAGGGCTAGGGGCTGTCTCAGGAAGAGATTAGCCCTGGCACCAAGTTCTGGAGGCTGAACTTGACCAACCACAATGTCTAAATCCTATGAAAGGCCTCCCTCCCAGGAAAGGTCCTGGATTTTGTGGAAAAACAGGTCTAGGCAGGAGATAAAAAAGCATCTCATCTCTGATTTCTAGCAAAGTAAATTTTCCTGTGCTTTTCACCTTCAGAGGTTCAGTCATCCTAAATCTATGCCCCTCTCAGTACCACATTCCCAGCAAGTCAATAGCAGGTTCTTCCTGAGTGCCCTTTGGATGAATGAAGGAATGAGTGAGGAAAATAATGAATGAATTGTGGAATGAATGAGGTCTCCTAGAGCTAGTCATGGTGTTCCCTGCTCATTCTTGCCCCGTCCTAACTATGACAAGGCCCTTCAGCTCATGGTGAGTCCAAACCTACCTGTCAGAGTTGTTTCTGGAGTTCTTTTTTTTTTTTATATATATTATTTATTTATTTGAGAGCGACAGACACAGAGAGAAAGACAGATAGAGGGAGAGAGAGAGAATGGGCGCGCCAGGGCTTCCAGCCTCTGCAAACGAACTCCAGACGCGTGCGCCCCCTTGTGCATCTGGCTAACGTGGGACCTGGGGAACCGAGCCTCGAACTGGGGTCCTTAGGCTTCACAGGCAAGCGCTTAACCGCTAGGCCATCTCTCCAGCCCTCTGGAGTTCTTATCCAGGAACTTGGTTAAATGAAAATGTGCATGGTGATAGTCCCCTTTCCTACCCTTCCATGGAGACAACTGGTACTTTGTTTTTTAGCACACATGGTCTAGAGGCTGAAAATTAAAACAGGGAGACTCACTAGAACATCCTTTTACAAAAAAATAATAAGATGGCCTGTTGCATGTACACTTGGATATGTTATATGTCATGGGTACACGAGAGCATGTAGTAAGTGGATGCAGATATATGTATGCCATGGAAAATTGCACACAAAAGGGAAGGTTTCTTTAAATAATATTTGACATTAAAATGCTTTTTATTAAAAATAAAGATCCAGGGGCTGGAAAAAATGGCTTAGTGGTTAAGACACTTGCCTGTGAAGCCTGAGGCCCCAGGTTCAATTCCCCAGCACTCATGTAAGCCAGATGCACAAGATGGCACATGTGTCTGGAGTTTATTTGCATTAACTAGAGGTTCTCTCTCTCTCTGTCTCTCTCCCTCTCTCTCTCACACACACACACATAAATAAATAAATAAAACATTTTAAAATATATATATTTTTTTAAAGGTCCAAAAAACTCCTGAAATGATCAAAAGCTTGATTTGGAGGAAAAGTTGATCATAAAGGAGCTTAGAAAGGAAAAAGAAACAAACAAACAAACAAACAAAACCTATAATAGTTTTTGTTGTTGTTTATTTATTTGAGATAGACAGACAGAGAAAGAAACAGAGAGAGAAGAATGGGCACACCAGGGTCTCCAGCCACGGTAAATAATCTCCAGATGCATATGCCACCTTATGCATCTGGTTTACATGGGTACTGGGGAACTAAACCTCGAACTGGGGTCCTTAGGCCTCACAGGCAAGCACTTACTAAGCCATCTCTCTAGCCCCACATGTTTTGGTTTAACTCTGAGTAAAAAATAATTTTGATTAAGTTCCATTCTAAAGTCTAAAAATCTAAGCTGTGCATTTTGCAGAGTTTCATACTTTTGAGTCCTTGTTCTCATGACCATGAAAAATTAAGCACATGTATGAAAAAGGGTGAGTAAAGTAAAGATTTGTTGAGATTTATTTGGAAAAGCCCCAGTGTCAGGGCATGCATGCTTGGGATTTTGGCTGGCATCCAAAGCAGAGAAATGAAGGACAGGGAGGAGGGAGTAAAAGAGGTAAAGTTATACTTTCTGATTTAGGGCTGAGAAAAGTAGTCAGGCTCAGCAGTCTGGTCTGTATGGAGTGAAGTGTTCTCAGGAAGGGGATGACTATTCCTTCAACCTCCTTAGCATGTCTTTTTAGGTGGTCTCTTGACCAGAAGAATGACTGATATGCCTCCACATTCCTCCCTTTCAAAACAGGGAGAGACAAGAGGCAGGTCCCCTCCTTGAGCAATGTCCAAGCGGGCTAATGTCTGTCTACCTACTTTAGCATTGTAACATATAAAAGAACCTCTAGGAATTTCTTTATATCAAGCTAAGGTAAAGACCAGAAAATATATTTTAGATTTATTCAGAATCAGAAACAACTATTGAACATATCTATCAAAATGGGTTAAAATGAAGTGTTTTGAAAAGGATATTCTTGATGTAAATACATTTGAATAGATTTTCATTACTATTTCTTGTTCAAAGTTGTCACATCAACACTTTGTTGTCCAATTGTTCCAAGGAGGTAAAACTTTTAACACCATGTAACCTTTGCTTTGTTATACAGAAATTATGAAATCTCAGAATGTGAATGCATAATGCACATTCTCTTCAGCCGCTGCAACATGAGTGCCTTTGCCCAGACTCATTAGAGTTTACTGTTTAGTTAGTCAATCTCCCCATTTTCATTGATGGTGGATAATCTTTAACATTTTCTGATCCAACAAATTGATATTATCGAACTCATCGCCTTTTACTTCTGTATACAAGCTCACTTTGGAAAGAGAAGGTGATTTTTGACAAACTTGCCCTGGTAATATTGCATGTCAATAAGACTCACCCTCAAAGCCAAACATACTCACCCACTCATACAATCTCTGATGACCATGCCAATAGGGCCAGCACCTCAGATCAACAGGTTATATATAGTAACAGCCTAGGGAGCAAAATCAGCTCTGTACTTGAAATCCCTTCACAGTGAACAGATGGGATGTGCTTTCAGTCGTCAGCTGTAACTAGTGAGTTTATTTCTTAGATCTCTCCAAAGAAAAGTTTCATTTATTATTTAAATTATTTGATGTGCAAGCATCTCTAAAGCAATGAGAAGAGTCCTTAGGATATATGCCTAGGAGTGGTATAGCTGTGTCATATTTAAATTATTTAGTAAAGAGAAGAATAATATAGCTCCAACCGTTATGAGAGTTTTGGGGTTCTTTGCCAACACACTAATAAACTTGAGGTGTCTCTGGATCTTTAGCTTATGAATTTAAAGAAGTAAAATCCATAGACTAGAAGGTAAGACTTAGACCTTATTAGATTAAGAAATGGAAAGAGAAGGAATTACAGAGAGCTCCTGCCACGTGGAAGGCAGGAGGGAGTAGGGAGCCCACGTGGGAGTAGAGGTCCCCCGCACCTCAGCCAAGTGGGGCTCAAATGAGGACATTACTAGAGCAGGAACCTGGAGGTTCAGGAAAGACCAACAGGCAAACAAGAGACCATGCCCACGTAGTAAGCATGTCTTTATAATCTTACTGGGATAGGCTTTGCCACCAGGATTAGGGTGAGTCTGAGAGAGGTCTGATTGGCCCGAGCTCTGGGGGCTGGCTCAGGAAAAAGGTCAACACCCCCCCCCCCAGAAGGAGGTGAGAGATGATCGGTTAGGCTGGGTCAGACACCGAATTCCGGTCTTGTGGAAGCAGGCAGGCGGTGTGACGTCTTTTCCTCTTTGGACCCTCTAGCTGGCAGTAAAGTGAAATAAAGCTACCTGACTAGTTCTTCTTACAATCTAATGAAAAGCAACAAATTTACAAGTGAGGAACAGTCTCAAAACATGTAAAGTATGTAATAATGATGTGGGAATTTGGGGTGTCTTTGAGAACCTCAGAGCCCTATCTTAGCTTTGGGGTGGACAGTAATTCAGCATCTAGGGTCCCAGAAGCTCAACTGTCACTCAAAGCTCTTAGAGTCTGTGACCTTCGCGATTCTTGTCTTATGAATGGAACCCAAAGAGCAGAAAGCAACGTTTAGAGAGACCTTATTATAAGGAAGACTTAGAGCTTAGGAGATGGAGACCATAAGAGACGGAATGAAGGAGCTCAATCAAAGAAGGAAAAGGGGATTCCAAGAAAATGGGGAGGCCCACTTAGAGACTCAAGCTTCATGTTTTGAAGGTAGTCTACTGGATGTGTGGTTGTGGGGCTGAATGGGTCAACTCAGTCATGCATGGGAGGTGCTAAGGAAAGGAGCAATCCTTTTGCATTCCTGTCTGTCCTAAGGAAGGACAAGACCTGAGACATGGCCTCCTCTGGTCATGGCTTAGGAGATTATAGAAACAACAACAACAAAAGAAATAGATTCTTTCCTATGATCTAATAGAAATAGATTCTTTCCTATGATTTTCAGTTTCAGCCACTTTTAGTTTACTTTGGATATAGTGGTGCTGCTATTCCTAAACTGTTTTAATAATACAAATGCCTGTTCTCAAAGAACAGCTTAAATCTCATAATGTACCCAAAGTGCCCTACTCCACTTAAATAGCTCAGCTCTAGTAAAGATTTCAGTGTTTTTGTTTTTTTTTTTGTTGTTTGTTTGTTTTTTACTCATTGGGTGGTGGTGGTGGTGGTGGTGGTGGTGTGTGTATGGTGTATGCAGTGTTTGCACTATGCACCTGTGCAGAGGCAAGGAAGCCAATATAGGCTATTTCCTATCACACTATTTCATGTGTTTCCTTGAGACAGAGTTTCTCACTGAACCCAGAGCTGCTATCCTTTTATTCAGTTAGACTGACCAGTGAGCCCCAGCAATTCTCTTGTCTCTGCTTGCCACAGGACTGAGGTAACAGACATGTGTGGTCATGCCAAGACTTTTACATGGATTCTGGGGAATTCAACTCAGGGAAAATCAAGCCCTCTTGTCCATAGTGAGTCAGGGATCAGTAGTTTCAAGGATGTCACACAACTCACTGAATACTGTGGCCAAGATTTACTTAGAGCAGGACCAGTGTAAACTCCCTCATGGGACCTGAAGGTGAACATTTTCACACAATTCCTTATCAGAAATTATCTACTAGCCTTGGGCCCATGGATGCACTTGCATACATAACACATTCATGGCTCAAAGACACAGAATTATATTCAGCAACTTTAGAAATTCTCCAGATATTTACTGAGACTTCCAGGTGGGAAGAGATCAGGCCACCTGTGCTAGAAATCTGGGTTTAAATTTCAAACCCACTTCTCCAATTCTATGAACCTGTACAGTCCATTTAATATCTTCAGGTGTCAATTTCTTCCTCTGTAAAATGAGAAGCACTGCATACCAACTCATGGACAGGAGATACAAGATAGAGAAAAATGGCTCAGGATTTGGCAGCTACAATTGCTGTAGCTATTTTTATCTTCCACTGTTCAGAGACAACACTGCTGGGACCCAGCTCATCAGGGAGTCTTGCAAGACTGGCTATGCTCTATGTGGGCCACTGTGTGGAAAAGAAAAGCATTGCAAGAAGCAGGACTTATGGACACAAGTAACCCATCCACTCCCATTCCCTGGATACCTCCCAGCACTTTCTCTGCTGGAACTGGCTTGCTTTGAGGGGTGTGGCTGTGAGAAGTTGAATAAAGCTCTGCAGGGAAGTGTGTTGTAAAAACCCAGTCAGTGGGGCTCCTGGATAAATAGCCCAGCCTACCTGCATCTCAGAGCACTAGAAGCCAGCAACATTTGGAAGCCCGAGCTCACTTTCACAGCTGGATCTGCATATCCAGAGCAAGGTAAGGGCCTGGTTCTTAACTCATTACCCACCTACTTCTCAAACCCTGGGCCCTTTTGGGTCTTACCTGACTTACCTAGCCTCCTATCCTATCCTTCACTGCTTGAGCCCAAACTCCTCCAAATGCTTTTTCTTTCCCTTCACAGGGGTGGCAAAGTCCTGGGCAGAAATGAGATCATGATCATTTTCAGGACCTTGCCCCTTTTCAGACAAAATTCTATGTGCTTTTTTTTTTTTTAAAGCAGAGAACAGATTATATGAATTATCCATGCCATACCAAACCCTGTGTAGTTCAGTTTTTGTATTGCTTGACAAAATTTTCTGAAGGGAAGAATAAAGGTGAAAAGCAAAAAGTGACCAAGGTAGAAGGATACAGAAAGGAAGAGAGATTTGGTCTGGCTGCCTACTGTGCTGTCACTGCCCATTAAGGGATCTTGAGCAATCTACGTACCTGCCTGAGCCTGAACTGTGCCAGCTGCTACTTGAGGTGTTACATTAATAGCTATGTAGTGGGCATGCATTTAGCAAGGAGAACCAAATGCTTAGCCTGTATTAGATGTCAAACAGATATAGGCTTCTCTGCCCCCTTTAAGTGTGGTTTGTGTATTGTCCACTTGGTACAATCTATGTATTTTCATGTGGTTATTGAAATTCACTCTGTCTGTTTTCAAAAAACACTGGGTGTTTTCTGTATGTTTAGTATTATGCTTCCTAGGACTCCAGAAGTCAATTTGACATGATTCTTGTTTTCAATCTTGTAGTCTAAACCATTTAGTTAAAACTCATACTTCCTCCACCCTGTTTCAGTATGCCCCATCAAGTCTGATGACCTGCTTACCTTTTCTGCCTTCCTCTTCATCCTGAAATGCTCTCCCCCTCCCCAGCCACACCCAGCCCCATGCGTCAACCCTGTGCCTATGCAACCTGTGAGTCAATCTCTTCTCATGACACTTCCATGACTCTTACGATGTCCTTTCACATGTTGTGATATTTGTGTCCTGGCAGGCTTAGGAGGTAGAAATGAATCCACTGTTGGCTATTTCACTCAACATCTTGTTGTCCAGAGTGCAAGAGTTGTTTTTCTAAGATTAAGGTGAAGACAGAAGAAACAGACTCCCTGGCTAATGCTATTTAAATACCTCCTCCCCCATTTGTAGCCTATAAGTTCTTGAAGACCTGAGGCTTTCTCATGCTGTAGGAATATTTAGCAACTAGGCGAGCACACAGCATGTTGTAGTGCTCAATCAATGCTTGTTGCATGAGTAAACAAAGGACTGAGTAAGCGAGAAAATGCAGGCGTGAGTGAGCAAAGGGAGAAGGTCATGGGCCCCACACAGTGGTGAATTAAGGATAAAAATTTGCAGTTTTGTAACCTGCAGGTGGAAATGGGAGCAGATGGGCTGCTTAGGTAGTGGAGCAAGGGCAAACCCTAAATCAAGCAGGTCTGGGCAGGGGTGGATGGGGGCCAGCCTGCAGCCCTGAACCACTGGAAGCTGCGCACCTCATTCCCTTGCTTTTGTCAAACAGGTGCCCACCTAGTTGAAGCCATGAGGATCCACGGCCTCACTCTGCTCTCCATCCTCCTGTTGGCTGCTCAGGTGCTCTCAGAAAAGGTCAGAAGTGGAGCAAAGAGCATACAACGTAGCAAACCGGATGAGGATCTGTCTGCCCCTCTGGGTAAGGCCCAGAATAAGCAGAGAAGCAAGACATCCAAGTCCATGACCAATGGCAAGTTTGTCACCAAAGACCTAACAACCTGCAAATGGGCTGTGATCAAGCAGGAGCTGGGCATCACTCTCAAAGTTGAGTGCACTAATCAGGAGCACCAGTTTTCCTGTGTCTTTGCTGGTGACCCAAGTGAATGCCTGAAGCACAACCAAGACAGGGTTTACTGGAAACAAATTGCCCGGATGCTGCGCAAACAGAAGAACATCTGTGGGAGTTCCAAGAGTGTCCTGAAGACCAGAGTATGCAAAAAGCAGTTTCCAGAGTCAAATCTCAAGCTAGCCACCCCCAATTCACTGGGGAACATGAAGCCCGAGATGGAGGAAGCAGAGCTGACCTCCCAGACCCAAGAGTCTTCCAGTGAAGTCAAAGAGAGCACCTCCAGCCCAGCGGTGACCCAGCCTGTGGCCATCAAAGACCCAGAGTGTGTGGATGACCCAGATGTGGCAAACCAAAGGAAGACTGCCCTGGAGTTCTGTGGGGAGTCCTGGAGCTCCTTCTGCTCATTCCTCCTCAACATGTTACAGGCCACATCATGCTAATGATCCAAAAGAAAAGTCCCACTAAGATATGTGGTGTTACAACCCCACTGGATGCTGTAACGCTCTCCAGGCTCCCACCAGATAAAGAAATTCATGCTGTTGGCATGAAATTAAGTATTTAAACAGGTTTTATATTTTATGTTTTCAGGTTTTGGAATTTGTTTAATTTTGCATCCTTGGATGTGCTTTTCTGAGACTCTGTACCTCATCATATGTTTCATGGGCCACAAACCCAGGTGCTTCTGAACAGGGAAAACCTACCTTACAGCTGGACCAACCAGAGTGATGCTTTCCATTTACGGCATTTTCAGCCATATTAATCAGGGTAATAAAGCTCTGGGCATGCTCGGCAGTATCGTCAGCCATTGTTTGCTTTTGCTACCTCTGATTCCAAATGGGCCCATGGTTTATCATAAGTAAGCTTGCAGATGTAAAGTGTCTAAGGGAGACTAAAATGCCATGTGTGCAAAGCCATCCTCTAACACAATCCAGTACGTATTCTCTTTCATAGTCTGACCACTGCCCTGGCGGGTTTGGAGCTTATGGAACAGTCATCAGGACCCCTGTTGTGGCCGGTACGCCCTGCACATAGTGTGCTAAGGTGACTTATCAGGTCTCACAGGTGTAACCGATGAGACAGGACTGGAAACTAGGAATTATGGTAACTGTGTTGACTGGCTTAAGGACCTTGAGCCTGATCTACTCATGCCTACCACCATATGCAGGACCCTTGCCCTTGCAGAGCTCATGTCTGGGTTAGTGGGAAGAGCTTGCTTAAGCACAGTGCTTGGTGAAGATGTCCATAATGGAAAGAGAAGAAAGCAACATAGGAAACCCGAGAGAAGCAGTAGAAACTGCTGGGAGACCTAAGCCAAGTTTCACAGGGGAGCCAATAGTGGAGCTGGATTCTGGAGACGGTGTCTTAGAAATGAAATGTAGCACATGAGAGCATAGAGATGTGAAATTTCCAAAAGTGAGGAGTGGCCAGGTGGCTGGGATGAGGTGAGCTGAATCAGTGAGGCCATTGATAGTCATTTATATGTTAGTGCCAAAGAAATGAAGGTATTTTAAATCAAGAGTTGGAGAAATAGGACAAAATGTAACAAACAATGCTTGTTACAGTCCCAGCAAGAAGGAACAGTGAAAAGCTGGAATTGATAAAATAAATAACACTCTTCATAGATAAATAAATAAATAAAAATCACTGTTCCTTAGCATCTCTGATGGCGGCAGAGAACTCAGGGTACAAAGAAAGCCCCTTCACCCTCCTTATCCTATCCAGGTATACAGTGAGAGTTGCAGGTGACCAATTCTTGGAATGACAGCCTGGTAGTGACATTAGGAGGTCATCATCAACATCATAAAACTAATAGGAATCTCTTACTATGGCCAGGCATGGTAAGCTCTCCCCAAGCTTATGCATACCTTCACCCACTTACTCTCTAGTTCAATCTAAATATGGTTTATAGATCTCAGGCCCCTGCCAGGCTATGTGGACACACAGCAACACTCCAAAGATGGATGTCCTTTCATTATAGTTCTTACTAATAGGGAAAGGGATATGATAATATAATTCTACAAGAATTAAAGAAATTAAGGTGGTGGTTGGGTTGAAGTAAAACATGATGAGGAGTTTTACATGGGCTAGACAGAGGTAGCCTCTCTCTACAGGTGAATTTTCAGCATAGACCTAAACAGAGGAAGTGAGCCAGTGATGTTCAGGGTTAAGAATGTTTCAAACATAGGGAATAGTCTGAGCAATTGTTCTGGAATCAAATGTTGTTCCTCTGTCCGCTACTGTAAGTTTGCACCACTTTCCACTCCTACAGAGACAGCAAGTGCTAAGAGAAACATTTCCCTTGTCTTCATCAGATAGCAGTGTCCTAGGATGTGGCACATGGCCTGACTCGTGAACATTACCACCAACTTCAGGAGAATGGAAACAACCTCCCATTCTTTCCTTGCTATACTTTGGGTCTTGACTGTCATATAAAAGCTTGTGGGCTCTGTTGGGAGGTGGCTGAACTTTTAAGATGTGGGGCTTCATGGGAAGGGGTTAAGTCACTGGGGACATGCCCTTTCTTTTCTTTTACTTTCTAGCCTGTGTGCATGCATGTTAGTATGTGTGTGGGTGTATATGTGCATGTGGGTGCTCATGTATGTATGTGTGTGCAAGCTAGAGGTCAATTTCAGGTGTCTTCCTCAATCACTCTCCACTCTGGGGCTCTTTATGTGGGTGTGCATGTGGAGTGTGTGTGGTGTATGCATGTGTGTGTGCAGATGTGCATGCCCCATACACATACATGTGGAGCCTAAATGAAGACATTGAGTTTCTGCTTCTGTTGTTCTTCCACCTTATTTCCCTGAGACAAAGACTCCTATGGAAAACAGAGTTTCTTGGTTTTTGTTTGTTTGTTTTTGGCTAGATGTGGATTAAAGGTATGTGTGGTCATGCCTGCTTTTGTACATGACTGCTAGAAATCAAACTCAAGCTATTTCAGCAGCATACACTCTTACCTGCTGAGCCACCTTCTCAGCCTTGGAGGTGTGCTTTTGAAGGGGACATTGGAAAGCCACTTTCTCTACTTTCTGGCAGGTGTCTTGCTCTTTGCTCTTACATGATGTTTAGTGTCATACAGACCCAAAGGAGCAGGGCCAAGGGACCATATACCTCTTAAACCATGAGCCAGAACAAACTTTTTCACCTGTGATGCTGTTTATCTTAGGTAATACTTCTAGGGCGGAAAGCTAACACCCTCTGCCAAGCTCCCCAGAGCCACAACAAAGGGAGCTGTGTCCTCTGAAGAGTACATGATTCTCAGCTCTGCAACCACCTACTCATCTTACACAACTCAACACAGGGAGCCTGAGATAGTAAAAGTCACTTAACACATCCAGGAGTCACTAGAAAATAATGCTGGTCTGGTCTTCGTTGGTTGAACCCATTGACTCAAACCTTCACTAGATTCTTCCAGCTCGTGGGGTTGTGGAGTTATTGGTTCTTTTGGTTCATTCATCGTCTGTCACTGGGAGACGGATAAGGAGAAATAGGAGGAAGCTAGCTTCTAGGCAGTTTCAGTTGCAAACTGAGGCCCAGAGAGAATGGATGCCTCCCTGCCCTGGCAGGAATGGAACTCCTGTCTGATCCACCACAGCTGCAGTGCCTCCTGCTGCCCACAGTCTAGCACGCTACCTAGATAGGCAGCCTTCACTGCCAAGGTGAGCTGACACTGAAGCCTGCCCCTTCAAATCTCCAAACCAATCAGATCATCTCCTTTACATACCTGATTTCGATGGAAGAATACATTTTCAACCAACTGTAAAGGCCTGTCCATGCCATTTTCCAGGCCTCCCCCCCAACCCCATATCCCCTTGCTATGCTCTGTAATTTTTCCTTGGATATATATGAATACTGCCTCTTGGTCTGAGCAGTTTTTTGTTTTGTTTTGTTTTGTTTTGTTTTTGCTTGACTCTGCTTTATACTTTGGGATAACTTCTCACTTTAATTATATGTATGATTTTCTTTTGGTCTTTGAATCTACACATGCATATTGTTCTTAAACTCTAGATCTACCATGTGGGTGCTTTCTCTAACTGGGCCTGTTATCTGCATAGTTTCTCTAAACTCTGGGTAACAATAGGTATAACTCTTTTCACTATTCCTATCTCATCTGAATTTCTTGGTCTCTGCTTTGATATTTTCCCACTGCTATTTTTCATTAAGTCACCACCATTTGTTCTCTTAACTTTCTTCCATGGGGAAGTTCAGGATGGATGTTGTATATGTCTCTTCCAAGTCTTCCTACATAAGCACCTAGGTTCTATCTTCCATGTGTTTATGGCTCTGCCTCCTCTTAAGTGATGCTGTGTTTTCCTGTGAGTGCATGTTTCCTTCCATCCACGTGCTTATCACTGTGCTCTAGCCTGCTTCCTAGACCCCCGTTTCCCTTAGATAAATCCCACAATTTGTAATTTATCCCTAAATAAACTTAATTCATAATTTATCCTTGGTGAGCCAATTTTTATCAGTTCTTTGTTGAAGGTAGAACACAACCCCAAATTAGGGTTTATAAACTTGGGGAGCCCCTACTGACCCCAAATTCTTACATTAATGGGGCAGATATACCCTCCATCATGGCAGGTTCTGCCAGACATGGGTGAGAGGCTGGCTTCTGCATGTAGTGAGCCCAGCTCTGGGCCAATCATTTAACCCTCTGGCTACAAATCAACTCACCTGGATAATTGGATTAGGAGCCCAGCTTTAATTATTACTGGAAGACTGACATAAATCAATATTTAAAAGACCCAGTTTGGGGCTGGTGCACAAGACTGTAATCTCAGCTACTTGAGGACTGAGAGAGGCAGATCGCAAGTTCAAGGACTGCCTAAACTAGATATTGAGTTTAAGACCAGTCTAAGCAATTTAGTGAGACCCTGTGTCAAAATAAAAAGTGAAAAGAGAATTAGGAATAGAGCTCAGTACTATAGTATTGCCTAGCATGCATGCATCTCTTTCTTTACTCCCTAGTAGCACAAAATAAATAAATAACTATAGCTATTATCCCCCACCACATAGTGGGTGTTCAACACAAGTGACCTTTTATTATTATTATTATTATTTGTTTCTTGGGTTTTTTTTTTTTTGTTTTTGGTTTTTCAAGGTAAGTTCTCACTCTAGCCCAGGATGAACTGGAATTCACTATGGAGTCTCAGGGTGGCCTCAAACTCATGGTGATCCTCCTACCTCTGTCTCCCAAGTGCTGGGATTAAAGGCATGTGCCACCTGACCTTTTAAAGTCTGCAGCTTGGGCTGGAAAAATGGTTTAGCAGTTAAGGCACTTGCCTGCAAAGAAAAGAATGCATGTTCAAAGCTCCAGGTCCCATGTAGCCAGGTGCAAAAGTGATGTAAGTGTGCAATGGAACACATGCACATAAGGAGGCACACACAAGTTCATTCATAGTTGCTGAAAGGCCCTGGTTTGCCCTGTCTCTCTCTCTCTCTCTCTGCCCCTCTCTCAAAATAAAATAATAGAAAATAATAAAAAATTAAAAAGTTAAAGTCTGCTATTTCAGATTAGATTCTGTGGGGAAGTAAATTTTTTCCTTATAGCGCTGTAATTATGGGAGTTGCCTTGCTTGTTTTTAGTTTTGGGGAAGGGATGATTTTGTTTATTGTTGTTTTTGAGACCATTTGGAGTCCAGGCTGACCTCAACCTAATAATTCTCCTGCCTCACCTTCCTGAGTGCTGGGATTAAAGGCATGTATCACATGCTCAGATTGTTTTTGTATTTTTAGCACAATACGTGACCAGGTGCCACTATTAATGATCATCTACTAGGTGACATTGTCCTTGTTCTCTTATTTAATCTCTTCATCAACCCTGTCTGAGAAGACTTCTCATCCTCCTTTTGTGGGTGGAGGTTCAGAAAAGCTGAGGAACTTGCCAGAATGATGAAGGCATAAGTGGCAGGGCCTGGACGAGAGTCCTTGTCTTGAGACACGTAGCCTGTCTACCTCTGAAGCCCCTAACTTTCTTCACTGGAGAGAAGAGTGCTATCCACGTCTGCAGACATGAGGCAAAGCTGGGCACATGTGCATTATCTCCAAGTCTTCACAGAGAGAAAATTCTAGAAGCGAGGGTTTTCAACATAACTTTCCCACATAATCACATCCTTGAGGGGATGTTTTTATAAAAAAAAAAATAAGTAGACACTTCAGTCTTTATATTGGATTATTTCTAATTTTCACTATATATTTCTTTCGGTGAGAACTTTCTGGATATAAAAGAGAAAAGTTAGAGGAAAGGAAAGGAGAAGAGAGGAGTGGAAAGAGATATTTAAAATATGATTCCCCTTGATTGCAACAGATGGAAAGTTTTTAAGTAAGCAAAAGGTGCTGGGTGGCATGTCTGCATCACTCACATCAGGGATGTCTCTCTGCCCTTATAAACCCACGTCTCAGCAGAAGGAGGGCATCTTCCCTCTAGCACCCCCAGCTCCATGTGGGAACTCGCTAAAACTCTAGTGCAGACTTGAATTGCTGGAATCTGGCACATCTCACCTTGCCTCCTTCCCATCCGCTTTTCTTCCCCAACTTCCCGCCTGAATTGCTTTTGGCAGAACAAGCAAAAGCTGAAAGCTCCCACACAGCCACAGTCAGTCATTCTCTAATTCCTATATGGTGCACATCCTGAAATGTCTCAATTAAAAACATGTCATGTCACAAACAATGTATGAGGAAATATTTATTATAGTCCATTTAAATGAGAGATCAGGAAGGTAGAGGGGGAGAAGATGCTATAGAAAGGCTGGCTTAGGGGCCTAGAAGGTTGGACCTGGGAGTTTTCATATTCATTTAGAAACGTGAGTTATAACACAGCAAAGATGAAGTTTGTCTGTCCATCAGCATTTGCTGGTATTTAGTGCACGGCTCAGCTCATGGCACATCTGTCAATACCAGCTAAGTGATTATAAGAGAAGAAATCATGGCAAAGGAAAAGATAGGTTTCTGAGAAAGAGAAACCTAGATTTCAGTTCCTGTTGTGCCAACTGAGGCAAGTTATTTCATCATATGCTCCCATCTATGAAATTGGAGTAGGAGAATGCATCCAATAAGAATGCTACATGACAGGAGAGATAACTCACATAAAATTGGGGTGTGGTGGCACATGTCTGTAGTCTCAGCACTGGGGAGGTAGAGCAAGGCAGATTCTGGAGCTCACTGGTCAGCCAGTTTTGCCCAATAGGTAAACTACATGCCAATGACAGACTCTGTCTCAAAAAGAGGTGGATGGTGAACCTGAGAATAATATGCGAGCTTGTCTTCTTACATACACACACATGCATATGCACCCATACACACAAACACACACATAAACAAGCATGCATACCATACACAAATATACATATAAAAGAAACAAAAAGATACATAGGTCTGGGGGAGATTGCACAGTGATTAAAAGGTAAAAGGTGCTTGCTTGCAAAGTCTGGAGTCCCAGGCTCAGCTCCTCAGTCACTCATGTAAACCAGATGCAAAAGTGGTACCTACATCTGGAGTTCTTTTGCAGTGGCAAGAGGCCCTTACATGCCCATACTGTCATTCTCGCTCTCTTTCTCAAAAACAAATAAAAATATTTAAATGTGGAAAGAATAATATGCAATCTCAGAAGAATGGTCCTTGGGAATCCTAATAAGAAAGAGTTTGTTGAGAGAACACATGGACTAATTAGCTGAAGGAAGAGTGGGAAAGAACTTGATACTTAAAGAGAAGATGCCTTCCAGAGTGGTAAGCCATGTTTTATGGACTATTATGGTGAGAGTTTGAAAATGTGAAATAAGGAGAGAATTGTATATGGAAGCATTGCTTATGAACTCTCAAAGGGGAAGAAAAAGGCTGGAGAGATGGCTCAGCAGTTAAGGCACTGGGCTGAAAAGTCCAGTGACCCAGGTTTGATTTCCCCCAGTACCCACATAAAGCCAGATGCACAGTGGCACATGCATTTGGAGCTTGCCTGCAGTGGCTGCAGGTCCTGGCATGACCATTCTTTCTTTCTCTCTGCCTGTCTCTGTTTTCTATCTCTTTGCTTGCAAATAAGTAAATATATTTTTAAATTTTTATTAACATTTTCCATGATTATAAAATATATCCCATGGTAATTTCCTCCCTCCCCACCCCCACATTTTCCCATTTGAAATTCTATTCTCCATCATATTACCTCCCCATTACAATCATTGTAATTACATATATACAATATCAACCTATTAAGTATCCTCCTCCCTTCGTAAATAATTTTTTTAAATAAGGGAAAGGAAAGACTACAAGGAACTTTGTTGGAACAGGGCTACTGGCGCAGGGTCCAAGCCCTCCCACTGTGAATCCCATGTCCTTGTGCACTGCAGCATTGCCAAGAAGCTGAGGCCTGGAGATGAAGCAGATGAACAGCTATGCACGGGTTGTGGGTACCACTGAAGACTAGAAGGAAAGAATATCGAGGAAGAAGAAATACACTTGAAGAGGAGGAGAAAAGGGAGAAGGACAAGGAAGAAGGAAGAAAAAATGAAGAAGAGAAGATGATGGAGGAGGAGAAGGAGTAAAAGGAACATGAAGAGAAGGAATGAAAAGAAGGAGAAGTTGGAAGAGAAGAAGGAATGAAGAAGATGAGACGTAAGAAGAGGAGGACAAAAGAAGGAGATCAAGGAATGAAAATGGGAAAGAAAAGGAAGAGAAGAAGAAGGAATGAAGAAGAGGAGATGAAGAAGGACAAGCAGAAGGAAGATGTTGCAGTCAGGTTCACGTTGCTGGCAGAAATCACCCACGAGCAGCTTATGGGGAAAAAAATAAAGGCTCATTTTGGCTTATAGACTTGAGAGGAAGCTCCATGATGTCACGGAAAATGATGGCATGAGCAGAGGGTGGACATCACCTCCTGGCCAACATCAGATGGACAATAGTAACAGAAGAGTGTGCCAAACCCTGGCAAGAGGAAGCTGGCTGTAACACTCATAAGCCTTCCCCCAACAATACACTGCCTCCAGGAGGCTTTAATTCCCTAATTGCCATCAGCTGGGGACATGGTATTCAGAACTCCTAAGTTTATGGGGACACCCGAGTCAAAACACCACATAAGAAAAGGGAGAGAAAAAGGAATGAAGAGGAGGAAAAGAGAAGGAGAGTAGTGACAGTAAGGAGGAGACTTCTCCATTATCTCATAATTGGGATGAGAAAAGACTGCTGAGTATTTAAGTTATGTAGTGTAATCAAAAGGAAGTGCCAGGTAGTAGGGAAGGACATGTGAGCTGACACTAGAATCAGAGAAGAGTTTTCTTTTTTAAAAAAAATTTATTTATTTATTATTTGAGAGTGACAGACAGAGAGAAAGAGGTAGAGAGAGAGAGAGAGAATGGGCATGCCAGGGCCTTCAGCCACTGCAAACAAACTCCAGATGTGTGCACCCCCTTATGCATCTGGCTAACGTGGGTCCTGGGGAATCGGGCCTTGAACTGGGGTACTTAGGCTTCACAGGCAAGCACTTAACTGCTGAGCCATCTTTCCAGTCCCAAGAGAAGAGTTTTTTGAAGAGATGATAGCTGAGCTGAAATCTTTAGGGTGAGTTTTCTTGGGAAAACCAAAAACTGGAGAGTATGACACAGGATGGCTTTCTCAACTGTGCTAACAAAAGACTGAGCATGTTGGCCTTGAGTCCTAGATTCCTGTGATGCTGCATCTCACAAAAAGCTGGTACCTTCAGGCCAGCTCTGGGGACGGGGGACATCCAGAATGGATTGAGGACTTTGTGTGCGTAGACAGGCCCTCATTTTGAGTTTCTTTTAGGTCTGGGTGTTGAGTACAGCAATGATAGAAGTCATAATGTTCAGGAATAGGTCTGTCTGGATTTCCATGCTTCTGGACAAGTGCCCTTTGGGATTAGGGCAGAATTCCTTAACATCCGTGCTGTTGATAGTTGGAGCTGATAAGGGTTTGCGGCCCAGGACTGCCCTTTGTATTTAGGATGCTTAGTAACATTCCAGGCCTGCTTCTAGCTTCCGGTTCCTAGAGCTACCTTTCCCCAATTATGACAATTAAGATTGTCTACAGAGTTTGCTAAATGTCCCTATTGCAGACAGTTCACATTGCTGGTAGAAGTCACCCAACCAAGAGCAGCTTGTGGGAAAAAAGAAGTTTATTTTGGCTTACAGGCTCGAGGGGAGGCTCCATGATGACATGGAAAACTATGGCATGAGCAGAGGGTGGATATCATCCCCTGGCCAACATCAGGTGGACAATAGCAACAGAAGAGTGTGCCAAACACTAGCAAGGGGAAACTGGCTATAATACCCACAAGCCTGCCCCCAACAGTACACTGCCTCCAAGAGATGCTAATAACCAAATCTCCATCAGCTGGGAACTTAGCATTCAGAACACCTAGGTTTATGGGGGACACCTGAATCAAACCACCACATCCTGCCCCTGGCTATTAATCTGTAATAGATCAGTGCAGTGAAGTTCGCATTGCTGGTAGAAATCACCCAACCAAGAGCAGCTTATGGGCAAAAAGATCTTTATTTTGTTTTACAGGCTTGAAGGGAAGCTCCATGATGACAGAGGGAAATGATGGAATGAGCAGAAGATGGATATCACCCTCTGGCCAACATCAGGTGGACAATAGCATCAGGAGTGTATGACAAACACTGGCAAGGGAAAACTGGCTGTAATACCCATAAACCTGCCCCCCCAAAATATGCTGCCTCCAAGAGGCTTTAATTCCCAAATCTCCATCAGCTGGGAAGGTAGCATTCAGAACACCTAAGTTTATGGAGGACACATCAATCAAACCCCCACAGTCCCCTAGAGACAGATTGAACCTAGGTCTCTTGGGCAACTTCCCCCATCTGTGTGCTAGGAAGGGAAGAGGAGCAATGACAAGAAACTTGTTCTGCAGCTAAGTCCATCTGCCTTTGGATGTGGTGACACTGGGCCTGGTGAGCCTGAGATGGAAGATGTGAGTCTGCTGCTGCTCTTTCTCCCTCTGGTCTCTCAGTGTTTGAAATTATGTATTTCATTGTCCACCCTCTCTTGCTAAGAGCACATACTGCAGCCTGGTAAGTTGTAAAGAAAAGAGGTGTATTCTGGTTCACAGTTCTAGTCCAACATTAAAGGGTGGCACTGGGGAAAGCTTTTGCTGGAAGTGTCCTGAGGGGGTGCAGGCATCACAAATAAAGGGATAAGGAGGTTGAAATACCCAGCCAAAACTTATTTTACAGCAGGACCCCTCTTGAGATAGTCCATTAACCACTGATCTATTAATCATGTGAGGAAATTAATGAATACATGATATCAGAGCCCCAATTTCCTCTTAATAACACTATCTGGCTTTAGCACTCAGTATCTCATAATGTAATTCACCTTAGACATGTATTTTGGAGGGGACAAACCATATACACACCATATACACAGCATGCTCAAAAGATGACCGATGACTTCATCTGGTACACAATGAAAGAAAGGTTATAGAAGAAACTTTTGAGCATAATCAACTTTTGCAAATACAGACACTGCCTCCAGAGTCTGACTTCGGTGGGTTCTGTGACTTCAGGGTTGCACTGTTGCTGTCAGAACTGAAGCCCTCCTCCCCAGAATGAGATCAACTGAGGTAGAAAGTGCACCCACGAGGTGCCCACTGCACAAAGACCACCATGCTTGAAGTTGCAACCTTCTTTTGCATCCACTTCCACTAGTATAAGTCCTCTGGAATTGACTTTCCCAGAACTAGGCATGAGGTTGCCATAAGCCAAGCACCAGTAGGGGTTTTTGTCAAAGGAAGCGCTGGCAGCTATGTTAGTGAGAAAGGTTACTGCCAAAGTCCTTCACCTCAGAAAAGCCAGGCAGTGCTGAAGATGAGAAAGTAGTGGTCAGCCTTCCACAGATAGAGGAGGTTTAAAGACATGTCAGGACAAAGTGGCCTCATCTGGTGTCTATGAAGTACTTTCTGCATGTGAAAGCCAGTAGTTTCCAAGCCATCAAAAGAGCTTTAGAATATCCCAGTGCTCAAAGTCCACCCAAACTAGTCACACTGGAACCATGGGGGAAAGCCTGGTCACTTCTGTTTGGCATGGGTAGCCTGTGTACTGTTCCAAGTTCTTCCATGCTATTATCTCAGTTTATCTCCATAGCCACATTGCATTCAAGACTGTCCTAAGATACACAACTAAGTCTGCATGGAACTTGGCCACTCTCCAGAATCATCAAGTGAGAGAAGCCGAGACTGGGGCCGCCCTTGGCAGCCTGGTGGCAGAACCCATGTTCTCAAGACCTCACACACAAAGAGGTGACTGCTTGAGAGGCTGCGGAAAGAGCAGAGACATCCTTTAGAAACAGTCTGCCTCCTCTGCTTGTAGAGGCCCTGGGCAGGTATTTTCTTTCCAGATTTTCTGAGCCTTCGCGTCCTTGCACTGGAGTATTACAGGAAACAGTGACACAGAGATGGCACCAAAGACAGAGTGGAGACTCATAAAATTTATTCATGTAGACATGAATTCTGGGGATTAACTTCCAAAGTGTAAGTACTGATCTCTGATAGCTCAGATATTTTACATAGTATGGCAGGCAGTCTGACACCACCTTAAGTTCTTTACCCTATTGGTGGGTTAGAACTTTCCATGGTTATATTATGTTAGGTCACAAACAGAAAATTCCCTAGCAGTCAAGTACAAATGTGGAACAGAAAGCTGTTTGTCCAGCATTTTTGTACCTTTGACTGCACTAACCAGATAACATACAGGCAGGTTGCAGTTGCATAGACAGGGAGACGACTCGGGGTCATGCTGTCTCCCTGGCAAAGCTTATAGATTAGAAACTGTGTTTTAGAATATAATCTGAGAATGGCTTCTTTGTTAGATTTCTTCTACCACATTTCCCCCTTTGGATGTATTCTGTAAAAACTACTAGCAGACATCACCCTATTTGGTATCACCATAGATGTTAACCCTTTTAAAAATATTTAATTTAACTTAATTAATTAATTTATTTGCAAGAGGTAGGCAGAGAGAGAGAGAGAGAGAGAGAGAGAGAGAGAAAGGGGGGGGGGAATGAATGTGTGTGCCAGGGCCTCTAGCTACTGCAAATCAACTTGAGACACATGTGCTACCTTATGCATCAGGCTTATGTAAGTACTAGGGAATCAAACCTGTATCCTTAAGCTTTTCAGGCAAGTGCCTTAACTGCTAAGCCATCTCTCCAGCCCAGTGTTACCCCTTTGATGCTCCTGGAGGAATATTTGGAATTTTACAGATTTTAATTGAGAATAAACAAATTACTATTATTTTGATAATATAAAGACCAAACAGAAGGAGGGGCCAACAAAATGAAGAAGCTAGGATCTTTATCAGCTACCTATCTGTGACTTGTAGAGCTTAATAAGGCATAAGCTATTATTAGAAGCAGATAATTTCTCTAACCAGGTACACCTAATACATTAGGAACATGGTTAGAGCTTTCTTCAGTGGTACTTAAGGGCATTGTGTTCATTTCCCCCACAAGCCATATCCCATCAAGTTCCTCAGAATTCTGCCATGTGTGGAACTTCCAGGATTGTGACTGGAGCAGGACTGCAGACTCCTCAAGCTTGTCAGCCTTCGTAATGACTGCAGGAGAGCCATAGTCTTCTCAGCAGGGGTAGGTGTCCTCTGGAGTTTGACCCTGAGAAGACTCTCTGGATCCCTGGTAACTTGTCTACAGTCACACTTAGCTGAGGACACTGTCCTTTTCACTCTGCTATGATGAATCTATACCATACCTGGAAAGACTGTCAGGACTGGAGCAGTTATTGGATCTTTTTATGTATAGGCAAACAGTGGCTGACTAATCAGAGCCAAGCAGAGGTAGAAGAAAACATAAGCTCTGTAGGATAGACTTTTGAAAACCTGTGTGGAGCTCTGTTATTCTCAGCATTGTGTCTAGGATAAGTCAAGGTCATGCTGACCACATAGCTTCCTTTGGAAGTATTTGCTGTGACTCTTCTTTTGCAGATACATTGACTTGGAGTCCATTGCTGGGTCTCCATGTTATCCCTGATGAAGAAGAAAGGTAACCTACCCAAGTCTAGAAGCTAGAAGTATCCTGTCTTCTATTGCCTTTTGACCTGGGAGCAAGAACCAAAATGTTGATTATCTTTTTTAATTCCAATGTTTCCAATTGACTTTGGCATTTACTTATGGTAATTCATCACTCAGATAGACTATAGACATCTGATTATCAAAACAGGTCTAGTTAAAGAAGTACAGAACATATCTAACGTTTAGTTGTCAAGTGATAGCATAGGCCATACCTGGAACATAGAAAGCAGGCATATTTTGTCTTTTAAGTATCTGTAGGTTATAAGTACAGGCAGAATATGTTAGCAGCCCTGGAAACAACATTTTACCAACAACTGTAAATCAATTGATTTGATCTAGAAATTGGATGTCAGGAAAAGACAAGGGAGCATAAAATCTTGGCATCTGCATTTGAAGACATCTTTGGTTAGTCTGCATGTGTGGGTACCAGCCATCTGGAGAAAGCTGGGAGCAGAACAGCAGAGTTCAAGATTATTTTTCATTGATGAAAATCATTTCAACCTGAGGCTTTATCCTTGAGCAGCGAACATGTCCTAAGGATCAATTTATCTTAAGCAATGAAATTGAAATACCAAATGAGACAATTACTTAAGTAAAACGTTGCCTAATACTGTGATTATACACAGCTTATGAATAGAGCAAAACCTGGTCATTGTTGAACTAAATCAGTCTAATAGCAACATAATATTAGGGACATTGTGACAGACACAAAGTAACTTTGTAAACAAGCACCTTTAGCCATTGGACCACTTTATAACTTAACAGAAAGCGACATTTATGACTGTTAGAGTATGAGGCAAGTTTAGACAAGCTATACCAACATTATTTCTACATAGCAGGTTTTACCAAGACGTGGGGAGTTTTCTCAGTTCCTCTAAGAACAAAGCCACAATGACTAAATCACTTTTTATAAGACTTGGATAATAATTCCAGTGATAATCACCCAACAACCAGCACGAACAAGATAGTAACAAAGATACGGTGTTTTAGATATAATAACCTTACAATAGAAAATTGAATATTGATTCCTAATCTTAGTACTAAGTTTTTCTAGTAGTTAAAAGATTGACAGAGGAACATAGCTAAAGTCAGTCTTTTGTTGTTGTTGTTTATTTTTATTTATTTATTTGAGAGTGACAGACAGAGAAAGAGGCAGAGAGAGAGTGAGAATGGGCGCATCAGGGCCTCCAGCCACTGTAAAGGAACTCCAGACGCATGTGTCCCCTTTGTGCATCTGGCTTACGTGGGTCCTTGGGAATTCAGCCTCAAACTGAGTTCCTTAGGCTTCACATGTAAACACTTAACTGCTAAGCCATCTCTCCAGCCCCTAAGGTCAGTCTTTTACTTTTTACATTATCATGAACAGATTAACGTCAGTGAGTTGAAGTTTTGACCTTGATATTTTAAGGCATGATAACATAAATTCACAACCTAAATACCATGACATCCTGTAACCAGCTGGGATCATCCTTTTTTAGTTTGATACAAGCCCTAGGAAAGTCCAATAACTATCATATACCCCAGGGAGTCTATAATCTGAGGAAGCACTGTAAGACTCAGTTTATCTATTTTGTCTTTTTGTCTAATAAGATTCTTACCTGCCAGAGTTGTCTCCAGGGGACAAAAAGCAGGAAAGAGCCAGGTGTGGTGGTGCAGACCTTTAGTTTCTGCACTGGGGAGGCAGAAGTAAGAGTAGCATGTGAGTTAGGGGCCAGCCTGAGGCTTCATAGTGGTAGTGAGTTCCAGGCCAGCCAGAGCTAGTGCCAGTGCCACACCCTACCTTGAAAAACCAAAAAAAAAAAAAAGCAGAGAAAAAAATACAGATTTATATATTTTCAAAGTCTTGTTATAGTTTAAATTTGTTCCTTCATATATACATTTATGAATATATATATTTAAATCTTCTGTTTATTCCTACCTTTTTTTTTGGTTTTTTGAGGTAGGGTCTCACTCTAGTCCATGCTGACCTAGAACAGCTAAGCCACTATCCCTCCAGCTGAAGCTCAGGGATTTTATAGCAATATGGTAGGCAGTCTGACCTTGAATTCTTTACACTATGGGTTATAAACTTCTAAGGTTACATGATTTTGGGCCACAAAAGGAAATTTCCTTAGTGACCAAGTATATATAGAACAGAAAGTTGTTTGTGCCCATGACTGTACTAACCAGATGACATACCAGCAGGGTGCATAGCACAGATAGGCAGGAGACTCAGGAACATGCTGCCTCCCTGGTATAGGATTGTACAACAGAAACTTGGGTTTTAGAGTATCATCTGGGCCTGGTTTCTTTGTTAAATTTCTTCCACCACAGTAGGCTTGTCATCCCTGTTGCAGGTCACTGGGAAGGTCAATGAGGTGGCATTGCTAGAGCTCCAAAGAACATGCCAGGCACTGGAAGGGACACCAAGAGGGCAGTGCTGGAGCTCCTCAGGACATGCTGGGTATTTAGCACAGGGCCTTCCTATTTATTATTATTTACTGTACAAAGAAATAAAATAAAACCAGAGGCACAGCCAGGAAGACAGGTGCTAAGAAGGAGGGCCCCTCCAAACAAGAGCCAATGACATGCTGAAGGTCAAAGATTAAGAGTCCCAAACAAAGGCCAAATTTACAGGAGAGCTATGGGCACTGGAAGGAAGAAGCCACATCAAGCAGGACCATCCTCTGTCCACTGCCCATTCTCACCCTCAGTTCCTGAGCATTGCTATGGGTGGCTTAAAAAAAAAAGCAGGGAAAGTTTTTGGTCACCTTATCTTTTTTAACACTTTCCTCTGTCCCCAGTGTTTGCTCATTTTTCTCCTGAGCTCTGCCTAGAACAATTCAACATAAATGACATTTGCTAAAAGGAAGATAAGGTGGGATCACTCACTATTTACCTCAATACAGTCTAGTCTTCAGCCAGAGCAAGAGTTCTTTCAAAGAGATACATTGAAGCCGGGTGTGGTGGCGCACACCTTTAATCCCAGCACTCAGGAGGCAGAGGTAGGAGGATCAACGTGAGTTTGAGGCTATCCTGAGACTACATAGTGAATTCCAAGTCAGCCTGAGTTACAGTGAGACCCTACCTCAAAAAAGCACAAAAAAATTTTTTTTTAAATTAAAAATTCAGGATTTTTTTTTCTTTAGGATAAATTCCTGAGGCAGAATGAAAATTCCTTCTTTACCTTTGGAAAAATGTATTTTAATTAGTGAACATTCAAATACCCATAAATAAAGAGAGACAGGGGGCTGGAGGGATGCCTTAGCAGTTAAGGCACTTGCCTGCAAAGCCAAAAGACCCAGGTTTGATTCTCCAGGAACCACATAAGTCAAATGCATAAGGGGGCATATGCTTCTGGAGTTTGTTTGTAGCAGCTGAAGGCACTGGTATGCCTCTCTCACCCTCTGTTTTTATCTGCCTCTCTCTCAAATAAATAAAATAAATAAATAAATAATTAAAAAAGAGAGAGACCGATGTAATCGATGTCTAAGCATGGCACTAACTTTGCTGTCCTCTCATGGCTGATCTCAGGACATCTGTTCACTGTCCCACTTATTCTCACCTGTTGGTGTGTTCTGACAGCAGATCTTTTCATTCAGACATATTTCAACATGTGTTCCTAAAAGGCAAGGCAACAGTATGCTCATGTTTAAAACTCTTGATATATATCGCCAAACTGCCTGCCAAAGACTTTTGCAACAATTTCCATTCCCACCAGCAGTTTAAGAATGTGGCCATTTCTCCCCTCTTGTCACCACCAGTTCCGTGTTCACTTAAGGGGTGGGGGCAGAAATGAAGCTGAAGCAGATAGCTCAAGAGAGCTATAATGAGACACGAGCTACATGGTGCTGGGAAAGCTTAAAGGGTTCAGAGAGGTGATCTGACAGCCAGAAGCCAGAAGTATCACCCAAGCAGCCTAGGGCTGGGGAGACCAGGGAGGAGGACTCCAAGATGGAACCCGTGACCCCTGGCAGGGCTGCTGCTGCAGCTGGGACACTGGAGGGAGATGCCACCCCAAAGGAAGCAGAACAGTGGTTATTGGACTGCCACACTATTCCCATACAGAAGAACCATGTCTTGGATGTTTATTATGGCACTGTTTATGATATCAAAAGACTGAACATAATGGACATATCCATAGAAAATGGCTATAAAACACAAATGAGTCAGTTATGATGATGTCTAATAGATAAGCTAAATAAGTAAAGGTTAGGAGAACAATGTGCATATCATACTTTTCCTGTGTTTATGAATTAGTATGTACCTAAATATTCCTCAAATATCAGATTTTTCTCAATCACTAACAGCCATTGTCTTTTGGGAGAAGAGGTCAAAGGTGAGAAGAGGGCAGAGACCTCAATGCCCTTTGTTCTTTTAAAAATGCCTACTTTACTTTGTATTGGGCTAATAATAAGAACTCACCAATGCACTGTTATTCTTGACCAACAATTTCATACAGCTCAAATTAGTGTTTCTTTATTAATTAGAAAATAGCCAATTTTCATAGCCCAGCATGGAGAACTGAGCTTGACTATGTGTTCTTGGTGTCAACCGATGATATGTGAGTCTGTGCTCTCCATGAACTAAATAGGAAAGCTAGGATTGAAGTACCATGAGTTGAATCACTTCTGAAGGGTTTCCATGCAAGAGTGCCATCCTGATTCTTAGCACAATTCAACTGTACAGCATCTGCAGATGAGGATATGTGGGGGCGGAGTGGGGTGGGTGTGCTTGACTGCTCTGAAGGCTGCCAGAGGCCAGAGCAAATGGAAAGCAAGAAGGAAACAGCCCCTCTGCCTCTCTTCAGACACATTGTGTAGATGCTGTTCCTGGAGTTTTCTTCACTCAAAGATCAAAGGAAACTTGAGAAACTTTGACAACTTCTGATGAAATGAAAACTCCCCAGGCCCTTTATAGTCTAGAGGCAGCCAGGCACTTCCTGGGCTTCTGATGAGTGACTAGACTTGTTTGGATTCACCAGGAGCAGCCTGGGGTGCCCACAGATGCTATAAAACATGGGAAAGGCAAACAGAACAGGAGAGAGAGAAAGCAGTGTGCACTGGTGGTCACAGAGTGCCATTCACAGCCTATCCCCTAGCAGACTCATCAGGAAGGGGTGGCACTTTGTACCCATATTATAGGGAAATGAGGAGGCCATGGAATCAGGCTAGGGTCATGCAAAACCTAGGTCTAAGTTCAAAGTGTACTGTGATGACCACACTGAATGTGGCCATGCTGGAGTGGTGCAGTCCATGGGCACAGATGGGATAAAGCCATTAGTAGTAGCACAGCTCACCAGGCCGTTACCAGCTTCTAACACTTCAGCAGTTCCCCATGGCCTTCGTAATATGCCCAAATGAGCACAGAGCACAGGCGCCTTCCTTGCCTACTTAGCCATTCTCCCTTCTGCCAGCCATCTTCATGACTCTGCTAACCACTGCCAAGCAGAAAACAACTTTTCTTTTTTACAGAGCCCCTTGGCCCTCTCAAGAACCTGTCTTCTCCCTGAACACATTCTATTTTTGCCTGGACTGCGCTTTTCCCCTCATTGGGCACATAGATAACTGGAAGACTGCTTCCTAACATTCCTTCCCTCCCTGAACTTTCCTAAGGATTCCTTCCCTTGACATTGTTAGTCTCTATGCTTCTCTCTTCTAAGACATATCTCCTTCCTCTTCTTCTTCCCACTATTCCTCTTTCCAACAGCTTCTCATTAATCTTCTACTACATGCCAGGTACAACATAGAATTTTTGAGGACTGAAAATTATATAATAAAAAGTCCCTTCCTTCATACAAGTCATATTCAAGAGCAGACAGAGACTATGAGCTCATAGCTGCCAACATTTTTGTATGTTCAGCACCTGAGTACATGTTATACATTAACATACATGATATGACTTACTGATAGTTTTGTGCAGTGGGAGCTTTTGACCTTCAGAGCAGAAAACTGAAGCAGGCTCAGGATTTGAAATCCAGCAATCTGTCATTAAATTCTCAATTCCTAAGAACCAGGATGCTTGAGGGTTTTGTAAGAATGCTGCAAACACTAGAGAATCCCAAACCTAGCTTAGATGGATGATGTCTTCCAGGTAGAGTTGGTGCTAGAGTGATCAGAGAACAGAGAGCAGTGCGAAGGACCTAAAAGTCCGAGGGCTGGCCTGGACAAAGGCTTGAAGGAGGTGAAGAAACACAGAGCTCCTACAGAGAACAACAAGCAGAAGTAGAGCCTGAGGATGGAATAGGGGAGATTAGATAGTCTCCATGTGCTGTAGATCGCTCCACTTATCAGCACATGAATGAGAATCCTGGCAGGAAACATGTGTAGCACATTGGGGATTGAAGGGATTAGAGGAAGGGACTGGTAATAGGGATGTGGGCAGGGTTCCAGGAGGCCAACACTGGGTAGAGAAAGGCCTGGCCTAGCAGTGATGACCAAGAAGCTGCCAATTCTCTTGGCTAAAAGAGGCAAAGTGGGAGACCAGAAATCAGATGCCACAGTACCTCCAGTGGACGAATCTGTAGCTGAGTAGGGATAGAGGCATGTGAATAAATATGCCAGCTACATTTCTCTTCTGGCCTCCAGTAAAATCTTTCTGATGCCTCTTAATGATGGGACAGAATGCAAAGCACTTAGCCAAGCTAGTCTCTGGAGACCCAGCCATCCACATCTCACAGGGTAGAGAAGATAATATGTAGGCCTATAAAGGCAGGTAGAGGTTAGATTACTCAGCACTCCCAAGTTAAGAAGATCACTTATTTCACCACTGGTGAACCCTATTGAAGGGATTTAGGTAGGAAGAGTAACATGGTTGGGCATGGGTTTTACTAAGGACTTGTCTGGCAGCAATCAGTAGTCAGAGCCCATTTATTGAGAGATTATTGAGGGAAATGAAGAGTCAAGAATACAGAATAAAGCCTGGTGTGGTGACATTTGCTTTCAGTTCCAGCACTCAGGAGGCTGAGGTAGGAATATCACTGTGAGTTCAACGCCATTCTGAGACTACAGAGTGAATTCCAGGTCAACCAGAACTTGAGTGAGAGCCTACTTTGAAACCCCCCCGCCAAAAAAGAATAAAAGAGTAAAGATGAAAGGAGTTAGTGCCTGCCCAAGTGAGAGATATGCCAAAATGGGGCATGGATTGGAAGGAAATAAAGGAAATTAAGCTTTGAGTTAAAAAATAAATAAATAAGTTGACAGGCCTTAATAAAAATGAAAACTAGGATTAATATTTGGATGAGCAGTTGACTTTGTGCCAGTAACTGAGATTAAAAATATATATACAGAGGCTGGAGAGATGGCTTAGCCATTAAGGCATTTGCCTGTGAAGCCAAAGGACCCAGGTTCTATTTCCATGTAAGCCAGTTACACAGGTGGTGCATGTTTCTGGAGTTCATTTGCAGCAGCTGAAGGCCCTGGTAAGTCTGTTCTGTCGCTCTCTCTCTCTCTGTCTCTCTCTCAAATAAATAAGATAAATTAGTTTAAAAATTAAAAGTAAAAAAGTATGCACACAATAATATATACATACAGAAGGAACGATAAGCAGGCATAGAGAAGGTAACTGATGGTGAGTTTTGTTTGGGACAAGATGAGTTCTAGCTGTTCATAGGGCATCAAACTGCAGATGTCTGACAGACATTAAAGAGTATACACAACTATTGATTGGCCTTTTTATGTAGATTTAGACATAAAAGCCATCAGTGAATGATCTAGTTAAAGCTTGCAAGAGTGGATGTGAGACTCAAGGGAGAAGCAGAAGTGAACCAGGTTCACGGACATGCTCAGTCAATGCTCATCTGAGTATGTGAATGAGCAAGTGATGAATAGGTGGAGCACCATGAGCTCCGACAAATGAGAAGCATCTTTGGCAAAGATTCTTCAACTTATATGAGATGGCCAAGGTAGGACATATAAATTTATGAACTGAGCTAATGCCCTGGGAATATAATATTACCTACATTGTGCTAAGAGACCAATTACATTTCCAAAACCTAATGTGATCCTTAAGATATTTGAGAAAACTCTCAGGAAACCCACCTTCCATAGTTGACTTTGTTACCTACACCTCTATCATCATCATCATCATCATCATCAATATTATTATTATTCCTCTCAAGCACTAAGCCCATATGAAATGTTGTTGGGGCAACCATTTTTCACTAATTTTTTTTTTTAATTTAGTTGAGAGTGACAGACAGAGATAGAAAGAGGCAGAGAGATAGAGAATGGGCGCACCAGGGCCTCCAGCCACTGCAAAAGATCTCCAGATGCGTGCACTCCCTTGTGCATCTGGCTGAAGTGGGTCCTGGGGAATCGAGCCTTGAACCAGGGTCCTTAGGCTTCACAGGCAAGCGTTTAACCACTAAGCCCTCACTAATGGTTTTGATAAGGAAACTGCTGCTCAGATACAAGATATTACAGCTCTGGTCCACTTTCAACAAACACTGTAGCACCTACATGGACCCTGCAACTGGAAGTCTGGCACACACGCCTTCCATCCTGGAGATAAGGTCTTGGTCAAATCTCTCCTCTCTCTTTCTTCCTCTCAGGAGCCTGCCTGAGAGGGAGCCTACAATGTGATTCTAGGTACCCCAGCAGCTTTTGAGGTGCCAGAAATCAAATCTTGGATTCATAAAGTTTGAGTCAAGCCTTGGAGGCCAGAAGAAGAGAAGCCAGAAAGAGAACCCAGTAAGACAGACATGGACAGATACTCTTGTAAGCCCATCAAAAGAAAATAAGCCCAGTATGGTGGTTCATGACTTTAATCCCAGCTCTTAGAAGGCAGGGGTAGGATGATCACTGTGAGTTCAAGGCCATACTAACACTACATAGTGAACTGCAGGTCAACCTGTGCTAAAGAGAGACCAGCCTCAAGAAAGAAAGAAAGAAAGAAAGAAAGAAAGAAAGAAAGAAAGAAAGAAAGAAAGAAAGAAAGAAAGAAAGAAAGAAGGAGGAAGAGAGAGAAAGGAAGAAAGGAAGGATGAAAGAAGGGACAAATCGGCTTTCTCTCATCTCATAAAATATGCCTTATTTTCTGTTCTTAATGCTATGCAGACTTTTGTTCTTACCTGCCTGTATTCAGAATGAAAATCATCTGAACAACTTCTGGGTTTGTGGGCCCTTACCCACTTCCAGTGCCTCCGAGCTCCCATGCTGGCTATCTCCTCTTCAAGGAGACGACTGGAACCAATTACACCAGCACATTAGCAAGGTCAGAGCTAGTTCCCCTGCCTTCATTCAGGTTACTGGATGGGATGTTTCTCAATGGCCTATTAGTTCAACCACGAAGGAAAACGGACATAGAAAGAGATTTTCAAGAGAGGAAACTGTAAAAAGCTCTATGAAAGTGTGTTGGCCTCCTCCTCTCCAGTAGTCCCAGATCCATGGTAAAAGAAAACATAGATGTCAAGATGGCTATTTTGAAATCTGGGATACATATATGTGGATGACTCCAACCAAAGGTTACTTAAGTCAGAAAGCCCCCCTATGCTGGGAACAACATAATCACACTTATTCAAAATATCCCTTATCCCTTATCTCATCTAATTTACAGTCAGTCCACACTCAGATGGTACTACAATAATCTAACTCCATCTATCTGGGTCCCTTCAATTGTCCTCCAAGACCTAAGGCGCTATAAGGATGGGAACCCAAAGGACCACTCTAAGCCCCAATTTGCTCCATGCCCAGATATTCTGAATGCTAGGTTCCCAGATGATGGAGATTTGGGAATTAATGCCTCCTTGAAGCAGTGTATTATTGGGGGTGGGCTTATGGGTAATGAGCCAGTTTCTCCTTGCTGGTGTTTGGCACACTCTACTGTTCCTATTGTCTACCTGATGTTGGCCAGGAGGTGTCCATCCTCTGCTCATGCCATTGTTTTCCCCTGGCATCATGGAGTTCCCCCTTGAGTCAGAAAGCCCCCTTATGCTGGGAACAATGCAAAATAAACCTTTGCTTCCCACAAGCTGCTCTTGGTCCGGTGATTTCTGCTAGCAATGAGAACCTGACTGCAATATCTAGAGACAATCTTAACTTACGGTGCTCATAGAAAGCAAAGGCAAATCCTACAGGCATATTTTGTGCAATAAGCAGTAAGAGATCATCCACTCTGTTCCAGTACAGTGCTAGGGACTAGACGAATGTGGAGATAAGTTTGAACAGTCTTACTGCTGAATCTCCCCCAGTTCTGTGAGACAGATATGAACTATGCAAATCTAATTGCCCATGGAAAGTACCTGTTCACATTTGTTGATGGCACAATGGAAGTCTCAGCACTGGGTTATATCTCTCAGTGCATTTCACTAACGCATTAGTGGTCTGCAATTTACCAAAGTTACTGTGGGGACACTAAGGATAATACATTGTATGTAACACAGCAAAATTTCTTAATGTCCTTTTTCCTTATTCTTTGTCCCATTCTCTGTTCCAGAAACACACACACACACACACACACATTTGGAAAGTTCTCCTTTTCCTTTTGCAAGGCGATTTTATGTTTAGCTTCTCAGAGTTCGCCACCTGGCATAGATCACAGTCCTGAGCAGGTAAAATACCATATATTGATTATTCTTGTCATTAACCCCCTAAACAATACAGTAGTGTGGTGGTTTGACTCAGATACACCCTATAAATTTATGTGTTCTGAATTTCTGATACCCAGCTCATCACACTTTGGAAGGTAGAGCCTTGTTGGAGGAGGTGTGTTGCTGGAGGTTGACCTTGAGGTTTATTAGACCCTAACTTTCTGGTGTTAGCACATGCTCCTGCAGCTGTTTGCCACCTGCCTTAGCAAGAAGTTGGAGTCTGGCTTCTGCTCTACCATCTTTCACCTGCCATCATGGGGTTTCCCCTCCTTACCTCCTGCCTGACTCTAGTGATTCCCTGCGTTGTCTTGTGCACAGTATGGTGCACCTCTTTCTATTAGGAACTGTGAGTAACATAGCATTTTTCAGTAGTAATTTCTCCTGATTTGTTGCTTTCACAAAACCTAAATAGTAACTAACACTCTATTTTATATGTCCACCTTGTGCAGAGGGTTGGAGGGTTATGAACTATATCTATCTGAATAAGGCTTACCTTCTTTGTCTGGGTTGGAGGAAAGGCCTCTGACTAGTTTCAATCTTTTGGTTTCTTGAAACTTTTTTTTCCACTGGAATTATCAGTGTTAACATAAGGTTTAGGGCAAAGAGGTGAGTCACTAACAATATAATGAATCCTAAAGCAGAGCTAACATCAGCAGATTTTCCCATATGCCCTGATTTTGTATTGACTTGTCAAAATCCAAAGCAGATTTATATTCTTTCTACAAGATGCCACAGTTTTGTTTGTTTGCCTTTGGTGGTATTGGGGATTGACCCTAGGACCTCATGCATGCTACACAAGTGTTCTACCACTGAGCAATTTCCAGCCCTATAGCTTTCTCTTCCCTCCTCCTCCTTCGTGTGTGTGTGTATGTGTGTGATATAGGAATTTTTGGGTTCCTCACCAATACAATGTGTCAATGCATTGATAATTTTGGAATGTCTTCAGATTCTTGTCTTATGAATTTGACAAATGACATCCACAGACCATAGGATAAGGTTCAGAAATATTTTATTACAGCTTAGAGCTCTAAAGAGGGAGAACTTTAAGAAAAGAGGAGTTTAAATCAATGAAGGAAGACATAGCTTTTACTCGAGGAGGCAAGAGCTGGTTTGAGAAGGCCACCTCAAGTCTCAGGTTGGGGATTTTTATGAGCCCCAAGGATAACCAGCTGATTTAGTGAGTCTAGTCCTGACATCAGGTGTCTGGGGTCAGGATTCTAGAAAAAGGAAATCATCCAGAAATCTTAATTCTCTAGGAAGGGCCTTCTCAGAAGGGAGTGGAAGGACTCCCTAGGGAGGCAGAAATAAGTAAAGACCAGATCCTTCTTTTATTTTTGGCCTGTCATAAAGTATAATGACCAAGATGTTCTCCTATAGGCCCAAGGACAGTTTCCATATTTAGCCAAGAGAAAGCTATTCATTTTGGGGTCCTGTCACCCCTCAGCTGCCCAGCCAATTTCTATCTCTTATGTTAGACATGCATGTGTGTACGTGTGTAGGTGTTTGTGTGGGGAAGTGCATGTACCAGAGGTTGACTGCTTCCTTTTATCACTCATCTATTTTACTAAGGCAGGTCTCTCACTGAAACCCAGGGCTTACAAATTCAGTTAGCCTAGTTAATCAGATTGTCCCTGGAATTCTCTGTCTCCACCTTCTGTATGATGGGATTACAGCCAGTCATGTCCACAGGGCACTTGTGTGGGTACTCAAATACTGATCTTCACACTTTTGTAGCACATTATTGACTTAGCCATCTTCCCAGCCAACTTCTAACTTTCTTAAAGTTTAGCTGTTTATGACATACTGTGAGAAGCATAAAATTTAGCCCTTTGGGGAAATGTGTTGAAAATGGATTAGACATGTCCTTACTTTGTGTGTGTGTGGGGGGGTGGGCGCTCAAAGCAGGGTCTCACTTTTTCTAGGCTGATTTGGAACTTACTCTGTAATGTCAGGCTGGCCTGGAATTAACAGTGATTCTCCTACCTCTGCCTCCTAAGTGCTGGTATTAAAAGCATGCACCACCACATCGGGCGTGTTCTTACTTTTGTATAGGAAGTTGACGAGGACAATCCATAAACCGGAAATTCAAAATAAAGACATTTAAGCACATAGTGAAAGCTCAAAGCAAAAGCAGGCATGGTAGAGCCCCCCTATAGTCCCAGAACATGGGAAATGGTGGCAGAAAGATTACTGAGGGCCAGTCTTTGCTACTGAGTAAGTCTCAAAACAAACAAAAAACCCAGAAGCTTAAGGGAGTGGCTCAATGGTTTAAATGCTGTCTGTACAAGCAGGAAGACCTGAATTCAGATCTCCAGCACCCATGTAAAATGCTGGATGGATGGCACATGCCTATAATCCCAGCTCTGGAGAAGTAGGAATAGTCACATCTCCAGAACTTGTTGGCTGTTTGAGCTAACTGAATTAGTGCATTTTGGGTTCAGTGAGAGACCCTGTCTCATAAAAATAAGATGGGGAAATGTTAGAAGAAGCCACCCAACAATGACTTCTGGCCACACACACACACATGCATACACACCATACAAACATACACTTATACCCCCCCCCCAAATAAACCAAAGTACATGTGTAGTTCATCTGCCAATAGAATAGATTCACTTTGGTGCTGGTATATTATCAATTCTGATGGTTAAGAGATATTGTTTGATTTATTTCTAGCTTTGTGGAATTGCAGTGATACTGTTATTATCATAATTAAGGGTTATGTGACCTCACTGGTTCTGTACTATCCCCATTGACAGATGAGGAAACCCACATGGGAGAAACAAAGCACTCAGATGGGTGGTTTGAAAACTTGATAAGAGAACTGGGAAGAAGGCTCAGTGGTTAAGGGCATCTGCTTGTAAAGCCTACTTACCCAGGGTTTAATTTCCAAGCAACCTACAAAACCCAGATGCAAAAAGTGGAGCAAGCATTGGCAGGAGGTCCTGGCACACACACACATGAATAAATAATAAAATAAATAGCTTTATCTGTCAGAAGACTAAAGCCTAGTTTATTTGTCATGTGTCTATAACTAACATTATCAGGTTAGTAGTTTGTGGATGACTAGGAGACTGACTGTTACCTAAACCAGTAACACTAGTAATGTTATCAGAATTAACAGAGGGCCACTGATATAGCATAGCAAAGTTCACCTCTAGATTATAGATTCACTGTCATTTCTTCTTAGCACTTTGATGAATTTTGTGTCTCCCTAGCAGTCACTGTTATCTGAACAGAGACTTTTCCAACCAAAAATAAAAACAACACTAACATATATGCATAAACAGAAGTAGTCAGAGGGCATTTTTGTGGGAAAGATATATTCACGAAGCCAAACAACAATAGGAACTTTCCTACTAGGCTTTGTGACCCTGCCAGCCACAGGCTTTTCAGGAAGTTTCCAGTACTGGTTATGAGTTCCCTCCCATGGAGATGGCTTCAAACAGAATTAAAGAGCAGTTGTTACCTTCCTAAAAGACATGCCACTATTGTACTAGGGGCACATCTCGCCTGTGTGGCCAATTGTGTAGCTTGGAGGCCCACTGCTAGTTAAGAGCACTGATGTCTTTGTACCACAAACAAGCAGCATAGCACTTCCCAGCACTATGACCACTTACCAGCAGGGATACTACCAGCTCAGTTCTAGCTTGATTTCTCAACGTCCTGCAACTGAAGCATGTGGTATCTTCAGTAAGAGGACTTACTGTCTAATTCTGGTGAACAACCAAGAGCCTTGGCAATAACCTGTGTGTTATGTATCAGGGACTTCAGTAACCAACACCTCACTGGAATGTATCCCAAGCCTAGCACTGAAATTTCTCCGTGACAGCCTAGGTTCTAGGTATAGATTTATACGTTTCAAACTACTTCTGCCCAAGCTCTGTTTTTAAACATACAGTTTCTGTTTTATTTTTGAAACAGAAAAAGAGGCAGGGGGAGAGAGAGAGAATGGGCACACCTTTCAGCCACTGTGAATGAACTCCAGATGTGTGCGCCCCTTGTGCACATGTGTGACATTGCATGCTTACATCACTATGGCTATGGGGAGCAGGAGGTTCAGACATGTGTTCTTAGGCTTTGCAAGCAAGTGCCTTAACCACCAAGCCCTCTCTCCAGCCCTAACTTACATATTTTAAATTAGCTAAAAAGCATAAATTTCCATATGGCTTATTTATAACCTCTTTAATTTTGATTAATGGTCTTCCCACCCTCTTTGCTCCTCTACCTCTACTGACTTGACTCTACTTACTTATCTACTATTTCCTTCCCTTAGTCTTTCCCTTTCCATGTCAAGATTCTTAATCCTAATCACAAGGCTCCTTTATCACAGAAGGTGACATTCATAGGCTCTAGGGATTGGAATGTGGGCTTCATGGGAATAAAGAATCCTGTTTACCACAGGCTGGTACTGCCTATACACACAGGTGTTTACAACAATTTACTTTCAATTTAAGACATATCATCACAGTTTTCTAATTTTATTGTTTTGTGAAAGTAAATTGACATTAAAATATTTCAGTGGCTCCACTTTGTTTGACTTAGGATATTACCTATGTTCTTCTGATCTTTGGCATCTAGACCAGTATAATTCTTATCTTCTATCACCAGCAGAGATTAGAAATAACTGACAGAAAGTGAATTAGAAATGAAAAGCAAATAGAATAGGAGAAAGGAAAACAAAGCAACAATTCTAGAAAAACCAGCTTTTCCCCCTGTAGGTGGAGCTTTTCCATCCTTTCAAGGATTCATAATTCAACACTATTGTCCCATGATAGCTGAATAGAGTTTGCCTTGTCACTCCTTCTCCTAGAGGAAGCAGCAGGGTTTTCAGTAGGCACGATGGCAGTCAGCAACTATGCAACAGACAGCCCAGGACCACTGCAGCAGCCAGAGGTAGGCGGTCCTTGATGTCATTGTAGAAAGCAGTCTCAGGATGAGCTACCACGAAGCACAGCTGAAGTTTATTACAAAGACATTTTTTTTTAGGCAAGCCCAACATACTGGCCTCCTATTTTTAATGCAAGAGAGTGAGAATGAGAGAAAGAATTGGCACACCAGGCCCTCCAGCCACCGAAATTGAACTCCAGACACATGTGCCCTCTTGTGCATATATGGGACCTTGCACACTTGCATCACTTTGTGCTTACATGAGACCTGGAGAGTTGAACATGAGTCCTTAGGCTTTGCAGGCAAGTACCTTAACCACTGAACCATATTTCCAGCCCCCAAAAGGCATTTTTTAAATATAAATTTTACCACAAGATGCTGAGGGAAAGAATAAAGAAGTACCTTGGAGAATGTGAGTATGGGCTTCACAAAAGAAAGTTGCACTAAGCAGTTGTGTTTTACTAGTCACCATATATACTATGCTGAGTTTTATCTCAAAGGGCTGCTAAGAAATTTTCCCTCTTTTTCACAAGTGAGCTTATAGGTGATTCTGGAGGAGGCATCAGTGGAGCATTGCACTTGTCATACTGTTGATCCCTTTTTCTCACTACCAAGAAGAAATACAGATATAAGGAGTGAAGCAAAGGAGAATTATTGAAAAAAAGGTGGAAAACCCAAAAGTGTCAGGCCAAACATGCTTAGGATTTTGGTTAGAATCCAAAGAGAAAAGAAAAAAACATGGAAAAGGTACCTTTTCTGAGTTAGGTAAATCTCAGAGGAGCTGGAAGGCTTACTGGTAAGAGTCTGTGAGCAAAGGCCCTGGGGACAGGACTTGTAACAACTAATGTCTCCCACCTCTTCAGCCTTTCTTTAAGTAAGGGGTGGTCTCTTGATCAGGTGATGATTAACAGGTTCTGTTGGATTAACTCTTAAAGAAGGGGACCATAGCACTCATAACTCCACTCTTCCCTGTTATAGGAGGTGGGATACCTGCTTTGATGACCTCCAAGCCTACTAATGTCTGCCTACCTACCACAATAGGATTGCAATTTAACATGATAAAATCATGAACACAAGGGTTTCACAAGGTGGTTAGGACATGTCTCACTGTGAATGAGGACTCTAGTGAGATTCCCAGAAAACTGGGAAGGGAGAAAGGCCATGTTTGCTCATATATGCTTAGTTATACCTTAAGCATGGTTCACTGCTATTTGAACATTTTTACTTTAAACATCTCTATAGGAAAGTAATATTGCCTCTATATGGAAGTATTACTGCCCTGGGTTTGAACTCCAGCACACACACAGCCTTCACAACAAATGCTAACTGTGCAGGAATTTTTGATTCTCAGCTTAGGAGGAGTGTCACCCAGACTCCTTTCCCTTCCCTTGTCAGCTCAATTCTCCATTTTGTCATGCCTCAGTTTTATGAAATATGGAATGCAGCTGACTGCCCCTGAGCCAGACATGAAAGAGACCTGCAAAAATGTTGCTCTTGGCCTGAAGGGATGGCTTAGTGGTTAAGGCGTTTGCCTGCAAAGGACCCAGGTTCAATTCTCAGGATCCACATTAGCCAGATGCACAAGGGGGCTCACATGACTGGAGTTTTTTGCAGTGGCTGGAGACCCTGGCACACCCATTCTCTCTCTCTCTTCCCCGCCATTTTTCTGTCAAATAAATAAACAAATAAAAATAAAATATTCAAAACGTGTTGCTATTATCATTATGCTTGGCTTTAGAAGATAGAGTTAGTTTACGTAAATCTGTTTTTGTGAGGATATAGGTTTATTATTGTTGGGTAGGGGGAAATGATTCAGGGTCTCTCTCTCTCACTAGCACAGGCTGACCTGGGACTCATTCTCTTGACAGCCCCAGGCTGGCCTTGAACTGATATCAGTCCTCCTGCCTCAGCCTTCAGAGTATTGGGATTAAAGGTGTAAGACAACATGCCTGGCTTTATTATTATTATTATTATTTAGTTACTTATTTTGGTTTTCTGAGATAGGGTCTCACTCTAGCTCAGGCTGACCTAAAATTTACTCTGTAGTCCCAGGGTGGTCTTGAACTCATGGTGATCCTCCCAAGTGCTTGAATTAGAGATGTGTACCACCACACCTGGCTTTTTATTACTATTTTTAAATATTTATTACATATTATATTTTATATAATATATTATGTTTTTATTATTATTTTAAAATATTTATTATATAGTATATTATATAATATTATATATTTATATTTATTATTTTTAAATGATGGTTTTAAAGTTTTTCTCAGTTTTAAGCCTATTACAGTAAATTGTGTGGAGAGCTATAGCTCACAGAAGCAAAAGCTATATGAGCAGATTTTAAGGTACCAAAGAGGTCTCAAGGCCACCATGCTTGAGACTACCATGCCAGGAGGAAAATGACAATGTTGTGTTCCAAAAGAGAGCTATAGGTGCTTGGTCAGATGTGAGGCAACACTGGGAAAACCGTTCATCTGGGCCGCCTGGAGGACCAGCAGTAGTGGGAGAAAGTAGGGCTCCCTCTTTATCTAACCTGTTGCTTCAGTGCAGGAAGGAATTCAGGTTCTGCGGGTTTGGATCACAGAGGACTACTCCACCAGTAGTGGTTGATTCTGTGTGGGCTCTAGGCATTACTTACAAGGTAGGATATGGGTTTAAAGAAAATCTGTGGTATAACTCAGTGGGTAGAGTGCTTGCCCAGTATGCACAAAGCCCTGGGTTTAAGCATAGCACCACATTTTTAAAAACCTGGTGTGGGGCTATACAGATGGTGTAGTGGTTAAGGCATTTGCTTGCAAAGTCTGATGGCACAGGCTCGAATTCCCAGCACTCATGTAAAGCCAGATGCCTAAAGTGACTATGCACCTAGAGTTCATTTGAATTGGCAAGAGGCCCTGGTACATCCACTCTTTCTCTTTCTCACTCCTTTCTCTGCTCACAAATAAATAATAAATAAAAATTTAAGAACAGGTGTGATGATGCATGCTTGTAATCCAGCATCTCGCAGAAGGATCATAATTTCAAGGTAATCTTCAGTCACAGAGCAAATTTGAGGCCAGCACAGGAGACCGTTTCTCAGAAAAAACAAGTAAAGCAATATAGATAAAACTACAACAAATAAATAAAGCAAAAGTTGCTTATTCACGGTTTTTGTTTATTCATTATTATACTGTTTTGTTTATAATCACTTTCATATATCCATGCTCACTGTGGAGTTCAGGATGACCTCTAATTCTCCTATTCCTGCTCAAGCTCAGGCATACTGGGATTCCTGATGTGCAAAATAAAAACTTGTATTCCTCAGAATCAAATTTAAAAACTGAAAACAAAAAAGAAGTAGAGGGTAGTGTTGGTTCAGTCACTATCCAGGTAAAGGAAGGGGTCACTTACTGGTGGTAGCGGGTGGACACCCCTCTTAGCCTCACTTCCCTTATGTGTAAAGTAGGAACTACACAGCATCCCTGGTGAGGGTTGTGGGATGCAGCTACGGCAACCATCTGCAACCATCGTGAGGCACAGTGGCTGGCACTTAGTAGATAGGTCAGTAAGTACACAGCCCTTTATACAGAGCCCAGAGGGAACTCCCTTGAAACGTGCCCCACCCTCTCTCTAAACTTTTATCACTCTTTTTAAGTTCACTTTTTTCCCTTTCCCTGCCAGCGACTTAGTCACCCACTTGGCAGCTGCTGGGGCTTCGTTACTCACACGCTTGCCTAATCACACCTGGGAAAGGGGAAGGGGAGCGGTGGCACCGTACGCCAGTCCGCCCTGCCCTTCACTTCCCTCGGCTGGCCCGCCCACCTCCTGATGTGGCCCCATGCGCTCTGGCCCAATCAGCTGGGCCGCAGCCTCAGCAGGTACCTGGGTGTGGATCAGGCGGGTACTGGAACGTGCTCTTCCAGCCCCCCACCTCCTCCACCTGCTCTGAAACTTTCACCCAGCCCTGCCAAGATCTCGCCCATCCCAAGATCTCGCCCATCCCATTCCTTTGGCGGCCCCCTACCGCCCAGTAAGCGGCTGTCTGAATTCCTAAGGGGAATGGGAGATGGAGAAGTCCGGGGCTTGTTTTGTCTTTAAAAGATTTCTCTCTAAAACTAAAAATGATTATTTTCCATCTGGTTGCAAAGGCTGTGACCGGGAGGGTATTTCAGGGAGTTTCAGGGAGTTGGACAAAGAGCACAGGGAAAGCCGTTGGCTCGGATATGGAGACAGTGGGAAGGGGTTGTCATGACCCAAGACCTCATGGCCAGTCCACCCTGACCCAATGGCACCTTGGGTTTCCTTAGAACCTGACGGTTTATCTGACTGACGACAGTCTAGGGGCAGAATTGGTGACTCTAGTGCAATATCCCTTTGTCAGGCTCTGTTAAGCTCTTACAAACGACAGGTGCTCTCTTATTTCATGTCTCCTAGGAGGTTTATGCATTGCTCTCAAAGTGCAAATGAAGAGACTGAGGTCCAGCGAGGGTGGCTTACCCAACTGGTAAAGTCTCCTCCAGGAAGCAAGGCCCTAGGTATAGCCACGTGCTCTTCCATCTCTCTTAATCCCTAATAGCTAAACTGACATCCACCTAAGAGAGAGGATTGGACACACCAGTTTTCTGAGTTCAGGACACTGAAACCTGATGAGAGAGAATACCTGTTTTAATCATTTTCATAGTCTCTTGTCAGAGCCCCTCCCCCATTGTAGAAAAGGAGATAGAAACTGACTAGGTAGGTTAAGGGTGACAGGACCCGGAAGTGAATAGCTTTCTCTTCACTAAATGTGAGTATTGTTTATACTTGACTACAGGTCCGAATCAAGCTCTGGTTGAAGAATGAAATCCACAGACCAGAGGATTAGGCTCAGAAAGATTTTATTATAGCTTAGAACATTAATGAGGAAGAGGTTCAAGAAAAGTGATACAGATATTTTGCAGTTCCTCTGACCAGTATATGTTAACCCACCATTAATTTTGGGGTGTTCCAGGATCCTTGTCTTACACATTCAAAGAATGAGATCCATAGACCAGAGGATAAGGCTCAGAAAGATTTTATTAAAGCTTAGAGCTTGAAGAGGGAAAAGAAAAGAGGGTTAGGGTTAGGGTTAGCCTAGAACATAGAGCAGGAAGCAAGTGGAGCTCTTGCTCACGGAGGTGGGAGGGGGGTTCAGAAGCCCACCTGGAGACTCAGGTCAGGAATTTGTAAAGGAGCCCCATGGATGGGGAACTGCTTTAGCCAGTTCAGTCCTGACACCAAGTTGCCTGGAATCAGGGTCACTGGAAAAGTCTTCTCAGAATCTTCTAGGAAGGGCCTTATTACAAGAGAGTGGAAGGGCATCCTAAGGGGGTAGAGATAAGAAAAGGGCAGACATGTCTGACTTTTCTGACCTGTAGTGAACTGTAATGACTAATGATTTTCCCTTATAGGGCCAAGGATAATTCCTGCATTTAGTTGAGGAGAAAGCTATTCACTTTGGGGTCCTGTTACCACTAAGCTGCCTCAATATGGGCATAAACATGAATATTTAGAAGGTAGTTTGGTGAATATGAGATATCCATTTTGCACGACAATAGTAGTTGTTCCTACCTTAGGACTTATGACCTCCCCAGCTATAGACTTTTGATTAGGTTCAAGTCCAATCAGAGACAGGTGGTTTCCCCTCGTAATAGACATGCCACCATTGCACCAGGTGGTACATTTGGCCTGACTATGCAGCTGTAAAGCTTTCAAGGTCCACTGCTAGTTAAGACCATTGATGACTCTTCTCTCCCAACAGGTTACATAGCTCTTTCCAGCACCCTGACAGCTAGTCATCAGGGAGGAGGCTTCCAGCTCAGCTTCAGCTTGATTTCTCAGTGACCTGCAGCCCGAGCACGTGGAGTCTTCAGCAATAAGGTTTTACCAGCTAGCTGTAGTGGACAACCAAGAATCTCGGTAATAGCCTTTAACTGGAAGGTATCTCACCCCTGACGCTGAAATACCCTTCTAATGACCTATAGCTTTTGGGCACAGCGTTACATGAGTCGGCTTTATTTCAGTTCCCTGACTGGAGTTGTATTCTATACTTGCCAGGGTAGGTTAATGCTCTTTTGGGTCTGTGTCCCTAAGTAGCTACTTACTAAATGAGGCTACCTTGCTCTAATCTCTCTTAGTTTCAGAGTGCATTTCACTGAAAAGACAATGAACTCAAGTTCTCTGAAAAAGCCACATTTGTGTTAAAGGCTCTGCAGACAGACTGACTCCATAGAACTTCATGGCTGTGATGAGATGGAATGCTCAGATTCAAGAACCAAAATGATCTTGGGCTTCTATAAGAGCCATTTGTATCTGATGTTAGGTAGGCAGACAACAGTACACTTGGAGGTCACTGAAAGATAGACCCCACCACCAGTCCTCTAGTAACACTAAAGGGAAACAGCACAACGCCCCACAGGAATTAAACTTTCATATGAAAGGGAGGAAAGTGGAGATATCAAAGCTGTGGTTCTCTCCCTGAAGAGTGAATCCAACTGGAGCCCATTAGTCACTCACCTAGGCAAGAGACCACCCCCCATCTGAACAGATTACTAAGGAGGTGTGAGGCATGTTCATCCCCTTAATGAGACACTGCACCATACTCTAGAAAGCTCCTCCTCTGGGCAGTTGGTCACAGATGCTTACTCCTAAAACTGCCTTCTTTTCTGAGTTCTAGCTCAAATAGTATAACTTTTCCTTTTCTCTTTTTATTTCTTCTTTAGATGCCAGCCCAAATCCTAAACCCATTTTCCCTGAAATCTAGGGCTTTTTGTCAGTAAAAGTCCTTTGGTTTATTCCCTCCTTATTGTCTATATGCGAGACAAAGGACTGGACTGTAAGATCTGTGACATTACCACCCTCTGTTTCTGACCTCACATCTTTGTGACTACTAAGATAAAAGTTTTTCAAGTACAGAACACCAGCCTCCACAAACCCTAAAACTAAGAATGGCATCAGATAGCACATGAGCCCCAAGAGATTGCCCTGTGGCTATCTGATGTCCTCACCTGTGCCTTGATTTACTGCTTGATTGCTGTCTGTAGTTTTGTGATCATAGAAGTTCATGTAACCAGTACCACAGTGGAACATGTCATTCGAGGTAACATGAGTCTGTGTTCCTGGGCCATAATCGCTCATACTTTACTCAGGATGAACTATTTCTTATTCCCTTTGGAGCTAGATATGTGTTTTGCAATAACAAAGCAAAGAGGATGTGATCTTACTACTGTCTTGGGACAGAATCCCAGGCAGAGGGACTGGCTAGCACAATGTTTCTGAGGCTAGAACACTAGGAAGCTAGTAGAAAAGAAGGTGAGAGAGAACAAGAAGAAAGGGCAGTAGGGTATGACCTAGGACTGGAGGTCAGGAGAGCTCATGACCTGTAGGATCCTTTTGGTCATTATAAATACTACTGTTCGGGGCTAGAGAGATTGCTTAGCGGTTAAGATGCTTGCCTGCAAAGCCTAAGGACCTTGGTTCAGTTCCCCAGGACCCACTTAAGCCAAATGCACAAGGTGGTGCATGCATCTGGAGTTCATTCACAGTGGCTAAAAGCCCTTTCGTGCCCATTCTCTCTCTCTGTCTCTCCCTTCCTCAAATAAATAAATAAAATAAAATGAACAAATAAATAAAAATTTTAAAAAACACTACTGTTCATTCTAGTGCTATGGGAGGCCACTGCAGAAGTGGTCCATCTTAACAGGATCACTGTGCTCTGCTGAGAAGAACATACATGGAGATATGAACAGAAGAAGACCAGGTAAGAGATAATTCCTACCCATCCATTTGCTAGTGATCCATTTCAAGATGACAGTGTCATGGGCCAACAGTGAGCAGTGAATAGCTGGGCCTTCAGGTATATTTTAGAACTGGGACCAGTAGAATTTGGCAATGGGTTGGGGATATTATGGAGAAGAGGAACCAAATGTGTTCTGATGGTCTGGCTACTTCGAGAGTAGGGCATTGGCATGACCTGAGACAGGAGATGCTGTGGAAGAAACAATGGCAGTGGGATGAGGAGTTCATTGTTTCCCACAGCAACTGTGCAGCACATGATGAAGCACAGTCTCAGCAGGTGAGGGATTTACCCCCCTCCCTACACCCCTGCCATTATATTGCATGGACTTTTCTGCCTCATGCCCTTATTTATGCAGTCCAGGGTGCTCCAGCTTCCTTTCTTTCTCTCATCACTGCTGGATTTACTTCCACAGCTTAGGCAAATGGCATGTTGTTAAGACACTGCTGACAGCAATCAGTGTCAGTTCACCCCTCTCTGAACATGCTCAGCTCCTATAGTCAATGTCACCAACAGAACACATAAATAAATGTGTCATTTGTAGCTCACTAATTTCTCTCGCATTGTTACGTCTCTCTTATAAATTTGATGCTACCTCATGAGTTTCTTAAAAGGCCATTATTTTCATGTTATCTCTGATATCTCACAAGGCACCTAATATATGCACTGTGGCCTACCATGGGACCTGGCCAGTGCTCATTGGTGGAGTTGCTTTGATCCCAGTGTACTCGATTGTACATGCCACATCAGGTAGGCACTATGTGCTTAGAGTTAGCAAGTCAGCATTTCTTTACTTCAGAGATCTTTTGATCTGATGAGAAAGTTGAGTCCCACAAAGAAAGTGACTTGCACAAAGTTTTCTAGTGATTTGCACTCATGACTAGAACATAGAAACTCAGAATTTTACACTAGTGTTCTTTCCCTTATACTCACACAGCTTGAGCCTCAGGCTAATGTCTCCTACTAAAGCAGATTCCAGTTTCAGACTCTAATTGCTTATGAATAGGTACAAAATAGTATGTTTTGAAATAGACCCCCTGTTCTGTTGTGGTAGGGCAGTTACTACAGCCCCTTTTAGAAAGGAACTTGGCAATATCCAAACTTTTAAATAAGAAAACACTTTAACTTGTCAAATCCATTTATACATATTTGCCTTCAAATAGACGCTGCCATAGGAAATACAACATGTATGCCTGAGTAGTTATGACGGCAATGTTTGTAACAGCCACATCTGGAAACAATCTCAAAGAGTATTACTTGGAAGTCCAAAATAAGCCACATATGTCCATCTAAGCTTTGCAGTTGAGAAAAGGAAATAAGTGCTGGTATAAAATCAGTTCTGAAGGAAAAAAGAAAAACATAGAATAAAGTGCACAACAAGATAATCTCATTTGTATAAGAAAAATAAGGGCATGTCTACATTGATGTTTGCCTGTCCTATTTCTGCAAGGAAACATAAGAGATTGATAATAGTCATTATTGCCAAGGAGCAAAATTACAGAGGGAGCCTTATCTTTTCAGATCATACACATTTGTATATTTTTATCTTTTTGTTCATATAGTTTCTCTTAATCAAAAATATGCTAATAAGCCAGGCATGGTGGCTCACACCTTTAAAATCCTAGCACTTGGGAGGCTGATCACCATGAGGTCAAGGGCAGCCTGGGCTACAGAATGAGTTTCAAGCTAGCCTAGGCTAGAGTGATAGCCTAAATCAAAAGCATTAATAAAATATACTCATATCATGTAAATACTAAATGTTACAGGAACAAGAAGCTCGCAAAGCGATCTTGGCTGCTCCTTTCTTTCTTTTACATTTAACCAGGATAGTAGATTGTTATCACTAGTGGAGGAAATCTATTTGCTGCTACTTCCCTAAGGAAGTTATCCAATTTTACTGTCACCTGCATGTTCATCCTTGCAAAAGTAACCTTTAACATTTTGAAAAGTGACTTTACCACCTACATGTCCCTTGAGGCCAAACTTCAAAGATAACTAAGAAAAGAGCTTATTCCTGGTATCTCACCCCTGTTTCCTTTGGGGCTGGGCCCTGGGCTTGTACAAGTGTGAATCACAACTTCTGGATGACACAAGAGGGCTGTACTAGGTGCTTTTCCATCCCTGTGATTTACATGATGTATCTTGGCTCACATTTCATAGGGTTTAACATATGCCCAGCCCCATGTGTTTGGGAAGAATATGAGGGCAGTAAGAGTATATTATCTAGACTGTTAATCCCACAGTGACAGAAGGAATGAGGTAGTGGCAAGATTTTCCCCAAATCTCACCCCTTCAGCTAGGCTCCACTTCTTCAAGTTCCCAGCACCTTCCAAAATAGTGCTTCCAGCTAGGGACTGAAGCTTTACCCCATGTGCCGGTGGGAGAAATTTCCTGTTAAACCATAATGTAGGCCCATTGTGGTGACTGTCAGCTTGGCCCAAGGAAGACAAGCCTTTGTACTGAGGCTTGGGCAGCTGTGATGTTTATCCAGCTAAGGGTGTTCTAGACTATGGTGTTTGTCCTTTGCCCTGACAAGGGTGTTCTGTCACATAGCTTGGCTGACCACTTCCCTCTCCGATCTTTATTTAAACTCCTTGAAATTTAGCTTCCCTTAGAGGGTGCTATTTTAATGGATTTCTTGATATATAGGATTGCATATGAAGTGTAGGAGGCAGACTACTAGCTCTCAAGATAATACTGTTATCTTACTTAAATATGCTGTTGTCTTTTTGGTAGAATGAGCTATGCAGCTAGAGTCAGGAACTTGAAATGGGAATGTATTCTTGATATGGGAATGGTATTCTGGGGGTGGGCACAACAAGCACATTAACATTTATTGAGAGAGAATCTTATGCCTAGCTGTGGTCAGTCAGAGGGAGCTGAAAGAATGGAAGGGTAGCCATAGGGAAATGCTTGAGGTGAGAGTGCCACAGCTTAGGAAAATGGGCTGCTGTTACAGTTACCATCTTGTCACTGGCACAAAGCACCAACCAAAATCAGTTGATTGGAAGAAAGTTGTTTATTTTATTTTATAGTCTTGAGGGGGTGTTCCATGATGGCAGGGGAAGGTGTGGCATGAGCAGAGGCTGGACATCACCACAACCACAGCAAGTGGACAACAGCAGCAGGAGTGTGAGCCAAACACTACTGAGGGGAAGCTGGCTACAACGCCCATAAGCCTGCCCTCAACAACACACCTCCTCCAGCAAGGCTCTAATTCCTAAATTGTCACCAGATGAGGACCTCGCATTCAGAACACATGAGTTTATGGGGGGCACACCCAACTCAAACCACCACAGCTACCTGCCTCTAAAATTTGGAAAGCACAAGGAGAGAGTCTGTCCTACAGCTTCTAGTAGCACTGCTGACCCTTTCATGTTGCTCCCCTAGGAACTGTTCACTCTCTATCCTCCAGATACTAGCTGTTCCAGTTCCTCTCATTCATATCTTGGTTCTTTGTTTAGTTAAATCACATTCTTATCAAAGATGTCTTGATTATGTCTTCTTCCTATATACCAATTTTAGCCTCAAGACTACACAAGGAAAGAGCTCCTCCCAAGGCAAGAGAACACTATGATTGTATTTCCCCTGGAAAATACCCATTTCTGTGAAACAACAAGGCAGTCTGGAAGAGGTCTTGGTAACACTGGTAGAAAGGAAAGGATGGGACAGGCCTCTTTTCCCACCACTCCATGACCTGTTGTTACCTTGAGGTGGATCTTTCCCAGTCAGGGACTTTAATGTCTTCAACTTATTAGATAAGGCCTACCATATTTGGTGCAAGGGTTATATGCTTTTTTAAGAATGTACTGACTTAAATATTAATTTTATCTAAAACTCCTGTTGCATAAACATCTCAAATGAAGTTTGGACAAATATCTATATACCATGAGCAAGCCAAGTTGACATCTAAAATTAACCACATGCCACATATACTAGATTTAAAAAAAAATTATTTACTTATTTATTTGAGAGAGAGAGAGAACAAATGGGTGTGCCAGGGCCTCTGGCCACTACAAACAAACTCCAGACATATGCACCACCTTGTGCATCTGGTTTACTGGGGAATTGATCCTGGGTCTTTAGGCTTCACAGGCAATTGCCTTAACCGCTAAGTCATCTCTCCAGCCCTAGATTGTTTATAAAATATATTTATTTATTTGAGAGAAATGGAGAGTGGGGAGAGAATGGATGTGCTGGGTCCTTTAACCACTGTAAACAAACTTCAGACACATGTGCTACCTTGTGCATTTGGCTTATGTGGCTACTGGGGTATTGAACCTCAGTCCTTAGGCTTCACAGGCAAATGCCTTAGCCACTAAGCCATCTCTCCAAACCCCCTAGACTGATTTTTAAACAATACTGAAATGTAAACCTGGTATTATGTCATTTTCCTCAACCTCAAATATTACCATTTCTTCCTTTTCAATCATCACTTAGTACTATTTTTCTTTAACTTGACTCATTTTTTAATTTAGCTTTTTTTTTTTAAATGACATGTTTCCCCACCAAAGACAGACTGAAACCTTATTTACCCACCAGTGAATGCTAATAACCCTGCTGAGGAGAGCCCTCATGGAAGTGGTAACAGGGGGAGGAGATATGAGACTGTACCCTTTGTAACAAAAATGAAAATAAATAAATTTAAAATTAAAAAGGCATTATTTTATTTTACTGAGTTTTTCACATTAAAATTAAAATCTAGCTAGTCATTGCTGTTTCATGTGGAGTATGAGCTGGAGTCCTGATACTGATTTGTGAAAGAAACTGAAAGAAGAAAAGTAGGATGAGAAAGAGGGAAGGAAGCAGGGAGGGAGAGAGGAGGAAAAGAGAGAGAAAAACTACAATTATTGTCTTTGATATAATCAGGAAGATTGAGAAAAATGTTTTAAGCAATGGTTTTTCTTACCACAGGACTTGGTATTATACTATTTCTAGAAAAGTTCTAAAATTATCATGTAGTACCAAAATTATCTCAGAACATAGATCCCAAAAAGGGAAGCTCTGGTTTGGAAAGACAGAATCCATGTCTGAAACAAACACACAAAAAATAATGAAAGTGCATGTACTGTGCATGGGATTGGGGCATGACATGCTTTACAAAGTATGTGTTTTTATCTGTTTCTCTGAAAACCTCTTGGTAAAATCTACTTGGGATGCTATGCAGTGAGTTCCTATGCATGTAAAATAGTCATGGGTTGGAGAAATGGCTCAGTGGTTGAGTGCACAGGCATGATATCCTGGCAAGGGGAGAGATCTGAGATTGCTTGAGTTCAAATCTCTAGAACCCACATAAACAGCTGGGTGTGGCTATGTAGATATGTAACCCCAGTTCTGTGGGAATCAGAGACCAGAGAAAGGCTGGAGCTCACAAAGGCCAAGCTTGGAAATCAGTAAGAGACTCTATAGCAAGGAAAAAACAGGTGGGTGAGTGATGGAGGGATACTCATTGCACCTCTGCTGCCACAGGCCAGCACAAGGGTTGTGGCATCAGCACATACACACACATATACTGCACACCACACACACATGCACCCACACGAAAGAAACAAAGAAAAAGAAACAGTGCAGAGTCACGTTCTAGAATTGCTTTGTGGCAAGACAAACATCAGCAGAAGACATGTAGGTTGTAGGATTATAAGTGCCTTTTGTTCAACAAATGTGTATGTGGCACTTCTTGCCTTCATAGAACTCATGAGGGTGAGGCATCTCCCCCAGAACTACAGCCTTTTCATAGGACTGTATGTTAATTCCCCATCATGTTATACTTTTTAAATAAGACAAAAATTTTAGCTGAGCTAGTGCACATTTGTAATCCCAAGTATTTAGGAGGCTGAGGCAGAATTATAAATTAAAGGCCAGCCTAGGCTCTATGGAAAGTACAATGCCAACTTAGGCAACTTAATAAAATCTTGTTGGGCTGGAGAGATGCCTTGGCTGTTAAGCGCTTGCCTGTGCAGCCTAACGAACCCAGTTTGAGGCTTGATTCCTCAGGACCCACGTTAGCCAGATGCACAAGGGGGTGCATGTGTCTGGAGTTCATTTGCAGTGGCTGGAAGCCCTGGCACGCCCATTCTCTCTCTCTCTCCCTCCCTCCTTCTCTCTGTCTGTTGCTCTCAAATAAATAAATAAAAATTAAAAAACAAAAAAAAATAAATTAATTAAAAAAATAAAATCTTGTCTGAAATATTTTTTTTGATTAATGGGAGAGACTGGGGTTGTAGCTTAGTGATAGCACACTTACCTAGCATATGCAAGAGCCTGGGTTGAGTCTTTAAACCAGAAAAAAAAATATTTTTTTAAATTACTCTGTTTAAAGCCAACTGTACGAAGAGTTTTCCAATCCAGGAATTTTTCTCTCAATCAGTTCTGAGTGCTCAGTTGGAAGAATCTAGCCACAGCTCTACTGGGGTTAGTGGCCTGGATCTTCTCCTGGTGATTGGTCCAGCATCACTGGCATGCACCAGCAGTGGCTGCAGAGTGCAGCTTCTGCAGTCTGCTGGAAGATGCATCAGGAACCTTTCTGGCCTGGAGAAAGCCAACATCTCATTGCTGGTAAGGATCACATTGCTCTGACTAAAAGAATGAATCAGATGGCCCATTGTTCTATCAGTAATTTTGGAATTACAGAAGCTTCCTGTTAGAAAATCTGAAGGGAAATACCAAGCAACCAAACTTGTATTGAACATGTCTGAGCGCGAACATAGCTGACAGGTGGGTTATCAAACCTCAGCCCACCAGGCTTCAGGGCAGGCTTCACACAGCTCCATATGGAAGCTCATAGTTACTCATCTGCATTAATCAGTTTCCCCAAATTCTGCTGAGTAACTTTGATGACTAAGGGATGTAAGATTAGGGAAGATGTGGTAGTACACACATGTAAACCCAGAACTTGGGAAATAGAGGCAGGAGGATCAGGAATTCAAGATCATCCTCAGCTACATAGTGAGTCTGTGGCCAGCCTGAGCCACATGAGACCTTGCCTCAAAAGAATTTTTAAAAATAGGGAATGGGAGACTGCTCAGTCTGTCTGGGGCAGCCCTGGAAAAAGAACTGGTCCCAGTTCATTGAGACATATTATATTTAGAGTAGAAAAGCCTGCTGGAGAAAAGACATTATTGGGTCATACCTCTGCCTCTCAGCCCAGCACAGTACTTTTATTAAGAGGCTTATAAGGAAATGATTAACAATCTTAAATGTGAAAGAAAATATATATTAAAAAACAATAACTTCCCTATGGATTTATTAAGAACTTAAACAAGAGCAAAATCAAGATTATTGTGACTTAAACATAGCAAGCAGAAAACAGTGTGAAAACTGTGACTTGCATGGGAAAAAATATTGAGAAACTTTTGGACTTCATCCATTGCATGAGGTCAACAGTTCACCTTGAGAATACTTGGAAGTGTTGACTTGAGAATGCTTTCCCCCTTCGTGGACATAGTCCAGATGGCTGCTAGACTCCTGCAACAGCATTATCTGGTCCTCAACATAAGTCTGTAAAGTACTTGCTTCATAGACATGATGATCTGAGTTTGGATCCCCAGCATCCCTGTGAGAGTTGAACATGGCAGCACATTCTTATAATCCCAGAACTCAGTAGGAAAAGACTAGTGAATTCCTGGGGATCATTGGCCAGATAGTCTGGCCAAATTGGTGAGTTCCAGGCTCAGTAAGAGACACTATCTCTAAAAAATAGGTGAAGATATAGGAGGATACTTGATGTTGACCATTGATACTTGATGTTGACCATTGGCCTCCACACACATGTGTGTTCATGCAAACACACACATGTGCACAACTACACACACATGTGTACTCATACATTATACACATGTACTCACAGCACACACACATATGCAAACAGGAAAACAATTTTATCTAAGACTAGAGCACCTATTAATATCTTTTCAACAATAGCCATGTGTAGAATGAAGAATGCATTATTACATTTTCTAGAGCCAATCTTTTGCCAAATGAGTCAAAGAAGACACAGGGCATTTTACCATTATCATTTCCCTCATTGTCCTCCTCGTTAAAAAATTTTTTTTTTAATTTTAAATTTTTAAAATTTTTATTAGCATTTTCCATGATTATAAAAAAAAATCCCATGGTAATTCCCTCCCTCCCCACCCCCCACACTTTCCCCTTTTCCTTGGATTTACAAACAATTCCTATTAATACCATGATATGTTCATTCATTCACTTAGCAAACAACTGCTGCTCCAGTGATGACATTCACATATATTTTTGTTATCCTTGAAAGACTGGCCAAAGCTAATAAGCACATAGAGCAAATGGTCCATTTTAGCATATAATGAGTCACTGTATCATGAAGATAGGTGGTTAGTAGAAGAGGCAGTGCTCGAGCTGGAAGCTGAGGGCTGAGTGGTGTGAGTGTGACAGGCAGGATGTCAGGCAGGGAGGACAGTGCTCAGGAAGGAGTAGAGTGAGAAGAGAGCATGAAAGAGGAAACAGCTGGCTGGAAAGAAGGAATAGATGTTGTGCCACAAGTGAAGAACTTGGAGTGGGAAAGGTGAGAGGAGTAAAATGTATAGTTTTAGACTTACCTGACATCAGCTGAGAGCTCTCGGGAGATTTACATTGGTTTCTTAAGTACTGTGTAATGTGATAGCAGTACCAACAGTAAGAGCCATCTCACCTGAATTGAGAGGGAAAGTAGACTTAAACATCATGCAGTATGTCCTCACACCCACAAAATTGGATGAAAAAAAATGGAAAAGTGGACTGGGGAGATGGCTCAGAGGTTACAGGCTCTTGCTTGTAAAGCCAGGTGGACCAGGTTTGGCTTCCCAGTACCACATAAAGCCAGACACTCTAAATGCTACATGCATTTGGAGTTTGTTTGCAGTTGCAGGGGGCCCTGGTGTGACTTGACATGACAACCACGATTGTTCATGATTTTGTGAGCAGGCACTTTGGGCTGGGGGCCCAGAATGGTTCTGCTGCTGGTCCTACCAGGGGTCACCTGTATGGCTGCTCAGCTGGGGCTAGCTGGCACCAGACGGCCTCTGTACATATCTGGTGATTGAAAGTAAAGTGAGATTTCTGCATTCACATGGCTCTATCCCCTACTGTGCTGTTCAGCACCAGGTGAGCTTGTGTCTTCTTACGGTGGCAGCGTCTGAAGAGGGCACAATCTGCAGTCTCCATGTGCTTATGCCACATGCTACTTTAAAGCAAGCTATGGGCCAGGCCAAATTCAAGGGCTGGAAAACAGGCTCCATGTATGCTAATAGGCAGGATTAATTAGCTCTGACTGCCAGCACAAAATACTACAAGATGAATGATTTAGACCACAGTCCTGAAGGCTAGAGGTCCAAAATCAAGGCACAGTCAGTGTTGGTTTCCCTTTGAGGCTTCCTGTCTGGGCTGGTGGCCAACTCGAATCTTGTTTTGTGCAAACATGGCTTCATCTTTTTATTTATTTATTTATTTAAGAGAGAGAGATAGAGAGAGAGGGAGGGAACTGGCTCACAGTTTGAAAGGGTACAGCCAGTCATGGGCAGGGCAGGTATGGTAACAAGACATAAGGTAGGTGGTCACAGTCAGGAAGTAGAGAGAGCAATGCTGCTGCTCAGTAGGATTTCATTCTGGACTCAGGTCCAAGAGGTAGTAAGTGTCACCCGTTCAGGTTAGCCCTTCCCTCTTCAGTTAAATCTCTCTGGAAACACTCTCACACATAAGCCCAGTGCCATCTAGGTGATTCTAAACCCAGTCATGTTGACAATAACAATAAACCATCAGGGGCAGGAGATGCTTAGTGAGTAATATGTGGGTGTGAGAACCTGAGTTCAACTCTTAAAACCAATATGAAAGAGCTGCACACGATGTCTTGTGTTTGTAATTCTAGCACAAGAGACAGGTGGATTCCTGGGACCTGTGGGTCAGCCAGTCTAGCCTAATTGTGGAGTTCTAGGCCAGTGAGAGACCCTGTCTCATGAAACATGGTGGTGTACCCCTTTAATCCTAGCGCCTTGGAGGCAGAGGTAGGAGGATTGCCGTGAATTAGAGGCCACCCTGAGACCACATAGTGAATTCCAGGTCAGCCTGGGCTAAAGTGAGGTCTACCTTGAAAATCCAAAAACCAACCAAACTAACTAAAAAAATGGATGGCAAGCATCTTGTAAGTCTTTTAAAATAAGCTTTTATGGGTTTAGGTCCTGTTTCTCTTCTTGGCCTCATCTGTTACATATAGATAAAGGCATTCTTTATTTTATTTTTTTAGAGAGACAGAGAGAGAGAATTAGCACACCAGGGATTCAGCCACTGCAATTGAACGCCAGACACTTGTGCCACCTAGAGGGCATGTGCAACCTTGCACTTGCCTCACCTTTCTGTGTCTGGCTAACATGGGATCTGGAGAGTAAAACATAGGTCCCCAGGCTTCACAGACAAGCGCTTTAACCACTCAGCCATCTCTTTAGCTCACTACTTTCTTAATGGGTAAAGCTGGGTTGGCACTGAACTCTTTAGAAATGTTCAAATTGTAGACTAAAGGATGTAGTTTTTTTAAACTTTTCCGCACTAACTCTTATGAAATTCAAACCTATGAGGACTTATGCTAGAAACATTTCTGCAGTTTCTAACCTGTGAGAAACACAGCTTTAGATATTATATAATTGTCTCCTAAAATCAGTTGATGGGAGCCTGATTCAAAGTAAGGGGAATGTGAGGGTTTAGGGTTTATCTGTGTGTGTGTGTGTGTGTGTGTGTGTGTCTGTACATGTGTGTGTAGGTCAGAAGATAACCTCAGATATCAATCTTCAGTTTTAATAAAATCTGATTATGAAATATTAAAATGTGTTCCACCATAGTAATGAACTTGTGATTTTTTTTTTGTTAATTCTAGAGAAGCTTCTATTTTATTTTATTTTTTTCTAAGGATATATTTCCTTAGACTCTTCCAACCTTGGGTTAGCCAGAGATGGAAATGGCAGTTGAGGTAGACAAACAGAAATATGTACAGCAGGGGCTGGAGAGATAGATGGCTTAGCAGTTAAGGTGCTTACCTGAAAAGTGAAAGAACCCAGGCTTGATTCCCTAGGACTCACATAAAGCCAGATGCACAAGGTGGTGCATGCATCTGAAGTTCATTTAGAGTGGCTTGAAGCCTTGGTGTGCCCATTCTCTCTTTCTATCTCTCTCTCTCTCTAATAAAGAAATAAAATATTAAAAAATATTCACAACACATTTTTAAACAACTTTCATTCTAGGGTCTGAATTGATTCATAATTCCCACTGTGAGCTTAGCTGATATCTATTCATCACACATGCAAAATAGACACATGAGGAAATGATGATCCCTTTAAACACATATATTGTAGCTCCACATGGTATCTGCATGTTACCACGTGTCCCATGGGGTGTGAATGTGGTTCAGAACTGGCCTCATGTGACACATAAAAGGACAGTTTCCACTTCTTGGGGCAGTGCTCCTGACCCCCTCCCCCCATATCCATTTCAAGATAAAAAACTGCCAATCATTCACTGACTGACCCTGCCAATGCCCAGATAACTTTCCACATGATGAAAATCTGTAAATTCATTAGGACTGTTTCTTACCTTGTTCAGCAAGTGATCAATGAAGAAATCCAAGTATGAGTGTGTGTGTGTGTGTATGTGTGTTTATAGCCTTCCCCACTTACCCAGTATTTACATGGGTGCTGAAGTTTCAAAGTCTGGTCCTCATGCATTTCAAGTAAGTGTTTTAACTACTGGGCAATCTCTCCAGCTACAGTTTTAATAAAATCTGACTGTGAAATATTAACATGTGTTCCATTGGGCTGGAGAGATGGCTTAGTGGTTAAGCGCTTGCCTGTGAAGCCTAAGGACCCCGGTTCGAGGCTCGGTTCCCCAGGTCCCACGTTAGCCAGATGCACAAGGGGGCGCACGCGTCTGGAGTTCGTTTGCAGAGGCTGGAAGCCCTGGCGCGCCCATTCTCTCTCTCTCCCTCTATCTGTCTTTCTCTATGTGTCTGTTGCTCTCAAATAAATAAATAAAAAATTTTAAAAAATTATTTAAAAAAATGTGTTCCATCATAGTAATGAACTGAAGGGAAATTCTTTCGTATTTATTTTTATGTCATTTTTAAAGATTGGCCACTTTAATATGTGAACACAGCACAAATTATTCATATTCTGATTACGTTATCCTCTGATGGTCTGCCCTGCCCTCTGAGGGGCCCATTCATTGGGTATGGTGGTCTCTGTAAGGTCATGGATGCGCCAGTCAGTTCCTGTGTGGAGGACAGTGCCTCCCAGCACAACTTTCCTCCTCCCCTGTGACTCCTACATTCTTTCCATCCCCTCTTTCTGCAATGTTTCCTGAGCCTTGGAGGGCATATTAGAAGCCTGCTCTGATGTTGAGCTTTCATCAGCTTCTTATTTTATGCTTTGATAAGTTTTGCATCTCCTCAGTGTCTATTCCCACCTCCCTGAAGAACATCCTGTGGCTAGCTGTGAAAGCATCGCTCACAAACCTACCTTTTCCTCTGTAATGTTTCCTGGGCCCTGGTGGGGGTAACAGACATGATTGGACTCATGCTAAGAACTTAGCTTTCAATTCATGTCATTCTGAAAGGTCTTGGGTCACCCCAATACTTGTCACCATATAGGGCCTACAGTGCCTAGTATGTCTTTTTTTTTTTTCAAGGTAGGGTCTCATTCTAGTCCAAGCTGACCTGGCACTCATTCTGTAGTCTCAGGCTGCCCCTCAAACTCATGATGATCCTTCTACCTCTGATTTCCTAGTGCTGGGATTAAAGGCATGCACCACCACACCTAGCCCTAGTATGTCTTTTTGTATGTCATTTGGTATGTTGAAGGGCAAAGTATTTTATCTCTTCCTGAATAAAAAACATTTAAAAGCAAGAAAGCAAAATTTTTGGGTGTGAGGGAGACTAGTGTGACATTACTCACCCTGCTGATAACAAGGGCCGATTCTGTTGATCTGCTGGGCTAGATGGTGTCCTCTTCCTTCTTCCTCCATCACCTCTCCTTGTGAGTCCTTCCTGAAGTGCCATGCTTGGTGGGGGAGAACAACTAAATTAGTGACCCTCTTGTTACTGGGACAAGATAACTGACAAAAATTTGTTTAAGAAAGGAAGGGTTTATTTCAGTTTACAGTTCCAGGCTATAGTCCATCATGGTGGGGAAGAGCTTGAAGCAGAGCTGGCTGCATTCATTGCACAGTGAACAAAGATGATATTCAGCCAGCTATGTTCTTTTTGTACAGTCCAGGAATGTGGGATAGTCCATCCCACACTTAAGGGGGTCTTCCTACCTTAATTAACTGGATCAAGATGATCTCTCTAGAGAATCCCTTATGGGTGAAGCTGGGTCCTGTCAAGTTGACAGTCAATATAAACCCTCACAACAACCTTTCCTAATAGACAATAGCAGTTATTTTAGCCAAAGGTACATAAGTATTTGTGCTTGAATCTCCAAACTATAAATATCATTGTAAAAACACAAAATTAAAAATAGAGAAGGACTTATGGAGGGTATATATGCTCTACATATTTTCATCTAAGTTCTGTCTCTGGGAAGGGATCTGTAGGTCATTGTAGCAACTTGCTTCACAGCAGCAGGCAATTTTCTCATATTAGCATAACAGGGTGTTGGTATCCAGGAAAGTCCTTGAACCCTAAGCCCAAGTTTGTTATTAATTTTAATCAAAAAATTGAATAAAAAAAGAAGACTAAGATGGATAACTATTAAACTATTATATTGAGGGAAGTACAGAGCCACGGAAAGGCACCCACATGGCTAGATATGCCACATGGAGGGCCTGGGGAAAAATCATGGAAAGAAAAAAGAAAGTTCAAGGAGCTCCTGCCATATGGGGAGCTGGAGGGGATAAATGAGCCCGTGTGGAGAGTAAGGGCTAGGGGCCCCTCCCAGCAGGCCCACCTGAGGGAAAAACTCACCCGCATCTGGAAGTTCCCAAGTGATCAGACAGCCTGCCTTCCCCTTGCAAAGATATTTATAACCTTTCAGTGATAGTCTGTCTTCCAGCTCAGGTGAACCAGAGGGACAGCTGGTTGGTTAGGGCTAGGGGCTATCTCAGGAAGAGGTTAGCCCTGGCACCAAGTTCTGAGGGCTGAACTTGACCAACCCTGTTTACATCTTATGAAAGACCTCCCTCCCAGGAGGGGGTCCTGGCTGTTTGTGGAAAAACAGGTCTAGGGAACTATGCAAGAGAGATAACAAATCAGACCTTTGATTTCTAACAAGTGCAGACGTTTGTGCCCTTTTTAACTTCAGGGGTCCAGTCACTCTTAACTGTACCTCCCTCTCATTAGCATTGCCAACTGCTTCCTTGACAAGCTCTCGGAGAACCAGGGTATGTTCCACAGAGTTACCAGGCTGTATCTTCTCAGCCACAGTGGCCTCCTCAGTCACACTTGGCCTGTGTTTGTTGCTTGACCTTTACCTGGCCCGGATCCTCCCCTAGAATGCTCTTGTCCCTCCAGCTTGCCAGTTGGAATTGTCTGCTTCCTTGAACTGTAGCAACCAAATAGCCTCGGGCTAGTAAGTGATACAATTGAATAGGTGTTTGCTCCTGGGGAACACAAACCCTGGAATGGGAAGTCCAGGGTTCCTATGGCAGCTCCTCAGTACTTCAAGGGACCAGGCTCCATCTAGCTTTCCTTCAGCCTCCTTAGCTTATGGTATGCATCTTCCTGTAACAGCTTCTTCTTTGCATTGTGGATGCTAAGTGTCTAGTTTCTTTTCTCTTGATATAACTGAATACTCATTTTGGCTCCTGGTTCAGGAGGCTTGGGAATTCAAAAGTCAAACAGCCATGTCTAATAAGCATCCTATGCCATGTCAACTTATGGCAGAAAAGAGAGCAAAATGGGTTCATATGGAAGATACTATGAACTGGATTTCCTTTTTCTTTTCTTTTTTTAAAATTGCATTTATTCATTTGTGTGTGTGTGTGTGTGAGAGAGAGAGAGAGAGAGAGAGAGAGAGAGAGAGAGAGAGAGAGACAGAGACAGAGAGACAGAGACAGAGAGAGGGAGAGAATGGGCATGCCAGGGCATCTAGCCACTACAAATGAACTCCAAATGCATGCACCACCTTGTACATCTGGCTTTATGTAGGTACTGGGGAATTAAACCTTTGGCTTTATAGGCAAGCACCTTAACCAGTAAGCCATTTCTCCAGCCCTTGAGTTCCTTTTTCAAAAAGCTATGTCTGTGCTGAAGATTCTACAGACTGACCTGCTGATTAGAACTTCTATGAGTGTGGAAATTTGGAGATCAGATCAAGATCCAAAATTGCACTGGACTATTCTTTAGGTCCTTCTTACCCATTTATCACTTCCCTCTGTGAAGGAGGATAGGAGAAAGCTAGCTTTTTAAAAGGCAGTTTCACTTAGAAATTGAGCCTCAGAGATAACTATGGGATACTACTTCACATGCCATCTTGCCCTGACACAAGAACAGAACTTTTTGGCAGAAATGGAAGTGTGTGTAATCGAGACTGATTTACAGTGCGCCCATTATCCATAGACTAGTATGCTACCTAGACAGAAGGCTCAGGTGGGCTGGCCCTGGAATCCCCCCTCCAAACATACCAACCAATTGGGTCTTCCCCTTGCCTATAAAGGCTCCTGTCTTCCTCCTCTTGTAGGGATGCCACCACACTCTGTTCAGCTCCACTCTGCTTTTTTGGCTCTTCTGCTCAGCTCTGTCTTCTTCCTTTGGGCCACAGGGACCCACCTGAGTCTAGCTCCCACCTCTGGAGGGGGCATAAAACTATTTCTTGTCCTGGGGGAACTTTTCTGCTTGCCTTTGCTGTGTACTTTGGGGTCACTTAACACTTTGAATACGTGCATGGTTTTCCTCTGTTTTCTGAATCTACCATGTGCCTATTTCCCATGTGCCCCAGATCTACCATGTGGGTGCTCTCGCCAACTCTAGGCTTGCTACCTGTGTAATTTCTTTAAACTTAAGGTAACCATGCATGCAACTCTCTCCATTACTCATTTCTCCTCAGAATCTCTTTGTCTGCTTAGATAGCTGCCCTCCTTTTATTTTTTTCTCATTGAGTCTCACCATTTGCCCTCTCATTATCTCTAAAAACACATGGCAAATGCTATGTAGGTTTCTCCTAAGTCTCCATATACAAGCTCCTGGATTCTACCCTCCACATGCTTGTGGCTGTACTCCAGATTTTTCCCAAAAAACCTCAACTTCTCTTAAATGAACCTCATAAACTATACAGTGTTTTCACTTGAGAATATGCCTCCTACTTCCCACATGTTTATAACTCTGTTCTAGCTTTCCTTCCTAGATCTCAGTCTCTCTTAAATAGACCCCACAATTTGTGATTTCTCTCTAAGTAAACTTAATAATTCATAATTTATCTTTCTTAAGTCTGCCTTTATTCTTTCTTTATTTTAGATTTTTGAGGTAGGGTCTCACTTTAGCCCAGGTTATTTATTAAAGGTAGGACACAACCAAAACCTGGGTTTATACATTGGGGAAGCCCTCCTGAACCCCTAAACCCTGTATCATCTAGATCTAACTTAACACCCTTTCAACTATCAAGCAAAACCTCTGGATCTTCCCTTTCAACCGTCAGCTGGAACCTGTGGACCTGACCTCACGCCCTTGCAACCGTCAGGTGGAACCTGTGGACCTGACCTCACACCCTTGCAACCGTCAGGTGGAACCTGTGGATCTGACCTCACGCCCTTGCAACCGTCAGGTGGAACCTGTGGACCTGACCTCACGCCCTTGCAACCGTCAGGTGGAACCTGTGGATCTGACCTCACGCCCTTGCAACCGTCAGGTGGAACCTGTGGATCTGACCTCACGCCCTTGCAACTGTCAGGTGGAACCTGTGGATCTAACCTCACGCCCTTTCAACCATCAGGTAGAACCTCTGGATCTGACCTCACGCCCTTTCAACCGTCAGGTAGAACCTCTGGATCTGACCTCACGCCCTTTCAACCATCAGGTGAAACCTATGAGTATCATCATACAGGATCTGAAATCCACAGTAAGGAATTCCCCAACTTTGCTGTGTCTTACCTATCTCATGCCCCCACCAATGTAGTCAATAAATGCATTGATTTTCTTTTGTGCTGTGACTATAACAATTAATATAACCACTTCTACTGTGGAATATGTCATTCAGAGCAACCTTAATCCATGTTCTCATGCCATGGACACTTTGCTTGGCTTAGAATAAACTGATAATTATCCCTTTAGAGTGAGAGTTCTGTTTTGTGGCCGCAAGGCAAAGCATCACAAGAAGCCCTGAATTATAAGGACCAATTTTTGTCATAACTAACCCAGTCTGGCAGTCAGGAGAAAACAGCATGAATGCATTTATGATGATCCATACTCCATGACCCACATACCTCCCCTTACCCACCACCTGCCAAGCATTATCCCATATGGACCAATCTTCAAGACAAGGTTTGTTGGGGACAAACAATAGTGAAACCAAAGCAGGAGGAAAGGAAAGATAAAAGAACCAGACAAAGGCTTGGGGCAGCTCATAGATTTCTAATAAAGATCTGCTTATTCATCACACCTAGACTTAAAGAGAGGTAAGTCCATTGCAGCTTTGAACAAAAATCTTGATTGTGGGCTGGAGGGATGCTCAGTTAGTAAAGTGCAAATATGAGGACCTGAATTCTATTCCCAGGAGCCATATACAATGCCAGGCATGGTGGCATGCACCTCTAAACCTAATGCTGGGGAGGTAGAGACAGAGAAATGCCTACAGTTTACTGGCCAGCTAGTTTAGACTAATTCGTAATTCTTCAGCCAATGAGAATATCTTAAAAAGAAGTGGATGGAGTATCTAAAGTAGAATGACAGCCAGGGTTGTCCTCTGGCCTTTATACATGTGTCAACATACACAGGAGCATGCATCCACACAAACATATGTATGTAAAAAAAAAAATTCTCAGGGCTGGGAATGCAGCTCAATGGTTAAGTGACTGCCTAGTATTCACAATGCCCTGGGTTAATTTCCCAGAGCCATGTATACACACACACACACACACACACACACACACACACACACACGTCAGTTGTGTTGCTAGAAAAACGGATGTGTGTAGGCAACAAGCAGTATCTATTATCAGGATCCACACAAAGCTCTTTATTTTCATTCATTGCAAAAGCTGAGCTGACCTGCTAGCCACAGTAGCCACTCCCCTCCCTAGACTCTCTAGAGCATATCACATCTATCTGTGTTGTACCTTCTCCTCTAGCACTCCACATAGCTCATCTGGAAGATTGAGGGCTAAGCTCACTATTTTAATGCATTTTTTACAAGTCCTTGAAGACAGTGGGTAATAACCAGCACCTGAATAGTTGAAAATATAATAAATACACAATAAATCTATAGGGTTTGTGACTTTTATGTATACAACACACCAACATTTCCTTGCTTTTTTTTTTTTTAGGGTCTCACTCTAGCTCAGGCTGTCTTCTAACTTGTAATCCTCCTGCTGCAGCCTCCTGGGTTCTGGGACTAAAGGTGTGTGCAATTCCACGTGGGGGTTTGGATTATTGCTCATTAATAAAGCATTTTCCTAGAATATGGAAGGTCCTAAGTTCAATCCTCCACGTGGAACTTTATATGTTATTCATTTATGTATTGACCAGTTTCCATATACAGTGCTAAAGATTTCATGTTTCCAGGCCTTTCCACTATGACAATTTTTACACAGTGATACATTTTGTGCTGCATAAACTTTTAAGTGCTTCATGGTCTTTCTTTTTTTTTTTCTTGTTTAATTTTTTTTATTGACAACTTCCATAATTGTAAACAATATCCCATGGTAATTCCTTCCCTCCCCCCACTTTCCTCTTTGAAACTCCATTTTCCATCATATCCCCTCCCTCTCTCAATTGGTCTCTCTTTTATTTTGATGTCATGATCTTTTCTTCCTGTTATGGTGGTCCTGTGTAGGTAGTGTCAGGCACTGTGAGGTTATAGATATACAGGCCATTTTGTGTGTGGAGGAGCATGTTGTAAGGAGTCCTACCCTTCCTTTGGCTCTTACATTCTTTCTGCCACCTCTTCAGCAATGGACCCTGAGCCTCGGGAGCTGTGATAGAGATATTTCAGAGCATACCTCTGTCACTTCTCAACACCATGGTGCCTTCTGAGTCATCCCAAGGTCATTGCTATCTGAGAAGAGAAACTTCTTTAACCAAAAGTGAGAGTAGCATAAATATATGGGTATGAACATTAAGAGAAGTGCTTATTGGGCAGTTTGGTGAGCATAGTATATACATTTAGCCAGGCAGCAGCAGGCATTACACCCCTAGGGCTCATGATTACCCCTGTTGTAAGTTTTCAGTATCAGGGATGTATTCCCTCCCATGGAGTGAGCCTCCAGTCAAATTAGAGGGCAGATGATTTTCCCCATAACAGATGTGCCATTATTACACCCATTGGCTCATTTGGCCTGGCTGGCCAAATATAAGTCTTGCACTGTCTTCTGTTGGGTGTCTTCACTGGTGATTTCTCTCTTTGCCATTGAACTGCATGCAGCATGGCTTTTTCTGGCTTTATGTCAGCTGGCCTACATGGAGGAGGTTTTCAGCTCAGCTCCAGCAGGATTTCTCAGTGACATTGCAGCCCAAGTATGTGGAGTCTTTAGCAAATAGGGTCTTACCCATTCCTTATTCCTGGTGGGAAACAAAGGGCCTTAGCAATGGCCTGTAAAGTTTTGGGGGCATCAGGGACCTCCCTGGCCAACAACTCACTGGAAGGTATCCCATCCCTGGCAGTGAAAATTTTCTAGCAACAATCTGTGGTTTCTGAGTGTTCCACTGTCCAAAAAAGTAGGTTTCCATATGACTTATTTATATCCTCTTAGATTTGATTAGCTCTCCCACCACATTTCCTTTACTCAGTCTCCAAGAATGTGTGGAATGATTGGCTTGATCATCAAGCTCCCATTTGGGACCAGGATATATATTTCATGGTCTTTCCTGATAGTGTCTCAAGAGTTCTTCAGGGAGTTCTGGTTTGAGAAGAAGGGTTTAATGAAGAAATGCCAACTTGCAAAAAAGCTACTCATCTTGAGTAGACAGACTGCTAGCAGTTTTATTTGGAACATAGTATTCTTTACTAAGTCCTACAGATGATGTACTTTCAGATAATTACTGTTTAAATTACATTTGTTTACTGGCACAGGCTGGCACTGTGAAACATTTTACATGAGTTCTCTTATTCAGTGCTATGCCACAAGTCTAAGAGGCAGAAATTATTATTTAAGTTTCCAGATGTAGAAACAGGCTGAGTTGCTAGAGATCACCAAAGTTGAATCACTAGTGAACAGAGAAGTCAGGGCTAAAACTTAAGTCTATCACTTGACCATGGCTTTACTTTTTTGCCAGCAGCAAAAGTCAACCTGTTGGTGGGCATAATGGATTCCCATTATTCAGATAACTACAGAGAATAGCATATATTCCTGAGGCATGGGGGGCAGGTATGTTGAGATTAGATATGATTGAGGGACCCAAATGTCTCATGGACTCTGATCACATAAACAGAGTACAAGTAAATCTCACAGATCTACTCCACATGATGAAGTAAGACTGCAGACTTATTCCTTCTTCCTAGAATTTCCCAGGGATCACTTTACTAAATCAAAAACAATCTAAGGGGCTGGAGAGATGGCTTAAGTGGTTAAATGCTTGCCTGTGAGGCCTAAGGACCCCAGTTCGAGGCTTGATTCCCCAGGACCCATGTAAACCAGATGCACAAGGTGGCACATATATCTGGAGTTTGTTTGCAGTGACTGCAGGTCCTGGTATGCCCATTCTCTCTCTCTCTCTCTCTCTCTCTCTCTCTCTCTCTCTCTCTCTCTCTCTCTCTCTCCCTCTCCCTCTTTCTCTCTGCCTCTTTCTCTCTCTGTCTCTCTCAAATAAACAACTAAAAAATTAAAAAAAAAAAAAAACAATCTGAGTTCCAGAAAAGGAAAGGGAACTTTTTAAAATAACTGATGATGTTTCTGATATAGGAGTAGTGTGGTTGTCTAATATCACAATAAACAGTTTGACATGTAACCCAGCTTGAATAGGAGGACATGGTTTAATATCACAAGAAAGAATTTAATATTAGTTCTTCCATTTGGTTGCTGAGAGATGATGGACAGATCCTTAGCCTTCCTTGAAATTTACTTTGCATGCATGTAAAATGGGTGTAGATAAGACCTGCTCTATCTACTTTCAAGACTATAGTGGTTCAAAGAACTATAGGTGATCAGATTCCAAGTCTCCCACTTTCTGTTCAGGAGCAGGTTATTCAAGCTAACGATTAAAGAATTTATGAATCACTAACCTCAGGTGGAAAATTCTTTTGTACCATAAAACTTACAAGCTTGAAGATGGCCTGGTCTCTCAGGACTGCATGAGGCTGGCTGCTTGCCTGCGGAGGCTGCAGAACCTCTGGCCAGGGGCACTCTGGTGTCTTTCCAAAATGCTTTGCTGAGTTCAGCCCAGCCTCTGACCACCAGCTTGGGTAGTCCACAGTATAAGGTTCTGAATGACCACAGACCATGCATGACCACTCTGAGGCAGGAAAAGAGCTGTTTATTGGGGATCAAACTGACAGGTTTATTGGGGCTCAAGCTGGCAGGTTGTCTCATGGGAGGAGAGAGAGCATAGAAATTGTCTGGGTAGTTTGGGTTTTATAATGCGTTTCTTTCTGGGAGGAGAGTACAGAGAAAAAAGGACTGAGGAATTCAGGGGAGAGCAGGGACCAAGCTGAGGAGTGGATGGACCTAAGAAGAGGAGCCAGGTTGTTTAGTGGGAAAACTGTGGCCGAGGGCATTGCTAGATCAGGCAAGTAAGAGTTAGGGAATGTCATAGGACTTCCGGTTAAGATGGCAGTGTAGGTACCATGTCAAGGCAGCCTGGGGGGAAAAAAGACCAAGAAAACTCAGCAAAATACACACTTTTACTAAAAAGTGAGGTGTATAGGAAATTGAAGCAGCAGCGGAGAAGTAGAAAAGATCCAGAGCATCCAGAGCCCGCACAGGCGGGAAAAGCAGCTCCGGCAGCTCTGCCAACCGCGTCAGTGGCGGTGCACCAGAAAGCCGCAAGACTCATCTTCAGCTTCAGGAAAAGCCAGTTGCGGGAGCTTTCCCTCACACCAGCGCTCTCCGTAACTCAGGAAACGTGAAAGGAGAGCGGCAGTGAGCAAAGAAGAAGCAGACCATGAGGTAGAAGAACACGTGGAACAGCGAGAGAACCAGAGCAGCTACGGCTCCCTCCCCTCCCCCACCACCTGAGCCCAGCTCCAGTAGAAAGTGCAGCGGTCCAGGACCCAGCCATGCCAATTTGAGCCAACAGTGGGTAACAAGCAGGAGCAGAGTCCGGAAGCAACATCAGTGGCTCTGGCACTGGTAACAGAGGCCTCAACAGCAGCAGGATCAGTAGCAGCAGCAATGGCAGACCCAGCAGCAGCAGCTTCAGGGGCAACAGCGGCAGTGGATCCAGAAGTGGCAGCTACAGAAGCAGCATCAGCAGCAGAGGCAGCAGCAGCACTGGGCCCAGCAGCAGCAGCTTCAGCTGCTGACAGACCCAGCAGAGGCAGCTTTAGCAGCAGCAGTTCCAGTAGCGAGGGTGCTGATCTGCAGGGCCACAATTGCCAGGCTCAGTTTGCCCCGCAGGAAAAGCCAGTACCCAGGTCCAGAAATTAGAACATCAGCTCGACAACCAGGCAGCAACTGGACTGAGACCAAAATCATCCAAGGTAAATGGAACTGCACCAGGGAAGGGTCTCACTTGGTCACAAGCTGACTTAGATCCCTCAACAGAACAGAAATCTTAACCTCTATGTTGATAGAGGAACTGGTTGTTATAATAAATACTCTGGCATACATACTTGGGGCTGTTTTTGATTGAATGGGTACAGTGTTTAGCTAACTTTTAGAATCTACCTTTATTTTATTCTACTCAGCCTACTTGAATACTCCCATAGCAGGGAAACTCAACCCCTAGGAGCACCTTTGTAGATACTCTCAGAGTCTTAAGAGCCACATCTAACAACTTAAGCTCCTACCCTGAAAATATATAACATCAAATCAATTGATACACCTAAAAATACCCAGCTAGCTAGAAAATCCAAGCATTAACTTAATCCAAGATGCAAAAATATATACATTATAACATAAGAAACACTAAAAGCAAGATGATATAAATCCACGTAAAAGTATTCATGCATCAGAAATGACCTCCAGTGAGAATGAGTTAGAGGAAATGTCTGAGAAAGATTTCAAAAGAATGATAGTAAATATGTTCAAAGCAGTCAGAGAACAAATCAAAGGAGTCAAAGAGGAACTTAAAGAGGAAATCAAAGGAATCAAAGAAGATGCAGGATACCAATCTCATTAATTAAAGAAGGCAATACAAGACATAAATAAGGAAATAGAAATAATAAAGACAAATCAGTCAGAATTACTAGCAATGAAGAACACAGTTAATGAAATAAAAAACTCTGTAGAAAATCTCACCAGTAGAATGGATGAAGGAGAGGACAGAATATCTAAGCTAGAAGACCAGGTGGCAGATCTAATACAGTCCAACAAAGAGAAAGACAAACATATAGAAAAGTATGAGTAGGAATTTCAAAATGTTCGGGACACTATGAAAAGATCAAATATAAGAATTCACAGCATAGTAGAGGTAGAAGAATTGCACTCCAAAGGCATAGTAGGATCTTCAACAAAATCCTAGCGGAAAATTTCCCCCAAATTGGGAAAGAGGTGCCAATACAGATACAGGAAGCCTTTAGAACCCCAGCAAGACAAAACCTGGAAAGAACCCCTCCTCACCATAATATAATCAAACTTCCAAACACACACACACCAAAGAAAAACTATTGAAAGCAGTTAGAGAGAAAAATCAAGTTACCTACAAAAGCAAGCTCATCAAGATTACAGCAGATTATTCAACACAAACTTTGAAAGCCAGAAGGGCTTGGAGTGATATATTCCAAGTTCTGAAAGATAACAACTGTCAACCAAGGTTACTTTATCCTGCAAAGTGATCCATTCAAATAGAGAAATAAGGACATTCCATGACAGAAGCAGGTTAAAGGAGTATTTGAAGACAAAACCAGCTCTACAGAAAATACTTGATAGAATCCTCCATGCTGAAGAAAAGGAAAAGCACACATAGAAGGAACCTAGAAAAAGCAAGCAATACTCAAATACTAGTTAACACAAGAGAGTACAGGTAGAACCAGAACCACAAAAAAAAAAAAAAAAGGCAAACATAAATACACACCTTTCAATAATATCTCTTAATATCCATGGTCTCAATGACCCACAAAAAGACATAGGATTTCAGACTGGGTTAAAAAGCAGGATCCTACAGTTTGTTGTCTCCAAGAAACTCACCTTTCTACAAAGGATAGACATTATCTTAGGGTGAAAGCTTGGAAGACAGTTTTTCAAGCAAATGGGCCTAGACAACAAGCACGGGTTGCTATCGTAATGTCTGACAAGGTAGACTTTAGTCCAATGTTAGTCAAAAAAGATAAGGAAGGTCACTTTTTATTGACTAAGGGCACACTACAACAGGAGGACATTACAATCCTAAACATATATGCACCTAACATGGGGGCTCCCAAATTCGTCAAACAAACACTATTAGAACTAAGGTCACAGATAACACCAAACACAGTGGTGATGGGTGACTTTAACACCCCACTCTCATCAATTGACAGGTCATCCTGGGAAAAAATAACAGAGAGGCATCTGGACTAAATGAGGTCATAGAAGAAATGTACCTAACAGATATATACAGGACATTTCAACCAAAGGATGAATATACATTCTTTTCAGCAGAATATACATTCTTTTCAGCAGCACATGGAACATTCTCTAAAATAGAGCATATATTAGGACACAATGCAAATCTTAACAAATTCAGGAAAATTGGAATAATTCCTTGCATCCTATCTGACCACAATGGAATTAAACTACAAATCAGTAGCAAGAAAAGCTATAGGGCATAAACAACATACATAAAGCCCAAGTAGCTATAGCGACCTGATATTCGATAAAAATGCCAAAAATACTCATTGGAGAAGAGACAGCCTCTTTAGCAAATGGTGTTGGGAAAATGGATGTATATCTACAGAAGGATGAAAATAGATTCTTCTCTCTCTCCATGCACAAGAATTAAGTCCAAATGGATTAAAGACCTTAACATCAGACCTGAAACTGAAACTGCTAGAGGAAAATGTAGGGGAAACCCTTCAACATATTGGTCTCAGAAAAGACTTTCTGAATACAACCCCAATTGCTCAGGCAATAAAACCACAGATTAATCACTGGGACCTCACAAAATTACAAAGATTTTGCACTGCAAAGGACACAGTGAAAAAAGCAAAGAAGCAACCTACAGAATGGGAAAAAATCTTCGCCAGCTATATATCTGATAGAGGATTAATATCTAGGATATACAAAGAACTCAAAAAGTTAAATAATAAGGAATCAAATAAGGCAATCAAAAAATGGGTATGGAGCTAAATAGAGCATTCTCGAAGGAAGAAATACAAATGGCATATCAGCATTAAAAAAAAGTTCTACGTCACTAGTCATCAGGGAAATGCAGATTAAAACTACATTGAGATTCCATCTCACTCCTGTCAGATTGGCCACCATCATGAAAACAAATGATCATAAATGTTGACGGGAATGTGGAAAAAGAGGAACCCTTCTACGCTGCTGGTGGGAATGCAATCTGGTCCAGCCATTGTGGAAATCAGTGTGGAGGTTCCTAAAACAGCTAGAGATTGATCTACCATATGACCCAGCTACAGCACTCCTAGGCATATATCCGAAGGAATCATCTCATGTCCTTAGAAGTATGTGCTCAACCATGTTTATTACTGCTCAATTTATAATAGCTTTGAAATGGAACCAGCCTAGATGTCCTTCAACTGATGAGCAGATAATGAAGATGTGGTAAATTTATACAATGGAGTTCTACTTAGCGGTAACGAAAAATGAAATTATGAAATTTGCAGAAAAATGGATGGAGCTGCAAAGGATTATACTAAGTGAGGTAACCCAGGCCCAGAAAGCCAAGCACCACATGTTCTCTCTCATATGTGTATTCTAGCTACAGATGAGTGGGCTTCTGCTTGAGAATGAAACTACTTAGTAGCAGAGGCCAGTAAGTTAAACAGGAGACATAAAGGGAAGAGAAAGGAAGGGAGGAGGGTACTTAATAGGTTGATATTGTATATATGTAAGTACAATGATTGTGATGGGGAGGTAATATGATGGAGAATGGAATTTCAAAGGAGAAAGTGTGGGCGGGGGAGGGAGGGAATTAACATGGGATATTTTTTTATAATCATGGAAAATGCTAAGAAAAAATAATAAAAAAAAAAGAGTTAGGGAATGTAAGCATCTGAAGTTGCATCAGTTAGCTGCTGTCCTTCTCCTCCTTCACCTGAACTCCGTCTTGGGACTCTTGTCCAACCTAACACATGGGGCTACTCTCCTTTCCCCTTCCTTCTTCCTTTCGTACTGGGTTCCACACAGAGCTCAAATGTTTGCCATGCTTACTACACAGGCCTAATGTTGCCAGTCACTGCCCAAAGCTTCTGCTTTAGCACCTTTTGTTTTCATAAGCAGTGAAGGCCCTGTGGAACCCGGGTCTTACTGACATTTTCGAGTAAACACAAGTATCCAGACTTTTAGCCCTCTCCAGCCCTGCTACTGACTCTCCTATCCCCTCCACTTCAAGCACAGACATCTCTTGCCATTTGATCCTCTATCCATCCCACACTCCATCAAAATTCATTAAGATAACGACCCCAGACTCTGTCTAGAGGCACCCTAGACTGTCCTCCTTCTGGACTCCAGGGGTCCTCCATCTCTCTTGCCTCTGGCTTTATGCCTCGCAGACGGTGAAGACTGGGGACACTTCTCTCCACTCCTGGGACCTCCATCCGGCTCTAAGGCCTCCAGGTATTAGCTTGGTATCAAGTGATGACTTAGTACCTACATCTAGCCCCACCTTACCTATCCATAAAATGGGCTCTAAGCCCAGGTTGACCTGGAATTTACTATGCAATCTCATGGTGGTCTCTAACTCACAGTGATCCTCCTACCTCTGCCTCACAAGTGCTGGGATTAAAGCCATGTGCCATCACACCTGGCTCAAATCCAAAGCCAAACTTTTTATTCGGCTTCCTACATCTGACCCCAATTTGGAACTTTCAAATCACAAGTCCTCACTGATTTGGACAAGTTCATAAGATGAAATGGCAAGGGATCTGAGGTTCCTTATTCTGAAGTCTTTTTCCAAGCTGCTCTGCTAACCAGATTTTCCTTCTCTTCCTTCCTCTGTGCTGACAACTGCTCCCAGTGCTTTTCATTCCCTGCCTGCCTTTTCTGAATTTGGTCCTACAGATGAATCCACTCCTTTCTAAACCTATGGCTCCCTTCTGGACCACCTCTCTGGAGATGATCTTGGCTTGCTCTCTCTCAACAGACTCAAGCCATTCTCCCAAATTGCGTACAAACTCTTCTAGACTGCCCCACATCTGCTTCCCAAGAGAACTCCTGTCTTTACTGGGCCTCTTTAACTTCCCCATATGGAAACCTAATTTCTCTCTCCTTACTTTTCCCTTTTCCTGCCAGTGAAAAGTCTGCAGGGGAGGTGAGGCAGTTACAGTAAACCAGCAGCTACCTCACATCTAGATAAAATAAAAAAATACGGGGTGGGAGGGTGGAGTAGGGAGTGGGTGAGTGGTCCTTGCCTGTGGCTAATGGCTAGTAGAAAAAAAGAGATGTCAGCTTGAAAATTCAAACTGAAAACAGCTATTGCCCTGTCATGATGGTAGCTATTTGTCCCAGGTTCAAACCAAAACCCCATAGTTTCTGGTATCCACCCAATCTCTCTGCCTCGTTTCACCATGATAAATTGCTTGAAAATTCAAACTCCCCTGGGCTCTCGAAACTCCCAGATCGTTGGAACACATCTCCAACAGCTAGATAGAATAATTCACCTGCCCTGCCTCCAACCATAGAGAGGCCATTTGCCCTACCCACTTCATCTTTAGCCCATGGAGTGAGGGAGTAAGCCTCTGCCCATCTGTCTTCCTAAGGTACCTAGGAAGACAGACTAGGCTCCCTTGTCTTGTCCTGGGAAGACTGCCCTGAGAGCCTCCAGACAGAATGGCTGCTTGCCTTCTGTACCCCCTGTCCTTCTCCAGGAGAAGGCCTCCTACCTCTGCCTTCTTCAGATCAGGGATTCCTGATCTTCAGACATAAAATATAAATATGTGCCGACAAATTAAGAGTTATAAAAACTGTCTCTGATTATAACTAAGTTATAACTAAATGCTAAGCTTATATGTTTTCCATTTGATAAATCCTGTATTTTTTGCATAAAACACCTATTTACAATAATAAGTTTCTTAAGTATTCTAGCCTTATATGTTTTCCTAATGGGTAAAACTTTTATTTGTCTGCTATAAACTTACTCTAAAAAAAAAAAAAAAAAACTCGACCTATTTATATAAAATTTTACTGTGCCTGTAGAATTAATCAAGCTATAACATTTTTTAGCCCAATATACCTCCATTAGTCACACCTTTTGATCTTTGGACCAAGTAAGTAAAAACTATAAGCCGTTGTATGTTAAGAACTGACATCTCTCAGTGACCAGCTAAGAAATCTGTTGCTGTAGATGAAAAAACTTTCACAGTTTATAATGGGGTGCTAGGGATCCAGGGAAGTTCTTGAACCCCAAACCCTAGGTTTGTTTTTAATTTTTTTTTTTAATTTTTATTAGCATTTTCCATTATTATAAAATATATCCCATGGTAATTCCCTCCCTCCTCAACCCCACACTTTCCCATTTGAAATTCCATTCTCCATCATATTATCTCCCCATTACAATTATTGTAATTACATATATACAATATCAACGTATTAAGTATCCTCCTCCCTTCCTATCTGTACCATTTATGTCTCATTTTTTCCTTACTGGCCTCTGCTGTTAAGTATTTTCATTCTCACGCAGAAGCCCAATCATCTGTAGCTAGGATCCACATATGAGAGAGAACATGTTGCGCTTGGCTTTCTGGGCCTGGGTTACCTCATTTAGTATAATCCTTTCCAGGTCCATCCATTTTTCTGCAAATTTCATAACTTCATCTTTCTTTACCACTGAGTAGAACTCCATTGTATAAATGTGCCACATCTTCATTATCCACTCATCTGTTGAGGGATATCTAGGCTGGTTCCATTTCCCAGCTATTATAAATTGAGCAGCAATAAACATGGTTGAGCATTTACTTCTAAAGAAATGAGATGAGTCCTTTGGATATATGCCTAGGAGTGCTCTATCAGATATATAGCTGGCAAAGAATTTTTTCCCATTCTGTAGGTTGCCTCTTTGCTTTTTTCACTGTGTCCTTTGCAGTGCAAAATCTTTGTAATTTTGTGAGGTCCCAGTGATTAATCTGTGGTTTTGTTGCCTGAGCAATTGGGGTTGTATTCAAAAAGTCTTGGCCAAGACCAATATGTTGAAGGGTTTCCTCTACTTTTTCCTCTAGCAGTTTCAGTTTCAGGTCTGATGTTAAGGTCTTTAATCCATTTGGACTTAATTCTTGTGTATGGCAAGAGAGAAGAATCTATTTTCATCCTTCTGCAGATATATATCCAGTTTTAAAAACACCATTTGCTGAAGAGGCTGTCTCTTCTCCAATGAGTATTTTTGGCATTTTTATCGAATATCAGGTGGCTATAGCTACTTGGGCTTACATCTGGGTCCTCTATTCTGTTCCACTGATCTACATGTCTGTTTTTGTGCCAGTACCATGCTGTTTTTGTTACTATGGCTCTGTAGTATAGGTTAAAATCAGGTATGGTGATACCACCAGCCTCACTTTTGTTGCTCAGTATTATTTTAGATATTCGAGGTTTTTTGTGATTCCAAATGAATTTTTGGATTGTTTTTTCTATTTCCATGAAGAAAGCCTTTGGGATTTTGATTGGGATTGCATTAAATGTGTAGATTGCTTTAGATTTAAGATTGCCGTTTTCACAATATTGATTCTTCCAATCCAGGAACAAGGGATGTTTCTCCACTTTCTAGTGTCTTCTGCAATTTCTCACTAGAGGGTTTTGAAGTTCTCATTGTAGAGATTCTTTACTTCCTTGGTTAGGTTTATTCCAAGGTAATTTATTTATTTATTTATTTATTTATTTATTTATTTTGATGCAATTGTGAACGGGAGTGATTCTCCGATTTCATCCTCTGTGTGTTTGTTGTTAGCATATATGAAGGCTACTGATTTCTGTGTATTTATTTTGCATCCTGCTACATTGCTGTAGGTTTTGATCAGCTCTAACAGTTTGCTAGTAGAGTCTTTAGGGTCCTTTATGTATAGAATCATGTCATCTGCAAATAATGATAACTTGATCTCTTCCTTTCCAATTTGTATCCCTTTTATGTGTGTCTCTTGCCTTATTGCTATGGCTAAGACTTCCAAAACTATATTAAATAAAAGTGGGGACAGTGGACACCCTTGTCTTGTTCCTGATTTTAGTGGAAAAGCTTCCAGTTTTTCCCCATTTAGTAATATGTTGGCTGTAGGCTTGTCATAAATAGCCTTTATTATATTGAGATATGTTCCTTCTATTCCCAGTCTCTGTAGGACTTTTATCATGAAGGGATGTTGTATTTTGTCAAATGCTTTCTCTGCGTCTAATGAGATGATCATGTGATTTTTGTCCTTCAACACGTTTATGTAATTTATTACATTTATAGACTTGCGTATGTTGAACCATCCCTGCATCTCTGTGATAAAGCCTACTTGGTCAGGGTGAATGATCTTTTTCTATATATTCTTGTATTCTGTTTGCCAATATTTTGTTGAGAATTTTTGCATCTATGTTCATGAGGGAGATTGGTCTGTAATTTTCTTTTTTTGTTCTATCTTTGCCTGGTTTTGGTATCAGAGTGATGCTGGCCTCATAGAAGGAGTTTGGTAGAATTCCTTCTATTTCTATTTCCTGGAAAAGCTTAAGGAGCAATGGTGTTAGCTCTTCCTTAAAGGTCTGTTAAAATTCAGCAGTGAATCCATCTGGGCCTGGGCTTTTTTTAGTTGGGAGATTAATGATAACTGTTTGGATCTCCATGTTTGTCATATGTCTATTTAACTCATTAATCTCATTTTGATTTAATTTAGTTAGGTCATATAGATCAAGGAAATCATCCATTTCTTCCAGATTTTCATACTTTTTGGAGTATATGCTTTTATAGTTGTCCCTATGATTTTTTGAATTTCTCTGGAATCTGTTGTGATGTTACCTTGTTCATCTCTGATTTTATTAATTTGTGTCTCTTCTCTCTTCTTTTGGTCAGATTTGCTAAGGGTTTATCAATCTTGTTTATCCTTTCAAAGAACCAACTCTTTGTTTCATTAATTCTTTGGATTGTTCTTTTTGTTTCTATTTCATTAATTTCTGCCCTAATCTTTATTATTTCTTCCTGTCTACTGATTTTTGGTTTGCCTTGTTCTTCTTTTTCCAAGGCTTTAAGGCAAAGCATCAGGTCGTTTACTTGCGACCTTTCTAATTTCTTAATATAGGCACTTAACGCTATAAATTTACCTCTTAGAACTGCCTTCATTGTGTCCCAGAGATTTTGGTATGTTGTGTTCTCATTATCATTTGACGCTATAAATTTTTTGATTTCCTTCTTGATTTCTTCATTGACCCATTCATCATTTAGTAGTGTATTGTTTAGTTTCCATGATTTTGTTTATGCTCTATAGCCTTTCTTGCTATTGATTTGTAGTTTAATTCTACTGTGGTCAGATAGGATGCAAGCAATTATTGCAATTTTCCTGAATTTGTTAAGATTTGCTTTGTGTCCTAATATATGCTCTATTTTAGAGAATGTTCCATGTGCTGCTGAAAAGAATGTATATTCTGCAGCCTTTGCATGAAATGTCCTGTATATATCTGTTAGGTCCATTCCTTCTATGACCTCATTTAGTCCAGATGCCTCTCTGTTTATTTTTTCCCGGATTGGCCTGTCAATTGATGAGAATGAGGTGTTAAAGTCACCCACCACCACTGTGTTTGGTGTTATCTGTGACCTTTGTTCTAATAGTGTTTGTTTGATGAATTTGGGAGCCCCCATATTAGGTGCATATATGTTTAGGATTGTAATGTCCTCCTGTTGGAGTGTGCCCTTAATCAATATAAAGTGACCTTCCTTATCTTTCTTGACTAACGTTGGACTAAAATATACCTTGTCTGATATTAGGATAGCAACCCCTGCTTGTTTTCTAGGCCCATTTGCTTGAAACACCGTCTTCCAACCTTTCACCCTAAGATAATGTCTATCCTTTGTAGAAAGGTGTGTTTCTTGGAGACAACAAATTGTAGGATCCTGCTTTTTAACCCAGTCTGCAAACCTATGTCTTTTTGTTGGGGCATTGAGGCTGTTGATATTAAGAGATATTATTGAAAGGTGTTTATTTATGTTGGCCTTTTTTTTTTTTTTTGTGGTTCTGGTTGTACCTGTGCTCTCTTCAGTTAACTAGTATTTGAGTATTGCTTGTTTTATCTAGGTTCCTTATATGTATGCTTTTCTTTTTCTTCAACATGGAGGATTCTATCAAGTATTTTCTGTAGAGCTGGTTTTGTACTCCTTTAATACTCCTTTAATCTGCTTTTGTCATGGAATGTCCTTATTTCTCCATCTATTTGAATGGATAACTTTGCAGGATAAAGTAACCTTGGTTGACAGTTGTTATCCTTCAGAACTTGGAATATATCACCCGAAGCCCTTCTGGCTTTAAAAGTTTGTGTTGAATAATCTGCTGTAATCCTGATGGGCTTACTTTTGTAGGTAACTTGATTTTTCTCTCTAACTGCTTTCAATAGTTTTTCTTTGGTGTGTATGTTTGGAAGTTTGATTATAATATGGCCAGGAGAGGTTCTTTCCAGGTTTTGTCTGGCTGAGGTTCTAAAGGCTTCCTGTATTTGCATGGGCACCTCTTTCCCAATTTGGGGAAAATTTTCTTCTATGATTTTGTTGAAGACACCTACTATGCATTTTTAGTGAAATTCTTCTCCTTCTACTATGCCCTGAATTCTAATATTTGATCTTTTCATAGTGTCCTGAATATCTTGAAATTCCCACTCATACTTTTCTGTAAGTTTGTCTTTCTCTTTGTTGGCCTGTACTAAATCTGCTACCTGGTCTTCTATCTTAGATATTCTGTCCTCTCTTTCATCCATTCTACTGATGAGATTTTCTACAGAGTTTTTTATTTCATTAACCTTGTTCTTCATTGCTAGTAATTCTGACTGGTTTTTCTTTACTATGTCTATTTCCTTATTTATGTCTTGTATTGCCTTCTTTATTTCATGAAATTGGTGTCCTGCATCTTCTTTGATTCCTTTGATTTCCTCTTTACGTTCCTCTTTGACTCCTTTGATTTGTTCTCTGACTGCTTTGAACATATTTACTATCATTCTTTTGAAATCTTTCTCAGGCATTTCCTCTAACTCGTTCTCACTGGAGGTCATTTCTGATGCATTAATACTTTTATGTGGATTTATATTGTCTTGCTTTTTAGTGTTTCTTGTGTTATAATGTATATATTTTTGCACCTTGGATTAAGTTAATGCTTGGATTTTCTAGGTAGGTGGGTATTTTTAGGTGTATCAATTGATTTGATGTCATATATTTTTAGGGTAGGAGCTCAAGGTGTTAGATGTGGCTCTTAAGACTCTGAGAGTATCTACAAAGGTGCTCCTAGGGGTTGAGTTTCTCTGCTACGGGAGTATTCAAGTAGGCTAAGTGGAATTAAACACCGGTCGATTCTAAAAGTTAACTAAACACTGTACCCATTCAGTCAAAAACAGCCCCAAGTATGTATGCCAGAATAGTTATTATAACAACCAGATCCTCTATCAACACAGAGGTTAAGATTTCTGGTCTGTTGAAGGATCCCTGTCAGCTTGTGACCAAGTGAGACCCTTCCCTGGTGTAAACCCAGTTACCTTGGATGAGTTTGGTCTCAGTCAAGTTGCTGCCTGGGTCGTCGGGCTGCTGTTCTGATTTCTGGAGCTGGCCACTGGCTTTTCCTGCGGGGAAAACCAAGCCTGGAAACTGTGGCCCTGCAGATCAGCACCCCCGCTGCTGGAACTGCTGCTGCTTCTGGGTCTGCTGTTGTTGCCGCTGCTGCTGCCACTCCTGGTCTGCTGCTGCTGGGGCCGCTGTTACTGGTTCCAGAGCTGCTGATATTGCTGCCGAACTCTGCTCCTGCTTGGGTCCCACTGTCAGCTCAAGTTGGCATGGCTGGGTCCCGGGACGCTGCTCTGTTCGCTGGAGCTGGGCTCAGGTGGTGGGGGAGGGGAGGGAGCCGCAGCTGCTCTGGTTCTCTCGCTGCTCCACGTGTTCTTCTACCTCGTGGTCTGCTCCTCCATTCCTCACTTCCGCTCTCCCTTCTCGTTTCCTGAGTTGCGGAGAGCACGGTGTGAGGGGAAGCTCCCGCACCTGGCTTTTCCTGCGGCTGGAGCCAAGCCTGGTGGCTTTCTGGTGCGCCACGCCACCACCGCTTTGGCGGAGCTGCTGGGGCCGCTTTTGCCAGCCTGTGCGGGCTCTGGATGCTCTGGATCTCTCCTACTTCTCCACTGCCACTTCAATTTCCTATACACCTCACTTTTTAGTAAAAGTGTGTATTTTGCTGAGGTTTTTTGGTCTTGTTTCCCCCCAGGCTGCTTTGGTGTGGTACCTACGCCGCCATCTTAACCGGAAGTCTTGTTTTTAATTTTAATGAAAGAATTGAATAAAAAAGAAGACTGAGAAGGATAATTATTAAATTATTATATTTATTGAGGGAAGTACAGAACCAAGGAAAGACACCCATATGGCTAGAGATCCCATAAGGAGGACCTGGGAAAACCTGTAGAAAGCGAAAAAGAAAGTTCAAGGGGCTCCTGACATGTGAAAAGCTGGAGGGGATAAAGAATCCATGTATAGATTAAGGACAAGGGAGCCCTCATCTATAGCTGGAAGTTCCCAAGTGATCAGAGAGACTGCCCACTACTTGCAAAGATACTTACTACCTTATGTTGGTGGACTGTCTTCCAGCTCAGGTGAACCAGAGGGACAGCTGGTTAGTTAGGGATAGGGACTCTGTCAGGAAGAGGCTAGACCTGACATTATGTTCTGGGGCTGGAACTTGATTAACCACAATGTTTAAATCCTATGAAAGATCTCCCTCTTGGGAAGGGTATAGGTTGTTTATGGAAAAACAGGTTTATGGAACTAGGCAAGAGATAAAAAGTTATATCAACTTTGATTTCTAGCAAGTGCAAACTTTCCTGCCCTTTTTACCTTCAGGGGTTCAATCACCCTAACTGTATCCCCCTCCTAAACTCTACTCCCTTCAAGTTGAACCTATCCTGTCTCTGACATGTAATTTATTCCCTTATATGATGGGGTTCCTCCACACCCACAGTGTAGCATCTTCTTTGCCTCTAATCCAACAGATTCAGTTATTCCCTCCTTGATATCCATTCTGTAACCATATGTCCCTCTCTAGCTTCCTGTGTTTCCAGACACGAATTTCTGTATTCTGACAAGACACAGGCCCTAAAGCTGTCCCAACACAACTCCATCTCAGGGAGCTACTGTGTCTGAAAGCTTTTTGATAGCACTTCCCCATTTTCTCCTTTTGTGTATAACCAAAGAGGCTAAAAGTGATACCAGTGCTCCCCCTCCCAAATTGGGAGGAAAAGATTAAAAATAATGTACCTCAACACTCCGTACACAACAAATCACCCCTACTAATGTGCCTCTTGCCTCCTGTCCTTCTCACAGGGCTGACATTGAAAAGGGGAGAAAAGAAAAAGAAAAAATAAAGAAAGAGAAAGAGAAAGGGAAATCATACACCACACTCAGAGGAGAACCCTGCCTACTTGCCTAGATCCAGATGGAGGGCGGAGAAGGTGACTAGCCCCCACTTTGTCCCATTGGTCAGAAGACTCAGAGATTTTTGTTGATTCTGCCCCTTTTTCTTGTCTTCAGAGTCTGGAATGAAGGATTTATGAATCACTGACCTCAGTGAAAAACTCTTTTGGGCCATTAAACAAGCTTGAAGATGGCCTGACTTCAGGAGTTATCAGGCCATCTTAGAAACAGTCTTGATCCTTCTCAGCGGGTGATAAGTAAACAAGAGAAGGTTGCTCTATCTTCCCATTATTCACTCCCCAAGAAAAGTAAACAGCCTAAAGTTTATTTAACCCTGACCTGGCTCTCCCCATCTTGGGCTGTCCTGGGGCCTAACTCCTTAAAATCCCCAATGGCCCTCCTAGGGGGCTGCCATTCTCATTTCCGGTGGGAGGAGGCTGCCTCTCAATATATTCCCTTAAAATGTGTGCTGTTGAGGTTGGCTCTCCTTCTCTCCTAATATTCCTCCATCACCTTGGCCAATCCTGAATTCTAACAAGGATGCCTTTGGTTGTCTCAATCATGATAAGAAATACTGACAATACCTTCCTTGTAGAGACACTTATGCAAGGAAAAAAGAAAGCTCTTGAAGCAGTACTTGCTATTGTTCACAGAAGCACATGTCAGTGTGTTTGCACATAAACACTACTCATGGGCTCACTGCTGCTGTTCTTCCCGGGACTGATCCACAGTAGAGGTTAGTTTTCCAACCTGGTTTTCTCTCCATGTACCAGGGTGGTAGACACAGTCAAGTGCAGTAACTGGCTAACAAGATCTAATGCAAACAATAATGTTGAGATCTGTGGGATTAATTTAAAAGAATCCAAACAGCAGTGTGAATGAGCAATTCACATTCAACAAACAGATAATTAGTCATATAAAAACAACAAATCATACTAAATTAATCCCTATCACGTAACCAGCCTGTTGGCATTTTGTTGTTGTCCACAGCTAACTGCTGTCATCACCTGCATGTTCTCCTCACAGTCCATATCCTTTCTTGGTCTTGTTTATTTAAAATGCTTTGGAAAGTGATTCATCTTTTCTTTTCACCTTAATAAGTTTATTTAAAAATAAATACTCTCTCATTCATCTCATTTGTCACTGGTGATAAGGCAAAATAATATGATTTATATGGAGGAACATTTATGGCATCTACCATGATTACAGTTGCATTTAGCCTTTGACCCAGCATCCACACTCCTGGGACATGTAGTGTAAATAAATAAAAAAAAATGTCATGTGCATAGGGAATTCTCTGTGGGAGTCTGAAAATCAAAGACAGGAAACAACACTGATGTTTAGCAATAAGGAACTGTTGCTCAATATAAACAAAACAGTATTACACAGTCATAAAAAATAATGTGACTGGACTAAAGAGATGGCTTAGCTGTTAAGGCACTTTCCTGTGAAGCCCAATGACTCAGGTTCAATTCCCAGTACCCACACAAGCCAGGTGCACAAGGTGGTTCATGGGTCTGGAGCTCATTTGCAATAGCTACAGGCCCTGGCATTCCCATTCCCTCTCTCTGTATCTGCCTCTCTCTCTCTCGCTTTCAAATAAATACATAAACAAAATTTAAAAAATAATGTGACTGTCTATTATAGACATCTCTTCTGGATATATTGTTGAGTGAAAATAGCAAAGTGCTTAACTGTACATACATACATCAAAAGCATGCCTTGGGCTGGAGAGATGGCTCCGAGTTTAAAGTGCTTGCTTGAAAAGCCTATGGCTTAAGTTTGATTCCTCAGTATATCCATAAAGCAAGATGCACAAAGTAATTCATGCATCTGAAAATTGTTTTCAATGGCATGAGGCCCTGGTGCACCCATATTCTATCTCTTAAATAATTTAAAAAAAATTTAAAGTATGCCCTATGGAATATTTTGGATTAGCAATATATATGAACATTTAATTTTATATAAAATATATAATTTTAGTAAATATTATTGCATGCACTAATATTAACATATTAATATGATATACATATACCTATAGCTGCAGGAGGAAAGAAGATGGGAGAAGCAGAGCAGAAGCAAAGATATTCTGTTTTTCTTCTTAGACCATTTAGAATTTTGGATTGCACAAATGCCCTACCTATTCTATAAAAGAACATCATAAGTCCTGAAGCAAACTAAATGTTATACACTTAAAAAGAACTCTTATATTATTACTACAAATGGAAATACCATTAGCATAAATCAAAGGCAATTATGAAAATAAATACTAAAATCACACACACACACACACACACACACATGCACACACACCTGCATGCATACATGTACACTTCTCAGTATACTATCCTTTGGGAAACATTCTGTAAAACCCTGGCTTAGACATTGCTTCCTCTAGAAAGTATATTTCCCAGGGTAGGTTAAACACCCCTACTGTGGGATGCATTACTGAAAGTATTGCCTTCTATTCTAGTGAGTTATTTAGGGTTTTTCTTTTTTCTTTGAAAGCAGAAAATAAGTCTTTTTCAATAGTATAGTATCTAAGTATTAATATACAACTAACTACATAATAAGTGACTGAGTGTTGTGTTTTTATTTAACCATTTCTCACTATAAATAGCAATTATCCTCAAACATTGTCTAGGCAAGGTACTCTTCTGAAGACTCACTAGGTATTATGTGTGCCTTTCTGAGTGATACTATCAATCGGAGATCCTTAAACCCCATCAGTATACACGTGAACGTAGTGACTCCCCAATATTTTCATGTCCTTCAACCAAAGAAAATGTTCTCGCTCTACTCCATGTACTCTTCATATTCTATAGCTTCCCCACATTCTTAAAGATTCCTAGATGATTCCAGAGTTAATCTGGATAGCTTTTTCTCTACATGTCTTCTCTTGCTCAGTTCATAACTTTGTCTCTTGCTGCATGGTTGAAGGTCAGCAACTGCACCAAAGTCTTGAGGGGAGGGGTATACAGCCATGGCATAGTGTGGGAAGTGAAACAAAACTGACAAATAAATATTCATAATACCTCTAAAGTACCCTCTAACAGCAAGTTATCTTCTGCTTATCTCAACCCTTGGTTCTATACCACTCCTAACATTGTTGGAGACCAATGTCTTTCCTTTAGTCACTGAGAAAAGCACCTTTGGTGACAAGTTCCTTCACTAACAGTTTTCAAAATTGGTCTTTCCTTTCATTTCAGCTAAGATTTTTAATTTAAGGTTTAATGTTTTTCTGAAGTGCTTTCCCCTCCACTCCCAGATTGACTTGTAACTCACTATGTAGTCCATGGTGGCCTGAAACTCATTGCAATTTTCCTTTCTTTTTTTGTTTTTTATTATATATATCTTTTTTATTGACAGCTTCCATAATTATAGACAATAAATGATAGTAATCCCCCCCCAGATTTCCCTTTTGCAACTCCACTTTCCATTATACTTCCTTCTGCTTCTCAATCAGTCTCTCTTTTATTTTGATGTCATCATCTTGTCCTCCTATTATGATGGTCTTGTGTAGGTAGTGTCAGGCAGACACTGTGAGGTCATGGATATCAAGGCCATTTTGTGTCTGGAAGAGCACATTGTAAGGAGTCCTACTCTTCCTGTGGCTCTTACATTCTTTATGGCACCTCTTCCACAACATACCCTGAGCCTTGGAAGGTGTGATAGAGATGTTTTAGTGCCAAGCACTCCTCTACCAATTCTTCTCAACACTATGGTGCCTTCTGAGTATTCTCAAGATCACTGCCATCCGAAAAGAGAAGCTTCTCTAACCAAAAGTGAGAGTAGCATTAATATATGGGTATGAATATTAAGAGAAATGCTTACCAAGCAGTTTGGTGAGTGTAGAATATACATTTAGCCAGCGTCAGCAGACATTATATCCCCTATAGCTCATGCCTTCCCCCTTCGTAGGTTTTCAGTATCAGGCATGAATACCTTCATATCAATTTGGCCTCCAGGCCAATTAGAGCAGTTGGTTTCCCCAGTTATAGACATGCTTCTATTGCACCCATTGGCTTATTTGGCTAAATTTAAGGCTTGCATTGTCCACTGTTGTTTATCTCTGCTGGTCATTTGTCTCTTTCCCATGGAACTGCACACAAAATAGCTTTTCCCAGCTTTCAGTCAGCTTGTTTACATGGGGGAGGTTTTCAGCTCAGTTCCAGCAGGATTTATCAGTGACATTGCGGCCCACATGTGTGGAGTCTTCAGCCATAAGGTCTTACTTTCTATTTCTGATGGGAAACCTAGAGCCTTGTCAATGACACATAATGTTTTGGGGACATCAGGGACCTCCCTAGCCAACAACTCATTGAAAGGTATCCCACATCTGGCACTGAAAATTTTCTTGTAACAATCTATGGCTTCTGGATGTGCCATTGTCCAAAAAAGTAGTTTTCCATATAACTTATTCATATCCTCTTAGATTTTGATTAGCCCTCCCCCTACCTTTCCTTTACTCAATCTCTTCCCCTGACCTCACGTAGGCCTTTGTACCCCCCAGTAATCTGTTCTTCTACTTACATATATACAATACCATCCTCTCAAGTCCCCTGTAGCAGACAGCTTCAGGTTCCCTAAAATTACTTCCAGACCAGGCACAGTTATGGAGGAAGGGATATTTATTGAAGCTAACAGATCCAGGGGAAGTTCCATAATGGTAGAAGAAGCTGGCCTGCCTTCAGAGGCCCAAGCAGTCAGAGAGAAGTACAAGCCTAAAGGTCAAAAGCCATACAGCACACTTCAGGAACTCCAGCTAGGCACACTTTGCATATCTTTAGATTGAAACCTGAAACCCACCACCACACCTTAAGATCCACACAGTGATATTGCCTCCAGCCAGGTGGCTGCAGATGCAAACTACAAACAAACAACTGAATATATTGGGGGCCATCTATTCTATTCAAACCACCACATCCCCCCTTTTCATTCCCTGTATATCCTTTTGCTATCTTACTGAGCTCTGCTAATGAGCTATATTACAACTCACATACAAGCCCAAACATTCGTAGCTAGGATCTACATATGAGAGAGAACATGTGATGTTTGGCTTTCTAGGCTTGGGTTACCTCACTAAGCATAATCCATGTGTCAGTTGAGTGACAACTGGGCTGGTTCCATTTCCTAGCTAGTGTGAATAGAGCAGCACTAACCATGGTTGAGCAAGTACCTTTAAGGTAGTGAGATGAGTCATTGAGACATAAGCCTAGGAGTGGTATAGCTGGGTCATATGGTAAATCTATTTTTAGCTGTCTCAGGAACCTCCACACTGATATTCACAATGACTGTACCAGATTTCATTCTCACCAACAGTGTAGAAGGGTTCCTCTTTTACCACATCATCACTATTATCATTTGTTTTCTTGATGGTAGCCATTCTGACAAGAGTGAGATGGAATCTCATAGTCTGAATTTGCATAGATGTAGAACATTTTTTAGATGTTTTATGCTACCTCTATTTCTTCTTTTGAGAACTCTATTTAGTTCCATAGCCCATTTTTTAAGTTGGGCTGTTTGATTTCTTATTATTTACTTTTTTGAGTTCTTTGTATATCCTGCATATTAATCCTCTGTCAGATGAATATATTACAAAGATTTTCTCCTATTTTATTTCCTGAGCAACTGGGATTATATTCCGAAAGGCTTTGCCAATACAATATGTTGAAGGATTTTCCCTACTTATTCCTCAAGCAGTTTCAGATTTCTGGGTCTGATATCAGGCCTTTGATCCATTTGGACTTAAGTCTTATGTGTGGACAGAGATAAGGATCTATTTTAATCCTTCTACACATACATGTTCACTTTTCCCAGCACCATTTGTTGAAGAGTCTGTCTTATCTCTAAAGTATTGTTTTCATTTTTGTCAAAGATCAGGTAGTTGTAGTTGCCCATTCATACATCTAGGCCCTTTATTCTGTTCCATGTGTCTGCTTATGTGCCAGAACCATGCTGTTTTGATTACTGTGGCTCACTAAGATAGGTTAAAATCAGGTACGGTGATACCAACAGCCTTATTTTTTATTTATTTATTTTTTGTTTTTTTGAAGTAGTGTTTCACTCTAGCTCAGGCTGACCTGGAATTTACTATGTAATCTCAGGGTGGCCTCGAACTCACGGCAATCCTCCTACCTCTGCCTCCCGAGTGCTGGGATTAAAGGTGTGCGCCACCACGCCCAGCTTCCACCAGCCTTATTTTTGTTGCTCAAAGTTGTTTAGATATTTGAGGGTTTTTGTGCTTCCAAATGAATTTTATGATTGTTCTTAGTGTTTCTGTGAAGAATGCTTTCTATTTTTTCTTCCAGTAGTTGAAGTGTTTCAGGTCTTATGTTGAGGTCTTTAATCCATTTGGACTTGAGTTTTGTGTGTGGTGAGATGAGTGGGTCTAATTTCATTTTTCCACATATGGTCATCCAATTTGTCTAACACCACTTGATGAAGATGCTGTCTTTTCTCCAGCCTACTTTATTGGCACCTTTGACAAAGATCAAGTAACTAGAGTTGCTTGCCCTTAAGTCTGGCTCTTCAATTCTGTTCCATTGGTCTATGTTTCTGTTTTTATTCCAGTACCATGCTATTTTTGTGACTATGGCTTTGTAATATAACTTTAGATCATGTATGGTGATACAATAAGGAGTGTCTTTTTTTCTTTTACTAAGGATATGTTTGGATATCTGATACCTTCTGCCATTACATATGAATTTTGTGATCATTTTTTTAGTATAAGTGAAGAACTTCTTATTAGTATTGCTTTTAATCTGCATATTGCTTTTCATAGAATTGCCATTTTCACAATATTGATTCTACATATCCAGGAAAATGGGAGGTCTTTCCATCTTCTTAAGTCCTCTGTTTCTTTCTTGAATGTTTTTATGTTTTCATTATATAGTTCCTTTACATCATTTGTTAGTGTTATTCCAAAGTAGTTAATTTTATGTTTCTATTAAAAATAGGACACTATCACTGATTTCTTTCTCTGTATATTTGTCCTTTGCATATAGAAAAGCTATTGACTTTTGTGAATTGATTTTATATCCTCCCACTTTGTTGACAGAATTTATCACTTCAGAAGTTTTGGGATGGAGACATTCAGGTCACTTATATATAGGATCATGACATCTGCAAATAGAGCTAACTTAACTTCTTCCTTTCCAATTTGAATCCCTTTTATTTCTTTCTCCTGTCTTATTGCTTAGGCTAGTACTTCTAGTTCAATGTGGAAGAGCAGTGGTGAGAGTGGGCACCCCTATCTTGTTTCTGATCTCAGTGGGAACTCCTGGAGGTTTTCCCCATTAAAAATTATTTGGGCTTTAGGAGCTTTATATATAGCCGTTATTGTGTTGAGATATAAACCCTCCTTGACTATTATTTCCAGTGTTTTGATCATGAAGTGGTGTATTTTGTCAAAACCCTCTCTGCATCAATTGAGATGGTCATGTGGTTCTTATGGTTTATTTATGTAGTGTATTATATTGACCAATTTCCATATGTTAAGCCATCCTTGCATCCCTGGGATGAAGCCTGGTTGATCAAAGTGGTTAATGCTTTTGATATGTTGTTGAATTTGGTTTGTAAGGATTTTTTTCAGGATCTTTGAAGCTGAGTTCATTAGGGATACAGGCCTATAATTTTCTTCCCTTGTTGCATCTCTGTCTAGTTTTGGTATTAGGGTAATGCTAGCTTCATACAAGGAGTCAGGGAGGATTCCCTGGTCTCTGATTGTGCAGAATAGTTTGAGAAAAATTGGTTTGGTTTCTTCTATGGAGGTTTGATAGCATTCAGCTGAGAAGCCATCCAGTCTTGGACTTTTCTTTTGGGGGAGGTTTTTGATTATCTTTTCAATCTCCATGGATGAGATAGGTTTGTGTAGGAGATTAATCTTCTCTGAGTTTAGTTTGGGGAGGTGGTATGTGTCTAGGAATTCATCCATTTCTTCCAGATTATTTAATTTTGTGGAGTATAGGTTTTGGAAGTATGCCCTGATGATTCTTCCAATTTCATTGATGTCTATTGATCTCTCCTTTTTAATTTCCGATTTTATTAATTTGAAACATCTCTTTTTTTGTGTTTGATCACTTTGGCCAGTGGTTTGTCAATCTTGTTATTTTTTTTTATATAAATAATTTTTTGTTCATTTATTTATTTATTTATTTATTTGAGAGTGACAGACACAGACAGAAAGACAGATAGAGGGAGAGAGAGAGAATGGGCGCACCAGGGCTTCCAGCCTCTGCAAACGAACTCCAGATGCATGCGCCCCCTTGTGCATCTGGCTAACGTGGGACCTGGGGAACCGAGCCTCAAACCAGGGTCCTTAGGCTTCACAGGCAAGTGCTTAACTGCTAAGCCATCACTCCAGCCCAAATCTTGTTATTTTTTTAAAGAAATAGTTCTTCATTTCACTGATTTTTAAAATTGCTTTTCTATTTTCCAATTCATTAATTTCTGCTCTAATCTTGATTATTTCTTTCCATCTGGAGCTCTTTGGGTTGGATATTTCTTGTTTTTCCAGCACCTTAAGGTGGACAGTCAGGTTTTTGATATCTCTGTCTTTGTAATGAAGGCATTTAGGGCTATGAATGTTCCCATTATGACAGCTCAATGAGTCCCATAAGTTTTGGTAGGTTGTGCTTTCATTATCATTCAAATCTAGGAATTTTACAATTTATTTTATATTTCTTCCATGACTCATTCATTGTTTAAAAGTGTGTTGTTCAGTCTCCTGGGGTTGGTAATGTTCTTGATGTGTCACTTATTAATTTCTAGCTTTAAAGCATTGTGCTCTGACATGGTGCAGAAAGTTACTTCAATTTTCCTGACTTTATGAAGTCATGCTTTATGGCCTAATATATGGTCAATTTTGGACAAGGTTCTGTAGGCTGCTTAGAAGAAAATATATTCTGTAGAGTTGGGGTGGAAAGTTCTGTAGATATCCTTTAGGCCTAGTTGATGTATGCTGTTGAGCTCTAATATTTTCCTGTTAATTTTCTGTTTGGATGATCTGTCTATTGATGATAGTGGAGTATTAAACTCTCCAATTATGATGGTGCTGGTATTTATTTATGTTTTAGTGTTGAGAAGATTTTATTTTATAAACTGTGGTACCCCCATGTTTTGGGGCATATATATTTGTGATTATGATGTGCTCATGTTGGGTCATTCCCTTGATGTGTAAGAAGTGACCTTGTTTGTACTTTTTGATTACATTTGGTTTGAAGTCTATTTTTATCAGATATTAATATAGCAACACCCACTTGATTTTCATTTACATTTTCTTGGAATATCATTTTCCAACCTTTCACCCTGAGGAGGTGTCTATCTTTAGTGGTGAGGTGGGTTTCTTAAAGACAGCAGGTAGAAGGGCCCAGTCTTTAGATCCATCCTGATAGCCTGTGTCTTTTGATGGGTGAGTTAAAACCATTAATATTTAAGGTTATCATGGTGAGGTTTGAATTAATCCCTGCCATGATGAGGTGTTTTATGTAGTTGGGTGCTCACTTGTATTAGGTACTCTTTTGAGCCTGGTCTATTTTGGTTATTGTGATTTTCTTCTTGTTGGCTCCTGAGATTGGTTGGTTGACTGTTCTGTGTAGAGTATTCCCTCAAGTATTCTTTGTAGGTTTGGCTTTGTGTTCATATAATTACAGAGTTGATATTTTTTGCATGGAAAGTTTTTCTTTCACCATATATTATGAGGGATACTTTTGCTGGGTAAAGTAGCTTGGGTTGGAAGACATAGTTTTTCAGACTTTGAAGAGTTCTGTTCCAGGCCCTTCTGGCTTTCAGGGTTTTCATTGAGAAATCTGATGTTTTTCTAATTGGATTGCCTTTGTATGTTGTGAAATGCTTCTCTCTTGTTGCTTTCAACACTCTCTCTTTTTTCATTGTTAAGGGTTCTAACTATTATGGGTCCTGGAGAGTTTCTTCATTGATCCTGCCTGTTCAGTGTTCTGTGGGCTTCTTGTATTTGGATGGGCCTCTGTTTTGCAAGATTTGGAAATTTTTCCTCAATAATTTTGTTGAGTGTGTTTTCTATGCCTCCAATCTGGATTTTCTCTCCTTCTGGTATGCCCATAATCCAGATGTTTGGTCATTTTATTGTCCCACAGTTCCCTCATATTCTGTTCACTTGATTTTTTTGAACTTAGCAAAGTTTTTGGTCTCCCAATCAATTTCTTCTGTCCTGTATTCCAGGTCAGAGGTTCTGTCTTCTACATGAGTAACTCTATTGGTGAGTGGTTCTAGAGAGGTTTTCATAAATTCTATTTGGTTTCTGTTTTCTGTTGTGATGTTTTATATAGTGTCCATCTCTTTTTTGAGGTATGATTTCAATTCAAATTCTGATTTTCTTGATGCTTATTGTTGTTAATTCTTGCATTTGATCAAGTCTTCATTAAGCTTAATCAACCAGTTGTTGAGATTTTCCATTTCTTGACTTACCTTCAATTTATTCATATCTCTTTGGAAAGTTCTAAGATTTTCTTCCATCAAGTTAAGCCTACTGTCAAAAGCTGAATGCTCTAGGAAACAATTCTGTTCAATTTCATTGATATAATTGTTGGTTCTTTGATAGTTTGTTTTAAGATAAGCAATATATTTTTTTTATCTGGGTCTCATTGTTTGTTGTGTTTTCATTTTGGGAATGAATTTCTGTTGATTTCTCTATTATTTCATTGGAGGCTTCCATAGTAGGACTAGGCATTTTTGGAGACCTCTAAGTTTTCTGACTTTTATTGGCTTTTTTGCATTGTTGTCTACCCATTTTAGGAAGACTCTATTTTATTGAGGAGGGATTAAATTTGTATATTTTGGACAATTCACCCTCTGACTCAGGTGAACAGGGATGTTGGTACTTAGTATCCAGTCAAGATACCAGAGCAAAAGTCCTGATTCCACAGCTCACACAGGCTTCCCTGAGCAAGGGACAATGGGACCTACCTGGACCAGGGGACTATAAGGAGTAAGGGAACAGGGATCTGGCCTACTTTGCACTGAACCCTCCAGGACATGGACCAGTGTAGGCAACCTAGTCTGGGGAGGTGAGAGGAACCCACAAAGTGACTATTCACAGAACTCAGACCTGGGCTGAGGGAGGGGACCAAAAATGAATCTAATCTACTCACTCCAGATTGCCTCACCTACCCACACACTGATGATCAAGGCAACTCAAGCCCAGGCTGTAGGAGGGGACAGGAAATGGGTCTGGCCTACTCATTCCAGACCACTGTGCCTGCCCTCACACTGACCATGCAGGGAACTCAGACCTGGGCTTTGGAAGGAGGAGGAATGGGTCTAGCATATTCACTCTAGACCACCACACCAGCCTCCACACTGACTGTACAAGGAACTCAATCCCAGGCTGTGGGAGGGGGGAGAAATGGGTTCAGCCTACTCACTCCAGACCTCCATGCCCACACTGACACTGTTCAGGGAACTCAGACCTTGGTGGTAGAAGGGGGAAGAAATGGGTCCAGCCTACTCATTCTAGACCACTGCCCACCCACACACTGACTGCACGGGAACTCCTGGTGTTAGTTCTTCTATGAAGGTCTGGTAAAATTCACCAGTGAATCCATCTGAGCCTGAAATTTTTAGTTGGGAGATTTTTTTAAATTATTTTTTTTATTAGTTTTGTACTCAGTGTATACACTCAAGTTGGTTCCATCATTAGCCTCTGCCCTGTCCTCATCCCTCCACAGGAACCCTCCTCATTAGGGAATATGGGTCATACATTGTGGAGATAGCCATCACTTACAAATAGAAGGCAAAGTCTCTGTGTTTCCTGACCCAACGTGTGACTCTGACATTCTTTCCACCCCCTGTTCCACAAATTTCCATGACACATGTTGGGCTCATTTTAGGTCTACTTCAGTGATGAAGTCTTGGGAGCCACTATGTATCTGGATATCTGGTTTGATAGGAGTTAAGTGTTCTGTATGTCTATCTCCTTCACCCTTGTGCTGGTACCAAGTTCACCAAGAAAGCAGCACTCTTACTCATTTCAATTATTCTGAGTTTCAGCTGGGGCCCTTTTGAGGTGTGATGGGCTGGTTCTCTCCTTAGAATCTGTATCCATCTGAAAAAGAGAAGCAAGTTCTTCAACAGAGCATGAAGTAAGAGGCAGATAAATGGGGTAAGCTTTGTGAGTTTTAAAAGAGAATTTAATAGGTGTAGGCCCTGTTGTAGCCTGCAATTGGTGGGAGCATGGTAATGGAGAGTGGGCTCATTTTGGGTATGGTTCTAACTTGATTCCCAGCTCCAGCTTTGGGATATGTTCCACTGAGCAGATCAGTTAGCCACATCAAGAGCAGCCGTTTTCCCATCATGGCTGTGCACCACTATTGCACTTGTGTGAGCATCACATCAGGTTATTTTCTGCTGACTACATTTAGACTATGAGTTGCTTGAACAGATATTGGTCATTTTCCCTCAGTTGATCATGTAGCACGTTTTGGCATTAGATGAGATAACTGTCTGGGGACTGATTTCTTCCAGCTTCTAGCCATGTCACTCCATGATACGTGTCATCTGCATATGGTGTCTTCAGCAGTAGGGTCTTACCACTAAGCTTTGGTGGGTCATCAAGTACTCTGACAGAAAAATGTCTTCTTTTGGGAAACCTTGTAGGTATCTCTGATCAAGAGCTCATTGACGATTATAGCCACATGCCAGTACTATGAGATAGAGGTCAGTGCCCAAGAAGAGAAGGAGGAAAAAGATAAATAATATAAAAGATACAGAGAGGAGAGAGAGAAGAGGGAGGGAGGAAGAGAGAGAGAGAAAACCAGATTAAAGTCAGTCTTCTTTGTACCCTCCCCAGGGCCTTGTGATTCAGGTGTTCCCTCTAAGGGCCTGGTGAAGGTTCAACCATTTAGTATGTCTTTTTGGATGTAGAATTTTATGGTACCATTACCATTTGGGTCTAGTTTTCTGTCCCCCATCCCAACCCTTACCCTCCTCCCCTCCCCACACACCCTATGCTGGAAATGCTTGTTAGGTATTTTAGTATCTTAGGTAGATTCAGGTTAAGAACCACAGATGAGTGAGACTATGTGGCAATTATCTTTATGTGATTGGGTGAGTTCACTGAGAATAATCTGTACCAGGTTTGACCTTGTGCCTTTTCTGAGTTTGGTTGTTGTGATTTGCTCTTTGTAGTCACTTGAGGTTAATTATTTGATTATTCTCTGTGGAGAATTTCCTGAAGCATTGTATGTAGATTTGGCTTTGTGTTCATATAGTTGTAAAGCTGAGTTTTATCATGGAAAGGTTTTCTTTCACCATCTATTATAGTTTTGCTGGGTAGAGTAGTATGGATTGGAAGCCATAGGTTCTAGGACTTTGCAGTATTCCATTCCAGGCTCTTCTGGCTTTCTGGGTTTCCATTGAGAAGTCTGAAGTTATTCTGATGAGGTTCCCTTTAAATGTGATGTGTTGTTTGTCCCTAGCTGCTTTTAGGATTTTTGTGTTTGATGTCAATGTTTAGAGTCTTAATGTCAATATGTATTGCAGAGTTTCCCCTTTGGTTCAGTCTATTTGGAGTTCTGTTAGCATCTTATATCTTAATGGGCCTTTCTTTTGAGAGAGTGGGAAAGTTTTCTTCGATAATTTTGTTGAATAAATTCTCCATAACTTTGGTATGAATTTCCTCCCCTTCTGGTATTCCCATGATCTGAATGTTAGGACGTTTAAGGGCATTCCACAATTCCCTCATATTCCATTCAGAAAAATGTTTGAACCTATTGAAACTTTTGGACTCTCAAAGTATTTCTTCTGTTTTGTCTTCCATATCTGAGTTTATATCCTCCACATGGCTAACTATATTCTTGAGAGCATCTATAGAGTTTTGGGCTTGTTCAATTTGGTTTGCATTTTCTAATACTTTTCTATGTATAGTTTTCATCCCTCTGTCAAGTTTCCTTTTCATGTCATTTTCTGATTTTCTTTTTTTTTTTTTAAATTAGTTTTCTATTCAGGAAATACATGCAGTTTGGTACTATTGTTAGGCTCATCCATGACCTACCCCCTCCCCATTTGCTCCACCTTGTTGAGGTATATGGGTCATGCATTGTGGAGTTAGCCCACAGTTATTGCTACAATAAATGTCTCTGCATATCCTAACCCAACATGTGGCTCTGACATTCTTTCACCCCCTCGGCCCCCAAAATTTCCCTGAGCCATGTTGGGTTCAGTTTTGGTCTGCTTCAGTGATGAGGTGTTGGGGGCCTCTGAGGCTCTGGCTCTCTGATTTGGTAGGAGTTGATTTTTCTCTGTGTTGGTCTCCTTCCCCCTTGTGCTGGTATCTGGTTCATCAGGAAAACAGCACTCTTGCTTGTTTCACTAATTTTCCTTAGTTTTAGCCAGGGCCATTTTGAGGTATGATGGGGTGGCTCTATCCTTAGGATCTGCATCTATCTGAAAAAGAGAAGCAGATTATTCAATGGAGAGTAAGTTAGTTCCAGGACAAATGAAATAACCCTTACTTTTTTTATAGAGAGTTTAATAGGTGTAGGCCCTCTTGTAGCCCATGATTGATGGTAGCTTGATATTGGAGAGAGTTTATGTTTGGATATGATTCTGACTTGTTTCCCAGCTCCAGCTACGGGTCTTGTACCACTGAGGGGATCAGTTAGCTGAATCAAGAGCAGTTGGTTCCCCACCATGGCTGTGTGCCACTATTGCACTTGTGTGGGCATCACAACCAGTTATTTGTTTCTGAGTAGGTTAGACCATGAGTTGCTTGGAAAGATATTGGTTATTTCCCCCAGTCGCCCATGTAGCACCTTCTGGCACTAGATATGTTGACTGTCTGGGGACTGATTTTCTTGATGCTTCTTGGGATTAATCCTTGCATTTCTTTATGTCTTCACTGAGCTTAGCCAGCCTGTTTTTGAGGTCCTTTTTTTTTTTTTTCACTCTCCTTCATATCATTTAACTGTTTGTGGATCCCTTCCATTTTCTTATCTACCAGGTCTAGTCTAGCATGTAAAGCATTCATATGATTATTGGCTCTTTGTTGCTTTTCTACAAGTTCTGCTGTTTGCTTGGTCAGGGTTGCATAGCTTATAACATCATTTTGAGGTTCTGATTTTAATGTCTCTTCTATGTTTTGATTAGAGACATCCATTGTAGGACTGGGCAATCTTATTGGATTTATTTGCATTTGATTTTTCATGTTATTCCTTTTGCGCTGTGGTCTGCCCATCACAGTGTAGGGGTGGGGAGAGTAGGACTGAGGCTGTGGGGAGTGGGATGCAATGGGCGAAGGGAGTGGGGTGGCTTTTGTGGGGGGCAGTTGGAGTGGGGTGATCACCCATGTGTGGAGGTGCAGGTAGAGCTATGCTGGCCTGTGTCCCCTTGCCTGAAGTTAGTGAAGGAGGAACCTGCAGCAGGGAATATGGGTAGGATGACTGCTTGAGGGGACTGATGGACTGGTGGGCTACCCAAGAGCCTGGGAATCAGCCAATTCCCTGTTGTGCCCCTCCTTTGATTGCTTTAATTTTTTTTTGATCATAGATGTTGTGGTGGTTTGATTCAGGTGTCCCCCATGAACTTAAGTGTTGTGAATGCTAGCTCCGCAGCTGATGGATATTTGGGAATTAATGCTTCCTGGAGGGAGTGTATTGTTGGGGGCAGGCTTATGGGCTTTATAGCCAGTTTCCCCGTGCCAGTGTTTGGCATACTCTCCTGTTGCTAGGTTCACTTTATGTTGGCCAGGGGGTGATGTCCACCCTCTGCTCATGCCATCATTTTTCCCTGCCATCATGGAGCTTCCCCTCAAGCCTGTAAGCCAAAATAAATCTCTTTTTCCCAGAAGCTGCTCTTGGTTGGGTGATTTCTAACAGCAATGCAAACTGGACTGCAACAGTAAAGTGGTACTGGGAGTGGGATTGCCACTAGACACTTGACCGTGTGGCTTTGGCCTTTTGGAGCTGATTTTCAACAGGAATGCGGAAGGAGTTGAAACCTTGGCCTAAGATGCCTTGCAGTGCTGTAAGTACAGCTTGATGGACTATTCTGGTCTGAGCTGCAAGACCTGAATGCAGTAAGAACTATGGACTGTGAGGTTTGGCTTATGAGGGTAAGAAAAAGCTTTGCCTAGACTGGGCTAGCAGTTTGTGTGAGAAGCTTGCTCTTGTGCCCATGTCCTGAGAATTTGTACAGGGTTGCTTTGTGTAGAAATGAACTGGTGTGAACAGAGGGATATGGCACAGAAAGAAAAATCTTTGGGTGAACTGCAGCCTGTTCAGCTGCAACTGAAAGATTACAACCTTTGAGACTGGGCTAGCTGACCTGCTCTAGGGTAACAGGAAGAATGAAGACTCTTTTGAAAGGGACTGAGTGCTCAAGGAGTGTCCTGTTCTTCAAAGTCTGCTTTATTCCCCCCTGGATTAACAAATTGGCACCCTACCTGGTATTGTGGAGTATAAGAAATGCTGGAAAGAGGGTCATTGAGTTTGCAACATGGTCTTGTGTTTTGGAAATGGCCATGGGCAGTGTGAAGCAGGTTTGCTGGTTGCCTGCATAGAGACCCCATGGGGCCATGAGGATGAACCGTGGCTTGCAGTGGATACCTAGTGGAGATTCCAGGACCATGAGATGGCTGCCAAGGAGCTGCCGGCCCGATTAAGTTTCCCAAGACTGTGAGTAGCCTAGCTGGAGGGGCAGAATTGGAATGTCAGAGACTTGTTGCTGGTTAGAATTATCGGACTTGAAGATTTGTCACTGGCTAAAGTTGTTGGACTTGAAGCTACAGATATTTGCCCTGGTTGTTTTAAATCTTGTATTGGTTGAATGTTTCTTTGCCATGTACAATGCCATCTTTTGCAGTGTGAATATTTATTCTGTGCCATTATGGGTTTTTTTGAGGTTATATTTTGGCATTATGGCTCAGTTGAAATATCTTGGACTATGGGAATGTATGAACATCATTGGAATTGATAAAAACTATGGGGACTTTTAAAGTCAGACTGAATGCATTGCATTTTACATCATGTATCGTTATCAGTTTATGGGGGCCAGGGGCGGAATGTGGTGGTTTAATTCAGGTGTCCCCCATAAACTTAAGTCTTGTGAATGCTAGCTCTGCAGCTGATGGATATTTGGGAATTAATGCCTCCTGGTGGGAGTGCATTGTTGGGGGCAGGCTTATGGGCTTTATAGACAATTTCCCCATGCCGGTGTTTGGCATACTCTCCTGTTGCTGGGTTCACCTTATGTTGGCTAGGGGGTGATGTCCACCCTCTGCTCATGCCATCGTTTTCCCCTGCCATCATGGAGCTTCCCCTCAAGCCTGTAAGCCTAAATAAATCTCTTTTTTTCCAGAAGCTGCTCTTGGTTGGGTGATTTCTAACAGCAATGCGAACTGGACTTCTACAGATATAATCGTTGTTTTCAAATCTTTGTCAGGCATTTTACCTAAAGAAGTCTCACTAGAGGTCATTTTGGATGTATTTGTAATTTTTGGTGGGATTGTAGTAACTGGATTTGTGTTTCTTGTACTATAATGTAGAGGTTTTTGCATCTTGAGTTAATTTGATGCTTGAGTTTTCTAATTATCTACAGTGTTCTTAGCTATGTAAATCTGATATTTTATATCATTAGTGTAGGAGTTTAAGTTCCATATATAGCTCTTATACTTCATGAGAAACATCAGAAATGACCCTAGGGCTAGAGAGATGGCTTAGTGGTTAAGCGCTTGCCTGTGAAGCCTAAGGACCCCGGTTCGAGGCTCGGTTCCCCAGGTCCCACTTTAGCCAGATGCACAAGGGGTGCACACGTCTGGAGTTCGTTTGCAGAGGCTGGAAGCCCTGGCACGCCCATTCTCTCTCTTTCCCTCTATCTGTCTTTCTCTCTGTGTCTGTCTCTCTCTCAAATAAATAAATAAATAAATAATTAAAAAAAAAAAAAAAGAAATGACCCTAGGTGCTGAGTTTGCCTGTTATGCAAGTATTGCAGTAGGCTGGGTAAAACAAATTACTGGCAAGTTCTAAAATTCAACTGAGCAATATATACATTCCATCAAAACCAGCACAGAGTATTTATACAAGCCTGTGGATTAAAACAAACAAATAATCTAATAAAGCCAATGTGTCTAAGGGTGTGTCTTGCCCCACATCCTTAATTCTGTCAACTAGATTGAGATTTCTAGTCTGAAATGGGTTCAAAGTCAGCCCGGGGCCAGTCAGAACCTGCCCCCCCCCCCAATTATGACAGAAGAAAAAGACAAAGGTCCTAAATATCACAAAATGCCAAAGGCAACAATTAACACCAAAATACGGCTTGAAAATGGCAAAGCCAACCAAGAATATATCATTCAAATGTAATACATAGTGGTGGTGCATGCCTTTAATCCCAGCAATCAAGAGGCAGAGGTAGGAAGATCACCATCATATCGAGGCCACCCTGAGATTACCTAGTGAATTCCAGGTCAGCTTGGGCTAGAGGGAGACCCTGCCTTTAAAAACCAATGAACCAACCAACAAACAAACAAGTAAACAAACACCTTTTCTGACATGGAAAGATAAATAAGCACTTCTAGTTCTGGCCCTATTACCTTTTGGGATGGCTTCCAATCTCACCACTGCTGAGTAGAGTACTCACTTTGATCCCTCTCAGTGCCAGGCAGCTGGTGTTGAATGAGTTCTCCAGTGGTTAAGAGCCTGACGGTAGGGGGCTGGGAGTCTATTGAGGGTGCCTGGAGTTGTACTGGCCCATTTGTATTCTTCTTCAGTAGCTGCTCAGCTGGCCCCTGCTGTCTTCTTCTTCAGGTTTCTTGACTTTGTGAGGAGGCTGATGTGAGTGGAAAATCCCTTCACTTTTTTCCTGCTCCTGCAGTTCTGCACCACTAGGCAAGCCAACAGGCACTGGATCTCGGCTGCAGGCTCCTCAGTGGGATTCTGGATCGTTTCCTCCTTTCTGGAAGATCTTGGTCTCTCCTGCTTGCTTTTCTGTGGTTGATAATAACTGATCCACCTTCACTTTTCAGTAGAATAGTGTATTTTGCTGTGTTTCTGCTTATTTCCCTCCTTAGGCTGCTTTGGTATGGCTAGCATGCCACCATCTTACCTGGAAGTTTCTCAGTTAAGATTTATTAAAGACACTTGCAGAGAACCATCCAAAGTCACCGAGCTACTCTGACTCATTCTTTTGTTATAATACTGAATGAAGTATGCTCAGAAACATTTGCATTTATCATCTTCCAGTTTTGAATATATGCTCACTGACCTGAGCATGCCCAAACATGCTTCCATCTTTCCTTCCAGAACTAGGACATTAAACTGTACATTCTAAGTAAAATAACCTTTAAACAGAGTTTGCTCAGGAGTGTACCCATCCCTAATATGCTTTTCTGTATCTATCAATATGGATATATGCAAAATGTATCAAGGTGCCATGCTTCCTTTCCTTGGGGAGAATCTTGCTTTAGAAATAGCCACAATGTTCTCATTATCCATTGCAGACAATTCTCCACTCTTTCATCTCATGGCTATGCCTTTTGATTTTACATTCCAAAAGGTGTGAACCTGTTATATATGGTCTCACGCCCAGATTTCAAGGTCCTCACCCTTTCTCTTATGAGCATCTCAAAAACTGAAATTTATGTTGGTAAGTTTCATAAAACAATTTGGTGTTTTCATATACAGCATAGCATTTTAGGCTGTGGCATGATTATTACTGGCTCCTTTAAAATAGAATCCAGTAAGAATTTGACTCAAGAAGCAGAGCAAGGTATTTAAAAACACAGTCTCACCTACAAAGCAGTGAGTTGAAATTTGTGGACATAGAGAGTATAGTCCATAAAGAGATTAGAGACAATAAAAAAAAGAATGAGAAAGAAAGAAAGGAAGGAAGCAAAGAAGGAGGGGAGGGAAAAGAGTGAGTGAGTGAGGGAGGGAGAGAGGGAAAGAGGCAAGGAAGAAGACAAATGGTCAAGCAGTTTTCACTGGGACAATAGGAATGCTACCCGGAAGGTATTGCAGAAACTGCCTGGACCAGATCCATTGCAAAATCCAGGGTGTCAAGTTATAGATTCATTTGAAAGATTTTTTTTCCCTTGAGAATACAGGGTAACCAGGGCACCTTGTTTTCACATAGCTGCCTAAAATGTGTTTTCCTGGGTACAACTGCTCAAGGCCTCAAATGATGCTGCAGCTTTAGTCCAAGGGTCCTGGATACTGCTCAGAATAATGGCAACATCTATATGATGATGCTTTATAGACATGCAGAATCCAAGTGTTAAGCAGTCGTGGAGGCTTCCACTAAGATTTCAAAGCATATGAGGACAGGCAATGTGTGGTAGGGTTATGATCTTGGCTTCTGAGTAGGTCATGAAGCTGTCAGGTGGAAACCAAAGATGTAATAGAAATTCAAGAATATCAAAAATGTCAGAAATGTGGAACAGCTGTAAAGGAAAGCCATAGGAATGGTGGGGGTAGGGGGCAGGCCAATAGAGAAGCCATGTGAGTTGCAAATGGTAAGAACACAGGCTCAGAAGTGTCCAAGTCCATTGGAACTCACTACCTGACACCACATGCTTGACAGGGAGCTATGGGATAATCTGAGTTTTAGCCTTGATTTTGTCCAATTCTTTGTTTTCTCTTCTTCCTCCTTTTTTGGAATAGAAATGTTTACCATTTTTTACCTTCACATTTTATCATTGAATATTAAAAATCTGTAACTTATATTTTTTGAATTTAACCTGGGCTTGCAACTAAGAGTTGGTTTGAATTTCAGAGAAGAATTTGAACTTGAGCTTTGGAACAATATTGGACCTTTTGACTATGGGGATTCATGGAGATAGACTAAATATGCTCTGCATTATGAGAGACATGAGTCTTTGAGGAGGCCAGGAATGGAGTAATATGATTGAAAGAGATGTGTTTGGATGTCAAGTTGACAATAGGTGAATTTGTGAGTTAAATTTGATTATCAACCAGCATGGATTAAGAAATCTGAGAAAATAGTAAACTCATACTTTACATGACAAAAACCTTATACACAGCAGAAAGTAGAGTCTGAACCTGAGTTTGAGACCAGCCTCCAAATTTCTGACATTCTTTACTGCCCCAACATGGAGACGGTGATCCAGAAATTATAATCATTTATGTGACTCTGCTGCCTATTATTTGAATTTTCCTTATTAACATATTTATTTAATTATCAGACTGTTATTTAATTCAGAAAGTCAAAGTGACATCAATTTAAGGCTAAAAGAACAAACTATGGAGAAAATACCTTGAGTATTTATTCCTTTTGCAAAGGTATATTTGTTTCACCTACTTTTAAATAAGTATATTTTATTACATCTTGTTTGAAAAAACTTGGTACTACACTCAAGGTCAATTAAATGTGGACACTTTTACAAAACCTCTTCTAGTTGCTAATGAATTTCTGCCAAGACAGTAAAGACAAGTTGATGCCTTCCACATGATGGCATGGCCACTCTGTAGATTCCATGGCAAGTCACATCCTGGGTGGTACTGTCTGGAGTAATCAAACATGGCATAAGTAGGATTGAACATCAGAACTGAGAAGTCAGGAATGTCTGACACCTTTCATACAGTCTTCCCAATTTGTTCCATCTTGGAACAAAAAAAGGATAGAAAGGAGCAGGCATGGTGGTATATGCCTTTAATCCCGGCACTTGGGAGACAGAGGTAAAGGTATTGCTGGAAGTTTGTGGTCAGCATGAGACTGCATGGTAAATTCCAGGTCAGCCTGGGCTAGAGAGAGGTTCTACCTCAAAACAAACAAACAAAAACTATAGCAGGAACTTCTGGAAATTAACGATATTCATCAGCATCAAGGCTATCTTGCAGTTTCCCAAACAGAATTTCTCTAGTTAGACCACCCTGTTAGGGAGGGTAGTTATCATTGCCATGAACTTCAGAAGCTAGTGGGGTCAGCAGATAGCAGGGCATGGGGTGGGAGGCAAGGGACGCTTCTGTCTTTGATCGTCCACACAGAAGAGGGTTTCTTTCTTTAGGCTAGTGTGTACAACCCAAGTGGTTTTCTCTGTTGAAGAATTTATAGGTCCCTAGTCTATCCTTTAAGCTATTTCTAGAAGACTGTTTCTAACACATTTCTTTCCACGTATGTTAGATGATTGTGTTCAACTAATAACAATTATCTGAGCACATATAGACTAAGCTAAGTATAATGATCTTTAAGTTAGATGCACACAATACATTTTGTAGTAAATATTTTTCAATTTACCATGGGTTTGTCTGGACATAACCCTATTGTAAGATGGGCACATCTGCAGTTCCAGTTTTCTCAGTGAGGCATCAGGATTTCCCTGGGCTGCTGACATTAGTTGGACAATTTTCTGACTCTCTGGGCTGGGAATAATTAAAATGTTACAGCAATAAGCATATAGGAAATGTGTTGTCTAGCTCCTTCCTTAGGTGAGAAAATCCTTAGGTGATAAAATTGAACCCTAGAGAAATGAGTCAGCAGCCTAGGAAAATACTGAGGCTTCACTAAGAAAGCTAGAATTGCAGACGTACCCATTTGTAGTGTTTGAAGCACATGTCTCCCATAAAATCATGCGCTTTGAGTGCTTGGTCTCCAGCTGGTGATATTTTTGGAGGTGGAGCCTTGCTGGGGGAGGTGTGTTTCTGGGGCAGGCTTAGAAGTGCTATAGCAAACTGCCCCTTGCCAGAGCTCAGCTCAATCTCTTGCTGCTGTTTTTTACTGGCTATGGCAGAGGTGATGTCTGACAAAACCCTTTCTTCCCATCACCTGCTTTTGGTCAGCAATGTGAAGTTAACAACAACACCATTTTACAGTGGAATTATGTTCAGACAAACCCATTGAAAACTGAAAGCTAGTCATTGCAAACTGCATTTTATACACTCAACCTAAAGAACATTATAGCTTAGCTTAGTATACCCTAAATATATAGAGCACTGACTGACATTAGTTGAACAAAATTGTCTGACATGACCTACTGATGAATTAGGAAACAATTCCAAAGGTTGATTTCTTTTCTTTTTCTTTCTTTCTTTTTTTTTTTTATCCCTTCACTAGATGTTTAGTTGGCAGCATCAGATTGAATTAGTGTCCCAAATCAATAGGGTGCTATACTCACCACCTATATTCACTCGTCCTTATTTTCCATGTGTTTATAGAAAACTGTGGTCCAGACAAGCCTAGCCTCAGTGGGACTCAACTTACTGCCATGCTGCTAGCAAGGTTCTTTATCAACTTTATTTTTAAGTAATACCCACTAACTGTACAATTTTATGATGTGATATTTGAATGTATACATTGTGTAATGATCAAACATGCCCCATCCCACAAACTTTTGTTTCTTATTTTAATTTAATTTTTTATTTTATATACGTTACAATGGACTGTACTCTTTTATCCCCTCACTTCAGGTCCCATTTCCCTGCAGGCCCACCTCAGTGGGGTTGTAGTGTTTACTGTGGAGTGTTAAAGGCCTCAGTCAGTCCCAGTGGTGCAGGGTGGTTGGGGACTATGTCTCAGAGCATTCCTGCCCACTCTGTGACTCTTACTATCTTTCCACCCCCTCTTCTGCAGTGTTCCCTGGGCCATGGCAGGCCTGTTGGCAGTCTGCTTTAGTGTTGAGTACTCTGTAGCCTCTGTATTTCTGTTTTGTTTGATCACTGTATCTGTCATCATTACCCTGTAACTGGTTGTCAGGCTAGCTGTAAGAGCAGTATTCATGTTGCCACATCCTCTGCAATTTCTCCTGGGACCTGGAAGATGTGGTAGAGGTGGCATGTCTCATGGTGGGCCATTTTGCCTTCTTGATAGATCTTGGTTCACCTCCATTTTCTCTGTCATCTGTAAAGTAAAATAAAAAAACAAGATTCTTCAAATAAGAGTGACACCAGCTTGGGTTAGAGGGGGTATACAAATTTTTTTGAGTGATTTTTGGGTGTGCAAACTCACTCTTCTTCTCTAGAGACCAGTGGGATTCTTAAGTCTGGGTTTTCAGATTATGGGATTCTGACTTGGTTTTCAGTACCAGATATGAGTCCTCTCCCACTGAGTGGGCCTCATGTCTAATCAGAGAATAGTTGGTTACCCACAGAGGCTGTGTGCCACTGTTGCACAAGTGTGTACTTCTTGACAGGCTGGTTGATTTTGTAGTATGTAGAGTCTCCTGCTTATTTATGCTACTGGAGACTATCGTCCTCCATGGGCTCCCATAGGGTTTTCCAGCAAGAGGAGGGCTATCCAGGTGAGAGATAGTTTCCCTTTCAGTTTTACCATGCCTTTCTGATATCCTGTGACCACAGAATGTGGTGTCTTCAGCAATAGGGTCTTACCTTTTAGTTCTGGCAGGTAATCAAGTGTTTTAGCAATGGCCTACACTGTTTTGGGGACATCATTAGTCTTTCTGGCCAACAGCTCACTGTGGGGGGGTAACCTAATTCTGAACCTGGGATTTATCAGCCAGAGTTCATGGTTTTAAGTTAAGCTTTTTCCACCTTCTGTCCAGACTGTTCCCCCTTCCCCTTTAATTTTGGTTATATCATGAGAGATGGAATGTCAGGGATGGGAGAGGTTTGAGTAGGGAGGCTGGGAGGGAATCACACAAAAGTTAAGACAGGATGACTCAATTCCATGGAAACTTTCATTCAGAATAGCATTCTACAGGGTATAACATCACACACACACACACACACACACACACACATATATAATATATATAATAATATAAATACATACATACATACATATATATATATGTAAAATTTAGAAGCATTTATTTCTGGCCAGGACTACACTTTGAACTGGGAACTCAAGAGTGCAGTCCCCAGAACATGCCATATTTTATCCCTGGCATATCTCTATCATTAGCAGACGTGTGCTCAGGAAAATGTGAGTTAATGCTTATGTGACATTAGGTAAAGTGTAATTAGGAAGACAAAACTGTCCCAAAACAATGCTTTGTGAAAGCCATAATATATCCCTTACATTTTTGCTCTTTGAAAAGTTAATTAGGACTGGGAAGATTGTTCACACTTTGCAAATCTTATTTGCAAAGCATGCTGGCTGGGTTTGATTCCCCAATACCCACATAAAGCCAAATGCACACAGTAGCTAATAAGTCTGGAGTTTGTTTGCAATGTCAAGAGGCCCTAGGGTCTATTCTCTCCTTCCCTCCCTCCCTCTCTTTATGCTGCCAAATAAATAAAAAATAAATAGATAATGCTGGCATAATTCTCTTCTATGAGACAATATACAACAGAAAATGCACCAACTCCTGGAGACTGAACAACTCAGTGTTAAACAATAAATGGGTTGTTGAAGGAATCAACAAAATTATAGAACTGAATGGCAATGAAAACAACATACAAAAACCTATGGGACACAATAAAGGCAGTTATAAAAGGGAAGTTTATAGCACTAAATGCCTACTTTTCAAAAATAGAGAATATCTCAAATAAATAAGTTAAATATCCATTTGAGGGCACTGGGAAGAACAGTCCAAACCCAAAAGTACCAGATGGAAAATTATCAAGATCAAAGCAGAAATCAGTGCACTGGAAATACAGAATACAATTTTTAAAATTGGTGAGGACTAGAGAGAGATTGCTCAACGGTTAAGGCACTTACCTTCAATGCTTAATAACCCAAGTTCAATTCCCCAGTACCCATGTAAATCAAGATGCACCAAGTGGTGCATGTATCTGGAGTTTGTTTACTATGGCTAGAGGCCCTAGAGCACCATATTCATTCTCTTTCTCTCTTTCTCCTTTGTAAATAGATAAATAAAATGAAATAAATTGATAAAATGAAGAGATGGTTATTTGAAAAAGCAAACAGATAGAAAAATGAATATCCAAATTGATCAAAAGAAAAAGAGAGGAAGACTCAAATTAATAGGATTAGAAATAAAATGGAAACATTACAACCGACACCAAGAAATTGGAAAAAACTTTCATTTCTTTATGTGAAATACTGACCATCATGAGTTGCAGCCCTGCTTGGTGGTGCATGATGGTAGTCACAGCTACTCTAGAGGCTGAGGCAGGGGCATTATTTGAGTCCAGAAATTCAGCCTGACAGTGGAAATATAGTGAGACACCTCAATAATAAAACAAATCAAAACCAAAAACAAAACCTCTTTTGAGGATATAGAAGTGGCTCAGAGGTCAAAAGAGCTTGTTTGCAAAGTCTGATAATGTGGGTTTTATTCCCTAGTATCCACATAAAGCCAGATGCACAAAGTGGCACATGTATCTGGAGTTTATTTGTAGTGGCAAGGAGCCCTGATGTGCCCATTTCCTCTCTCTTTCATTCTCTTTCTCTCTCTTTCCTTGAAAATAAGTAAATAAAACAATTTTTTAAAAGCTCTTCTCACTACTGTGAAATATAGGTAGAAATAGTTGTAGTTGCTCTGCTGTGCAGCAAGACCTCAGAGCATATTCCTTCCACATAACTGTAATTGTGTACCCATTAACCAACCCTTTCCTATCTCTCTTCACCCTCTCCAGTCTCTGGTAGCCTTCATATTATAGTCAAATTTTATAATACCAACCTTTACAGATCCCACATATGAAAGAAAACATATGATATTTGTCTTTCTGGGTCGGTCTTGTTTTACTTAACATAATGGCCTTAAGTTCCATCCACTTTCCTAAAAAGTACAGGATTTTGTTCTTCGTAATAGCTGAATAATACTCCATTGCATATACATGTATATCACCTTTCCTTATCTGATAATGCTTTCAATAACACCAACCTGATTCCATAATTTGGCTATTATGAATAGTGTCATTATAGACATGAATATGCATCTCCATTGTGTGATGATGTTAAATCCTTTAGGTATTCCTTGAAGAACAGTGAAACTGGATTACATGATAGTTTTATGCTTAACTTTCTGTGGCACTCCCATACTGCCTTCTATAATGGGCAAGCTAACCCATTCCCACCAATATTGTATAAAGGTTGCTTTTTCTCCATATCTTTGCTATCTTCCATGTTTGAATTTCTCATTTGTTTAAAGTGGTGTGTGAGTGTGCATGGTGCCCAGGGTGTATGCATGGCATGTACCCTTGTGGTCTCCCATGTGATCATGTGCAGTGGAAGGGCATTTACCTGTGGTGGTAAGAGTGGAACTCCATCATCACTCTTCTTTCAGTCCCTTAGCTGGAGTCTTTTATTTTTATTTTTTTTAATCTGGGTGATTCCCTAGTCTTGACTCCTGTTTTCAGGACTAGGGTTACCAGTGGGCATGTCCATACCTAGCTGTTTATGTGGGATCTGGAGATTGGAACTCAGTTGATCCCAGGCCCACTCAGGCCCTAATTTTTGCTCTGAAAGCACTCTTAACCACTGACCCAGAAAACACTCAGCCAAGAGCAGAATGTGGCACAAAAGGGTTTATTTTGGTTTAAAGACTCAAGACAAAGCTCCACCATGGCAAGAGAATATGATGGCATGGGCAGAGGGTGGACATCACCTCATTGCCAACATAAGATGGACAATGGCAATAGCAGAGTGTTCCAAACATTGACAAGAGGAAGCAGGTTATAATACCCATAAACCTGCCCCAACAATACACCACCTACAGAAGGCTTTAATTTCCAAATAGCCATCAGCTGGGGACCTAGTATTTAGAACTCCTAAGTTTATGGGGGACACATGAATCAAGCCACTACATTCTGCCCCTGACTCCCATAAGCTGATAACTATATATGTTATAAAATACAATGCATTTAGTCCAACTCTAGAAGTCCACATAGGGCTGGAGAGAAAGCCTAGCAGTTAAGGTGTTTGCCTGTAAAGCCAAAGGACCTCAGTTTGACTCTCCAGGGCCCAAATAAGCCAGATGCACAAACTGGTGCATATGCCTGGAGTTTGTTTGTAGTGGCTAGAAGTCCTGAGGCACCCATTCTCTCTCTCTCTCTCTCTCTCTCTCTCTCTCTCTCTCTCTCTCTCTCTCTCTCTCGCTCTCAAATAGTTAATTTTAAAAAAGAGTGAAAGTAAAAGTCCCCATAATTTTTATCAATCCCAATGATATTCAAACATCTGTATAGTCCAAGGTCTTATAACTGAGCCATAATACCCCCCCAAAAAACATAATGGCACAGAATAGACATTCACACTGCATGCAATGGCATTGAGCATATCAAAGAAATATTCAAACAATACAAGATTTAAAACAACCAGGGCAAACATCAAACTCTGTATCTCCAAGACCAACAACTCTAGCCACTGACAAGTCTCAAAGCTTGATAATTCTAACTACCAACAAGTCTGGAGTTCCAATTCCACCCCTCCATCTAGACTATACACAATCCTGGAAAACTTCATTTGGGGCCAGCAACGCTCCTTAGCAGCCATCTCATGGTCCCAGCATCTCCACTTGGTCTCCACTGCAGCCCATGATCCATCTTCACGGATCCATTAGGTCTCCATACAGGCATCCAGCAAAACTGCTTCTCACTGCCCATGGCCATTTCCAAAACTCAAGACTGTGTTACAAATTCAGTGACCCTCTCTTTCTCGCATTTCTTATATTCCATAATACCAGGTGGAGTGTTAATTTGTTAATCCATGGGGAAGAAAGCAAACTTTGAAGAACAGGACACTCCTATAGCATTCAGGCCCCTTCAAAAGACTCTGCATTCTTCCTGTTTTCCCAATGCAGGTCAGCTTGCACAATCTCAATAGTTGTAATCTCTCATACAATTGTGGCTGAACAGAGAGCAGTTTCAGTCCAAAAATTTCATATCTGTACCATATCTCTCTGCCCACAGCAGTCCATTTCCATCCAATGCAACACTGCACAATTTCTCAGGACATGGACTTAACAGCAAGCCTCTCATACAAACTGCTTCTAACCCAGTCCAGGCAAAGCTCTTTCTCATCCTCATAAGCCAAACCTCACAGTCCATAGTTCTTATTGCATTCAGGTCTTTAAACTCTGACTAGAATAGTCCATCAAGCTGTACATAAAGTACTGCAATGCATCCCTTAGGCAAAGATTTCAAAATCATCCATATTCCTCCTGAAAAGCAGTTCCAAAGCCAGAGTCAGGTTTCTAGCAGCAATAACACCACTTCTCAGTACAAATCTTACTGTTGTATCAGGTTCACATTGCTGTCAGAAAATAATAAACCATGAGCAGCTTGTGGTTAAACAGGATTTATGTTGGCTTACAGACTCTAGGGGATGCTCCATAATGGCAAGGAAAAATGATGGTATGAACAGAGGGTGGACATCACCTCCACAGAAGAGTGTGACAAACACTGGCAGGAGGAAGCTGGCTATAACACCCATAAGCCTATCCCCAACACTACACCACCTCCCAGAGGCTTTAATTTCCAAATTGCCACCAGCTGGGGACCTAGTATTCAGGAAATTAAATTTATGGGGGACACCTGAATCAAACCACCACATAAAGTGACTGGCATATAGGAAGAATTTAATGAATGTTGAGTTAGGATGTCAGAAATAAAACAAATACAGCAAGAGAGAAATGTGGCCAAATGAATTAGAATTTGAAAATATATAAGTTCACCAGGATCACAACAATTCAACTCTTATAGTGTTCTACACAGCCTTTGCATTTTACATGAAATAAAAGTAATGCATATTATATATACATATAAATTATATCTGTGTTCATTTGGTCTCATCTATAGTCCATGAATTATGTCAATGTAAATGTAGTTATTTATAATAACATATAATCTTGTAATAATATTATAATCTGCTCCACATATAATGCATAGTCAAAATACTATATACAAACAAGACCTGAAATGATTCTTTGCCTGGATGGTCATTTTCTCTATATGACATGCACTTGGGTTAATCTTTAGCTGTGTTTTGCATTGATTTTAAGATATGCTTTATTTAGCATTTTTGATTTGTTTAATTTTAAGCATATTATACTTGTAATTCAACCAAGAAACAAAGTGTTATTGAAACTAATCCTTTCAAAACTTAGAGACAAAGCTGGGTGTACTGGTACATGTCTTTAATCCCAGCACTTTGGAGGCAGAGGCAGGAGGATCACTGTAAGTTTGAGGTCACCCTGAGACTACACAATGAATTACAGGAGAGCCTGGGCTAGAGTAAGACCCTACCTCAAAAAAGAATCTTAGGCACAAGTTAAAACAAGCATGTGATTAAACAACTATGATGAAACAAGACCCTCCATTATACCCCTTTGTGGTGGTTTGATTCAAGTGTCCCCCATAAACTTAGGTGTTCTTAATGCTAGGCTCCCAGCTGATGGAGATTTGGGAATTAATGTCTTCTGGAGGGAGTGTATTGTTGGGGGTGGGATTATGAGTGTTATAGCCAGTTTCCCCTTGCCAGTGTTTGGTACACCCTCCTGTTGCTATGGTCTACCGTATGATGGCCAGGGGGTGATGTCCACCCTCTGCTCATGCCATCGTTTTCCCCCGCCATCGTGGAGCTTCCCCTCTAGCCTATAAGCCAAAATAAATCTCTTTTTCCCAGAAGCTGCTCTTGGTTGGGTGATTTCTACCAGACTGCAACAGTAAAGTGGTACCAGGAGTGGGGTTGCTGCTAGACACCTGACTGTGTGTCTTTGGCCTTTTGGAGCTGATTTTCAAGAGGAATATGGGAGCATTTGAAACCTTGGCCTAAGAGATGCCTTGCGGTGCTGTAAGTATAGCTTGATGGACTATTCTGATCTGAGCTGCAAGACCTGAATGCAGTATGAACTATGTACTGTGAGGTTTGCCTTATGAGGGTCAGAAAGAGCTTTGCTTGGACTGGGCTAGCAGTTTGTGTGAGAATCTTGCTCTTATGCCTGTGTCCTGAGAAGTTGTGCAGGGTTGCTTTGCATAGAAATGAACTGGTGTGAGCAGAGAGATATGGCACAGAAAGAAAAATATGGGTGAACTGTTGCCCATTCAGCTACAACTGAGAGATTACAATCCTTGAGACTGGGCTAGCTGTCCTGTGCTGGGGCAACAGGAAGAATATCAATTCTTTTGAAGGGGCCTGAGTGCTCAAGGAGTATCCTGTTCTTCAAAGTCTGCTTTGTTCTGCCCTGGATTAACAAATTGGCACCCTACCTGGTATTGTGGAGTTTAAGAAATGCAGGAAAGAGAGGGTCATTGAGTCTGCATCACAGTCTTGTGTTTTGGAAATGGCCATGGGCAGTGTGAAGCAGGTTTGCTGGATGCCTGCATGGAGACCCCATGGGACCATGAAGATTAACCATGGTTTGTAGTGGAGACCCAGTGAAGATGCCATGACCATGAGATGGCTGCCAGGGAGAGCTGCTGGCCTCGATGAAGTTTTATAGGACTGTGAGTAGCTTAGCTGGAGGGGTGGAATTGGAATGCCATAGGCTTGTTGCTGGTTAGAATTATCAGACTTGGAGATTTGTCACTGGCTAGAGTTGTTGGATTTGAAGGTACTGAGTTTGATGTTTGCCCTGGTTGTTTTAAAACTTGTATTGATTGAATGTTTCTTTGCTATGCCCAATGCCATCTTTTGCAGTGTGGATATTTATTCTATGCCATTATGGTTTTTTTGAGGTTATGTTTTGGTATTATGTCTCAGTTAAAAGATCTTGGACTATGGGTATGTATGAACATCATTGGGATTGGTAAAAACTATGGGACTTTTTTTTTTCAAGGTAGGGTCCCACTGAAGCCCAGAATGACCTGGAATTCACTATGGAGTCTCAGTGTGGCCTCGAACTCACAGTGATCCTAATACTATGGGACTTTTAAAGTCAGACTGTAGTTTACATCATGTATGGATATCAGTTTATGGGGGCCAGGGGCTGAATGTGGTGGTTTGATTCAGGTGCCCCCCCATAAACTTAAGTGTTCTGAATGCTAGGTTCCCAGTTGATGGAGATTTGGGAATTAATGCCTCCTGGAGGGAGTGTATTATTGGGGGCAGGCTTATGGGTGTTATAGCCAGTTTCCCCTTGCCAGTGTTTGGCACACCCTCCTGTTGCTATGGTCCACCTTATGTTGGCCAGGGGGTGATGTCCACCCTCTGCTCATGCCATCATTTTCCCCTGCTATCATGGAGCTTCCCGTCGAGCCTGTAAGTCAAAATAAATCTCTTTTTCCCAGAAGCTGCTCTTGGTTGGATGATTTCTACCAGCAATGTGAACCTGACTGCAACACCCTTATACCTGTGCCTAGTAAACAATGGGGTTTGATAAAGCTTGTTAAATGATGAATAGATGGATAGATTGTCATTTTCTTTGTCTTTACTGTATGGTCTGTGACCCTTTGAAGGAATGCATGCATTTTTTTTTTTTTTTTTTTTTGGTGCTCCTCTTTAATGAAGTCCCATTATGGTTCATCTCTTACCAGAGCTGACTAGATGAGAACAGAGTGCACACTTTTGAAAGCAAGCATTCAAAGAGCCTCAGTTCAGTACTAGGCCTGCATTAGTTATAAGAATGGCATGTATTGAAGTTGCTAGGGTAATTGTCCTTGCCTTCCATGCTCTATACACTCTATTAACCCACCTCTTACTATCACTCCTTTCTCTGCTTTCTGCTCTTATTTAGTTTTAGGAGGAAGCAGCATCTCACTTCCTTCCTAGAACCTCATATCCTCTGGAACGCTTCTAGAACACTGATGGTTCCTTCTGTCTGTTTTCACACATTTCTGAATCTCTGACTAAGCCCAAGAGTGAGGAGAAAGCTCACCACATTTTGAAACAGGCAGACCTTGACTCATTTATTAGTGATTGCTTGTCATTGCAACAAAACACCTAATAGGAGCAACGTACAAGAGAAAGGCTTAATTCTGGATCAGAATTCAGAGGCTGCTGCCTATCATGGTGTGGATGGCATGGTGTGTGGCTTGAGCCTTAGATCTTGTGCCTATAGGAGCTGTAACAAGAGGCTGCTCATTGTTACAGCTCAATGAGTCAGGGAGCTGAAAAGTCAGCCCTAAAAACATATTATATCCTTTAAGTCACATACCTATGGCTCAAAGTTTGCCAGTAAGGCTTCATGTCTACAAGGCTCCTTGAGCCTAATTTACATTAGAGCCCAATACCCACCTACTCCTTGAGAGACTTTTACATTAGATTCCAACACTCACTTATTCCTGAGAGATATTTACATTAGATTCTAACACCCATGTGCTCCTAGAAATTCCTAAGATAATCATTCTTCTTCAGTCACCATCATCTTCCTTCAGATTAATGATTCCATTTACTTATTACTTACTTTGTGAGATATTCTTGAGATGTTCTTTGTGTCTGACATTTCACCCTTTTGGTTGAGACACATTATGTCCACAGATGTATTTATTTTATATTTCTGGTATGAATGGAAAAATATCTCTCACCTGCTTCTATTTTTCTTTCCTCCATGTGATTTGGTGCCCATTGGCATGCCTCTCCCCAATTGAGTCCCACTTTCTCAGAACACATTATCCTTTATCTCTTGGGGAACTTTCACATGGTGCCACCCCCACTTTGTGGAAATAGCTACAGATTTATAACCTCAACACTGCACTCTCTGTTAACTTTCTGCCTGTCCAGATCTGTCTTCCCTGCCCTCTAACTCCCATTCCCTAGAACTGGGCAGGCAATCCATGTTTTAGTTCCTTCTTCACTTTCTGTATCCGTGTTGCTATCCAACAATGTCATCTGTTCATATTGGAAGCTCTTGTCTCCAGTGTTGGCCTCCGGCCTCCTTCTGTGTGGCCTCTCTGCATGCCCTCACACCCATCACACTTCAAATCAATTCCCCTCTCCCTTAAAGAGCGAATTTTTCCTTCACTCTGCCACTGTGCTCTGCAGCACTTCCCGCTGTCTACACCAGCCAGCTGGCAACTCCCACCATGTGTCTCTCATCCTCTGCCTTTCACTTAGAGCTGCCTATGGCCGTTGTTCCTTTCAACACACAATGCAATCCACACAGCCATGCTGATGTACCTCCATATACACTCCTTTGACCACGGACTCATTCAGAGGTCATTTACTAGAGCTGGTGGGCCAAACACTTGGTTAGCCTTTGGGGGACTCATCAGTAATTCTCCCTCAGCTATTTGTGAAATGAAAGAATGCATGAGGAGCAATTTACATTTTCTGGATGAAGGGCTCTTAAGAGCCACCTGATCCATTCATTGATCAATTCATTGATTCATTCAGGAAAACATGCTGAGGACCAGCTCTAAACTAAGCACTTCTCTAGATATTGAAGATTCAGAGTAAACAAGATGAGCAAATCATCCCTCACTGATCTACTTACTATTCATTCTATAGTTTAGTTATGATCAGTTTTTGATTCATTCAAACACTTGCTGAATAAATGCTAGTGCTTTTAAAAGTACTGATAATATAGCAATAATAAGGCAGACAACATTTCCTGACCTCTTAGGGATTATATTATAATGAGGGGAGACAGAAAACATGTAAATGTAACATATGTAAATAATATGTTACATGGTTTCAAATGTAGTCGGAGGTAGCCATGTGGACTTGCAAGTGACAGAATCTGAAGCCAGATCCCCTGGGTTAGAAGCCAGATTTCAGCTACCTCAAAAAGGTTGATCAAGTTATATATATAGTTTTGCTATGCCTTAGTGACCACATCTATTAAATTCAAATAATGGCAACAGTAATCTCACAGATAATTTTATAAGAATTGAGATATTTGAAAAGTACTTAGGATAGAACCAAGTACAAAGAAGGTGCTATGGAAATCTTAAATAAGTAAACATGAAAAGGATGTTGCAAAAAATGGGTAGAGGGTATTAAGAAGACCAGAGAAGACATGATGTAAATAAGGTGGTAAAGGGATATTTTGTGGAAAGTAAGACATTTAAGCCAAGATGTTATGGGGAAAGAACTCATTGTGGATAGTTTGGAAGCATCCTGGTAAAAGTGTAGTGTGCATAGCCTTTCATAGGGAAGGGGAGGCAGTGTGGCTGAAGCAGATGAGTCAAAGAAAGAAGAGAAGGTAAAACCAGGAGGCAGGGAAGAACCTCATAGGCTCTGTAAGTCATGATTTTGGCTTTTGTTGTCATTGTACAGAGAAACCCTTGGAGCACATGATCCCCTTTGGGGTCTCTAAGGCCACTGAAGACTCAGCAATGGGCAGGAACAATAATCTAATTAAGGAGGCTTTTTATAAGAATCTAGGTGGGAAAAGTAGAGGCTTGAGCATGACTGTAAGTGAGGGTCAGATTCTGGGTATATTGTGAAAAATGAGCTGGGGGGATTTTGGGTGTTTGAGGTATGTGGTTGCAACAGTGGTCCAGGGGTCCTACAAACAACTAGGTACATCTGGTGTGAAGGCATCTGGGAGGCTTGCCAGGGCAGGGATTGGTAAGGAAGAGAAGCTGAGACATGTGATCTGAGGTGGAGACAGCCCTTTAAAGCAGAGCTAGTGTTCACATGTTCAATTTCATGACCACACGAGAACGAATGTTATGCCTGTGAATAAATGCTCTGTCATCTGTAGGCCCAGACAATATCCAGTCCACTCTGGCAGGTACTGAAAGGCTACTGTGATAGCCTGTCTCCCTCTGCTGGGCACTGTGACAATTCCCCATCAAGTCTTACTTGTTAAGTAGTCTCATACTTTGAAATTTGTAGTAACATTCCCTTAGATATTCAGATTGTCAGAGGAAGCTCAATATAGTCAGATTAATAAGCACTTTCCTGGTGTCCTGAATTCCCAAGAAAAAAAACCTGAAAAGTCAAATCATGGTCATCTTCCCAGTTTTCTACCTTTCTCCCTATTTCTCTCAATGGATGTTCAGTCATTATCCCCATACATGTCATATCTCCTCTGTGAGCTAAGGAAGGCATTACTCATCATTTTTTTTACAAGGTTAAACTGAGGCCCAGAAAAGCAATGTAACTTGCCTGCTAATGTTACTCAGAATATTTTGCTATGAATCTGATCCTCATGTCCCTGAAAAAAATGTCCCACAGTGCCAAGAAACTTTGATATCATGAAACCAAACTAGAAGCCACCATGACATTTTTTAAAAGCCTATGTAGTATTTTATTAGTCGTTTCTGTGTTCTGCCTCAGTGATAGGTACTGCAAAAGTATGCATATAGCAGTGTCTTTAATATCTTCACCATCTTTATGAAGTAGGTGTCATTATTAACCCATTTTATACATTAATCCTTTGAAGTGTAGATAGGAAATGAATAACGTTTAATTCCTGACCTATCAAGTAAATTTCAGAGCTGGTATTTGAAATTAGAGACAGAGTCTACCACATTTTCAGTCCTCTTTTCTCTTTCTTGTCCTACATGGATATGTGAAAGGAGATATATTCAGAATTCTAGAATTCCTTGAGTATTTCTCTCCCAGGAAGCTGTTGTGGCTTTTCTTCCTAAATAAGTAAATGAAGAAATGTCATAGCATAATATTCTGAGTAATATTAGCAGGCAAATTACATTGCTTTTCTCAGCCTCGATTTAACTCTAAGAACCTCAAATGTTAGTTGAACATGATCTTTGCACATTTGTATGGACTCACAGACTCTTTGCTGTCAGGGACTGCCCTGGAATCTGGGTGGTGCTTCATATGTCAGGTAGATCAGTAGACATACAGGAACTGTGTCATACTGTCTCCACTGAGCATGCGATGAATCTGAAGCTCATGTAACTGCAGGCTGGAAAATCTCCCTTGACTAAGTGTCAGAGGACTCACATAACACAGACATTGATATGTGTGTGACCTTTGACAGATCACTCTACTCTGGGTTTCTACTTTCTTTTTTTTTTAATTGAGAACTTTAATATATGAACATATTGCAAATTGGTCATATTCCCATGGGTTATATACTCTTATGCCCCCTCTCCTCTGCTCCCCCTTCCACTGAATGGAAGTTCGGTTATCAGTGATCACTCTTACATTCTTTTTTCCTTTCCTCCAACAATTGCCCTGATCCTTGGAGGGCATGTTATAAGTCTTCTTTATTGTTGAGCTCTCAGCAGCCTCTGGTTTTCTGCTTTGATGAGCATTGAGTCTCCTCAGTGTCTACCACCAGCTCCCTGGAAGAGTTTCCCAGGCTGCCAGTAAGAGCACGGCTTCTAGTTTCTCATGCATAAGATAAGCCCACTCACTGTGGTCCCAGAGGACACTTGGGAATCAATGACACCAGACACCTAAAAGCTTATTGGTGGCCACAAAATGCTGCATGCTTATTTATTGACTCTTACTGACTGACTCTACTAGAATTAAGAATTAAGCTCTGGGGCTGAAGGATGGTTCGGTTGTTAAAGGTGCTTGCTTTCAAAACCTGATGACTTGGATTGATTTTCCAGTATCACCATAAAGTGAGATGCAGAAAGTAGTACATGTGTCTGGAGTTTGTTTACAGTAGCAAAAGGTCTAACACACCCATATTCTCATTCATATTCTCTCTCTCTCCTTGCAAATAAACAACATAAAAATAAAAAGAATTATACTCTGGCATCAAGTTTAAACTCTATCAGTTCAGTATTCTTGGACATTTTGTCTTTTTGAGTTTTGTTACCTTTTCAAAGGAAATCATAATAGCAGCCCAGTAGTATGGTGAAAATGAGGAGAGATCAGAGTATTCAGCACCAGGAATGGCACCTAGAGTTCAACAAACATCCGTTTTGTTTTTGTTGAAAGCATGCTTATTGTCATTGTTTCATTATTCTCCAAGGTCCAGCACTGGTCTATGCAAAGCAAGAAATATAACCTCCACCTTCCCTGGAAAAGTTCCATGTGAAGTAGACAGCAAGAAGTGGTTAAAGTGGAAGAAAGAAGGGAAGATTGATATTTTCTGAGCATTTAGTTTATGACATTTCTGGAGCAGGTTGGTTTTTGTTTGTTTGTTTGCTTGCTTGCTTTTTTGCTTGCTTTTTAGCTCAGACTAGCTGGATGGGGCACCACTTACAGAGTTTTCAAAGTTAACATTTCCTTTTACCATTAAGGAAATTTCTAAACTAGTCCATCAAAGTGTTTTTGTAAAATTTTGACTAGTGGGGACAATTGTTGGTAAACTTCTTACTCAGAGAGCCCACAGATCTCAGTGAGGCATCTTCCAGTGGGGAGTTAAAGCTACAAATATGTAAGTAGACATGACCCATTTCACTCAAAATACAGAAGAACCAAATGAAATATTGTTCTTGTAAGCTCTGAGCTGAAAACAATCCCATGGCTTCCATGTTCATCTCTTTTAAAGATGATACTCTTTGTGAAAAATTTTTACCAAACTGAGTGATATTTGTCTCCTTTTATTTATTTATTTATTTTCATACAGATGGTGGGCATTACAAGCACTGAGCTTTCCTGGGCTTGAATCAAAGTGGGAAGCCATGGACTATCAGAACTGAGAACAATACATTTCCACTATAGATGGTCATTCTATATTAGATACTGTTGTGCTTATCTTCTCCTTGCTGTGACAAACATCTGGCCAGAAGCAGCTTATTGAAGAAAAGCATTTATTTTAGACTTACTTATTTTAGGGGGAGCTTCATCATGGCGAGGAAGCAGGCTCACTTCCATACATCCATAACAGAGAAAGAGCCAATACCAGCAACCACAAACAGCAGAGCTGAGGCTACTGTTAACGTAGCTAGTAGGGCGGAACTGAAGATCCACCCTCAGTGACACACTTCCTTTAGCAGAGCTCTGCCTGCTGAAGACCAATTAAGAAACCTACGAAATATGTTTGTAATAATAGAAATTAATAATAGATACCAAAAAGAAAAAAAAAGATTTAGGAGGAGAAATTGATTTATGACAAATATCAAGATAAGCATAAATAAAATATAATTATTCCCTTCAAAAAATATTTGAGCCTATGGTGGGCATACATTTGCATTCAAATGAACACAGATTTGTAACAAGTAACATCCTTTCAGAAAAATTTTTAAAAAAACCTATTTCTAGATTTTCCCAAGTTTTGAAATGTGATGATGTGGAATGAACTTCTTGGATTTAAAGAAGTAGAGTAAGAACTTTCCATAACTTTCCAGAATATTCATATAGACAACCTCAAGACACTTGGTTTACCTACTGAGCAACATTTATCCTCTCCCTCTTAGGTTTTCACCACTTGCTTTTGTTTAAAAATGATTATTTGCTTTAAGAAAAGAAATGAAATTAAATACAAATTACACAGAAAAGCTGGCCAATAACCTCTCCATTCCGGTCTCAATATTTGCAGCAGATCCAGGGAAGGGCTCCCAGGTCGTGTGTCTTTAGTGATTAATTTGAACTTTGATGCCCTAAGGTCTCAGAAAACGAAAAAACCCAGGTTCCTGAAGACTTGGCCTGACTTCTCCTGAGTTTCTTGGAAGTCACATGACACCTGTGTTGTCTCTAAGAAGCACGGTCTTCTGCACATGGCCTGAATACCAGTAGTCTGACACGAGTCTCACCAGTATGACCCTGAGCTTATTAAATGACATAGCACAGCTTCAGACCAAGCATAAGACATACTTACACACAGAATCAGATGCCAGGCCCCAGGTTGGGTAACATCCTGGTGATAGTTTGAATGTTCGACCCCGTAGTCTCAGTCATTTTTTGAATAAACTTTCTACCTGAGCCCCTAACTGGAAGATTCTTGCTAGAAGGTGCAAGTCACTGGGGGTGAATCTGAGTCCAGCCCTAGGATGCGTTTGGGGGTAGATCTGAATTGCAGCCCAATTGTGTAGAAAGTGCAGTTTGACCTTTGACTGAGTATGTGGTGCTAGCTGTCAGTGATTCTTTTCTGCTTGGATCTGTGAAAAAGGGCTAGCTTCTTTTGACATTGATGGAACTTCCCCTGGATCTTTAAGCTTGAAATAAATCCCTGTTCCCATAAACTATGCCTGGTTGGATGTTCATCCCAGGAACAAGGAACTGACTACACCAATCCTAAAGTAACACAATTTGGTATTTTCTTTAGTTAAATAGGGAAAAAGAGACTTGAGTCACACATATATGAGCAGTTAATATTCCATCTCAATGACTGACAGACCAGGGTAGTTCCTGGTAGGGTGTCTTTCCTTCATACTAGGAGACCAGTAATAATGTGAATTTTACCATAATGTCTCCAGTTTCTCTCATCGTGGGCATCATTTCTACATGGGGTAAGAAGCCTGGGAGAGAAGTGTCACTCTCTCTAATTTGCATACAGGGAAACAAATGCTAAGAAATTAAGTGACTTGCTCAGACTTAATAACTTCTTTCCTTTTGGGGAAATTCATAAGTATATTCATGTGACAAAATGGGGAAGAAGGCTGACTCCAAGTTAGTAGACCAGTTGTCCTTTGCCTGGGCAAATTCCCTAGATATGGGAGTTTCTATGTAAAACCTTTAGGCATCGGGGAAAAAGGACATGTTGGCCATTCTGCTCATTTCCGTCTCTTCCTGTAAGATAACTCAGATTGACATTACATGAGCTTTGGTGCAATGGGCTGGTCATCACATTGTTTATAACATGAGAATTTCAAACATAGAATTAAAAACAGGCTGGGTGTGGTGGCACACATCTTTAACCCCAGCACTCAGGAGGCTGAGGTAGGAGGATCACCATGAGTTCGAGGCCACCCTGAGACTACACAGTGAATTCCAGGTCAGCCTGGGCTAGAGTGAGACTCTACCTCAAAAAGAAAAAAAAAAAAAAAAAAGAATTAAAAACAGCTTTCATGCTTGCTCTCTTAAGTCGGTGCTTTCAAGATAGCCTAAAGCCTCATGTCATGACTGATGACACTGCACCAAAAGATGACCTGTATTTATTTTATATTTCTAAACATTTAAAAAAGGTACTTACTTTTCATTAGGGAGATGTGCTTGCTCTCCAAGCATAAGAACCTGACTCCTTGTGTCATTGCTGGAGTAAAATGCTGAGTGTGGTGGTCACCCTGTAATCAGATGCTGAGGAGGTGGACACAGAGAATCCCTGGGGCTCACTGGCTAGCTAGTCTGGCTGAATTGGTGAACTTCAGATTCACCCTCAGACTTTGTCTCGAAAAATAAGTTGGAAAGTGACTGAGAAAGACACCTGACATCTACCTCTAACTTCTACCTGCACCCTCCCCCATACACATGAACATACATGTAAACATGTGTGCACATCAACACATACACACATATACATTTTTAAAGTAGAAAAAAATGAACATTCCTCATGGCCTATTGATGGACAGGACAAGCAGCTTGCCTGAAGTTTTGTGAAGGGGTTGGCAACACTGCCATGGTGGCCACTGAATGCTCCAGGAGGCACACATCCTTTCTTATTGGCTGAATTACAGGAAAGTTTTAAATATCCATTTCATGATTGCATACACATTTTATCAGAATAAAGAACTACTTTAGTGACTATTCAATTGGAGGCAGAAACATAATGTGTGGAGTTGATTTTACAACTTTAATGAGAAAGAACATCCTGGTTACAGAAGATATCATCAACACTAGCAAAACAATGCCAACCTGGCTTTCTGTGCCCACACACTATACTGAAAAGATGATTAACACTGCAAGTTGAATATAACCCAGAACTGTTGGCTACAGACCCTACCGTGTCAGAGAGGAAATGCCAAACTAATTTTTCATGTAGAATACTCCCAAGTTATAATTACTATTTCAGGGATCTTATTCATGTTCAACTAGGATGAAAGCCTAGTTGAGAAGGAGAGTTTGAGATCTGGAGTCCCACCGACATCAATGTCAGGATTGTCAAATGTTCCATTTCTATACTTGTCTGCATCACAGAGCTTTCCTTTTTCTAAGAACTATATCTGTTTTTTAGCATAGAAATGATTGCCAACATTTATGAGCTTATCATTTTCACTGAGTGCCCATAGAACACCAGTTCCTTTTGAAAGATGTCTTGTGAACTCTTTCTGAGGAGCAGATCATGAATGTTTGCTCACAACAGGCAGGGATAGCCCAACAGATGAAAAACCCATTACATCAAAGTTCACCCTGGAGCATCAATGAGGTTCTTGATCTTCCTGACAGAGCATGGGTGACAGGCTAATTCAAGAAGCATGGAGACGCCAAAGTAGCCATAGTGTTGGAAGTTTTCTTGTCAACATGGACGATGACCTCCCCATAGCTGAATTGATACAGTCCCTCCTCCCTTAATCTTTCACCCTTTATATGGCCTTATCTCCCTGAGACCACAAGACCCCACGTGTCATTCCATATAGCTGGCAGGGAGGACACCTGAGATCTCAGGTAAGGGTCTGACATCCCTGCCCATGCCATCCTAGTTTGGGAAAATGTGAACAGGCCCAATCTCCAGAGATGTTCCTGTGTGGTCACAGATGCTTCTAATGTTTCCCACCCTCCACGAGAATATAGCATCACACAATAGAGGGATTGCTCTTAGAGGTGTGTGTGTGTGTGTGTGTGTGTGTGTGTGTGTGTGTGTGCTCGTGTGTATGAGTTATGGGCAAGTGCATGCCACAGCACACATGTGGAAGTCAATCTCCAGTGTCAGTAATTACCTTCTGCCTAGTTTAAGTCCAGATATTTCATTGTTCACGGTGTTGCACTAGCCAGGCTAGCTGGCCGACAAACTTTTGGGCAAGTTTCAATGCAACAGGTTATGCTTGAGAAAGCCAAGTACATGGGCCAAGGCCACACCCTTATAGCAGGCACAGTGGAGTTCAAGCTTGAAGGTTTTGTTTGTTTGTTTTTTGGGGTTTGTTTATTTTCTTGTTTTGTTTTCGACATAGAGTGTCTCTCTATCCCAGGTTGACCTGGAATTCAGTATGTAATGTAGTTTCAGGCTGGCCTCCAACTCACAACTCACAGTGATCCTCCTACCTCTGCCTCCCATGAGCCACCATGTCTTGAAGAGAGAGAGATAAAGAAAGAGAGAGAGAGACAGAGAGAGAGAGAGACACTATGGCCTCTAGCACTACAAATGAAACCCAGATGCATGTGCCCCTTTGTGCATCTGACTTTACATGGGTACTGGGCTTTTCAGGGAAGTTCCTTAACTGCTATGCCATCTCTCCAGCACCAGCCTTACTTAAATCACTAAATTTTACTGCTAGACAAGTGTGACAGCCAGAGAGCAGTGTGTGTTGAGGGGTGAGCAAGCACCAAAGACGTAGGACAAAGGGTCAGGAATGAATGGATGTGGCACGAGTGTGGGCTGTAGAGTCAGGCAGGCCATGAGTTTCAACCAGTTGTCAGCACTGGTCAAGTTCACCTTCTTGATGTTCAAAACTAATAGGGGGGATTTTTGATTCATCCAGAGAGAGCTACATGCCTTCATCATCACCAGAGTGGTTAGCTCTGGTCTGGAGAGCAGAAGCAGCATGCAATGCCAAAGGAGGCTGCTGAAAAGATGAAAATAATAGACGATTCTTATATTTGGGCACAGGAGGATTTGTGTCTTTCTTCTGTCTAAGGTAGCACAGGCTGGGAAGGGATCCCACTTGGGATGAAGCCAGCTCTTTGGATAAGTAAATACCTGGACCAATTTTTCTTGGATAGGAAAGAATCAACAACTTAAGGTAATTCAAAGGTGGTGAAAGATTATAGCTGAACCTTTCAGTTATCAAGAGAACCATTCATTCACTCTCTTTAAAAAAAAATTATTTGTTTATTTGAGAAAGTGAGAGAGAGAAAGAATGGGCAAGCCTGGGCTTTCAATCACTGCAAATGAACTCCAGACACATGCACCACCCTGCATATCTGGCTTACATGGTTACTGAGGAATTGAATCTGGGTCTTTAGGCTTAACAGGCAAGCCCCTTAACCTCTAAGCCATCTCTCCAACCCTCATTCACTATTTTTAACTGCCGCTGGAGATGTCACGGTCTCAGCCTTTATTTCAAGTTGGCTTATCAAGGGATTTTCTTCATAATTAAAACCAGGCTACAATATCTTTCCAAAAGTTAGTATTTATAAAGATTTTTATGTGAGTTAAACACTCTTATAAGAGCTTTACATAAAGGGTAGGTATATGTATTAGTCAAAGTTCTCTAGAGGAACAGAACCAATAGAATGAATTATATTAAAAAGGGAATTTAAGCTGGGTGTGGTGGTGCTCGCCTTTAATCCCAGCACTGGGGAGGCAAAGATAGGAAGATCACCATGAATCCCAGGCCACCCTGAGACTACATATTTAATTCCTGATCAGCCTGAGCTAGAGTGAGATCCTACCTTGAAAATTAAAAAGAAGGGTGGGGGAATTTGTTGGATTAGCTTTCAGCAGTCTAAGAACAACAGTTTGCAGGCTGGGTGCCTCAGTAGTCCCAATACTTCACGTCTAAGGGTTGAAGGCTTCCTGGAGAGCTGCAGGTCTTCAGTTCATCTGGAAGGCGACAAGCAGCCTTGGCAACCAGGTGGGAGGAGTGAATTTATTGAAGTTTACAGATAAAGGGGAAGTTCCATCATGGCAGAAGAGATAGCCTTCTTTCACAGGTCCATCCAGAGATAAAAACCACCACCAACATCATATGCAAGCACACTCCAGGAACTCCAGCAGAACTTGGGTAATTTGCATATCTTAGACTGGAATTCAGATCCGCCCCCCCCTCCAAAACACCTTAGGGCTGGACCCTAGGATCTGCCCACAGTAAACCCTCTTCAAGTCAGGCAACTGGAGATCTAAATTACAAGCTTAATAAAACTCCTGAATCTACTGGGGGACAGCCATTCAAACCACCACACTAGGGATATGTTTCAGTTGATATGAGTGTTTGCCTAGCATACACAAAGCTCTAGGTACACAAAGCTCTAGGTTCAGTCTCTAGATGTGGGTGCTTGCCTGCAATCCTAGCATGTGGGAGGTGAAGGCAGGAGGATCAGAAGGCCATACATAGGGGGTTCAAGGCCATCATGCGCTACTTGGAATGCTGCCTCAAAAAGTTTTACAGATATATCATCTCTTTGAATGCTCAAAGCAACACAAGACGTAGGCATTATTATCACCTCCCATTTTATGATAGAGAACCTAGACTCTGTTCCAAACATCTACTTATATCAGTTCTTATGCATAGGAAAGATCTATGCAATGAATCTGAAACTGATGCAGCAAGGAAGCAAGCACAGGTACCATCACTGGCATGTGCTCTACTCCCAGAAAACAAAAACAAACAAACAAACAAAAACATGGTTTGATTGTGGCAATGACAGAGTGGTAGCCCATGTCCAGAGGGCAAGAAAAGACTTTTCCACCCTCAGAGTCAGAGGAGTGACTGGAGGTGTTGTTTTTGATTAGTGCTTGAGGCTCCATGCCATGTTATCATGAAGGCCCAAGTTTGATCCGCAGCACCCACAAAAATAAAAAAGCCAGAAAATGCATCAAGCCTTTAAATGTTGTTTTCACATTTATAAATCACACATTTGCCATGCTATTATAGCACAACTTCAGAGGTCTGTAAGTGCATTTTCTTCATAGAGGTGTTATTGTGCGATTCTGTTTTGTTTTCTTTTAGGTTTTTGTTGTTGTTGTTGTTGGTGGTGGTGGTGGTGGTGGTGTGGTTTAAGCCAGGAGCATATTCTATAGCCCCAGGATAGACTCAAACTCATCATGATCCTCCTTCTTCCGCCTCCTGACATTGTGTGATACTTAAACATCAACAGACCAAGCAAGAGTTGTCTTCCTGAGACACATGACTTGGGAATTGTTTGGGGGAAGGAATGGCCATTGAGGACGATGGAGATGTTGCTGGTTTTGTGTCCTTTGTATCAGAAAGTATGCAGAACAGAGTTGAGTTTGTTTCAGACAGTGTGAGACCAGTACAGAAAGCCCCTGAGACAAAGCCAAAGAAGCAATTCAGTTTGCCAAAATAATTGATAGCTTTGCTTGAAAACCCTGTTTTCACCAGAGAAAGTACACACACACACACATGCGCACACACACACACACACACACACACACACACACACTCCCTTTAATTACTTTTTAAAGAGATTTTTTTTTAGAGCAAGCAGAACTAGGGAGAGAAGGAGTAGCAGGTTTATGAGCTCAGCAGTCACCCATGACAGGAATATGGAGGAATAAAGAAGAAAATGTGGACCATCTACTATCTATGTGAGCCGGGAAGTCCTCAGATCTAGCAATGGCTGTTTGGTAATGGTGCAGATGCTAAAAGTTGGAGCTACTGTGAGAAAAGAGTCAGGCATAGTACATTAAAGCAAAGCAAATAGACAAGGTGGGGCAAGAAAAAGGGCCCCCAGCCTCCTGCCACCTCTATGGCTCCCAACAACCTTCTTCAGTACTATATAAAGGCCTTGAGACCAGTGCTTTCCATAACCTCCACAAATCTTTGGAGTAGCCATTTAATATATTACTCTTGTTCAACACATTTATTGAAAAGCACTAAAATACCTCTAGATATTGAAAACTACACAATAGCAACTTCACAAATCTCCAGTGGCTCTAAACTTGACCATTCAGATGAATCTTCTTGAGGTTGTCTAGAAAAGTGATTTCTACTCCATCCATTGCATCTTGGAAGGGGATGTGAAGAACCAGGCTTTAAGTGACACAGACAGCTATTTCAAGCATGGCTCATGAGCCAGGGCATTAATGAGTCCTGAAACCAATAACCAGACTTGACAGTAAGGCAGGGAAGTCTATGGAAAACCCCCAGAGACCTGTTTCTGAAGACATTCTGCAGGTGGAACTAATTGAAACTTGGGATGATTCCATCAGAGCTGGTTCCAAACACTCCCTCCACCCTAATCCTGGCCAGCCAAGGCTCACTTCCCATGCACAGATGCCTTGATGAAACTGATGCCAGTGAGGAATCCCTGCAATGTCTACCATGGTTTCCATTGCAAAGGCTCTTGGGGGAACTGAATTACCAACCAGGATGAGGCAGAAAGGAGCCCTGATTAGCTGAGTACTCATTTATAGTCAAAGTTCTTTACTAGGCTGCTATTTTTTGCCATTTTCTTTAATACCACTTTTTTTTTTTTTTTTTTTTTTTCAAGGAGGGCCCTCACTCTAGCCTGGGCTGACCTGTAACTCACTATGTAGTCCTCGAACTTGCAGTAATCCTCCTACCTCTGGCCCCCAAGAGCTGGGATTAAAGATGTGTGCCACCATGCCTGGTCAATACCACATTTTAATGAGACAAATTAATAATCTTTGAGTGACAAGGAAGTTGAGGTCCAGAGAGGATCAGTACTTTGTTTAAGACCACAATATGATGCCAAATATAAACCCAGAAATAATTGACTCCAACATTTATGCTATTTTCAACAAATCAAGCAAATTATTTGATTGAATATTGATTTAATTTGTTAATAGTTATAAAAACTAAAAGAGATTCTATATTTCTAAAAATAAAGAGACAAGCCCAATTAATCAAAAATAAAAAACAAATAAAACTAAAATTTATTAGTTGAGAAAAAAAGATCAGCAAGATGAGTAAAATCCAAAGCAAGGCTGATCTAAGAAAAAAAGATAAGAAACAAAATTTTCCATAGTCAGGAATAAGTATATTGTAACTGCTTATTAAGCATTAGAAGGAAGGGGAAAAAAAAGGAAATTTAGTCTGTTTTGAAACCACCCAGAATAATCACATTGCATATTATACTGCAATCATTTTCATCCAACACACTTTTGTTGGGATAGAGCATAAGCTACTGTCGGCTTGGCATTGAAGACCTGGAAAAAGAAGTTTCTCACATATATCTTTTGTATTTGGACAGCGATGAGTTTAAATTCAACTACAACCTTCATTTTAAATGTATGACATTAGACAAATTATATAATCTCTCTGAGCTCTTTTCTCATTTAAAAAGAATGAAAAAATAGCTCTGCAAAATTGGTTGGAGTAAAGGCACCAAGTACTTAGATGGCTTAAATCCTACAGAACACTTTCCCCATAACAGCCATGAATTTTGTAGTACCTATAGGAAGGATACATAACATCATGAAACAATGCCATTAATTTGAAAATGTGGTGTCTTGTGAAAATCTTGAACATTTCATTTTCTTCATTTGCAAGTTCTAACAAGAGAGGTTTTGTGTAGTCATTTTCAATAAGTATGTTTCCAGCTGTGCTGGAATGTTTCTTGGTTTAATCCCCATCACCCCACAAAAGATGTGACCAATACACACAATGCACAACAACGTAAAAGCGCCACATGAAGAAGTTAAAATGAAATAAGATAAAATTTGAATTCTAACTTTAAACAGTACATAGGTGGTTTTTTTTTTTTTTTGTAATACTTGCAGGACATAATAGAAACTATGCTGACAACGCAGTTCATTGTAGTAGTTTGGAGGGAAATGCTTTCATCTCCAATGTTGATGCAGTGACAGAGACCTTGCCCAGAAATCTTCAGCTCTCCCAGCTTGCCTTCTGAGTCATGCATGTTGGCCTTCTGCAGGCCATCTAAGATCTATTCAACCATGGCTCAGACATCAGAGATGCAATACGAATCCTCAGGATTTTTCACGCACTGAACAAACCTGACAGGCCTACAAGAAGAAAGTAAAACAGAAGATCAAGAAGCAAAACAATGCATCTGTTGTCAACTCACCAAGGTAAGAAGGTCCTTTCTTAGCAACAAAAGAAAAATTGACTTCTAAGCATTGCCACGCACGCCTCTGCTCAAGGACAACACTGAGAGAAGCCTAACCCAGGAGGAAGTAGCTGGAAAGTGTAGTCTATGTAGTTTCATAGAAATACTGAGGAGTGTGCGGGTGGCTTTAAAGTGTCCCCGACATGTGACAGCTGATGATCATAGCAGCAGAAGTGGCACTTGGACCAGGGAGCCCACACTGGCTGAGGATAACTTGTTTTCTGCCCTTCAGAAATGTCCTGTGGGAAGTCAAAGGGCGAGAGGCCACACAGGACTGTACACCTTCCTTGGGAGTCCTGGGGGCCACTGGTAGGTGACCATGATGTATCTTTTGCACAGAGAAAACTTTATATAAATATTTAACTGGCAAAGTAAATGGCTGTTGTTTTATAAGTGTGAGATAACAGAGTCTGTATTTCCACATTTCTAAAGTTTTCTCTAAAATACTTTTTTTTAAAAATATTTTATTTATTTATTTATTTGAGAGCGACAGACACAGAGAGAAAGACAGATAGAGGGAGAGAGAGAGAATGGGCGCGCCAGGGCTTCCAGCCTCTGCAAACGAACTCCAGACGCGTGAGCCCCCTTGTGCATCTGGCTAACGTGGGACCTGGGGAACCAAGCCTCGAACCGGGGTCCTTAGGCTTCACAGGCAAGCGCTTAACCACTAAGCCATCTCTCCAGCCCTAAAATACTTTTGAACAACTTAGCTTGGTCACATGTCTACAAGATTTCTTGGTAGTAACTTTTGCATTGTTTCCCCATTGCTGTAGCATGCTGATGGAATTTTTCTGGCAGTTTCTAGGTGGCAGCCAGTTGACTGATGGGAAAGTCAAATCACCTGGGAAATGAGTCATCTGTGACAGCCCCTTATATCTATCTTTCTGCCTTTGTGATATGATGGGGACATGAAGAGGCCGGAAAATATTCCAGAACTTCAGCTTCTCCATACTTTGAAACCCCTTTGCTCTCTGCATTAGTCTTGGTCTAAGCTATTATACATATGAAAATCTCCAAAGGTGCTTCTCAAAACAGATGAGATTAATCTTGATCAACTGTCATGTAGAAATTTACCAAATGTTAGGCATTTATACATGGGATATAACTAAGAAATTTTTATATGCAAAGTTATGCTGACACAACTTGAGAGAAAAAACTAGGTAAAACATGCTTCTGCTCCTGGAAACCCAGCAAGTGTGTTAGGTTACCCTGAAAACCAGGAAATGTGCCTTGAAGAAGCATGCAGCCTCCAGGGTCTCCAAAGTCACTGCTTGAGGCTGGCAGGAGAGAGAAAAGGAAGAAGATGGGGAAGGGGCACAGTGGCTAGGGAAACCTAAGCTAGGTTTGGAAGAAGATCAGAGACAACCACGAAGCCTAAGAGGGACCCCTGCACCCTCAGAACAGAAGGGGAAGGTAAAACGTAGTTGGCAGGAAGCGATCTAATCCAGAAGAGATCCATCACCTGTAGTTATCCTGGCAGACAAATGTAATGTTCCTTGACATTGCTATCAGCTTTAGCTCATTGAGAGACGAGCCGGAGCATGAGTTACTGGGGAAGAAAGAAGAAAGTGTTATAATAACAGGAACTTTCAAACATTTTCTGAGCCTTAATTTTTGTTTTGGCATTGCTGCTCCCAAATGCAACCCTGGAATAGAAGTGAAGTCCAAGTGCACCTTTCAGAGCGCCCAGGTCAGCCAGTATAAACCAAGCATCACACCTTGTGGAGATCAAATGAAGAGGCTGTGTGGTGGGGTGAATGTACAGCAAACCTCATTCACTTCCCTATCCAGTCTGTTCCTTGTGTATTCTAATGACTTTGGATTCTTTTGTGGGCTCATTGATAAAACATCACTCTTGTACAAAGTAATCATATACCTGGTAGCTCCTCCAATGTCATGCATCACCCAAGCCTGAAGAGTATGAACCTTTCTTGGATTCAAATTAAGGAGTTCCACACTTCCAAAAGTGCTAAAATAGAAGAGACAAATAACACTGTCAACCCCAAGCTAAATCTGGGGGCATCCATACCTCGTGTCAAAATCTAGCAGGCTAGCCACCATTGGGTAGAATCTATCATTTGGAATTGACCCATGACTTACCTGAGAAACAGCCACTTTTTCTCATTCAACATGACCCTTACTTGACATATTGTCAAGGTAAGATTTTAAAAATATTTTATTTTTATTTATGAGAGAGAGAGAGAGAGAGAGAGAGAGAGAAAGAGACAGGCAGAGAAAGGAAGAGAGAGAGAGAGAGAAAGAGAGAGAGAGAGAATGGGCATACCAGGGTCTCCAGCCACTGCAAACAAATTCCTGACACATGTGCTACTTTGTATATCCAGCTTACATGGGTCCTAGGGAATTCAACCTGGGCCCTTGGCTTTGCAAACAAGTACCTTAACCACCTAAGCCATCTCTTCAGTCCCAAGGTAAGATTTTTTAACTGTACCTTAGTGTTGATTTTTTTGTTGTTGTTGTTATTGTTGTTGTTTGTTCAAGGTAGGGTCTCACTCTAGCCCAGGCTGACCTGGAATTTGCTGGAATGAGACTGGAATGTAGTCTCAGGGTGACCTCAACTCATGGTGATCCACCTACCTCTGCCTCCCAAGTGCTGAAATTAAAGGTGTGCTCCATCATGCCTGGCTGATTTGCTTTTTTTTTTTTTTTTTTTTTAATCGACGACTACTCAATCAGTAGCTCTAAGACCAACATCATGAAAGAGTGAATTAAAACTATAGAATCTCAGCCCATGCTGATCTGCAAATTGGTCTGTTGGGGAGTCATATGATCAGTACAGTCCAAGAAGCCCCACTCTAGAAGACCCCGATTATCTGTCTTACCCCACTTCTAGGCTTTTCTCTCTTGGTATCAGGCCTCCCCTGCCACAAGGACTTGAATCTCTAATATCAGATTATGAAATTGTGAGTGCTGGCACTTTCACTGAAAACCCACAGAAGAGGGGTCAGAAGAAGACAAAAGCATAGCTGGTCCTTTGTAAAATTAAATATTCAAATTGAAAAGAGGGGAAATTAATTTGAGGTACCTATAGTGCTTACACAAAGTTCCTATGTGCTCCCACCTATCACCCATTCTTATCGAGAAGGCCAAACAGTAATCAGTGTGACAGAAAATAAATAACACATTGAGGTCAGAAAAGAAGGCATGAGTGAGTCTTGAGGATCAAGTGAGAAAATAATAGCTGGAACTCATTCAGTAGTCCAGTTAGACACAGAGCTCAGTGTTTTTCATTCTTTATCTCAGTTCATCTGCATATCAGCATCACTTCATCAATTAAATATATGGAGGCTCACAAAGGTTAGGTGCCCTGCCCAAGGTCAGACAGGTTATACATAAAGAGGTCTGGATTCCCCACTCTTAACCTTCAAGGTGCCTTGCTAACAATGCCCGCAATGAGATGATGAAGGTCAGGAGCCCAGCAGGGTTCCTGATGGTCCCAGTGGTGCTGGCACCACTGAAATAGATTCACACCCTTCGCAGGAGACAGAAAAAAATGAGCCTGTTATTCCAGAAAGTGAGGATTTAGACAGAGGGAACAGAAAGGGAAGCAGGTGTCATGGATGGGCAAAGAAGATGTGGGAGGGTGGAGCGCAGTGGGAGTGCCAGCTGAGAAGTCAAAGCATTAACTGGAAGCAGTTCTGTATCCCGCAGGAGCACTAAAGGATTTTAGACTAAACATTTACCAAAAAATTTCTCCAAAGAATACCAAAGCATCACCTTTCGTAGCCAAAATTTTTTAGACTGATCTGAAATATGAACAGCACATTCTTTCAAGGGATGAACTGTGGGGCGGGAAAGTATGACACAAGGAGGTGAGTACCTGTTTCTGTAAAAGGGTTCACTGAGACTGCCATTGAGCATCACTTGGACCACACCACAGGCAGCTTCTGCAAACTTAAAAAAAAAAAGCCACTATTATTCCCAAACGTGCAAACTATCACTCCTTACAGCACTTCCATCCAGAGCACTTAGTGTTGGCTTATGAGGGAGGAAGGATATCCTCATGATCAGCATGGGACTGCCTAGTCTAACCAACTTTCATTCTAAGCCACCGGAGGGATTTAGCTTCAAATAAGTGTTACTGAGGAAGTCACACCAATCTATAAGTGGTGCAGAAGTTGCAAGTCGAGAGAGGGAAGAGGAATGTCACTAGAAGAACAAGATGAGAGTACTTTCCTGGTGTCATGCTGCATTTTCGGAATTTTCAGTTTTACATCAGAATACAAAGAACTGGGTTTCATTGTGCATCTTCATGCAGATCTTTTGGTTTCCTTCCTCTCCCTTTCCTTTCTTCTTCTGTGACTGTACCCTCCCTCCAACTTAGTCTTTTTCTGCTTTCATATTATACATTTCCGTCGGCCCCTTCCCCTCCTCTCATTACCTCTTGTTCTCTTTTCATGGTCTCACATTCCCTTACTTACATACATACAAGCATCAAGAGTTAAGGTCCACCATAGTTAGGAAATGGAATCAACCTAGATGCCCATCAAGTGATTACTGGATAATGAGAATGTGGTATGGAGACTTACACAGCTATTAATAAAATGAATTTATGAAATAAATATGCTAAGAAATGGATGGAATTTGGAAAAAAAATGTACTAAATGAGGTAACTCAATCCCAGAATGACAAAACGTATATGTAGATGTTACATTTTCTTTAGCAGGAGCAAGGTGGACAAGCCAAGGGTAAAAGGAGGCGAACATGATGGAAAGAGACACTCATTCAAGAGCCAGTGACCTTGAGTCTGGTACGGCACCACGATAAAGGGGTTGATTGGATAAAGGAATATAATTTAGCAAGGAGTATTGTGTCTTCATTCAACCAACATTCAGCTCTATCTCTGCTAAGCGCAGGAAAGGATGTGAACAAAGCTGGATTCCTTGGAAGACAGACCCAGACCTCTGGGACTCAGGTGGCTGTCTACGCCCCCTGACAGCATCCTGCATACAACCTGATTATATCACATTATATTGATGAACTTTATATCAGTTTGGCCAACTACCAAAAGCTCTGTGAGAAACGAGAGCCTGGCTTCACAGATGCATCTGGGTTCTTGGGTGCCTTTTGGTTACAAGGTACATAGCATGGAATGGGCAGCCAGTAAAAATCTGAGGCAGGACAAGAGACAGGGAAGTGGGGGGAGAGGGAGAAGGGGCAAATGCTCTGTGCTAGAGACTAGGAAAGAAATGAGAAAGTGCCACACAAGGACACAAAGGCAATGTCCCAAAGAGTGGGTGAGATTCCATCGTGTGAAAGTGCAAGTAGCTGTCCCTGGACGGATCCCAGGATAGCAGCAGTGTTTGGGCAGACTTAAGTGGATACTAAGGTTGGGTAGAAAGGTTAGTTCACACTTCAAGGAATCTGGGCTTTATTCGCCAGGTGATGTCAGTACCATTGAAAGATTTGAAACTGACTTGTGAAGTCCAGTGCTTGTCTGGCCATGCAGGGGGTGGGGGTGGGGGTGAGGGAAGAGGTCAGAGGTCCAATCCTTATGACTAATCACAAGTACTGACTCAAAAGAGCACATACAGAGTGCCAACGTGGACCCTCCCAGGCAGACTTCTCAAAAGCCCCATGAGGTAAATATTGGGCTGATTACCTCTAGATTATGTTACTTGGAAACAGAGTGAGCTGAGTACTCAAACCAGTAAGCAAAGCCATCCATACTGTCAGAGAAAAGGACTAGTTTGATAAAAGAAGCCCATTGGCAACCATGAGCATCTGGCAAAGATAACGGTAGAGGTACCATAGTGGCTCGGATGCCTTCAGCCATCTTCACTATTATACTCCTAGCAACAAGGCTGAGTGGGAACATGAGAAAACATTTAGTGTTTATAAAATGTGACTCGAGCTGCCTTTAATCCCACCACTCAGGAGGCAGAGGTAGGAGGATCACCGTGAGTTTGATTGAGGCCATACTGAGACTCCATAGTGAATTCCAGGTCAGCCTGGGCTAGAGTGAGACCCTATGTCAAAAAACGAAGGAAAAAAAATGTAACTTGTTATAGAAGGTTTTAGTAATGGTATGAATCTAAATCATATCACACAATGGTGATGCAAATAGAAGTATTCTCAGAAAAAGCAGGTGGACAAAAATATACAGGGTTACCGGTTTTCACAGCACATAATAAGACCTCAACAATATTGTTAGTGGATGTATTCTGAGTTATTTAACCAGAGAGTGGTATTTTATTTAAGCAAAGCAATAACTGTATGGAACAGGCATGTTTGGAATTCCATTTGACAAACGGAGAACTTCAAGGTTGGAATGTTTAGGTAAATTTCTCAAGTTAAATTGTGGACCCCTCACTTAACTCACAGGTTACTTCCCTATCTCAGTATACCAGGGTTTACCGAATCCTCTTAGTGTAGGAATTAGGTTAGGCATGAATAAGGAGGTAAAGAAGAGCCCTTTAGGCCAGCATTCTACTACTGATCTACCACTCAGCCTTCAGACCTCCCACTTAGAGACAGAAGTACTAAGCAGTTTCTGATAATGAAGTGGAAGAGTATGGCATTGGAATAGGGCTGACCCACCCCAGGCTCTCAGCTCTGCTATTTACTAGTCAATGACCTTGAATAAGTCATTTTATTTGAGAATCGTAGCCACCTCACTTCCACTGTGAGAATATGCAATACTTATTTTGAGGACGACTGTTCACATGGATAGGATTCATGCTCTTATGAAGAGGCTCAGGGAAAATAGGTAGGCAGTGTTTGCCTTTCTGTTTTCTGACATGTGTGGACTTAGCAACATGGTCCCCATAGAAGCACAGAACAACCCTCAGGAGACATCACATCTACTGGTACTTGACTTATGATCACTTTTTAGGTGCCAGAACTGTGACAAAATAAATCAGTGTTCTTTATAAATTATACAGTCTTTAGCTTCTTTGTGGGATAACAGCACAAATGGACTATGACATGTGCATTTACAACACCTTGGATTTAACTTTGAAGACTCAGACTTAGTGCATCAGTACTTCCTCCCTCTTTTCCCTTTCTTTTCATTCTTTTTTTCATTCCTATTCTACTTGTAAAGGAGATTTTTTTTTTCCTTGACCACTTGCAAAGATGCAACTAATGAGAAAAACCAAAAATGTACACATAGCCTCAAGTGAGGCCAGAAGTAGATGGGGCAAGAGTGCTGATCTGTCTTAACTCAGACTGGTGCTGGAAGCCCACAAAGTGGGATGAACTACTGCTGCTGTTTACTAACTGCACATTTAGTGGATCACTTGCTTACTTGCACTTCTGTTGTGCCATCTGCAAAGTAAGCATAATACTCATGGTTCTTTGTAGGGTTCTTGTAAGAATTGGAGTTCTTAATTCATGTAAAAATCTGAGCATACATTCAGCGATCTATAAGTGAGATTATTAAGAGGTTTCTAGGCATCTAATTAGTGCCGGGTCACTGGGCTGAACCGAAAGCTAGCTTCCTGGCAAACAGGGGCAATGGATGGGCAAGCCTAAGATTCTTCCACAGGAGACTTCTCCAATGTCCTGAAGATGTAAGGAAATTTTTGTTTTGTAAACTTTTTTCTCAGGAAAGACTATCATATTCTCACTCCTAAAAGGATCAGTGACCCAAGAAGAGCTAAACCAAACACTGATGGGATGACATCGTCTGTCAAAATTCTAGAATTTCACTACTAGAACTGACCTTCTGGGACACCACTTTCCAGAACACCGAGGCAGCATTGTTAGGGCAGTTGTCTTTCTTCCAATGTGGGCAAGACTGCTCGTTCACTTCTAAAACACATAGTTTATCAGAAATAATTAAAATCAAAAACAGTGAATCATGGACCTGCATTCTTCCCTGGCTGTCTAATCACAGAGGAACCAGTTCCAGGGGCACCACTGCCAAGATGGAGGCTAGTGACTGGGCACATCTCAACCCAATTTAACTAAGTGCCCCTGAATCTCTTCCAAGTCCTTACCTTACCGTCAGGATCCCAGATAGGAACACAGTGACAGGTTCTGAGTCATTGTTCTGGGAAATGGCAGCACAATTTCACCCTAGAGAGCCCAGCACCCATCACAACCCCAGAGTCCAGGAACACTCAGAGGCAAAGAAAGGCCTGAGGGGGTACTCATGCCAACTGCTGCTCTACTTCCTGGCAATTACTTTTGTAGAGAGTGTACTTCTCACCCTCCCCCATAAGTACTCTAACTTTGGGTTCAGATGGTCTCAAAGACTTTCTGTTGGTGCCCCTCACCACTAAGTTGGGTTCGGCCCTTTAGTGAGGTACAGGATACAAAGTATGCATACATACTTGCTGTATCACTGCTCCCAATGTTATCTGCATTAAGACATTAACATTTACTTCATGTTACATCTGGGGGATAGAAATATGAATGATAAGGGATCCCAGTCTCACATAGCACATGAAGTACTGAAGTCACAGGACCATAGAAAGATCAACTTGGAGCTGGGCATGGTGGCGCTCACCTTTAATTCCAGCACTCAGGAGGCAGAGGTAGGAGGATCCCGGTGAATTCAAGGCCACCCTAAGAATATAGAGTGAATTCCAGGTCAGCCTAGATTAGGGTTAAGGGTTGTGCAGAACAACCAAGAAAATTTGATATTGAATTTTGCTTTGAGGAAAAAATTCAGAAAAATCTTCAGACAGACTTGAAAGCGAAGGTGCCACAAGCAAAGAGGGTGTGCGCAGAGGCACAGACATGTGAAACAGCCTAATGAGCGGTGTGAGCAGAGGCATGGAACAGTGGGACAGCCTGATGACGGTGTGCAGAGGCACGGAACAGTGAGACAGCCTGATGACGGTGTGTGCAGAGGCTCAGAACTGTGAGACAGCCTGATGACGGTGTGTGCAGAGGCTCAGAACTGTGAGACAGCCTGATGACGGTGTGTACAGAGGCACAGAACTGTGAGACAGCCTGATGACGGTGTGCAGAGACACAGAACTGTGGGACAGCCTGATGACGGTGTGCAGAGACACAGAACTGTGAGACAGCCTGATGACGGTGTGCAGAGACACAGAACTGTGGGACAGCCTGATGACGGTGTGCAGAGACACAGAACTGTGGGACAGCCTGATGACGGTGTGCAGAGACACAGAACTGTGGGACAGCCTGATGACGGTGTGCAGAGACACAGAACTGTGGGACAGCCTGATGACGGTGTGCAGAGACACAGAACTGTGGGACAGCCTGATGACGGTGTGCAGAGACACAGAACTGTGGGACAGCCTGATGACGGTGTGCAGAGACACAGAACTGTGGGACAGCCTGATGACGGTGTGCAGAGACACAGAACTGTGGGACAGCCTGATGACGGTGTGCAGAGACACAGAACTGTGGGACAGCCTGATGACGGTGTGCAGAGGCTCAGAACTGTGAGACAGCCTGGTGATGGTGTGCAGAGGCACGGAACTGTGAGACAGCCTGATGATGGAGTGCAGAGGCACAGAACTGTGAGACAGCCTGATGAGCTTCTACCTGCGGAAGTGGAAGTGAAAAGCAGAAAATTGGTGCACATTAAATACAGCTGCTGGACCAAAGAATGTGGATTATTACCCGGGAGGCAAAAGAGAAATTGCTATGCTTTAGGTGTATGCAGTCATATTTTCACTGTGGAAGCGCACTGACTTATCAGGTGGAGGCTTATCTGAAGGGCTAAGAGTGATCAGTAAGAGAAAACCATCCCAGAAAGAAGGAAACTCTGTTACTCTTCTGGACTCAGGCACTGGTGATGGGATAGAAAGAAAGATGTACTACTAGGCAAGTGGATTCAGTGGGCAATAGAGTGGCTATAAAAGGGAAAGAAAGAAAGAAAGGAGAAAGAAGGAAAGATAGAAATAAGGAAGGAAAGAAAGAAAGAAAGAAAGAAAGAAAGAAAGAAAGGAAGGAAGGAAGGAAGGAAGGAAGGAAGGAAGGAAGGAAGGAGAACAAAAGAAAGAAAGAAAGAAAGAAAGAAAGAAAGAAAGAAAGAAAGAGCAAAAGAAAGAAAGAAAGAGCAAAAGAAAGAAAGAAAGAAAGAGCAAAAGAAAGAAAGAATGGAAGGAAGGAAGGAAGGAAGGAAGGAAGGAAGGAAGGAAAAAAGATCATTATAAGACAATGGCAACTGTGAAGAGATGACAACGTTAATTAGCTCAAGTGTAGTAATCAATTTACCAAGTCTATTTATGTCAAAACATCACACCATATGTATACTTTCAGTATCTATAATTTTAACTTGAAATCTATTTGTGTGTGTGCGTGTGCATGTGTGTGTGTGTAAGCATTTGGAGGCCAAAGAACAATCTCTGATGTTATTCCTTAGGCACTGAGCACTAAGCACTGAGCACTTTCATTTTTTTTTAAAGACAGTTTCTTAGTGGCCTGGAAGTGGCCTAGTTAGGCTAAATTGGCTGAGAGCCAGCCCCAGGGATCCATATATCTCCACTCCTCGGAGCTGGTATTATTTAGCATGTTTCACCATGCTCATATTTCTTTACATGGATCTGGGGATCTAAATTCAGGTCCTCATGCTTTTAAGGCAAGTACTTCAAGGACTTTTCTATTTTCCCATGCCCCTAAAAAGTACTTTTTAAAAGAAACAGTGACCCAAAGTTATGTTCATGAACAATGTGATGCAGAATGAAATAATAAAGGTTAAAGGAAATTTTCTGCAGAAAGAGAGAGGAAGGAAGGAGAAGGGGAAGAAAGGTGCAAGAGAGAAGGTGTAGCAGACAGCTTCAGGTTCGCTGAGATGAACTTCCAGACCAGGCACAGTTATGGAGGAAGGGATATTTATTGAAGCCTACAGATCCAGGGGAAGATCCATAAATGGCAGAAGAAGATGGCCTGACTTCACAGGACCAAGCAGAGAGAGACAGAGAAGAACAAGCCAAAAGCCAAAAGAGCCACACGGCACAGCACACTTCAGGGACTCTTGCTAGGCACACTTTGCATATTTTTAGATTGAAATCTGAAACCCACCACCACACCTTCAGATCCACCCAGTGACACTGCCTCCAGTCAGGTGGATGCAGATGCAAACTACAAACAAATAAACAACTGAACATATTGGGGGCCATCTATTCTATTCAAACTACCACAGAAGGGAAGGGGAGGGTAGAAAAGAGGAGGGCAGAGGAGGGGCGGGGAGGGAAAATATAAAAGGTGAGAGATAAAATGAATTTAGGAGCATCTTATGTCAATGTCATTAGGAAATAATACTCTGATCTGAATATACTCCCCACCAAGACTCACGTTAAGGATTAATGCCCCAGTGTAATGTTTTCAGGAGATGGGACCTTTAAGAGGAGTTTGACATCACAAGGGATCTGATCTGCCTTCATGAATGGATTGATGTTTTCTTGAGAGACCAAATTCATTTTCTGTACACCAGCTTGCATCTTATGAAACTGGATAGGCTACCAAAATAGTGGGTCATCATGAGGTGAGTTTGGTTTTCCTGGTTCTCTCTCTCTTGCTTTCTTTATTACCACACAATTTCTTCCACAAACATTACTGGTCACTACTCAGAGAGCAAAGAGCTGAAGTCAACTTCTCAAGAGGCTGGGAATTGTTGTTTCTCCTGGCCAGAGTTGTTGTTTAGAGCACAGATGACAGCAGGGTGAGTGCACGCAGTCCCTTCCTTCACACTGACCTTCCAAGGCCCCATCCCCATGCATCCTGAGCCCTCCCCATGCTCACTTCCTTACCAGAAGTACTGGGGTCTCCACACCATGTGAGGTCATCAGCAATGTAGCCCAGCAGAGTGTCCTCCAGGGTGAATATATTCCCATGGACCCACGTGTACTGATGGGCCAGATCTTTAGATTTGCTCCAAAAGAGAGTCTAAGAAAGAATGAACACAATCTATTATTGAGATCAATTAAGTAGGTTAAAAATTAATCTAAGGGCCACAGATATGATTCAGTGGTAGAGCACTTGGCTAGCATGCATGAGGCTCTGACTTCTATCTCTAGTACCTCAAAAAAGCAAGTTCACATTGTGTAAATGAAAGAAACAGGAGTTATCAGAGTAAATCACAAGAAGCAATAGCTGCCATGGGCATCATTGCTTTCTGTGTACAAGTATGAGAAAGAGAGTATGTGTGTTTCACCTTCTAGGTCACAAAGTAAAATTAATATATTGGTCTGGGTTGCAAACAAAAAGTCTAAAATCAACTGGTCAAAATCTTTCTTTTATAAGGCATAAGATTACATCTGAATCAGGCATGGTGATATATACTTTAATAGCAGCACTCAGGAGGCTGAGACAGGAGTCAGAAGTTTGAAATAAGTATGAGCCACATGGCAAAACCCAGTATCAAAACCAAAACACACACACACAAAAAAAAAAAACATAGATCATGGGCTGGGGTGTTTGCTTAGTGGTTAAAGTGCTTGCTTACAAAGATAAAGGACCCAGGTTCTATTCCCCAGGACAGATGTAAGCCAGATGCATATGTGTCTGGAGTTTGTTTGTGCACCCATTCTTTTTCTCTCTGCCTCTTCCTCTCACTCTCTGTCTCAAATAAAGAAATAAATAAAAATGAAATATGTAAAAATAAATAAAATATATTTTTAAAAACACAGATCATATCTATAGGCAACATTAATGAGTATCAGTACTCTTAAGTTGTATGTGAACAATTTTGCTTCTGTGTTATTTCTAGAAATATTCTTTTTTTTTCAAAAATATTTTGTTTAGGGCTGAAGATATGGCTTAGCAGTTAAGCACTTGCCTGTGAAGCCTGAGGACCCCGGTTCAAGGCTTGATTCCCCAGGACTATGTTAGCCAGATGCACAAGGGGGCACATGCGTCTGGAGTTCATTTGCAGTAGCTAGAAGCCCTGGTGCTCCCACTCTCCTCTCTCTTTGCCTCTTTCTCTGTCTGTCTGTCACTCTCAAAGAAATAAATAAAAAATAAACAAATAAATTTTAAATATATTTTATTTATTTATTTTAAAGAGAAAGAGAAGCAGATAGAGAGAATTGGTATACCAGCGCCTCTAGCCACTGCAAACAAATCCCAGACATATGTGTCACCTTGTACATCTGGCTTTATGTGGGTACTAGGGTATCAAACCTAAGTCCTTTGGCTTTGTAGGCAAGTGCCTTAAGTGCTAAGCTATCTCTTCAGCCCCTAGAAATATTCTTTAATTATTACAAAGCTCCCTAACCCCTTTGTAATCTTCCCTACCTTCACCACAAAATTCAGTTTTTTTCAGTGTCCCCCTCAGATGTATGTGCAATCAAATATTAGAATAGTATTTTGACTCATGAGTCTATTTATTCCTAGTAGAAACAGCAAAATATAGTTGACCACAGCAGAGACCTAAAGTCATACTCCATATAAAGCTCTCAGCATTGACACTTACTTTAAGCAGTAATAATGACTGTAATGTACTCATGGGATGCTATGGAGATTGTATGAGGACATGAAAATGAAATATGCAGTGCAGTATCTGTGACATATTTACTTACTCAAAAGAGACCAACATGAGTTATTTACCAAACACCATCCCTGTTCAGGAGATGAAAGGTGATCATTTGGAGAAGGGCTTAAGAGCTTTATAAAGGCAAGTTTGTTCACACGGATCTTTGCTTCAAACACTTACTTTATAAAAGATGCACCTTATAAGAGAACTTTTCCAGTGTAATCAATGTATTAAAAGCTTATTCTGTTTACATTTCAGTTGGTGACTTTAAAGCCTGGCACACTTGGGCAATATCTGGCCAACTAAAATCACCAAGATTTACTTTTCTCGGTGGTAAAATGGGAATGTTAGTACCCAGTTTGTCTATTCCATAGAGTGCCTATGAAAGCCTAAGAAAGTGAGGGCCAGGAGAGTCAAGAAAGAGATAGAGACAGACACAGAGAAAGAGACAGAGAACAAGAGTACTCTTTCAATGAAAATTGGCCTTACTACTATCTATCTATATCAGAGACCAGGGGAAGATTTATAATTATATGTCAGGTTATTTTTGTTTATATGGGTTTATGTCATTTGTTTTGCCTGATTTTGGGGCAATTCTTCTTTCCTCTTTCTCTATGCCCATTTATCTCATACTTCTCTTCCACAGATGTCCTAAACCCTGATTTTATCCTAATTCCCCCAATGAATACTCCAACTCCGTTTCCACCAACCACCACCAACAGTGCATAGTCCTTCTACCACATCCTAAGATTGGTCCTGTGATGTCTTCCCTCTGGCTTCCTCCCAGTGTTATGATAAGTGCCCTAGTTACCTTGTTGCAAGGAACTGCTTCGGTGTCTAACTGAATGAGTGGCTGATAGTCTTCTTTGGTGATGCTGCAAGGGTTCTTTGAAATAAATGCTCCTTTGAATGCAGCCATTATCTGTGTGCAATCTTTATTTCTGTAAAGTGAAAGGTGGAAAACATAATGAACACAGATCTATTTTTTAAACATTTAACTTTCTTAAACCTAACAACAAAAGTACAGAATACAGACAAGGCAGTTTTTTCATAAGAGATATAAGAAGTTAACCAACAACTGCATGAAAAGTGTTTAACATCATTAGTTACTAGTGACCTAGAAATCAAAACCACAAGACACTGCTCCATATCCACTAGGATAGTGGTACGGTTGAATTGTGCTCTATACTAAAGTCCTAACTTCCTGTACTCTAAAATGTGACCTTATTTGGGTTATTATTTGGGTTATTTGGGTTAATGGGTTGTTGCAGGGTTCACTCAACTAGGAAGAATAATTTATAATGTTCTATAACATAGCAGTAGCTATGATTGACCACCATTGTTCACTTCAACAAGCCAGTAGAGAGGATTATAAATATTCCTAACACATTAATTATAAATTAATTATAATTATATTATATAATTATAATTATATTATATTTATATATATAATATTTTATATAATAATTTATATATATAATATATAATATATAATATATAATATATAATATATAAATTATTATTAAATATTATATAATATTAATATATAATATATTATATTTATATAGATGATATTTTATATAATTATATATAATGTATATTAATATATAATAATATTAATATATATTATATATATAATTGTAAATGTTCCTAATCATGAATGCCTGAGGGAATAGACATACTGTGGTGATTTGAATGTAAATGTCCCCCATAGACTCATGTGTCTGAATACATAATATCCAGTTGGTGATGCCACTTGGGAAAGTTGTGGAGCCTTTAGAACCTTTAGAAGGTGGATCCTTGCTGGAGGAAGTGTGTCATTGGAAGAGACCCTATTTCTTTCTATCTCTTTCTCATCCTTTCTGCCCCTGTTAATGTGACAATATGATACTGACTTACTGGCCTCTGCCATGCTTTTCATGAGATGATGAACTCTCCCCTTGGGAACTATAAACCAAAATAGACTCTTTCCTTCCCTAAACTACTTCTACTCAGGAATTTTATCCTAGCAATGATAAAATAACTGGTGTACATGCCATTTAGACTGATCTAATTGTTACACATTGTATGCATGCATGTAAATGTCAATACTGTGCTCCATCAGTTTAAACAACTACTACATGGAAATTAAAACTTTAAAAATAAGTCAGGACATTGAAGAAGTACTTGTTAGTGTAGGGCAGGACTCAGCAATTTGCACTCTCATAAAGCCCCAGGCAAATCTGATGCAGGTTTGCTTTGAGAATCAATGGATATAAGCAAACAGTTGAAGAGTTCAACCAAAGTTTGTTGTTGTTGATGATGCTTTCTTCTAACACCTGGACATGACATTTCTACTTCATCCATGTTTGTTTTTGAAAGTTATTCTAGGAAGCCATTAGTGACCTTTATGTCCATGCATTTTATATACAAAAAGAAGAAAAAAAGAAGAAAAAGTAATTATATTATGCACTTCAGTGTCAATCAAAATTTATGTAGTACCATTGGGAGCGGTACAGAGAAAAAACATTGGCCAGCTATTTTGCTTTCAGAGTTTATTTTCTAATTCCATTAATTAATGCAGTCACTTTCTTAGGAACTTTCTGTTTCAGATTCCAACTCTCATAAAATTCTCCAGCTATATGCCTTAGTGGCATCTTCAGGACTTGAGGCCGAGGAAGAAAGAAAAAGGAGAGAATTTTCCATTGCTAAAGGTCTGGCAGGAAAGAGAAATTACTGTGTGCTGAGTATCTACCTACCACAAACCAGAAATTGGGCAAACTCTTATTTAATCACCAAAACCTCACATACTTCCCAAATCACTTTTGTACGCCTTATGTCCCAGAACTCCACTCAAGAAACATTAGCTAAGGGTTCAAACCCTAGGTTCAGACTTTGAGAGTCATCAAAATAGAAAAGGTCTTATTGAAAAGAGCTTCAGTGAAGGGGGATGGGTGAGGTGAGAGACAAAGTTTTGGGAGGACATTTTGATCAAATTGCCTTAACTTCATGTATAAAAATTGTCAAAAAAATAAAACTTTGAGAGGGCTGGAGAGATTGATTAGTGGTTAAGAAGCTTGCCTGCCAAGCCTAAGGACCCAGGTTGGATTTCCCAGAACCCACATAAACCAGATGCACATGGTGGTGCATCTGTCTGGAGTTTGTTTGCAGTGGCTGGAGGCCCTAGTGTGCCCATTCTCTCTCTATCTCTCTCTCTCAAAACTAAATAAACAAATATTAGATAAAACTTTGAGAGCCTTCCTTATTGAGGAGCAAAGAATAGAGTAGTATTGTTGAAACTGACCTTGCAAGATTTTGTAGCCCTGATCTCTTTCCCTTCCCACGCTAATGATCAGATCTTCCATCTGCCCTGCCTCTACCTCAAATAAGAGAAGATAGGGAGAGGCAATAACAAAAGTGGAGGCTCACCTTACAAAGCTATCTTACATCCTTAAAATCAAGGCAGTATGTCACCCTGGTTGTGCAAACGAATGTGAGTGTGTGTGTGTGTGTGTGTGTGTGTGTGCATGTGTTAAGGGTTTGAATCCTTAAACTAATGTTTCTTGAAATAAGTTTTGGGACATAAGGAAAATAAAAGTGGCCCAGCAGCTCCACTAAGCACTAACCTCAGAACAGGCATTTGGACATACTGTGGAGATCAGCAGATCGTGGGAAGTCAGATTCCTGCTAACAACTTGCAGCTAGTTAGCCAATGGCCCTCACTGATCAGTCCCTCACGAAGGATAACAACTGTGACGATGGACATTGATCAGCACTTTCTTGAGCAGCCATCTGGCTTCTTACTAATGCAACTCTACTTTTCTTTCCTCCATATTACTGATAAACTTTCCCAATACCTGACTGTAACGTATCTCAGACAGAAATTGTACCTGGTACCGTCCATGTGCAGAATGCAGACTTCTTTCTCCGTGCATGTGTGCGTGGCTTGTGTATGCGTGTCTGTACGCATGTGGGTGCACATGTGTGTGCATGAGTGCAGAGGTCGGGAGTTGACACTGGTTGTCTTTCTTGATTGTGCCCCACTTTCCTTACTGAACCCAGACCTCACCATATCGAGAAGTGAAGCTACCCAGCTTTCCCTGGGGGCCCTGTCTCTGCCTCCCAAGAGCTGAGACCACAGGTGGGCTACCAAGCCCACCTGGCCTTTATGTGGGTGCTGGAGTCCTGACTCCAGTCCTCATGCCTGTGTGGCAAGCACTTGACTCACCGACTCTTTACTCCAGCCCCCAGGATCAGACTTTTGTACAGTTTCTTTTAAATAGAAAAAAAATTGCCAGCATATATTAATTGTACTAATCAATGACAATCATCGACACTGTCACATTTGCATATAATGTACTTTGATCATTGTCACTTATTCTTGTACTGCCTTCTTCTTGCTTGTCCCCTTTCTTGTCACTTCTCTGCTAGCCCGCCTTCTACTTGTGAGACAGGCAAGCATAGAGAACAGTTTAGCCACCTTGGACACTGCATGGCTTGAGCAGTAGACACAGTGGGCACCTGGGACCCCAACCTGACCAGCTGTGTACACCCCTCTCCACACAGTGACCTGTTTTCTCCTCACCCTAGTGACCATCTGTTGTGATAGTAACCACTGAAATATATTCTCAGACAGATCTGGGATCAGAATAGCAGGGGGCCATCCAGGTTGGGCTGGCTTGGGGCATATGCCCAGTAAGGCAAACTGTGTCCTGTAAGTCAACTTTTAAGAAGAAAGCCCTATTCACCATCGTATGCCTATGTATAACTGGGCAAACATATGATTAAAATAAATCAGCTGGGGGCTGGAGAGCTGGTACTTGTACTATAAAACACAGTGCACATGTGCACACACACACACACCTATCGTAATTATTAAAGTACTTTGGGTCCTGACCTGATAGTTTGTGTTCTTAACCCCGAGCCTTAGGCTAAAATGTCTTTTCCCAACTCTCATCCAGTTAAGGACCACATCATGTAGTCTGGTAAGGTTTAGCAAAGTGTCACTAACCCACATTCTGAAGTCTAAAGATGTCAAATATACACAGACTGGACACAGAGGGATATAGACCTATTACAGTGGAACTTTATTTCCAATTTTAAATACTTCTTTGTATGTTTAAGCAAGATGGAATTATTACATCACATGGAAATTTAAAAAAAAAATCAGACTCTACAAGCAATGTAAAGGAGGCAAGTAGTGAAGAAGTTCAAATAAGACCCAGAAAACATGGCTCACCCTCTAAGGCCCCTGATGTCCTCTTTCTTTCCCACATAAGACATGCTTTTTGATTCATAATAGCAGATAAGGTCACTAAGAGAAAGTCTGTAGGGAACTTCACATAGCCAGAAGGATTTAAGTGATAAAACACCCTCATTCATTCCAGAGAGCTCTATACTTCACATGATTTTTCTGGGAGTCATGTCTCACAGTTCCTGAATTTATTTTCTAGAAATAATTATTTAACCAAGGACATCTTGCTATGGACCATCAAGAAAAGAGTCTCTATTTCAGGCATTCTGGCATGCCTGTCCCATGGACAAGAAGACTGGACCAGTTCACTGGTTCCTTTCATTCCTGAAAGAGCACCCCTTCCCAAACTGAGTCAAGTGATCTCCCGCCCGTGTCTTCTTCCTCCTCCCTAGTACCCATAATGCACAGTTGCTTGTGGAGGTGTTAGTGATAATGGAGAACACAGCTCTGACCTTCAGGAGGTCAGACAATGTGGCCTGGTACTCAAGACAGATAATAAGCTTCTTCAATTCAACATAAACAATTCCACAGAACCCTGGCATCAGATGTGAGCATAGGCAAAAAGAACATCAAACCACAAAGAATGTATCAAGGCTAATAGGAATAACGGCTATGTTTACTTATGACACTATGTTAGTTACTTTCTTTGTTGCTATGACAAAATACTTGAAAGAAGCAACTTAAGGGAGAAAGATTTTACTTTGGTTTATAGGTTTTGGGGATACACTCTGTCACGGTGAGGATGGTGTGGCAGTGGGATCAGGAAGTGGCTGATCATATTCAACCTGTTGTCAGGAAACACTGATGAATGGTAGTACTCAGCTCACTTTCTCCCTTTTGTTCATTCCTCAATCCAAGACCCTCTCCCATGGAACGGTGCCACCCACAGGTAGAATGGGGTCTTTCTGCTTCGATTAACCCATCACTCCTTCCTTTCCTATGATTTGCCCATTGTAGGCTGACTCCAGTAGCTGTAGAGAGAGGGAGTAAAATCCAGCCCAGTGCTCTCCACAGGTCTGACACTACACAAGGTGCCAGTTCATACAGACATCAAACCCTCGTCCAAGCCACTAGGGAGGCGTCTGTCCATGTTTCTTCATTCAGAAGTAAAGGGACGGAAGCTCAGGGCAGCACTCCCTTGCAAGCCAAACCTTGCTCCTTTTGCTAGACAATGCCACCTCCCAGAGGAGATTTAATATCATGCACCCAGCCTCCAAATTGAGCTGCTTCTAGCAGAAATGAAATTGTCCCATCCCTACATCACCAAGAGGCTAACTATCAGAGCAAGGCATTTATTCCAAGGCACTGGCTTAAAGTGAGTGGGACAGAAAGAGCTTAAGTTTTGTGGTTGGGCAGATTGCTCAGTGGTTAAAAATGCTTGTTATGCAAGCCTGATGAACACAATTTAGATCCCCAGAACCCATGCAAAGCTAGATGTATGTAATATATGTATCTGTGATCCCAATGTGCATGTAAACACCCCCCCCCTCGCACCCCCACACACACTAAAATGTCTTGTGCTATGGGAAAGAACATGTGTATTTGGACATTAAATCCAGTTTTTATGCTGTTAGCCTAATGTTACCACCCTCTAAATTTACAACATTCCCCAAATAATAACCTTATTTCCATTCCTATCCACCCTATAATGTGCTGCTCCCATGGAAAGCCCTCACCCCAAAGCCCGCTCTCCTCCACATTGGTAGCTCTCAAGGGGCAGTGAGACATTCCCTGAACTGCCCAGTCTTCCAAACAATGAAAACAAACAGGTTAATTGTTCTGTTTAATTCTTAAATTCGAGTTAAGCCTGCCACCTAGTGGAAGAAGGAGGTTGCGTGTGAGATTTACTGAAGTAGTGAGGATTTCCTGAGTAGGGTTGTAAAATAAGAAAACATTTCTTTTTTTTTTTTTTTTTGGTTTTTCAAGGTAGGGTTTCACTTTAGCGCAGGCTGACGTGGAATTCACTCGGTACTCTCAGGGTGGCCTTGAACTCATGGCGATCCTTCTACCTTTGCCTCCTGAGTGCTGGGATTAAAGGCGTGCGCCACCACGCCCAGCAAGAAAACATTTCTTATTGAAGGAATTCTTAGAAATTATTAATTCAGTAATCCTGGAAGTATTTAGTGAGCATACTAGGTTCATTCATGCTAGGTGCTAGGTTCATTCATGATCACACATCATTGCCAGAGAATGGGACAAAGTTCTCTGCCCTGGTGAGAGCTCGTGTCCTACTAGAGTAAGTAGCAGAAGACAGCCTGGGCCGGGTTGAGGTGGGGGAGGGCTCAGTTGTTAAAGGCATCTGCTTGCAACACTTGCCTGCCTGGGCTCAATTCTGGGTTCAATAGCCAAAGTACAGCTAGATGTAAAGTGGTACATGTATCTGTGATCCCAGTGCCTTATGGTAATGGAAGATGAGCCAGGAGAATCTGAAGCTCACAGGCCAGCTGGTCTGTCATTCAGTTGCAATGACAGAGACCTTCTCTCAAAGAAGATGGGATATAGACACCTTGAAGTTGCCCTCTGACTTCCGTGTGTGTTGTGGGATGTGTGCATGCACACACTTAATAGCACATGCAAAAATACTTTTAGAAATGAAAAAAAGAATGACAACAGAAAAAATAGACTATGTCAGTTATATAGTATGCTAGAAATTTATGAGTTTGACCTGAACACTGGTGGGGGGGCAATAGTAGGATAAGGTTGTAAGGAATGAATGGGGAAGATGTAGCAGTGGTCAACATTAAATAAGGCAGGGGCATTAGATGACATTAAGCAAAGGGTTGAAGGGAGAGGACTTTATTACACACATGTATCCAAGGGAATAGACTATGCAAAGAGGGGAAAGGGAGACCAGTAATGCTGGCAAGTGTAGGCAGTGCCGAGGACTGGAGAACAGTGGACAAGATGGTGAAGTGATAGATGCTAAGTTGGTTGAGAATTTTCTTTCTTGTTTTTTTAATTTTAATTTTTTAAAAATATTTTTATCTATTTACTTGAGAGTGACAGAGAGAGAAAGAGGCAGATAGAGAGAGACAGAGAATGGGCGCACCAGGGCCTCCAGCCACTGCAAACGAACTCCAGATGTGCGTGCCCCCTTGTGCATCTGGCTAACGTGGGTCCTAGGGAATTGAGTCTCGAACCAGGGTCCTTAGGCTTCTCAGGCAAGTGCTTAACCACTAAGCCATCTCTCCAGCCCTGATTTTTGTTTTTTGAGGCAGGGTCTCACTCTAGCCCAGGCTGACCTGCAACTCACTATGTGGTCTCAGTGTGGCCTCAAACTCATGGCGATCCTCCTACCTCTGCCTCCTGAGTGCTAGGATTAAAGGCATGCACCACCACGCCTGGCTGGTTGTGAATTTTCTAATGGATGGGTATATGCTGTGAAACAGCATAAAGAATTAGTGGCAATTGCAAGGTTTGGGGTCTGAGACACTGGCAGGTGGTGTGGCCGTCAGCTGGGTACAGATGGCTTTGAACAGGAGTTCAGGTTGGAAATGCATGGTAGAATCCAAGAGAAGCCATGGAATGAAGAAATAAGCAAGATGACAAAGATGATGAAGAGATGGTGCATCCATGGATTAGAGCAAGGGCTGAGCCCCAAGGCCCTCCAACATTAGGGTGCTGGGAGAAAAAACAGAGACTTTCTCAAAAAGAAGAACAACGGCTTGTGATGCAAACTGAATGAAATGAGACTCAAAACAGAAGGAAGTGTTCAAGTGTAATAGATGCTCTGACTGGCCCGGGAAGACGGGGACTGACACTGGACCCAGAATTATTAGGTACACTCAAAGAAGTTATGCTGTGACAAGAAGCTGCAGGGAAGAAGCCATCAGGGGTGGAAGATTAGGAAGAGCCTGTCTTCTCGGTGCTGCTGAGCTGATCTTGGGCTACTTCACTTCTAAGTGTCTCATTGTGCATGTCAAAAATCTCTTGCTTCAAGCCTGTTTCGTCTGAGTATTTCCTTCCTGGTAGCCCAAAGTTCTTACCTGGCATATCTAGTGGTATGGCTGAAATTTTGTCCTCATAAAGATATTGAAATTGCAAACCACCTGTACCTCAGAATGTATCTTTGCATATTTTCAAGTCAAGGGGTCAGTGGGGTGGGTTCTAACTGGGTTGCTTTAAAGGGGGAAAGTTGGCTGTAAAGACAGAAGCCTGCAGGGAGAGGGAACAGGAAGGTATAAGGCTCGTGGAGAATTCCAAGTGCAGGGCAAGGTATATCAGAGAATGCCAGCAACATATGCCCCTCACAGCCCTCAGAAGAAATCACCCCTGCTGAGACCCTGATTTTGGATTTCCAGCCTCTGGACTGTCAGATGATACATTTCTGTTGCTGAAACCATACAACGTGTGGTTCCTTTTGGCAACTCTGGCAAACAAATAAACCCAGGAAAGGTAAAAGTGGCAGTCTATGGATGAGCAATTTTGCCTTTAGCTAAACACTAGAAAAATCCTACGTATGCCCAAGCACACATATATGATTTAGTATTGTGTGGACCAGCAAAAATGGAGACTGAGGCACTTGGATAATGAAAGTGTGGTAGGACCACTCAGCACGACACAGTTAAAATTCATGAACTAGAGCTTATAGTCCAGCACAAATGAATCTAAAAAGTAGTGTCATCTAACTTGTCAACTATTGTTCACTGGAAAAAGTCGTTATTTCTACAGAGCAGAAATACACAAAAATGCAAAGTAAAAACAGAACCAAGATAACATCTTCTCTTAACGTGCCGGCAATCAGGAAGCAGGGGACACCTGGCATCACGTGGGCATGGGAAACAGTAACGTTCACTGCCAAAGGAAGAGAGATCACTTCAGCTTTGCTTTTAAAATTAAAAATAGCATATGTAGGGCTAGGGAGATGGTTCAGCTCAGCTTGCTGCTCAAGCCTTAGTATCAGAGTTCAGATTCCCAGACCCCATGTAAAAGCTAGAAGCTACTGACGGAGAGATGGGGGACAGAGACAAGAGAAGGTGGAGCAGCTGCCTGGTGAGCACAAAACACAGCCGTGAACCGTAATGAGACCCTCGCTCAAGTGATGGTGAAGGCAAAGAATGACACCCTAAAGTTGTCCTTGGACCTCTATGTGCATGCCACAGCACATGTGTACCCACAGTCAGTCTCTCTCTGTCTCTCTCTCTCTGTTTCTCTCTCTCTCTCTCTCTCTCTCTCTCTCTCTCTCACACACACACACACACAGACACACACACACCCCACACATATACACAAAGTAGTATTTTTTGACATGGCAAGTTTATTTCAGAGTTCTAGCTTATACACAGGCACATACATATACACCAAAGAGTTTTATCACAGCATTACTTGTGAAATATAACAAAAAATATTAAAGCAATGAGCATGTCCATAGACATAAGCCTAGCATACAATAAATTCCTGACATGAATGTCTTTAAACTGTGAGGATGAGGCCCAACTGTGTTGATCACCACAATACATTGTTAAATGGGGTTGGGGAGTGAGACACAGAATACATGTTAAAAACTATAAAAAAAAATATAGCCGGATGTGGTGGCGCATGCCTTTAATCCCAGCACTCAGGAGGCACAGGTAGGAGGATCACTGTGAGTTCGAGGCCACTCTGAGACTCCATAGTGAATTCCAGGTCAGCCTCGGCCAGAGTGTGACCCTACCTCAAAAAACAAAAAACAAAAAACAAAAAAACAATATATATATACACACACTGTTAGATTAGATGCAAAGATTATTTCTAGAAATATACAGGAAAAACAAATGGTAGTTTTGCCTCTGCAAGAAGTAAAGGAAACAGTAGGAGGGTTGTTTTTTTTTTATAAATATTCATGTATAACATGTTATTTCTTTTAAAATATGGCAAAAAATTATCTAATAACTATGGTAAGAAATTGGACATTTCAATGTTATTACATTTCTATATTTTTAGAAGTGTTCATCATATTTTAATTTTTAAGAAATAGACAATATTAACTGAAAGGGGGAGATATCGGAGGAGGAAAATGAGGCCCCTCATGTGAGAACAATGAAGAAAATGAGCCTCAGTGAATACAAAACAGAGTTCTACACTGTGAATTAATGTGCTCCTAAGGCAGGATTCCAGAGAACCTTCTACAGCATCTTGAAACACAACGGTGGGAAATGAAACTGCATATGTTGAAGTTGTCCATTTTCGACAGATGCGCCCCTTCCTTTCCTACATCACCTTACATTTCATGTATTTGGTGTTTGTTTGCTTGTTTGTTTTAATTGTGGTGTTCTTCACTATCTAGGATTCTGCTTTGGCAGTTGATTTTAGATTCCTTTTAAAAATATTTATTATTGTTATTTATTTGCATATACATACATACATATATATACATGGAGAGAGAGAGAATGGGCACACCAGGGCCTCTGGCCACTGCAGACGAACTCCGGATGCATGCACCACCGTGTGCAACTGGCTTCATGTGGGTCCTGGGGAACTGAGCTCCAGTCGTTAGGTTTTGCAGGCAAGTGCCTTAACTGTTGAACCATCTCTCCAGCCTGATTTTATATTCTTCATCCCTTATTTTTAAATCTTTAACTGGGGTTCTACAGTGTGCATATCTCACTTCCATTGTTAGATTAAAAAAGTCAGTCATAGAATGTAACAAAATGTTAAAAATCTTAATCTCTTGTTTGATGTATTTTTTAAATTTCTGACTGGAGTTCTCACTTTCTTGTTTATTCATCCCCCTCCTCCAGAGTGGGAATTTACTGTTCTTTCGTTTGGGGGTTTTTTGTGGGGGAGGGGAGGCTGAAAAAAAAGTTCTGCTGTGTGTAGTGGCTCATGGCAAGGGTAGGAGGATCACTGAGTTCAAGGCCAGCCTGAAACCACATAGTAAATTCCAGGTTAGCCTGGCTAGAGCAAACCTTTAGCCCCCTCCCCGCCCTGAAAAAATTCTAATTCCCAAGTACATGAACTAGAAACTTTACAAATACAATTGCTCCTTTTCTTTCTCACCTTTGGTCTGAAATACGCACACAGAAGAAACTAGACCGTGATGTTATCTTCCACTCACTTTCTGGGCTTGGTCTCAAAATCTTGCCATTCTTATCACCATTTCTCCTTTGATAAACTTAGTCTTGTGATTTCATGATCAGATCAATTTCTAAAGGATTCCTTTAAGAGCAAGAATAATACCTAGTCAATTCTTAATTCACTTAAAAAAAAAAAAAAAACTCTTAACCCATAGCTATTTAACTGACACCCAGCAAACCAACACTATTCTTTTTTTTTTTTTTTTCTATAAAGCAAATCATTTCAACATGGCTACTAGGCTACTCTGCAGTACACTCAAGAACTTTTGTTTCTGTCCACTCAGATGTTCAGATATCTCTTCATAAATATGTGTATTTTGGTATTTTTGTCATAACTATATAATTCTATTAAATCGCACATAAATAAGTTAGGTAAGTGAAAAAGAAAAACCATTTTCCCTGTGAAAATTAAGTAATGTTTTGGTAATAATAAGCAGACAAGCATGAGGAATACTTGAACAAGTTGGGCCACTTAAAAATTTTTTTTTTTACTTATTTGAGAGAAAGAAAAAGAAATAAAGAGGCAGACAAAGAGAGACAGAGAATGAATATGGACTTGCCAGGGCCTCCAGCCACTGCAAATGAACTCCAGATGCATATACCACCTTGTGCATATGGTTTATGTGGGTACAGGGAATTGAACCTGGGTCCTTAGGTTTTTCAGGTAAGCACCTTAACAGCCAAGCCATATCTTTAGCCTAAAAATTGATTTTTTAATGCATTCGCTAGCAAAAAACAATAGATAGAAGAGTGACAGAGAGAATGGGTGCGCCAGGTCCTGAAAACTCCAGGTGCATGCATCACTGTGCATCTGGCTTTACGTGGGCACTGGGGAACCACACCTGTGTCAGGCTATTCAGGTAAGTGCCTTAAGTGCTGAGCCATCTCTCCAGCCCCCTTTCCTTACAATTCACCTAGCACCCTTTTGGCAAGCTGGGACCCCCACCTGCATTGAGGTGCACTTCAAACAGAAATCAGTTTCTCCTCCCTTACAACCTTTAGTTAACTCTCCTTTTGTGGTCATATTTTATTTAAATGAATTGTAAGTTGTGTCCAGGATCAAGAGACAGGGGCCATCTGGCCTAGACTAGTTTTGGGTGCATGCACAATAAGGCAAAACATATCCCCTGAGTGAACAAAAGGGAGAAACCTCTATTTGTCATCTTTTGCCTATGCATGATTGGGCATTGTGGGAAGGAGCATGCGTAGTAGATAAAACCTTATATAATGTGTCTGCCAATCAAAATAAAAAATTACCCAAACCGCACTCTTAGCAACAAGCTCCTCTTCCTCCCAGACCCCATCAGAGGAAGCCCCAGATACTGACCCAGGCACTCTAGCTCAAGAAGCTGCTGCTCTCCCTCAGCATCCACCCTTCCCTTTGGTTTTGCTCTTTCATAATGCTTCTGGCTGCTTTCCGTCTTGTGTGTATCCTTTCCAGACCTTGGAAGAAGACAGCAAGAACCTGGGAACATCCAGACAGAGATGACCAGTAACAATAATGACCATGAGTCATTTTGTAAAAATGCCCCTGAATTTGCTATTGGTATATCCATTTAGAAAGGAAATGATAGAACTCTGGATGCAGCCCTCACTGAGATGGTATCTCAGCTTACATAAAAGAAGCCAAGCCGTCCCTCTGATGACTTTGCATAGCTTCCATCTTGTTCACCCAACCTCCACTCCATTTCTGTTCTTTCCAGAAAAATGTACATGGTCTCCAACTTCTTCACGTTTCCTCTTAATCCATTACAGTGATCAATTTTGTCCAACCTATCCAACCTTGGGTCAGGGTCAGTTTACAGCCTATATTATACTTGATCAATCAAAATCACTTAAAAGATGTGATTTTATTCTCTCCTTCAGAAACATGTTGTTCTTTGAAGTTCTCTACACACTATTTGTTTCCAAATTCTCCAGCTCTCCAGCTTCTGCAGCTCACACATCCAGTTCACTACTCACACTCTCCACCTGCATGATTGCAAAGGCACATTGCAACACTAGATTGTGCAAATCCATTCCTTTCCTAAATTGCTTCACTCTCCTCTGTCCGTTTCTGAAATGGCAATTTGGGTTTCTAATAGCTCAACTCAATACTCTTGAAGTCTGCGCTCTCGTATCTCTCTCACATTCCATACTCAAGCCCATACCAAATCAAATGGGGCCTACTATCAAAATGTATCCATAGATTGGAGTGGCTGCATTCTTGAGTCCCAGGATTCAAAAGTAGGAGAGTCATCAATTTAAGTCATCCTGGGTTACAGGGAAGTTTGAGGACAGGCTGGGCATGAGCCTTGTCTGCTCCTCTCCCAAATGTATCCACAGTCCCTCTACTTTTCACTACCATTCACTGTAATTCAAGTCGCAGTCATCTCTCATTTCAAGAGCATCTCCAAAGCTTCAGGCTTCTGCCCTTGTCCTGCTGCCATCTATTCTCAATACAGCAGCCAGAGAGCCTCTAAATGTAACACACCAATGCATAGTGTGCTCACAGCCCAGCACTTGTAGCATGTGCCGTGTCTGAAGAAAAGTACCGTGAAGAAAACTTACATCACTTAGCATATATTTTGTTAGCAATAAAAATTACATACACATACAAATAAGTGCATTTTATTATATATCACACATACATACAGAAACAAACACATAATAGATTAGGAACCAAGATTTTCAGTGTAAGAAGATACAAGCTTAAAGTTTATAAAACAAAATTCTTGTGACATTTGCATGGAATTGTAATTATAGATGTGAATTCATAACTTACTTGTTTCTTCCTTTACTATCAAGAAAACACTTGCCAAGTGTGGTGGCAAATGCCTTTAATCCCAGCACTCAGGAGGCTGAGGAAGGAGGACTGTGATGTGTTAAAGGCCAGCCTGGGCTACAAAGTTGCATGTCAGTCTGGGTTATATTGAGACCCCACCTCAAAAAAAATAATGTGGGCTGAAGAGGTGTCTTAGTAGTTAATGCATTTTCCTGTGAAGACCTAGGACCCAGGTTCAATTCCCCAGGACCCACATAAGCCAGATACACAAGATGGCACATGCATCTGGAATTTGTTTGCAGCGGCTGGAGTCCCTGCTGTACTTTCTGTATCTCTATTTGCCTCTTTATTCCCCCACACACACTCACAAATAACTATCTAAATAAATAAAATATTTTAAAAATAAAAAAGAATGTTTTCTGTCACTGTCCACTAAAACTCCAGAAAATCATGACAACCTGGTAGCAAGCAGTATTCTCATTGTCTTTCTAAATATGATTTCCACTAAAAGCAGTCCAAATTCCTCAGAGTGAGGGAAAATCCCATTTCTAGGACATAACACTTACATGCTGTGTGCATGGGCTGCTTATTATGATAAAATAAGCAAATAGCTATGGTCACATCAAAACACCACAGCACTATTTGAAGGATCCCCACTGGCCAAAGATAGAATTTAAATAATACAGTGACATCAATGAATTGATGTTCATTGAATAATAAAGACAGTGAGCTCATGATGATACTCAAAATAGAAATCCACTGCTCACCTTTAGAGACTGATGTAGCATCAACTCATCATTCTACTTTGATGGTTCATTTTAGATATCAGCATGATTAGATTAAGATATACGTAGACACTTTGAGGGTTATCGTGGTTCCGTCTGTGAGGCTTTTTTCAGAAAAGGTGAGTGTATGAGCCTGAGTGTAGGAGTTGAAAGCTGCACTCAAAGCAGACAGGTACCATCTAATCAGCAAGGAGCTTAGAGAGAAGAAATATAGATGAATGAATTGATCTCTTGCTTTGAAGCAGGGGTGGAGGTCTATTTTCTGTGGCTCTGGGAGTCCAAGACTTATACAAGCAGCCCACCAAGTCCTTGGGCTTTAACCTCACGGTGAGAGTTACATCTGGCTGCTCTGGCTCTGAGGCCTTGGGACTCAAGACTGAGAATGTTATGGCATCCAAGCATCACCAGGCTGCAAAAGACCTGTGGTGGGACTTCTCAGTGACCATGATCACCACATCAGCCCATCCTTCTAATAAACTGTCTATCTATCTATCTATCTATCTATCTATCTATCTATCTATCTATCTATCTATCTATCATCTGTCTATTTTCTATCATCTATTTTTTATCTATCTTCTATCATCTATCTCATCTATTATCTATCTATCTAGCATCTATCTAAACCTTCTATTGGTTCTGTTTCTCTGAACAACCTTGGCTAATACATTTGTCAATTGACTGATAAATGGAAGGAATTAAGTGCCTGTCCTGTCTTTCTTTTATGACTTCTCTTACAGGGCACCCAAATGGTGGAGAAAGTCCTCTGTTCAGAAGAATTCCAGTAAATATGTGCCCAAGGAATTTTCCACTTAGAAAATACCAATCTGGTGATTTGTATGGAACTCATCAGTCTTGGCCACAGCCATCAAATACTGCTGAACTAATTGGATGAACAGTTGCCGTGTGGAGCTTTAGAAAGGATGGGCCAGGCACATGACGTCCAACCCTGATATCCACACTCAAATGTGGGACAGTGAGATATTCTGAGTCTCTTGATGTGGCGTTGAAGAAAATTATTCCCTGGTCCAACTCACTCTAACCTGCTCTCAGTTAATAACAGGCAAGGAAAGCACTAAGATAGCATGTTAAACAATGCCACAAGAATGTAGCCAGCCAAATGGTCTAATCTGTCCAACACTCTAATACATATGTATAAATGAAAGAGGAAAATAGAAATAAAGAAATATTATATGTTTGTATACTGTAAAGCGTGATACTAGAATAGAACAAATTGATAATAAAACTATACTTTTTAAAAGTTTTTACATTTATTTATTTATTCATTGGACAGAGAGAAGGAGGGAGAGCGAGAGTGAGAGTGAGAGAAAGACAAACGGGGGGGGGTGGTGAAGAATGGGTGTGCCAGGGCTTCCAGCCACTGAGAATGAACTCAAAATACATGCGCCATCTTGTGCATCTGGCTAACATGGGTCCTGGGGAATCAAACGTGAGTCCTTTGGCTTTATAGGCAAATAAATGCCTTAACCACTAAGCCATCCCTCCAGCCCTAAAACTATACTTTTAAGAAAATAATGGTGGCTGGAAGATAACTCAGAGAGTAAAATTCTTGCTGCACAGGCATGAGAAGCTGAGTTCAGATGCCCAGCACCCACGTGAAAGCTGGGTATGGTGGCTGATAGCTGTAACCCTAGCTGTGGAGAGGGAGGCGCAGAATCCCTCCAGCTCTGTGACTCGCTACTCTGCCAAAGCAGTGAGCTCGAGGTTCAGTGAGGGACCTCACCTCAAAACCTAAGGTGGAGTGCAACTGAGAAAGACACCCCACCTCAACCTCTGTAACAATGCACATACAGACACCCACCCATACACATATGAACACTTGTGCTCACACTCATATACTACACATCCAGACACACATTTATACACACATATATACACAAAAACATGAAAATTTGAACACAGGGTGAACACCCTTTCATGCTCTTTTCATAATTTTCACCAATTGCTATATTATATATTTTCTTGTTTTCATGTCTTTTTTCTCTGCCTATGAAAATATAAGTTCCACAAATTTAAGGAATGTTCTAAGCTATCTTTGCTGATGTGTACTCAGGATCTAGGAGAACTTTCAGAGCATAACAAGAGCTCATGTCAACAATTAGTCTCTGTATTGGTGGGCTCACATCTGTGGATCCAACCCACTGCACATTGAACACTTAAACAAATTTATGTATTTATTTGCAAGTAGAGAGGGAAACAAGAGAGACAGTGATAGAATGGGCATAGCAGGGCCTCTTGCCACTACAAATGAACCCCAGATGCATGCTACACTTTGTACATGTGGCTTTACATGGGTACTGGGGAACTGTGGGGTTATTAGACTTTATTGGCAAGTACCTTAAATGATAAACCATCTCTCCAGCCCCAGAAAACAATTTTTAAAAAACTTAATAGGTTGATATTGTATATATGTAAGTACAATGATTGTAATGGGGAGGTAATATGATGGAGTATGGAATTTCAAAGGGGAAACTGTGGGGGTGGGGAGGGAGGGAATTGCCATGGGATATTTTTTTATAATCATGGAAAATGTTAATAAAAATTTAAAAATTATTTAAAAAAAATGAATTGGGGGCCAGGCGTGGTGGTACATGCCTTTAATTCTAGCACTTGGGAGGCAGAGGTAGGATGATTGCCATGAGTTCAAGGCTACCCTGAGATTATATAGTTAATTCCAGGTCAGCCTGCACCAGAGTGAGATCCTACCTTGAGAAACAAAACAAACAAAAAAAAAAAAAAAAAAAAGAATTGGGGGTTGGAGAGCTGGCTTAGCAGCTAAGGTGATTGCCTGTGAAACCTAAGGACACAGATTCAATTCCTAAGAGCCCACATAAGCCAGATGCACACAGTGGTGCATGCATCTGAAGTTTATATGTGATGGCTAGAGGCCCTGGGATGCCCATAATCTATCTCTCTCATAAATAAATAAAATATTTTAAAAAGTGATTGGTATAAAATATATACAGACTTTCTCCCATCATTATCATTCTCTAGACTAGAGAGAATAACATGCTATTTACATAGCATTTACATTGTACTAGCCATTATAACTAATATAGAAATAAACGTTAAAGTATGAAGAGCAATGTGAGAGAATTATATGCAAATACTTCATCATTAATATAAAGGACTTCAACACTTTAGTATGGTGGAGGGGAAGTCCTGGAACCAGTTCCAGGAATGACTTATTTATTGAACATTACAAAATACTTAAAACTTAGAATTAAGGCCAAAAGATGAGCAGCAAATCTTCTTAATGGCATGCTTGAACACTGCCATGGTTTGGATATGGTCTGCATGTGTCTCCCAAAGGTGCATTGCTAGGAGCTTGACTCCCCATGTGAGAGAATTGTGATGGTAAGAACTTTACTAGGTAGAACCTAAAACGCTTTTAAGTCCTTAGGGATTGCTCTCTGAATGTGTTCATATGCTGGTCTCATGGAGGAAGTGAGTTCCTGTGTTCCTGTGAGAGAGGTTGCTGTAACAGCCTCCTTGAGTCCCTCCATGGTCTCTGGCTTCCTGTATGACCACATGATATACACAGTCCATGCTCTTAGACTTCCAAAATTGAGCTAAATATTTCTCTTTCCTTTATCCATTACTCACAACTAGCTACTTAATTACAATAGTAGAAAGTGGACTAAATAGATAATACTGCACAGATTTAGCCAAGAATCAATTATCTAGTAGAATCTATATTTTGTTTCCATTGCTATTTACTACCACTTTGTAGCTCAAACCTTACGAAGTTAAATGGTAGCTGGTAGATCTTTGTATGTTAGAGATGCAAATAATTTTTCTGCAATAAAATATATCACAAAGTTTCTGACTTTCATTACTCTTTAGAACAGTCCCCAGTTTTATATCTACCCTCAATCTAATTACTTTCTTAAAATATTTCAAATACTCAGTGTTTCAAAATACTATTTAAGCTGAGCTTACCATTTTACCAATTCCCTTAAAAATGAATAAATCTTTAATGTATACTGATTCTGTATACTATGAAAGCTATGCTCTTAAATTCTCAAGATTTGAACATTGAACAATACTTTCAAATTATGTTGTTAAAGTTGGCTGCCCTTGACTTTTTTGTAGTTGAAGCTGTATTAATTAACTTTTTATTACCATAATGAAATGTTTGATATAATCTTATGTAAAGATGATGGGTTTATTTTGGCTCATGATTCTGCCAGTTCCAGCCCAAGATCAGTAAGTTTTCCTCTCTTTGCTAGTTTGTGGTTTCTTCACATGTGTACAAAGGTCAGAGTTCACCTTAATAGCATGCTGAAGTCATTAAGATGGGAGATCCAGGGAAGTGAAAATAGAAAATTAACCTCTGAGAAAATCTGGAAATTTTAAACAGGAAGAAGCACCAAAAAGGAAAGAAAATAAAAGAAGTGATCTGAAAAGGATATGCAAAGGCAGCAAATATGAGCACAGAAGTGATACTTAGAAGGCAGGCATAAAAAAAAAATAAAAAGATAATAAAAAAAAGGAAAAATAAAAAATAGAAGGCAGGGGATGACAGATGAATTTTCTGTCTTTTACTGTTTATATTAGTATACAAACATTGTCTTATTGACATAAATGAGTGCAATTCAGTGAACTTCTGCTTACAGACTGGAATATGACCAGTTATACGCTAGACCACAAAGGACGCAAAGGTGAGAGTTTCTCCCAGCTTGTTCCCAGCTCCTCCTGACCTGGGATGAGGAGCTATCAGTGAAATGCCTGCTCCAGCCTGCATTGCTGCCCAAAACCTCAGCCTGTGCAACAGTCCTTAGTGGCTGCCTTCCTCATCGTCCACAGGAAGAGCTGATCTCTGAGCTGTGAAGATGCATGGGACTGAAGTCATGACTGCCAGGATCTTCCTTCCTAGAGGCCCATCTTACTGTGGGTTCTGGCTCCCAATTCCCACATGCAAGCCCCAACCCTATGCATGATTCAGGTCCTAACAGTCACAAGGTCATTTGATACTCTCCCACAACACCAGGAAATATTTTCAGTGCTAACCATCTGTGCACACTTTGGTGAGTCTTGTGTCTCTCAGGCCTTGTGTCCAGGGCTGTCATGGTTTGGATTAGATGTCCCCCATATGCTTGTGTGATCTGAACGTTTGGTCCCTAACTGGTGACAATTTGGAAGGTGGAGACTTGCTAGAGGAGATGTGTTATTGGAGGCAGGCTTAGAGGTATCATGCCAGCTTCCCCTTGCCAGAGTTTGGCTTACTCTCCTGCTGCTCCACCTGCCATGGCAGAGGTGGTGCTCAGCTTCTTCTCATGCCATGCTTTCTCCTGCCATCATGGAGCTTCAATTTGAGACTGTAAGCCAAAAAAAAAAGAAAAAAAAGCTTTCCTCTTGTTAAGGCTTTTGGCTGTTAAGCCAAAGGACCCATGTTCGATTCCCCAAGACTCATGTTAGCCAGATCCACAAGGGGGCGCACACATCTGGAGTTCATTTGTAGTGGCTGGAGGCCCTGGCACGCCCATTCTCTCTCTCTCTCTCTCTCCCCTTTTTCTCTGTCAAATAAATAAATAAAAATAAAAATATTTTTTAAAAATTTTCCTCTTATCAGCTGCTTTTGGTCAGGTGCTTTATCCCAACAATGAGGTCAGTACAACAAGGGCCATCTTGGTAAGAAGGGAGGTGTAGCCTTAAACAGCAGAACCAAGGGTGTTCTGCTCAGGAATATTCTGCACTAAATGCTTTTAGCTCACCTCAGAGAAGGTTGAGCTTCATAATAAGTCCAACCTTTAATATTCATCTACCCATGAGGCTGGACATGTTGCTCAGTAGTAGAGTATGTGTTTAGCTTGCACCAGCCTCTGTAGTCAAACCTCATGTATTACTTTTCTCATCATTGTGACCAAATAACTGATATGGTAGTTATTTTTCCTGTTGCTCTTGCAAAATACTGGACAAAAGCAACCTAGGAAAGAAGAGTTTAGTCTGGATCACATTTTGAGAATATAAACCATAATAATGGGAAAAGGATGGTGGCAGAAATGTGAGGATAGCTAGTCAGGTTACATCTGCAGTCAGGAAGCAAAAAGTGATTAAATATGTTGGTATTCAACTTGTTTTCTCATTTTTATTCATTCTTTGACTTCAGCCCAAGGAGTGGTGCTACTACATTTAAATTCCTTACTTTCCCAGCAAGCAACATATTTTTCTCATATTTCTGTTCCACTTGTTACTATCTCTTACTGAAGACCTGGATAATAGCACTAAGAAGTGACAAGGACACAAGTTTAATGCTATCTTGTCTTGAAATTTCCTGTGACAAACTAGTCTAGAACTTTTGAATTCATCCTTATTCAATTCCTGAGTGCACCACCCCAATGAAACCATATTCTTTGCCAAAATATCACACAAATGGCCTCTAGCCCTATTTCCAATAGAGTCCTTATTTCCTCTGAACCTTATGTCAGGGCCTCAACTCTGCATGTTTCCTCAGTATTCTGGTCTCACAGACTCCCACTAGAATGCCCCACTAACCTCTGCTTGCAGCATTCCAGAGATCCTCTAGTCTGAAGTTCTAAACTGTTTTATAGTCCTCTAGTTCCAAAGGCCTAAGAACCACATTGACAGGTTTGTCATAGCCATGATCCCACTCTTGGCACCAAGTTTGTGTATCAGTCTATTTTCTCATTGCTGTGAAAAAATTCCTGACAAAGGCAGTATAATGAAGGAAGAGAGTTTTTTGCTTACAGTTTGAGAGTACAGTCCATCATGGTAGAAGGACATGAAGATAGCTGGTCAAATGGCATCCACAGTCAGGAAGTAGAGAAATGAATGCTCATGACTTTCTCCTGTTGATTCTGTCTAAGATTCCAGCCCATGGAAGTTTGTCATCCACATTAGGGTGAATCTTCCCAGTTAAATTGAGCCACCCTGAAACTCCCTCAAAGACATGCTTAGATAGTTGTCTTGTAGGTTATTCTAGACCCTGTCAAGGTGACAATCAATTTTAACTATTACAACTTTCTCTCTTTCTCTTTCACACACACACACACATCAATTTGAGGGAGAAAGTTTATTTTGGATTACAGTCCCTCACACAGGAAAGGCATGGTGGCAGGGTATTTGGTCTGTGGCCCCAAACAGAAATCAGAAAAAGAGGAGGGGGGTGCCAGTGCTCAGCTGGCTTTCTCTTCTCTTTTTAAATTTTTGTGTAGCTAGGGACACCACAGCACATGGGATGGTGCTGCCCATATTAAGTGTGGGTCTTTTCTCCTTAGTTTCCTCTCTGGAAATACCCTGGGAGACATACCTGAACATGTGCTTTACTCATGTCCTGGGAACTTCTTAATCCAATCAAATTGGCAATGAAAATTAACTGCACAGACAGAAATAAAAAGCTGGTAGATGATAAGTTTTGTGAAGATATGAAATTTTTGTAAAAGAATAGTCAAGGAGAAGTAGGGAAGAAAAATAAAAATCATATAGCCTGTAAGGAATTCTCTAGAAGCTATTCCACAAAGGGAAAACAAACAGTATATCTTCCCAAAATACAACTGGATAGATTGGAGGGTAGTGACATTTGGAATGTGTATTTGGTGGGTCTTTGTTTATATGATTGCAGAATACTGGCTTATATATCATTAGAATTCAACTAAATATATTTAGAAAATATTATATTCTGGGTGTTCAAAATATGTCAGTAGACAAAATTTCCTCAACTGAAGGATACATTTCAGGAGGCATGTGTTATGTCTTTGTCATTGTAAATCTACTTGTAGCAGAACAAAAAACAAAAAAGACTAGAAAGAAATGGGAAGAAAAAATTCCTATATAAACTATGAGGATTAAAGCTGTCTACAGAATTTGTGTTACTCCCTGAATTAAGGTTGGAGTTTATTTCTCCTCCTTTCATGTCTGGGTTGGTTTTGGCCTGTGAGTATTAGATGCATAGACAGGGCATGTAGAAAGAAACTGGTATCCACTATGAGCCTAAAACTTTAAGTGGACCCACCAGGCTGACCTTTTAGAATGTAAGAGCCCTAAAGAAATCTTGCTGTCACAAAGTGGGACTGTGTGAGAGGACACACAGAGAGAAAGCGGCCCTGAGAGACACACAGAGAGAGACCATCTCAGCTGAACCCAGGTGTCAGTCATGCAAGTGGGACATTTTGGATGATTCCCTGAATCATGGCAGACTCCACCAACATAATGGGAAGTAGCCCATGGAATCATGGAACATAATGCATGATGGTTGCTTTAAGTCACTGATTTCAGAGCAGGAGTTCATTATGCAGAAAGAGAAAATGGTGCCTGGCAGTGCGGAGCTGCATAAATAAAAACTGAAGCAGCACAGACGATTCATTTCAAGTGTCATCTCAGTGAGGCCACGGCAGTTATTTAGTCAAACACATCTGATTGTTGCTGTGAAGGTATAATTTACATAAGATTAGCATTAGATCAAAGACCTAGTGAAGAATACATTCCCGGACTTCTGGCTAAGATGACTGCTTAGGTACCACGCCAAAGCAGCCTAGGGGAAAAAGACCAAAAAAACTCAGCAAAATACACACTTTTACTAAAAAATGAGGTGTATAGGAAATTGAAATGGCAGTGGAGAAGTAGAAGAGATCCAGAGCATCCAGAGTCCACACAGGCCGGTAAAAGCAGCCCCGGCAGGTCCCCCGAATGGGGTGGCGGCAGCACACCAGAAAGCTTCCAGGCTTGGTTCCAGCCGCAGGAAAAGCCAGGTGAGGGGAGCTTCCACTCACACCGGCGCTCCCTGCAACTCAAGAAATGTGAAGGAAGAGCAGCAGTGAACAACGGAGGAGCAGATCACAAGGTAGAAGAACACGTGGAACAGTGAGAGAACTAGAGCAGCTGCGGCTTCCTCCCCTCCCCCACCACCTGTGCCCAGCTCCAGCGAACAGAGCAGTGGTCCCGGAACCCGGCCATGCCAACTTGAGGCAACAGCGGGACCCAATCAGGAGCAGAGTCAGCAGCAACATCAGTAGCTCTGGCACCAGCAGCAGCGGCCCCAGCAGTGGCAGATCCAGTAGCGGCAGCAGCGGCAGATCCAGCAGCAGCAGCAGCTTCAGAGGCAGCAGTCAGAGATTCAGCAGCAGCAGCGGAGGATCCAGCAGAGGCGACAGACCGAGCAGCAGCAGCTTTAGCAGCAGCGGGGACAGATCCAGCAGCAGCAGCTTCAATAGCAGCAGTGGTGGTTCCAGCAGCGGGGGTGCCAATCTGCAGGGCCACAGTTGCCAGGCTCGGTTTGCCCCACAGGAAAAGCCAGTGCCCAGCTCCAGAAATCAGAACAGCAGCCCACGACCCACCCAGCAACTTGACTGACACCAAAATCATCAAAAAGGGAACTGGGATTGCACCAGGGAAGGGTCTCACTTGGTCACAAGCTGACTCAGATCCCTCAACAGACCAGAAATCTTAACCTCTTTGTTGATACAGGATCTGGTTGTTATAATAACTACTCTTGCATAAATATTCGGTGCTGTTTTTGATTGAATGTGTACAGTGTTTAGTTAAATTTTAGAATCTACCTATATTTTATTCCACTTAGCCTACTTGAATACTCCCATAGCAGGGAAACTCAACCCCTAGGAACACCTTTGTAGATACTCTCAGAGTCTTAGGAGCCACACCTAACACCTTAAGCTCCTAACCTGAAGATATATAACATCAAATCAATTGATACAGCTAAGAATATCCAGCTAGCTAGAAAATCCAACCATTAACTTAATCCAAGATGCAAAAATATATACATTATCACACAAGAAACACTAAAAAGCAAGACAATATAAATCCACCTAAAAGTATTAGTGCATCAGAAATGACTCCAGTGAGAATGAGATAGAGGAAATGCCTGAGAAAGATTTCACAAGAATGATTGTACACATGTTCAAAGAAGTCAAAGAGCAAATCAAAGGAATCAAAGAAGAAATCAAAGAGGAAATCAAAGGAATCAAAGATGCAGGACACCAAATTCATGAAATAGAGAAGGCAATACAAGACATAAATAAGGAAATAGAAATAATAATAAAAAAAAACAGTCAGAATTACTAGCAATGATGAACACAGTTCATGAAATTAAAAAAAAAACTCTGTAGAAAATCTCACCAGTTAGAGTGGATGAAGGAGAGGACAAAATATCTAAGCTAGAAGACCAGGTGGCAGATCAAATACAGGCCAACAAAGAGAAAGACAAACTTATAGAAAAGTATGAGTGAGAATTTGAAGATATTCGGGACACTATGAAAAGATCCAATATAAGAATTCAGGGCATAGTAGAAGGAGAAGAATTCCACTCCAAAGGCATAGTAGGTGTCTTCAACAAAATCATAGAAGAAAATTTCCCCCAAATTGGGAAAGAGGTGCCAATGCAGATACAGGAAGCCTTTAAAACCCCACCCAGACAAAACCGGAAAAGAACCTCTCCTTGTCATATTATAATCAAACTACCAAACACACAAACCAAGGAAAAAATATTGAAAGCAGTTAGAGAGAAAAATCAAGTTACCTACAAAAGCAAGCCCATCAGGATTACAGCAGATTATTCAACACAAACTTTAAAAGTCAGAAGGGCTTGGAGTGATGTATTCCAAGTTCTGCAAGATAACAACTGTCAACCAAGGTTACTTTATCATGCAAAGCTATCCATTCAAACAGACGGGGAAATAAGGACATTCCAAGACAAAAGCAGGTTAAAGGAGTATATGAAGACAAAATCAGCCCTACAGAAAATACTTGATAGAATCCTCCATGCTGAAGAAAAGGAAAAGCACACATATAAGGAACCTAGAAAAAGCAAGCAATACTCAAATACTAGTTAACACAAGAGAGCAAAGGTAGAACTGGAACCACAAAAAAAAAAAAAAATGGCAAACATAAATACACACCTTTCAATAATATCTCTTAATATCAATGGCTTCAATGCCCCAACCAAAAGACATAGGTTTGCAGACTGGGTTAAAAAGCAGGATCCTACAATTTGTTGTCTCCAAGAAACTCACCTTTCTACAAAGGATAGACATTATCTTAGGGTGAAAGGTTGGAAAATGTGTTTCAAGCAAATGGGCCTAGAAAACAAGCAGGGATTGCTATCCTAATATCTGACAAGGTAGACTTCAGTCCAATGTTGATCAAGAAAGATAAGGAAGGTCACTTTATATTAATTAAGGGCACATTCCAACAGGAGGACATTACAATCCTAAACATACATGCACCTAACATGGGGCTCCCAAATTCATCAAACAAACACTGTTAGAACTAAGGTCACAGATAACACCAAACACAGTGGTGGTGGGTGACTTTAACACCCCACTCTCATCAATTGACAGGTCATCCCAGGAAAAAATAAACAGAGAGGCATCTGGACTAAATGAGGTCATAGAAGAAATGGACCTAACAGATATATACACTTCATTTCATCCAAATGCTGCAGAATCTACATTCTTTACAGCAGCACATGGAACATTCTCTAAAATAGACCATATATTAGGACACAAAGCAAATCTTAACAAATTCAGGAAAACTGAAATAATTCCTTGCCTTCTCTCTGACCACAATGGAATTAAACTACAAATCAGTAGCAAGAAAGGCTATAGAGCATACACAAAATCATGGAAACTAAACAATACACTACTAAATGATAGATGGGTCAATAAGAAATCAAGAAGGAAATAAAAAAATTTATAGAGTCAAACAATAATGAGAAGACAATATACCAAAATCTCTGGGACACAATGAAGACAGTTCTCAGAGGTAAATTTATAGCCTTAAGTGCCTATATTACGAAATTAGAAAGGTTGCAAGTAAACAACCTAATACTTCACTTTAAAGCCTTAGAAGAAGAAGAACAAGGCAAACTAAAAATCAGTAGACAGGAAGAAATAATAAAGATTAGGGCAGAAATTAATGAAATAGAAACAAAAAAAAAATCCAACGAATTAATGAAGCAAAGAGTTGGTTCTTTGACAGGATAAACAAGATTGAAAAACCCTTAGCAAATCTGACCAAAAGAAAGAGAGAAGAGCCACAAATTAATAAAATCAGAGGTGAAAAAGGTAACATCACAACAGATTCCAGAGAAATTTAAAAAATCACAGGGACATAGTATAAAAGCATATACTCCACAAAGTATGAAAATCTGAAAAAAATGGATGATTTCCTTGATTTACATGATCTACCTAAATTAAATCAAAATGAGATTAATCACTTAAATAGACCTATAACAAACATTGAGATCCGAACAGTTATCAATAATCTCCCAACTAAAAAAAGCTCAGGCACAGATGGATTCACTGCTGAATTTTACCAGACCTTTAAGGAAGAGCTAACACCATTGCTTCTTAAGCTTTTCCAGTACAGTACAGATCCTAGCTACAGATGATTGGGCTCCTGCGTGAGATGGAAAATGCTTACTAGCAGAGGCCAGTAAGTTGAAAGGGAGATATAAAGGGAAGAGAAAGGAAGGGAGGAGGGTACTTAATAGGTTAATATTGTATATATGTAAGTATAATGATTGAGATGGGGAGGTAATATGATGGAGATTGGAATTTCAAAGGGGAAAGTGTAGGGGGTGAGGGAGGGTATTACCATGGGATATTTTTTTATAATCATGGAAAATGTTAATAAAAATTAAGAAAAAAGAATACATTCACTCCATAATTATGTGTGTCCCTCAGGCTATGAGAACGTTTGAGGTTCCAGGAGGAAAGAAAAATCCTGCCAGAGACTTCCCTCATACTCAAGTTGTGCCATCAACAATTCCCAAGGCTTCCACCTGCTCACATACCCTGCAGATACCTTCAATTAGTAGTTTGCAAATTACATGAATCACTTCCTTAAAATCCTTCACTCTCATCCCCTCCCCTCTCTCTTATATCACATGTGATTTCTGTTTCTCTGGAGATCCCATAACATTAATACTGTGGCTAGGTAGCTGGCAGAAGAAAAAAGGTGTCAAGAAAACTGTTTAGTGTTGCCCAAATGGACAAAGAAGTGGTTATTGGAGGCTGCAAGGTGGTTACTGGAAGGCAGCTCATGGCACAGCATGGCATAAATACCATCCACTGCAAAAATTCAGACCCACAGAATGCACCAGACACACTGCGTGTGACTCAGAGGACTTCTGTACAGAATGCTGAAAGTCCTGATTCATTTTTTAGCTGTGTCTGAGAAAACACAGAGAGGAAAGAATTCTGGCTTTTAAACGCAGAATCAAGAGGAAGCATTTCCAAGCTACAATTTCTGGATTTTAAAATAAAACTGCCATTCCTATAACTATTGCCCACAAAATATGTTCATGGGGAAATTTTACGGATATAGCTGGAAGACAATTTGTGTATATATGTGTAAATATTATCTAAACCTTAAAACACCCATAAAAACAAATACACAAATCAATAAAAATGATCAAGAACCTGAAATAACTTTAAGTGGTCCAAAAACATATACAAGATGCTCAGAGTCACAGGCAACCAGGGAACAATTAGATGCTTTTTTTTCATAATTAAAATAGTTAAAAACAGTCAATAGTGGAGAGATTATGGAGAAGTGTGCCTTCTTACAGAGTGTCTTGGAAGTGTAAAGTGGTAAGGCTATTTTGCAAATATCTGGAATTTGAAAAAAAATTGAAATATGTACAATTTTCTCTCTTACCCAGATATTTCATTAGTAGAAATCTATCGTATAGTATACAACACTTCTATAAGTATACAAAATATAGGTTGAAAATTTTTGCTACAGCGTGTTTCTCTCATGGAAAGGAAAACGTCACCAGAATGGGAACTCCAGCACTCACGCGTGTAAATCAGAAACCCGATCACTGCCTAGAGCATAGTAGAGGCTCAGGCTAATGTTTGTGGGATGAGTGGCTGGGATTAAAAATTTGGAAACTGGCCGGATGGCGCGGGCTGGGCTCCAGCATGGCTGAGGGCGCCTAGGGCCCGGGCGCTCCCGCAGGAGGTGGAGGTTCAGAGAGGATTAGTGATCTGTGTGTGCTTCTTCAGGGGAGCTGATGAAGAACTTCCCAAAATGCTTAATACACTGTTAAATGTGAAGTTAAGAGAGACAGAAAATGGCAAGCACGTCTCCATATTGGATCTGCCTGGTGACGTTCTTACCGTCCCTCAAGCCACCCTTGGGGGCAGGGGCAAAGGAAGAAGCATGCAGTATCACTCTCACAGTGGAAGGAAGAAGGGTTAGAACTGTATTCCCAGTTTATGCACCTGTGTGAAAAAGAAGCGGCTGCTAACAGCAAGTGCGCTGCAGTTGGGGTTGTGGTGGAACATGGTACTTACGGGAACAGGCAGGTATTAAAGCTGGATACTAATGGACCATACACACACCTAATTGAATTTTAAAAATTCCTAAATTACACAGCTGTTTTCTGGTATGAAATGACTTTATCTGTAATTAGATTTTCTTCCTCATCTTGAGTACACTCGTCTGCAACATTTTTAGGCAAGAAAATCCTGGATCTCATAAGTCACTTCAATCTGTTAATCAGGTAGCCTTGCCTGGTCACCTAAGGTCTGGATCTGTCACCATGTCCTGCTTTCCTCCACCCTTCTACTTGTAAGTTGGAAAAATATGACCTTTTCATAGTCATTAAGAAAAACCACAAATGTATTTGGAAGATTACATGCATTTAAAACACTTTGTTATAAAGAAATTTGTAATCATATAAAACACTCTCAAATTTATGTAGTGTGAAATAAAAATAATTATTTGTAAAAAAAAAAAAAAAATTGGAAACTGTCCTGTAATCCCAGCACCTGGGAGGCAGAAGTAAGAGGATCACCACGGGTTCAAGGCCAGCCTGAAACTACACAGTGAATTCCCGGTCAGCCTGGGCTAGAATGAGACCCTACCTCACAAAAACAAACAAACAAACAAACAAAAAGGAAACTAATTTCTTGCCAACTGGAAATAGGTACATCTAACTTCTTGAAAGTAATTCCTGCTAAAAATGAATGAGGTAGGTCTAGGAGTACCAACATGAAAGACCTCTGAGACTAAGTGTTAAGTTAAAGAGGTGCAATAAATGAGAAACAACCTAACTTCCTCCGCAGGAGGACTGACTTACTGGATTGTGACTGTAAATGGTTGTGTTTGTCTGACATTTGTTACTATGGAAAGGTGTCCTCAATACTGCATTTCCAAGAAGTAGCAATTTGAGCACTTACGACAAGACGCTTTGTCTTAGTCCTCCGAATTTACCCCCGAGCTGGCCACCACTGTTTCCATTTTATATAAGAACACCATGACACAAATGCATTACGGCCCTAGTCCCAGGTCACGCTGTGACAGCCAAGATTGAAACCCAAGCAGTCTGACCCCCGAATTCATGATTGCCAACTACCAAGAACAAGTGCCATATGTTCTAATTAAGCCTGCTGGCTCAGCTTAGCTGTCAGTATTGTTCCCCTTCCATTTCAAAAGTCTCTGCACGTGACTAATAACTTTTACAGCCACGCCACCTACACAACATACACAGTAAGTTAATTTAGTGGTTATGTGTTCAGTCTCTTCAACCAAATGCTAGGCAATTTGCATAAACTTTCTAAGTCAGTTTATCTGTAAAATGGGAATCCAACCATAACTTTCCTGTGCAACTGTTTTTTTATTGTTTGTTTGTTTGTGAAAATACTTCCTTTTCTTTTTTAAAAATTTTATTTAGTTATATGGGAGTGACAAGCAGAGAGAGAAAGAGGCAGATAGAGACAGAGAGAATGGGCATGCCAGGGCCTCCAGCCACTGCAAACAAACTCCAGATGCATGCGCCACCTTGTGCATCTGGCTTACTTGGGTCCTGGGGAATCGAACCTTGAACTGGGGTCCTTAGGCTTCACAGGCAAGTGCTTAACCCCTAAGCAATCTCTTCAGCCCACAATTGTTTTGTATAACATTTTTGTTTTGTTCTGTTCCATTACATTCTTTTCTTTCTACTCACTCACTGTGATGTTGAGGATGAGCTAGAGCTTCACCATGGTAGGCAATATCTAAGCAAGCATCCCCAGCCTACATACAATTGTTAAAGGACTATATGACTGGATACTCCTGAAGTGCCTGGTGCCCAGTAAGCACCTGATCACAAGCCCACTTACATAAAATGTGTGTATATGCAGTGTGAGATGTCTGGAAGGATGCTCATCAAAATATTGACAGGGTATATCCTCTTATTTTTTAAAAACCATTGTTTATTTTTATTTATTTATTTGAGAGCAACAGACAGAGAGATAAAGAGGCAAACAGAGAGAGAGGGAGAATGGGCATGCCAGGGCCTCCAGCCGCTGCAAACGAACTCCAGACGCATGTGCCTCATTGTGCATCTGGCTAACGTGGGTTCTAGAGAATCGAGCCTTGAACCGGGATCCTTAGGCTTCATAGGCAAGCGCTTAACTCTTAAGCCATCTCTCCAGCCCTCCTCTTACTTTTGACTGAAATATCACTTAAATAAATATTATGTTATTTGCTGAATGCATATCCATCCGCAAATGTGATAGCTTAAACACACACACACACACACACACACACACACACACACACACACGGGTTTAATGCTTAGCATGGTCCCAAACACGTGTCAAAAGCCACACTGTTTCTATGTGGATGTGCTCAGCTAAGTACTGTGAATTTACTGGAGGATTTAACAGTGACCAAAGACATTTTATATTTGTAAACACAACACTTCAAAGGACCCTCGAAGCTTCCTTGGTGAATATTTTATAATAAGTTCATCATGAGGAGCTGGGCCACCAAGCTGCTGGCCAGACTGACTACTTGGTTTATACCTCAACACAGAGTGTAACATTGCAATTCCCCTGCGTTCTTCTCAACCATGTTGCTTTCTGTCCTGCTTCAGAAATTCCTTCTACACCAAAACCAAGCCTCGAAAATACATGCAACAAGTGCTTCCCTTCAGGGACAGGAAGCAGGTGGTGGGAGCGCGAGAAACCTTCCCAAAAGGGTCCATCTGCTGATGTGTTGAAGGGTCTGAACAGATGCACCAAGCTGATGTGGCTGGCCCCATATGTCAGCTTTTAACACTGATTTTTGTTTTGTTAAAGGTCACCTGCATTTCTGGGCACAAAACCAACCTTGGTGTTGTTTTGGTTCTAGTAGGTTGGTTGTGTGTGTGTTTTGAAACATGGTCTCACTCTGTAGCCTAGGCTGTTCTGGAATTCACTGTATGTATTCCAAGTTGGCCTGGTACTCATGGCAATCCTCCTGCCCCAGCTTCCAGAATGCTGGGGTTACAGGCATCCACCACTATGCCAGAGTGCTGTCTTAGATGGGTAAATAAAACTGTGTGCAGTGATCGATCCTTTCTGACGCCCTTCTCCTCCCTTCCCCACCGCAGGCTCCACAAGACATTTAACCAAATGTCATCTGTAACTTTAACTTTCTCAGCAGAGAGGCACGCCAAGGAAAACCTCAAGCCCAGTGAAAATGTCAACAATTTTCTGCGCCTGCGAGTCGCCCTCTGTCCCAGCAGGGGCTGTGGCCACATTGGCCACGACTCGCCAGGGGCCTTGCTCAGACGCTTTGCGCGGGAGGCGGGCCTGCAGCGGCCTCTGCGCAGCGCTCCGCTCCGGGCAGGGCACGGGCAGCTGCTCAGCAAGCTGCCCCGGAGCTTTCTCCCCATTGCGGCTCAGCACACCCAGAGGGCTCTGTGCAGAATCGAACACGAGATGCCTTGTTCAAAGCAGTCACTCTGAGCACCCGCTCCAGCTGGGCAGCAGATTGACCGCGCCCGTGACACCCGGTCCAGCTCACCTCAGCTCAGGCCTGATGATTTGAGTGTAGACGAAACATCGTCCCAGGAAGATCTCAGAGAAGTGCTTGGTGGTACCCTCCCCATTCCACTCCAGGGGTGAGCGCCACCTCACAACTGCGACCACGGCCACCACAAGGATGATCAGGAGGAGCAGGACACCCACTCCGAGACCGACCTGGGCTTTCCTAGAGAGCCGGCAGCAAGGTTTGTCCCCGGACACAGGGCTGAATTCGCAGTTGGCCATGGGACACTTGGAGAGATCCGAAGGCTGGGGAGGAGGCTGGGCAGGAGAGGAGAGCGCCTGCCAGGTCGGAGGCTGCACCTCCCCCTCTCCTTCACTTGCCTTTTATCTGCTTCCTTTCCTACCCCCAACCTCCTGCTCTAGTTCCCTGGGTGGCCAACCAATAAGGCTTTAAAGGACATCCACAGCCGTCCTCCAGCGCTCCCTTCCAGACTAATGAGCAGATGGACCTGACAGTACCACGCTTTAACCTCTGCAGCTGCAGGAGCAACAGTGGGACCGTGCACTCTTCGCCCTTCATTTAACGCTTTACATATGGTCTGTGCTGTCTGGGAAAGAACGCCCTACCTCTACTTCTTGGCTGTGACTCCTCTTACACACAGCATCAGTTTGAAACCCCAAAATGACTTAACCTCTACGCTTCTGATATGAAACAGAGATTAGAAACACAGAGACTACTTCACAGAGTGATTACTACTGAATGAGTTAGCAGAATCCCAGAGATATGATCATTTCTCAGTGGATTTAGCCTATTAGTTCTTGTTCCCTGACTGCTGGGGCTGTGAGAAGATGGGATGTTTGGAATTGTGTCTGATATGCAATGCTTATGCATTATAAGTGAGAACCCCCAAGCAAAGGGGCTTTTCCTGTTTCCCCTTTCCCACAGGGACACCTGTAACCTTGCAATGTGAGGGATCAGGCTGCAGGACTTTCATGGAACAGAGCTTTTCCAGGCCAAGGCAAGAAAGCCCAGACCTGTTGAGGAGCATCAAGGTGGCCTTGTAGTTAGAGTGGGACACTGAAGAAGAAAGACTAGAAGTTCCCAAGGCAGCAGAAGGCCAGGTTATCTATGGGACAGGATTTGGACTGTTTTGGACTGTACATTTCCATTTACACATTCAATTCAGGTCAATGAGTGAGTTGCTGTGGCCTTGGCTTTGGTACTGAGAATAAGACTTTGAGGGCGGGGCTGGAGTCCAGTTCTGATGTGTTTTGACTAGCAGAGTAGTAACAATGGAGGCAGTGGGGGAAGAGATACTAACTCTGGCTACAGTTTGAAAGCAGAAGCAACAGGATTTGCTGAATAGTATGTGAATTTTTTTTTTTTTGTTTTGGAAATGAAAGAGTCAAAGATAATGCAATAGTTTTGATTTGAGTAACTGATAGAAGGAAGAACACTTGCTGTGTCTAGAAATAGGAAAACTGGAATGAAGTAGGTTTGGTTTGGGGGAAAGGCAGGAATAGAGAGAATCCTGTTAGACGCAGATCCCAAAGAGGAGACATTAAGTTGGGTACAACATAGAGTTTGGGGGAGGGATCAGTGCTGGGAACACTAATACAAAAGGTTTTAACATACAATTTTAAGCCAAGAGGATGAATAGATCATACAGAGAGCAGGTGTATAGACAGAAGACAAGAGTCCCAGAGCCTCTATGGGCAGGGATCATGTAGGTCCCATTTTAATTACCTCTTCACAGACAATTACACTATCTTCCAGTATAGTCACATTTTGAGACACAAGGTGTCTCAGCATAAGAATTTAAGGAGGATGCCGTTCAGTCCTTAACACAGGGTAAACATGGTGGAACAAAAGAAAGCAAAGGAATTTGAAGAGCTGAGCAAGCATAGAGCCCAGCAGAAGCTGGAGCATGCATAAAAGGAAGATGAGAATGAAAAATGGAAGTCATGGCCAAGGTCAATTTGGGTCCAAACAGTTATACAGAAGGGAACATCTAAGCTTGACTGGTTTTATAGGTAAAACATAACATTGATTATACTCCTTTAAACTGGCTGCTTTCGGGTCTTCCTTAGTTAAATGAAAAGACTGAACATCCTCCCAGGCGCTCAAGTTTGAAACACTGGAAGGGTCCCTCTCTCTCATCCACATGTGCAGGAGGTTGGTTCCTGCTTGTCTGTGGACATTCCACGAGAGGTCTGTGTTTCTCCTATGCACTACAGCTTCGCCCACTCCCTCACCTCAGAGTGGCTTCTCAGCGGTTCTCCAATTCCTCTCCTCAATCTGCATCCATTCTCTGCCAGCTGTGGAATCCAGACACCCTTTTGTTAAGATGTAACTTTTCCAACAAAACTGATTCCCTCATCTCTCCATACTACCCTAAGATGCAAACAACTGCAAATAAGTCCTGTCTGCTTTTCCCATCTCCAAGGGTCCCCAACTTCCATGACCTTCTAGTACTGCATCTTCTCTGTGTCAGAAGCCATTCCAAGATTTTCTCTCCCTTTTACCTTTACAGATGCCATTGCTGCTGCTACTCATTGGGCCTCAGCTCCAGCACATCTTGCTCAGGAAGCTTTTCCAAATGGGGCAGGCCTCCAAGTTGTTCACTCTCCTGGGTGAATAGCATAGATGCCAATGATCTCCTGGAACAAGACAGATTCCTAGAGGCTCCATGCTGGACCACTCAGCCAAGCAAAGTATCCTCTAACAATTTTTTCTGGATGTCTCCTCCCATGGCACCAGCTGTTTGCTAAGGGCTGGGTTGGTAACAATTAATGCCTTTTTCCTGGTATCCTGAAACTCAAGATGAAGTCTGTAAGTGCTAGTTAAGCAAGTGAATGAATGACTTCACCAGACATTTATCTCTGGAATCCACTTTTCTGAAAAATGCAGAGTTATACTCATGTGCTAGACGCTACAGACACGAAAATGGAATATGGAATGCTGGTTTTGCTTCAAGTTCACATCCCTAATTTCTTCCCTTGCTCTGTTTCCTACCACTTCCTACCCATTTGTCCTATGCTTTTCATTATGCTGTCTATAGTGCAAGGTTCAAAACCAATTACTGTGTAACAAGCCTTGCAACCTCTTTCCTAATCATAAAGAAAACTGAGATCTGCCTTCCACAAACCATGGCTTTAAAAATACTATTTATTTTTAAATTATTTATTTATTTGAGTGAGAGAGAGAAAGAGAGAGGGGGGGGGTGGCATGCCAGGGACTCTTGCCGTTGCAAATGAACTCAAAGTGCATGCACCACTTTATGTAGCTGGCCTGAATGGATAGTAGGACATCAAAGTCAAGGCATTAGGCGTTGTAAGCAAATGCCCATAACTGCTGATCCATCTCTCCAGCCATATCATTTTTGACAATAAATATGATTAATTCACATGGGGCAAAAGTCATGTTACATAAGCACATGTACATATGTCCACACATATATAGTGAGGCAGACCTTCATTATGACAAAAATATGAAACATGACATATTCTGTTCGTTACCTGGCTTTCTTCACATCATGCTATATGCTGATAACATTCCATACCACTACACAGTGCTAAATGGAAATCACTTAAATGATCTCTGATAGTCTGTCTACACTATGCCTGCTATAGTTTGCCTAACCAGACTCATATCCATGGGCACTTAGTTTTTCTACACCTCTGTTACTACCTGAAAGGCAACCATAAGTATTCTTGTGATGCTGTACTTTTCCATGTCCAAGTGCATATGCTCTCCTAGTAGACTTCTTGGGTCAAAGAGCATGGACGTTTATCCTTTAGAAAGCTATTGCCAGCCAAAGACACTGTACCAAGTGGCACACATGCTAACAGAGCTTAAGAATGTGGGTTTCTCACATTCACAGGAGGGTGACTGCTATGTGCCTTTTCTTCCTTTATGATTATTAATGAGCACTGGGTGAGGAAACCACAGCTTTCACTTCCTCTTTCTGTTCAATGAAATGGAACAAGCACATGAGAAAATGAATCCAAAAAGGACCCTGTAACCCTTGACTTCTGGTGAGCCACTTAGTTTGTGAATATTTTGATTTTGGCTTTTGTTTTTGTGGAAGGCATTTAGCTACAAAGTCCAATATTCTGAGACATACTTGGAGAAGAACGCTTCTGCACAATTATCCTTGACTTCCTAGCACATCATACTGCTGTGCTTTAACTGGGGCAAGTTACCTACATTCATGAATCCTCATTTTTCTCACCTGTAAAATGGGTGCCATGCAATGCCTAATCAGGCTGTAGTCAGGACAACATGGGATCATCTACACCCAAGCACAAGCACTGCACCACAGTTATAATGGATTTATGTGTGGATACTTACATTTCACTGAGGTTCAGAAATGGCATATCCTAGCATGCAAGCATTCAACTAATACTAAGGACCTGCCCACATGAGTTAGAGACTATATTAGGTGCTGCAGGCACAAAAATAAGCTGGCCTTGCGTTCCTGTGTCACACGGCGTGAAAAATACAAGCTTTGTGGTCAGGTAGAGCTGGAGGACTTTGCCTATCTGGAAAATAATACAACTGCTCTGAAGGAAAAACTCATTTTCTGTGAAATGAGCTTGAAATTATCCCCAGGCATGATTTAGCTGAGTGTGACCTCCACCAGGTATTCAGGTCTAAGTAGGGATACTGCCATACCTGGATGTCAGGAAAGAGAGCTGTAGTAAGTCAGAGTGGCTATGAGGAAGGTTTTGAAAAGATGGTGTCTACCTGAGGAAAGCAAGGTATGCAGAAAGGTGAAACAGGCATTTAAACACAGCCATAGAGAGGCAGCAGGGATGGTATGGGTGTCTGGGAATACCATAAACACAGCCATAGGGAGACATCAGGGATGTCTGGGGTGTCTGGGAACATCAGCCGAATAACTGCATGCAGGCTGCTCTGAATAATATTGGTATCTTTCTTTTTACTATTTTTCTAACATTATAACATTTAGTAGATTTACCAATAGTTTTGTTATGTTATTTAATTGTGCCAGGTCATCTTGCCTCTCTAAAACATAAGAACCCAAATAGCAAGTCTTTACATTTCAGTAGCTCCTAGAACATGCATGGGATCTGTAATCTCCCTGCCCCTCAGGCTTGCATAGGAACCTGTGTCCCTCAAGCAGATACAACCTCTGACTCCAGAAGTGGGACATATCCTCTCCTCAGTCCTCTCACTGGAAGGCTTCCATCTAAAGAACAGGGCCATTGCCTACCTTTGTTCACCAGCAATACCAAGTTCACTGTGCCCCCAGCACCGGAAAATGCCCACCACCTTTCTGTCACTTGGGCCAGTCCCACTGTCTAACTCACGGCACCTGGCTGAACATCCATCTTTAAGGTACTGCCATCCACTGATCATTCCCTACCTTTTCTCTTCCAGTAGGCATTGCTAGTAATGATGGATAATAGCCCAGATGACTGCCATCTCAGATGTATATCACTAACTCCACTGCTATCATTAATCTCTGTTGTCAACTTGATCATCTCTAGAATCACAGGCCTCAAGTTGACTAGCTCTAGTGGGTTCTTGAAGAGGATTTATTGACCAGAATAGAAACTTCTGGAAATATCTTTAGGGGTGGGCCATGGCAGCTGTGACATATTTATGCCCTCAGAAAGCTTAGAGTTGATCGGTTCTTCTAGGGAGGGCTCTTCTCCCAGACAAGTTTGTACCTCTTCAAATCCGAAGAACCGTGAAAAGCTTCTAAGCACAGAAACATCAGACCATTCCCAATGTCACCTGGTCACAGCCTGTGGCTTTTTTTTTCTAACAGATTTATGAAAACAAGAGCTATGTGGCTTCTCAGCCCACATACTGAAACTGATCAAGGCCCCATCTCCTATTGACTACCTTTCCTACATAGTCCCCACAAAGCAGGAATAAACAGTAATTGGCAGAATGCCTCAAAATATTTTTAATTCACTAGGGCTTCCTGTTTTCTCACAGCTTCTTGTGTACATACAGTAGGTGTCACACAGAGTGCACAGGAGACAACTTAGCCACATCCTCAGTGACTGTTTACTTTAGCATAAGCTGTACAGCAACCTCTCAGCTCCCCTCACCCCACATCCTCTCCCTCAGCATATGTGATAAAGTGGCCTCTCAGTGCCCTTCACCCCACGTCCTCTCCCTCAGCATATGTGATACAGTGACCTCTCAGCGCCCTTCACCCCACGTCCTCTCCCTCAGCATATGTGATCAAGTGACCTCTCAGCTCCCCTCACCCCATGTCCTCTCCCTCAACATATGTGATCAAGTGACCTCTCAGCTCCCATCACCCACATCCTCTCCCTCAGCATATGTGATACAGTAACCTCTCAGCTCCCTTCACTCCACATCCTGTCCCTCAGTTGTCACTTTTCCTGAGCCCTCAGCTGACCCCTCCTCAACTGCTTGAGACTGTTTGCAATTCTTAACTTTGAGTGACCCTGCCATGTGTTCTCATGTACACCCTGATTCTTTTGACAATTTTTTCACTGGACCATGTATGGATAGTGTTGCAGTCCGGTTCACATTGCTGGTAGAAATAACCCAACCAAGAGCAGCTTCTGGGAAAAAGAGATTTATTTTGGCTTACAGGCTCAAGGGGAAGCTCCACAATGGCAGGGGAAAACGATGGCATGAGCAGAGGGTGGACATCACCCCCTAGCCAACATAAGATGGGACACAGCAACAGGAGGGTGTGCCAAACACTGGCATGGAGAAACTGGCTATAAAGCCCATAAGCCCGCCCCCAACAATATACTCCCTCCAGGAGGCATTAATTCCCAAATATCCATCAGCTGGGAACCTAGCATTCAGAACACCTAAGTTTATGGGGGACACCTGAATCAAACCACCACATTCCGCCCCTGGCCCCCATAAACTGATACCCATACGTGATGTAAAATACAATGCATTCAGTCTGACTTTAAAAGTCCCCATAGTTTTTTTTATCAATTCCAATGATGTTCATACATCCCCATAGTTCAAGATCTTTTAACTGAGCCATAATACCAAAAAATAACCTCAAAAAACCCATAATGGCACAGAATAAATATTCACACTGCAAAAGATGGCATTGGGCATAGCAAAGAAACATTCAACCAATACAAGATTTAAAACAACCAGGGCAAACATCAATCTCTGTAGCTTCAAGTCCAGCAACTCTAGCCAGTTACAAATCTCCAAGTCTGATAATTCTAACCAGCAAGTCTCTGGCATTCCCATTCCGCCCCTCCAGCTAGACTACTCACAGTCCTGGGAAACTTCATTGGGGCCAGCAGCTCCTTGGCAGCCATCTCATGGTCCTGGCATCCCCACTGGGTCTCCACTGCAAGCCATGGTTCATCCTCATGGCCCCATGGGGTCTCTATGCAGGCAATCAGCAAACCTGCTTCACACTGCCCATGGCCATTTCCAAAACACAAGACCGTGTTGCAAACTCAATGACCCTCTTTCCAGCATTTCTTATACTCCACGATACCAGGTAGGGTGCCAATTTGTTAATCCAGGGGGGAATAAAGCAGACTTTGAAGAACAGGACACTCCTTGAGCACCCAGGCCCCTTCCTTCAAGAGAGTCTACATTCTTCTTGTTGCCCAAGCGCAGGTCAGCTGGACCAGTCTCAAAGGTAGTAATCTTTCAGTTGCAGCTGAATGGGCAAGAGTTCATCCAAAGATTTTTCTTTCTGTGCCATATCCCTCTGCACACACCAGTTCATTTCTACTGAAAGAAACCCTGCACAACTTCTCAGGACATGGGCATAAGAGCAAGCTTCTCACACAAACTGCTAGCCTAGTTCAAGCAAAGCTCTTTCTCACCCTCATAAGCCAAACCTCACAGTCCATAGTTCTTATTGCATTCAGGTCTTGCAGCTCAAACCAGAATAGTCCATCAAGCTGTACTTAAAGCACTGCAAGGCATCTCTTAGGCCAAAGTTTCAAATCCTCCCACATTCCTCTTGAAAATCAGCTCCAAAAGACCAAAACCACACAATCGGGTGTCTAGCAGCAAACCCACTCCTGGTACCACTTTACTGTTGCAGTCCGGTTCACATTCCTGGTAGAAATCACCCAACCAAGAGCAGCTTCTGGGAAAAAGAGATTTATTTTGGCTTACAGGCTCGAGGGGAAGCTCCACGATGGCAGGGGAAAACAATGGCATGAGCAGAGGGTGGACATCACCTTCTGGCCAACATAAGGTGGGACACAGCAACAGGAGGGTATGCCAAACACTTGCAAGGGGAAATTGGCTGTAAAGACCATAAGCCTGCCCCCAACAATACACTCCTTCCAGGAGGCATTAATTCCCAAATATCCATCAGCTGGGAACCTAGCATTTAGAATACCTAAGTTTATGGGGCATACCTGAATCAAACCACCACCGATAGCAAAACTATTTTTGCCTCAGATGCATCCTCAATGTCTACTGACTCCACAGTATCTACAGGGCACTACAAAACTGTTGAATATCACACCTCAGTGCAAAGCTTTTTTGCTTCCATCTACTTATCCATCCACTCACACATTCAATATGTACTGAGTATACACTGTGAGCTGATGGAAATATGAGATATCCAACAGTTATTTAAAAAAGTTCATTCCCATGGATCCCATATTCTAATGCAGTCAGAAATGTAATAGGCTAGATAAAATCCATAAGATGTGAAGCTGTGATGGGGACCAGGAGTTCAATATAATAAGACATGGATAAGGACGAAGAAGGTTGTTACTGAAGCTGGCGGACTGAGGCAGTTCTCACTTAGACAAAGGTCTTTGTGTAGTGATCTGTAAAAGGTGATGTAGCCAAATGAGATAGAAATTTAAAAATAAAACAAGTGAGAAGGGCTTAAGGCTGAAGCAAGTCTGCTGTTCAAAAATCAGTACAAGGCAGCTAGAGGGCCCTGGCACAGAAATCCAGGAAGAAAGGAAATAGGAAATGAGATGAGGGATGTAGTTGCTTGTGAGTTGGCAGCAGGGTAACAGGATGTGTATGAGGAGTGACTACCACTAAAAGGGATGTTATCGAGGTCCTTGTTGAGACTCAAGAGAAGTGGAACAAAAGGAGAAGCAGCCAGGCCATTTATAAGACTTTGGTGGCCAGGCATGGTGGCACATGCCTGTAATCCCGGCATTTGGGAGGCAGATGTAGGAGGATCGCCAAAAATTCGAGGCCACCCTGAGATGACACAGGTAATTCCAGGTCAGCCTGGAAAAGAGTGAGACCCTACCCCGGGAAAAAGGGAGGCTGTGGTGCCCTGATTCAGACAGGAGATGACAGTGTCATGGACTGGAATGGCATGGGCAGATACAGTTAAATTCTGGATGTGACTTATTGGTAGAATGGACAGGATTTGCTGATGAAGAAGAGACAGAGTTGTCAAAGATAATCCCAAGGAGTTGGTATTGAGCATCTGGAGGCTAGGGCTCTGTTAGTTACTTTCTCATTGCAGGGACAAAATACCCACTCAGAACAGATTGTGAGAGGAAAGGGTTTAATTTGGCTTATAGTCCAAAGGGTAGAGTCCATCATGGTGGAAAGGCACTGTCACATTGCTACAAAAGGCAAAGAAAGAACAGTAAGCAGGGCTAGACTATAAAACCGCAAGACCTGCCTTCAGTGACACACTTCCTCCACAATATTCCACAGCCTTTCTAAAAAGTGCCACCAGCTGTTGATTGAGCACTCAAACACTTGAGCCTATCACATGCATTTTACCTTCAAACAACCACGCTTGCTGAGTTGGGAAAAACTACGAAAAAAAAGTTCATTTGGGGCCCAAGCCTGAGATGCATTTTATATGGGCAAGTGAAAATGTGGAAGAGACACTGTGTCACAATTTACACATTTTAACTCCTTTGATTCCATAACAACTCCATGTGATCTCACAGTAGGGGGCAGACACTGAGGTAGAGAGAGAGACAGAGAGAGAGAGAGAGAGAGAAAGAGAGAGAGAGAGAGAGAGAGAGAGAGAGAGAGAGAGAAGGGAGAGGGAGAGGGAGAGGGAGAGGGAGAGGGAGAGGGAGAGGGAGAGGGAGCGGGAGCGGGAGAGGGAGAGGGAGAGACTTACCCAGACGCATCTTGCTGGTTAGTAGGAAAACAGAATTCTGTTTAGACCCATGGGATGGGCCAAGGATGCAGGCTTTTCTACACTATGCACCCTCTTGGCTGGGCACATGTGAGTGCATAGACATTTCCTCACTTCAGCAATGAGGACTGTCCTTGCATATGTCCCTTTTGAGCTCATTCTGTGCCAGTCAATTAGCTGATGCTGGGGTGCTGTGAATACATTAAGGCTGAGCCAAGTGTTATAGCTAGGCCTTGGGAATAGAGTCCCACATAGGCTGAGGGTGAAGCAAAAGGAAGTTCCCTAGAGGAAAATCAGATTGTGGACACTAAAAAAAGAGGAGGGGGGGGGGAGAATAGATGCTGAGTATCAAAAACAGCAGAAAAGCACTTATTGGTGTCAAATTTAGCCCACTCATAGCACATGGGCAAAGTTAAGACATTAGTCATTTTATATATAGCATTTCAACCCACCCAGAATACCAAATTCTGACAAATTTTTCTCAGCAAATTTTTAATAAGATGTTTGCTTCATTCTGGGGAATATTTATGCTTTCTGTTCTTATATCAGAACACCAAGAGGCTGAAGGTCAAGTTTCTCAGCTGGAAAAGGAACATTCTTAAACAGCTGAGAGGCACTGAGTAATGCTTTCTCAGCCCTGCTTCATTCTGAGCAAGTTAAAAACAAAATAAAACAAAAACAAAAACTAGAAGTCTTAAGAAAGTCCCAAATAGAATCCATTCAATTACTATTACTCTAAGTATCATTCACTACTTTTTTATTGCTTTCTCATTTTTAAAAAAAATAAACTTCATTTTTAGAGCTGCTTTAGGTTCACAGCAAAATTGAACAAAAAATAGAGTTCTTATATGTTTACGTTCTCCATTCATGAACATCTTTTTCTAATCTTCATTAATTAGTTAATTAATACTCACTGTAAACTTTCCTGGATTTAGACTCAGTGAAGAGACACACTTGTAGGCCTGTGAAGACGTTTCCACAGAGGTTTGCTTCACAGGAGAGGACCCACTCTGAATATGGTACCACCATTCCATGGTCTTGGGTCTCAGACTAAATAAATTTTTAAAAAGGAGAAAGAATCTGAGCACCAAAATTTATCTCTCTGTTTCCTAACCACAGAATCTATGCGACCAGTCACTTTCCGTTCCTGCTACTATACCTTCTCCACCAGAATGTACTGTATCCTTGTCAAGCCATAAACCAGAATAAACCCTTCCTTCCTCAAGTTGCTTTTACCAGATATTCTGTTACTTCTGTGAGAAAAGTGATGTGAAAACTTCTGCCATCAACACTGACCACCAGAGTGGTCCACATACTCAAATCAATGACCTATCATTAACACATTATAACCCCTTTGCATCTACAGTTTTCCATTCTGATTAAGTCCAGGCACTCTGCAGGCTTTGGGTTTGGACATACGGGGTGGTTTGAATTGGATATTTTCCATTATCTCATGTGTGCTGAATTCTTGGTCCCCAGCTGGTGGCAACTTGGAAGGAGGAGTCTTGCTGGAGCAGGTTTTTTGTTGGGGCTGGGTGTTGTAGCCTGTTTTCCCCTTCCCAGAGACCAGCCCTCTTTCCTGCTGCTGTGGCAGAGGGGATACCATGTTTTCCCCTGTCATCATAGAGCTTCTCCTTGAGGAATGTGGAAGGACTTGAGAGCTTGGCCTAAGAGACACCTTGCAGTGCTGTAAGTACAGCTTGATGGACTATTCTGGTCAGAGTTGAAAGACCTGAATGCAATAAGAACTATGGACTGTGAGGTTTGGCTTATGAGGGTGAGAAAGAGCTTTGCCTAGACTGGGCTAGCAGTTTGTGTGGGAAGCTTGCTGTTATGCCTGTGTCCTGAGAGGTTGTGCGGGGTTGCTTTGCATAGAAATAAACTGATATGAGCAGAGGGATATGGCACAGAAAGAAAAATCTTTGGGTGAACTGCTTCCTGGTCACCTGCAATTGAGAGATTACAACCTTTCAGTCTGGGCTAGCTGACCTGCACTGGGACAACTAGAAGAATGTAGGCTCTTTTGAAGGGGTCTGAGTGCTCAAGGAGTGTCCTGTTCTTCAAAGTTTGCTTTATGCTCCCTGGATTAGCAAATCGGCACCCTTCCTGGTATTGTGGAGCATAAGAAATGCAGGAAAGAGGGTCATTGAGTTTGCAACAAGGTCTTGTGTTTTGGAAATGGCCATGGGCAGTGTGAAGCAGGTTTGCTGGATGCCTGCATGGAGACCCAGTGGAGCCATGAGGATGAACCGTGGATTGCAGTGGTGACCCAGTGGAGATGCCAGGACCATGAGAAGGCTACTAAGAAAAGCTGCTGCTGGCCATGATAAAGTTTTCCAGGATTGTGAGTAGCCTAGCTGGAGGGGCAGAATTGTAATACCAGAGACTTGTTGCTGGTTAAAATTATTAAACTTGGAGATTTGTCACTGGTTAGAGTTGTTGGATTTGAAGCTACAGAGTTTGATGTTTGCCCTGATTGTTTTAAATCTTGTATTGGCTGAATGTTTCTTTGCTATGCCCAGTACCATATTCTGCAGTATGAATGGGGTTTTTTTTTTGTGTGTGTGTGCCATTATGGGTTTTTTGAGGTTGGTTTTTGGTATTATGGCTCAGTTAAAAGATCTTGGACTATGGGGATGTATGAAGATCATTGGAATTGATAAAAACTATGGGGACTTTTAAAGTTAGATGAATGCATTGATTGCATTTTACATCATGTATGGTTATCAGTTTATGGGGGCCAGGGTAGGAATGTGGTGGTGTTATGCCCAGTTCTCAGCACCCCAAGTGACCACCAAGGAGAACCAAATATGTATGCAAGGACAAGGAGCTTTTTTAAAATTCAGGCTTAAGCTTGGTCCCTTAACTTCACCAATGCAGTGGATCCATGCAAGAGCCTCATGTAATGGGAGGGTAGGGTTTTAATAGAGACTTGAACATAGAAGAAGGTGATGGGTACATAATTGGTTGATTTAAACAGTATTCTGATTGGCTTGGGATTTCGGCAGGCAAAATTGGGGGCAGGACAGAAGCAGGAAGATTTTGGCAGGCAAGGTGGAGGCAGGACAGAGGTGGGAGCTAGGGGAACCCCAGGCAGATGAGGTAGTCTTCATTGTGATTGGCTGGGGCAGAAAGAGCAGAGAGGACAGGCCTCAAGCATGTCCTGGGCATGTCTAGGCTAGGGGTGACTCCAGCCTTTGGGTGGGTACCTTCCCTAACCATATGTCAGGGTGGTTACCTTCTGCCTAAACGGAAAACCTAAAAGTTAGGCCCATCCAGGGCAGCACCTTACTGAATCCCTTCATGGCATTAATTTAGTTTCTGTGTCTTTCATTCCCCCCCTCTACTTGAAACTTTAAGAGACCCAACCTTGGGTCTTTACTAGGGAAGAGGTTGTGTAGGATGGTACTGAGTTCTTAGCACCATGAGCTGTACTGTATCTATTTGGTGGTGACAACCTGGTGTGGGTTGGAAGTACATACAGTTAGGAGCGTGGTTAAGATCAAAAGCATTTGAGTTTGAGCTTGAGTGGGATGCTACATTCCTGGTCGATTTTCCATCATGGTTGGTAGTCCTCAGGTGCAGCTATTGGATCTGCCGGTTGAATGTGGGTGTGATGAATCCAAGTAGTAATTCCATCCACCTTCACAGTGGCAGGAGTGGTCAGAATGGTGACATAGGGTCCCTTCCAGTGGGGCTCCAGTATCTCATGGCGGTGGCGGCAAACAAATACACAGTCTCCCGGATTATAACCATGAGTTGGTAGGGGAGGTCCAGTCTCATATATGGCCTTCAACCTTGACCATACCTCTTTATAAGTTCTAGCAAGAGACTGAAGAGATTCATGCAATTGTTGATTATCAAATTCAGCAATTAACTCCACCTTTAAATCAGGCAGAATTGGGGGTGGCCTCCCAAACATTATTTCATAGGATGTTAAGCCTATCATGTAGGGAGTGTTTCATGCCCGGTAGAGGGCAAAGGGAAGGAGAGATACCCAGTCCCCCCAGTCTCCATGGTTAATTTATTAAGGGTCTCCTTTAGAGTCCTGTTCATTCGTCCTACCTGTCCTGAGCTTTGGGGTCTATAAGCACAATGTAATTTCCAATTCACCCCCAAAATCTTAACAACTTCCTGTGTTACCCAAGAGATAAAGGCTGGTCCATTGTCTGAGCTCAAAAGAGCAGGTATTCCATAACTGGGAAGGATGTCCTCTAGGATTTTCTAGTTACCACTTGAGCGGTCTCATGCTTGGTGGGGAAAGCCTTCATCCATCCTGAAAAAGTATCTACAAAAACTAAAAGATATCTGTACCCATATTTACCAGGTTTTACCTCAGTAAAGCCCAATTCCCAGTGTGCTCTGGGCTTGGGGCCTCACTGGTGTGTCCCGTTTCCTTTAGGATGATTGTCTGCATTAGCCATCTTACAACTTAGGCATTTGTTAGCAATTTCTTCAATGTGAGTTCTTAAATCGAGTATTTTAAGGTGACTGCATCTTATTAGCTTTTCAGTCTGCTTTGTGCCCAGATGTATAGACTGGTGCAAATGCTGGAGGAGCTGTTGAGCCAGGTGTGTGGGAAGGATTGACTTCTCATCCTCACTTTTGATCCAACCTCCAGCACCATCTTGTGTTAAACGCAACTTGCTAATCTGTTTGGCGTCCTCCTCTGAATACCTTGGAGTGTCAGGTAAAGTTGGAGGTCCTGGGTCTGGGAGTAAACACCAGTTCAGCATCAGGGCAGCCCTCTTAGCAACTTTATCCGCTCTCATATTTCCTCTGGCCACCGGAGTATCATTTCTTTGGTGGCCAGGGCAATGCATAATGGCCAGTTTAGTGGGCAACCATAAGGTAGCCAACAAGTTTAAAATTTGCTCTTTGTTTTTGATTGTCTTTCCTTCTGCTGTGAGGCCTCTTTCTTGATAGATAGCCCCATGTACATGGACAGTCACAAAGGCATGATGGCTGTCTGTATACACATGCAGCTTCTTGCCTTTGCCTAGTTGCAAAGCCTTTGTCAGAGCAGTAAGTTCTGCCCACTGTGCAGAAGTCCCTCTAGGTAATGCTGCCACCCAGACAGGCTCTGTCTCACTCACCACAGCAGCCCCCGCATGCCATCATTTTTTTTTTCATGAAGCTGCTGCCATCAGTATACCAAGTAACTTCAGCGTCTGGCAGGGGCTGGTCAGTCTAGTCTCCTCTGATGCTGTAAACCTGACTCAGGACCTCTGTGCAATCATGGAGGGGTCCCTCCAGGTCCGGGTCCAGCAGCAGGGTGGTGGGGTTTAAAGCTGTGCTGGGAAAGAATTGTATCTGTAGCAGGTTCAAAAGTAGGCTTTGATAATGGGTTATGCGAGCATTACTCATCCACCGGTCGGGAGGTTGTTTGAGAACTCCCTCCATGATGTGGGGAGTGACAACCTGCAGTTCCTGCCCTAATGTTAATTTGTTGGCATCTGTTACCAGAAGGGCTGTAGCTGCTATTATTCATAGGCATGGTGGCCATCCTGCCGCTACAGGATCCAGTTTCTTTGACAAGTAAGCAACCGGCAGATTCCAAGGTCCCAATGTCTGAGTTAACACTCCTTTAGCTATTCCATTTTTTTCATCTACACAGAGGTGGAAGGCCTTGTTAATGTCAGGCAACGCTAGTGCAGGTGCAGTCAGCAGGGCCTGTTTTATTTCATTAAATGCCTGATCCTGGGCTGAAGTCCACTGGAAGGGATTCCCCTCTTTGGTCAATTCATATAAGAGCCTGACTTTCTCAGCAAACCCAGGGATCCATAAATGGCAAAACCCAGCAGATCCAGGAACTCACGCACTGCTTTGTGGGTGGTGGGAGTTGGTATGCTTAACACAGTCTCTTTTCTGGCCTGGGATAGCCATCTCTGTCCGTCTTTAAGAGTGTATCCCAGATATATTACTTCTCTGAAACAAATTTGGGCCTTTTTGGCAGAAGCACGATACCCCAAGTCCCCTAAAGTTGTTAGTAAATCTTCCGTGCCTGCTTGGCAAGCCTGAGCTATGTCTGTGGCTATCAGAATGTCATCAACATATTGCAATAAAGTCAAATGTGGGTGCAGTTGCCGGTACTCACTCAGATCCCCGTGCAAAGCCTCATCAAACAGGGTAGGCGAGTTTTTGAATCCTTGGGGTAGCCATGTCCAGGTCAATTGTCCATTAAACCCTTGGTCAGGGTCACGCCATTCAAAGGCAAATAGTGGCTGGCTTTGTGCTGCCAGTGGTAGACTAAAGAAGGCATCTTTTAAGTCTAAAACAGTATACCACATTCTGGAGGGAGGGAAGGAGCTTAAGAGAGTGTAGGGGTTTGGCACTGCCGGGTGGATATCCATCACCCGTTTGTTAACTTCTCTTAGGTCCTGGACTGACCTATAATCCCCAGTATGTGGCTTCTTTACCAGTAGGAGTAGAGTATTCCATGCAGAGTGGCAAGTGACAAGCACCCCAAGGTCCTGGAGTCGCCTAATATGGGGGGTGATTCCCACATAGGCTTCTCTAGACATGGGGTATTGCCTCACTCTGATGGGAGTTGCTCCGGGCTTTAATTCCACCCAAATGGGTGGTCGATGGGAGGCCAGACCCATCACTCCTGTTTCTGTCCAGGCCTTGGGGAACTTTTGCAAGCACTCAGCAATGTCCATCAAGGGACTTGGTTGTTGGTGAAGTCTATATTCATCTTCCAGTTGCATGGTCAATATTTGTACTGGGCCCCCATTTCTATCGGTAAGATGAGGCCCATCTGGGTCAAAAGAAATTTGAGCTCCTATTTTGGTTACTAAGTCTCTTCCCAGTAAGGGATAGGGGCATTCAGGTATTACCATGAAAGAGTGGGATACCCGGCCCATGCCAAGGTCCACTGTTCTTCAGGTAGTCCATGAATACTGGTTCATACCAGTGGCTCCTTGAAACCAAGACTTTTTATCTGACAGTTTCCCTTGGGGTTTTGTTAGCACCGAGTGCTGTGCCTCAGTATCCACTAGAAAAGTGATAGGTGTCCCCTCCACTCTTAAAGTTACCCTAGGTTCGGGGAGGGGGTCCGAACCCCATCTCCTTCAGTTATCAATCCCTTCTAATTCTAGGACACACACTCACTCTGTGCGGCTGATTTTCTGAGAAGGGTTTTTAGGACATTCTTTTACCCAGTGTCCCATCTCTTTACAGTAAGCACATTGGTTACAAAGGAGTTTGGGCCTTTCTTGTGAAGGTCCCTTCCTATCTTGCTCCCCTACGAGTTTTTTTGTATTGTCGGCACTGGGTGTCAGGGGACTTTGCGGTGGCTGCCAGGAGAATCTTAGCCAAATCGCAGGTACTTTTTTCATTTGCAGAGGCAATGGCTCGGGCTAGGCATTCCTCAGGACTCTCTCTGTTATTATATGCTCATTCTGCCAGTGCCACTAACTCCTGTAAATTCTTATCTGCTAGTCTGTCCAGTTTCTGAATCTTCCTCCTTATGTCTGGGGCTGCATGATTAACAAAACTGAGAATAACTGCTGTCTTATTTTCTGGAAGCTCTGGATCCATAAGGGTGTATGTATGATATGCCTCCATGAGTCTTCCCAGAAAAGCGGCAGGAGTCTCATCTTTACCTTGCTGCACATCACTAACCTTAGCCAAATTAGTGGGGCGCCTAGTGGCGGCCCTGAGACCCCCCCATTATAGTCCAGCAGTACACCTGGAGTCTCTCCTTCCCTGCTGCTGTGTTAAAATCCCAGTCTGGTCTAGTCAAGGGAAAGAAGGTGTCAATGATAGCTTGATTACTGGTGGGATTCCCATCTGCACCAGGAACCAATTTCTGGGCTTCAGTCTGGATTCTCTCCCTCTCCTCTGTGGTGAAAAGAATCTGTAACAATTGCTGACAATCATCCCAAGTTGGTAGGTGGGTAAAGATAATGGAATCCAGAAGATCAATAAGCCCCTGTGGTTTCTTGGAGAATTTAGGAGTCTGCATTTTCCAGTTATATAGATCACTGGTGGCAAATGGCCAGTAGTGATGTGGCTGGTTGCCATCCTGGTCTGGGGGTCCCATAACCCAGAGGGGAAGCATTGTGACCTCCGAGTCTGGGGGTAGACTCCGGGGAGCCCTACTACGGGTGTGGGGAAGACTAGGTACAAGTGGGGGTTGGGCTGTTGTTGGTGGGTCCTGAAATTGTGGATCTGTAGGTGGAGGCGGGTTTATTGTCTATACCTATGGAAGTTATCAATAAAAAGTTAAAAGAAGATTATGTGACAGATATTTTGCTCTCTCTTCAGGTGTTCATCATAAATAGAATTTTAAACAGTGTACTGCCCTCCACAGTACCATCTCTCCATGTTATTTAATCATTGTCCTGTTTTCAAACATTCCTAGTCTTTTATTATGCCATGACAATATCCTAATAATTCTCAGGGACTAATCCTTACACTTTTCTTAAAATAAATTCCTGGAATTTAAATAAAAATATTATTATTGGTAATAAAAGCAAATGGGCAATATTAAAAAGAACTAAGACATGAACATATTCTAAAACTGTAATTATTTAAAAATATGTTCTTGTCTCTTTAAATTATACTAATTGTTGAGAGCATCAAGGTCCTGGTGAAGTCAGACAGATCCATGCTAGATAATCTCATTTATATTAAATCCAGAAAGCACTGAGCTCCTAGAAGCAGAGTGAACCATGGCTATCAGGGGCTGGGAGGATGGGAAGTTAGGAAATGCTGGTAAAAAAGTACAAACTTTCACTTATGAGTTGAGTAAGTTCTGAACATAGATGGTTATGGGTACATTAATTAATTTGACTATGATAATCACTACCACGTATACATATCACAACTTTTGGGTTTTCTTATCCTATTCAGCAAAGAATTGATGAAGCCAACTCCAAGGAGGGTCAATTATGAATTATGAGGCTTATTGTAGAAAGAATTAAGATCCATGGAGGAGGCTAGCTGAAAGACTCAAGCTAGAGAAGAATTCTCCTTGCTTGGCTGAAAAGGGAGAGGGAGAACAAGAGAATCTCCATCACAGAGAAAACTCTTGGGGGTATAACAGCTCTGTAGGAGCACACACACCCACATGTGGAAGGCACACACACACACACACACACACACACAAAAGAACCAAAAGATCCCCTTCACATAAAATAGGAGAGGATTAAGAAATAGCAAAAGACTCAGAGATCAAAGAAAAAAATCATACATGTAACAAAGTGAGAATGTCCCCCAAAGCAAGACACATGTAGGAGACAGTCAGGAAAAGATCCAAGTGGAAGGAAATGGCCCTGCTGGGAAGAGGAGAGAAAACTTACACTCCGGTGTTCAGGTGACGCTGCAGGAAGAAAAGAGCGCTTTCCCATGGGGTTAGGCTCCTTTATATGGATGAGACTACAATTAAGGTGAGCCTTGTTATCAGACTTAGGTGTGTAGAAAGAGACCTGATTGGTTCATGGACTCAAAGGGCTGAATCAAGAGGAGCCAAGGCCTGATTGGTGTATGGACTCAAGGGATGGACTCAGAAGAAGCCAGCCCACCTAGGTGTGCTGTGTTGAGGAAGAAGCAGGAAGATCCTCCTGAGGAGTGTTCCTTGTGGTCATCTTGGATGAAACTGGATCAAACTTGATAAAACTCTATCTAAAACATTCTACTGGAACAGGCAAGGTAGCATCCTCGGGCCTTTGTTTCTGGTGCACTGTCTATAAAAGGCTTTGTTTCTCATGTCTCTCCTTCTCCAACGTGACTACCCTAAGCAATTCAAAAGCAATGATACCTCTGAGGAAGCCAGGTGCCTCCTACACACTTCACATAATCCTGTACCTCTTATCTATACAGAATACAGGTTCAACATAAACAGCTGTGCCTGTACCACCAAGTCCAGCTCGAAAGCTGTGTTTACCATTGACCGATTTTCAGGTGCCTCAGAGTTAAATGCAGTATACCTGACAGGCATCACAGCCCCTTATAGAACTGGCTGAGAGGCTCCTTTCATCTTGATTTATCTCACTTACACATGTCAAATTGGTGTCTCTTCCAATCCCTGCATTAGCCTATTCAAGGCTAGCTTGCCTCATTTGGTGGAGAGATTGGGCCCTTGCATCTGTATTCGGGTCAGTTCAGCAGGACATTGGGCAGGATGCCATCTGCAAAGCCCTTTAAGTTCAATGTTCCAGCTGGAGCCTATGTAGTTTGGCCATGTCTTTGCTTCCTAGAGGACTCATCACCTTTCTTCAGAGTCAAAGAGTGTGGCAAGGAGCTGATGGCTACCATCTCAGGTTGGCCTGTGGGTCTCCATGATGAAATATAATGAGCCCATTGTTTTGGGGGTTTCTCAGACTAAGGTGGGGTACGCTGTTGCCAGTTGAGGAGATCAGTGGTGACGAAGGCCTGATAGACTAGGGTTGGTGGCTAATTGATATATGTACCATCCATTTGAAGGAGGGGAAGGCCTACCATTTCCCTCAGTGGACACAATTGAACAGACTCATCTCTAGAACACAGTTGACCAGAGTCTGGCGAGTATATACATAGTTGTTGAGTCAGGTAGAGTTGGCTGGCAGATGGGGCTGGTGAACAGTGCATTGGAGTGGGTGCCATTGGGGGAACTGGATCAGGCAGACCAACAGCTTTGGCACTGTGTGGTGCTGGTAAGTAGGGAGGTGGCATCATTGGCAAAAATCTCATGCCCCAAGGAAGCCAATGGGGGCATTTCCTTGGTATCTTCAGGCTTAACATTCCTTGCAGCCAATATGGTCTGGGTCTGCAAAGGTCCAGGTATCTGGTAGCAGAGCCATCCCAGAGGGTCTTGGGCCAGCATATACCATGAGTCAATATACAGGAACAGATCCAGGTGGCAAGGCATTCCCAGTAAGACCTCTCGTACCATGAGGATAAGAGTCAAGTCTAGAATCTATTCAGATGGCCAGCTGATGTCAAAGGAGGGCCAGTCAATTCACAGAAAGTTCTTAATTTGGAGGATTTCATCTTGATTCCATATTCAGCAGTAAAGCTTTGTCTGAAATTGTCAAGCATGGTTATCAGGACTGTGGGCCTCACACTGGCACTGTGCAGACCCCATAATGGAAGAAGTTCCTTAGACAAGAATTTGGGGAGTTTATGCGTGCCTAACCCCATGTGGTGTACAGGGAGGGGTGGAGAAGGCCAACTTCTCCCTCAAGCAGATGCTCATCTGGCCAGCCTCATGTATGGGACTCAGGAAGCCTTACCATAGGGCCATGCACATAAATCCCATGCCTGGTCAACCCCACTATTATGGAGGGGTGAGTGCCCACTAAGGTAAAACAGCTTCTAGCAGAACCACAGGTTAAAGCCCAATCAGATCCTGTAGCCACAGGGCCATGGGACCATTATAGACATTCAAATATTCATTCATCATCCATTCAGAAGTTATGCATTTTAAATTCCTAGCCTAGCTATTACTCTGGAAACCAATACCTCAGTATACCATCAAGGCCAACCTTCTTTTCGTTGGAGACCAGTACTACCTCAGTATCCTGTCAAGGGTTCAGATGCAATATCCTGTGAGGTGATTAAGCCCATACTGGTTCTACCTGTCTAGTTCCCAAGGGGCCCTTACCTGGTCCAGATGTCTGGCATGGCCTTGTCTTCTTCTACTCAGGGACTCTATTCCCAGGTCTCACAGTACCCTGGGCCAGCTGGAACAGGATCCTGGAATCCCACTGGTGGAGCATGCTTCCCAGTTCCAGGAACCTTCCACAGTCTAAGAGGCACAGGACTGGAAGTGCCCCCTTTACCAGAAGGGGTTGTGGTAAAAGACAATCTCACTATGGCCTCCAGAGATGTCATAGGGAATTTCTCTGGAATGATTACTCCAGCACCAATGAGAATAGAAGAAAGTTTTATTTGCCCAGGGACTGAAGCTGGGATCCCTCCCAAAGAAACTGACGTTGAGCTCAACCGCATTTTCTTGCAGCAAGGTGGATTCCATAACAGCAGGGTGGATACCACAGAAATAAGGTGGGGTGAGCAAGCAAGCAAAGGCTTTAGAAAAGCATAAATGGCAATCAGCTATGTGGTAAGGTGTCCAAGGCAATCTCTATTTTGTCTTAAACGTTTCCTCTTCTGAGCGTTTTAGGTGTGGGAAACTTGTCTAGGACTTTTCACTCCACTGAGCAAGAAAGGGTTGGGTCTGCAAACAGTTAGCACCTACTATGACTCAGCAATTAGCAAGTGGTCTTTTCTACCTCAGTTAGTCTGGGGGCAACCCTATTCATGACAAAGATCATCTTCACTGATGTATACTTCTTTGATAGCTTTCCAGAGCTACTACTCTACCTAGTTTCCCACAATAACTGACCCAAAATATGCCAAATCATTGTATTTTGGGGTGTCATACTCTGGCTTCCTGTGGTCATATTTTGAAGTGTTATGTCCTGAACCCCAAGTGTCATCTCAATTCCTCCTTTAATGTCTTTTATAGATAACCAAGAGACATCACTCATCTCTATATCATTGATATTGACCCTGTGGTAGCCCTGGAGGAGCATCTGACACTTTATGACTTAAAGGTGGGAGGAGAAAAAAAATCTGATAATTAGGTTAATAATACAGGGCCCAAGGCAAAGAACCAGTCTTATTACTGCAAGTGGAACTAGAATAGGCAGGAAGATGGAGTTTCCTACAGAATGCAACAGGCTTCCCAACCAGCTACCTCCCACAGACTGCCCTTGTAGCTTATCTAATCCTATTTTAGGGGAGGGAATTTTTTTTTTAAGATAGGGTCTCACTCTAGCCCAGACTAATCTGGTATTCACTATGTAGGTCTCAGACTGGCCTCAAACTCATGGCAATCGTCCTACCTCTGCTGCCAAAGTGCTGGGATTAAAGGCGTGCACCACCCTACCCTGCCTGGTGTTGTTTATGATTTTACTTAAATCTTCCTTCACAACTTCTGAGGTGTTTACATGCATTTATCAGGTTATATTTATGAGGGAACATAACCCCCCTTGAGCTGCAATAATAATATTTAGCCCTCTTTTATTTTGTAGTCCCACTTCAGCAAGTGAATTGAGTGAAAACTTTTACCATAGCTTCTGGAGGACTTCCAATTCCAGTCTGGTGTTTTTGAAATTCTAGCTGAGTCCCTATACATATTTGACACATTACATTTTTCTCTGGAGTGCAGAGCAGAAAATATGGGTGATGGCGTTGGGGCTGTTTGGTTTTATTTTTCCTTTCATTGGTATTACTGTTTCTATTTGATGTAGGGCTTACCTGTAAAGACACTATCAATTACAGCTTCTGATTTGTATATCTCCCTTCTTAAGAATCCATCTTTACCTTCTGGAGGGAGGGGTTTCCAAGTTAGGCTTTCTCCCCATTCATTAAATCCTAAGGTATAGTTACAAAGGGAAACACTGAAGTACCCCATCTGCGATCCTTTTCTCTCCTTGATAAAACACAGGGTATTTTCCTTCTAAGTATGAAACTTTACCAAAGGACAGGGAAAATGACTCTTCTTTTATTACTTTTTTAAGCTTCCAGACAGTAGGTTTGACTGTCACATTATGTATAATGTGTTCTATTGACAGAGGGAGTGCTGAGAGGTGTATCCTCTACAAACATCTGGGAGTTAGGACACACCCAGAAGTCTGACATTTTAGTCGGTCTTGATAACAAGCTCATGGGTGTCTGGCCTGACCTACAGGAAAAAGGCTAATTAATATTTGTAATTATGCCCTCTGTGACTATATATAGCATAGCTAGGGCTATTTTTTCTAGTAAATTCCAGTCACGTGGGGCCATTGCCCCAAATCCTGTGGGTCTGTGGGTCCTCTGGGGCCAGCCGTGGTTCCCTCAAGGCATCCAGGCAACTGTGGTGAGCACACAAAAGAATCACTTTGAGGAGTCAGTCTCTATGAACAGCTCAGTTTAATCAATAGGGAAATGGGTTTATAAGCAGTTGAGGTTGATAAGGGGATTGGATGTATAAGGTTGCTTGCTGATGCCTAATTAGCATAAGGGGACATACATTCCAGCCCTAGGCAATTGTAGGGTACAGGAGGATGGACTGTGCAAAGGTTGCTGGCTGATACCATATAAGGAGTTTCCTAGGAAACTGGCCAAATGTCACAGGGCTATGAGCAAAGCTTAGGTTCAGGTGTGCCAGGCTTGGAGAGGGAGCAGCCTCCTGTAGCCCCGGGGTCCTTAGCTTTGCATGGAACTCAGACCTGTCTACTGAAGGCTCCAGCCTGTGCCTGGCAGTGTTCAACACAATCCTATTGAGAATACCAGTAACAGGGTCATTCCAAGTCCTAGGTGGATGGGTCAGCATGGGCTAGAGTGGGAACCTACATTAAAAAACAAAAACAAACAGGGCTGGAGAGATGGCTTAGCGGTTAAGCACTTGCCTGTGAAGTTTAAGGACCCCGGTTCGAGGCTGGATTCCCCAGGACCCACGTTAGCCAGATGCGCAAGGGGGCACATACGTCTGGAGTACGTTTGCAGTGGCTGGAGGCCCTGGCGTGCCCATTCTCTCTCTCTTTCTCACTATTTGCCTCTTTCTCTCTGTCTGTCACTCTCAAATAAATAAAATAACAAAAAATTAAAAAAAAAAAACCAAACAAAAAGACTAGAGTAAAATCTGGTCATTGTTGAACTAAGCCAGCCTGATTTTAACATACCTTAGAAACATTTTGACAGACATAAAGTAATTTTGTAAACTAAAGCATTCAGTCACTTTTAACTTAACATAAAGCAATATTTATGAGTGTTTGAATATATGAAGCTTATACAAACTATATCAGTATTATTTGTATATAGCACATTTTCCTACAACATAGTTTCCTCAGTTCCTCTAAGAATAAAGTCACAATGACTCAGTCATTTTTTACAAGACCTGGATGATAACCTCAGTGATAATCACCCGGCAGAACCAGCAAGAACAAGACAGGAACCATCTCAAAGTCACACTGTTTTTAAGACATAATAATCTTGTAATAGAAAGTTAGATACCAATGAGCAAATCTTAATCTTAAGATTCAGTATTTGCAGTAGCTAAAAGATTTACAGACAGAGGAACATATCTAAGTTGGTTGAGCTCTCTAAAGCCAGTCTTTTACAACCGTTATCATGAGTAGATTAACATCAATGAATTGAACGTTGGTATTTTATTAACATCAATGAATTTTAACTTTGGTATTTTAAGGCATGGTGACATAAATTCATAACCTTAATACCATGACATCCTTCAAACTAGTCAGGATCATCCTTTGTTACTCTGATACCAGCCCTAGGCAAATTCAGTAGTCTTCTTGTATATGCCAAGGAGTCTGTAATCTGATCAAATACTTTAAGATTCAGTTTATCTATTACGTCTTTTTGTCTAGTAAAAATCTTATCTGACAGAGATGTTTCCAGGAAACAAAAAACAGGAGAGAAAATCCAGAATTATATAAATATTTTTTAAAGTCTTGTTATTATTTAGGTTTGTTTCTTTCTGTATACCATACCTTTAGACCTTTAAACTTCCTGTTTAAATTTACTTGTAGCTTTTTTAAATGCTTATTTGTATTTGTTTATTTATTTGACAGAGAAAGAGAAAGAGAGAGAATGGACACATCAGGGCCTCCAGCCACTGCAAATGAACTCCAGACGTGTGTGCCCCCTTGTGCATCTGGCTAATGTGGTCCTGGGAATTGAGCCTGGGTCTTTTGGCTTTGCAGGCAAATGCCTTAACCCCTAAATCATCTCTCCAGTCCCCTACTCATACTTTTTATCCACATGTTTGTTTTTACCTTACAACCTAGGTAGGTAAACACTCTATAATAATGTTTTGTTGTTGTTGTTGTTTTAGGTTTTTTGAGGTAGGGTTTCACTCTAGTCTAGGCTGACTTGGAATTCACTATGTAGTCTCAGGGTAGCCTTGAACTCACAGTGATTCTCCTACTTCTGCCTCCCAAGTGCTGGGATTAAAGGCATGTGCCACCATGTCAGGCACAATCTGTTTTTCTTTTTTTATTTATTTATTTTGTTTTTTTGAGGTAGGGTCTCACTGTAGTCCAGGCTGACCTGGAACTCACTATGTAGTCTCTGAGTGGCCTTGAACTCCCAGCAATCTACCTGCCTCTGCCTCCCAAATGCTGAGATTAAAGGTGTGTGCTACCACATCCAGCTCAATCTCTTCTTTTAACCAAACATGTAACCACCACAATTTAAAGTTTCCTTTCCAGTTTATCCTTTTAAACTACTTTTAATAACTACCAACATAAATTTTTTTATTAGAAAACCATATTTTACTGCATAAACAAATTCCATTCAGTCCCATTCTCTTTTGTTATTTTTTTGTCTTTGTCTCCATTGAGGAGCCTCTTCAGTGATGTTATGGATATTATCAACCACTCTGTGGGGGGGGGGGGCAGGTCTCTGAATTCTTCTTGCCATAAGACATTTTATTTTTGTTTGTTTTCTTGAGGTAGGGTTTCACTTTAGCCCAGGATGACCTGCAACTCACTCTATAGTCAGGGTGGCTTCAAACTGATGTAGGTCCTCCTACCTCTGCCTCTCAAGTACTAGGATTAGAGGTGTGCACCACCATGCTAAGCCCATAAGACTGTTTCTTTGTTTTGGTTTTTTTCTTTTCTGAGGTAGAGTCTCACTCTAGCCCAGGCTGACTTGGAACATGGTCTCAGAGTGGCCTCAAGCTCATAGCAATGCTCCTATCTCTGCCTCCAGAGTGCTGGGATTTAAAGGCATGGCACAACCATGCCTGTTTCCATAAGGAAATTTTTTTTGTTTTGTTTTGTTTCTGTTTTTCGAGGTTGGGTCTCACTCTAGCCCAGGCTGACCTGGAATTCACTATGGAGTCTCAGGGTGGCCTCGAACTCACGGTGATCCTCCTACCTCTGCCTCCCGAGGGCTGGGATTAAAAGCGTGCGCCACCACACCCGGCTATAAGAAATTTTAACATGACAATTTAAGTTCTTTTTATATCATTAAGAAGCTCTTTGACATAACTTTGTATAAAATAGTTGAATAGACTTGATTTATAGCATTTACCCAGTATACACATATGGATTTCATCATTTGTCGATTTTGGAAACTTTTTTCTCATAAGTTCTCTAAAATAATTTTTTTTAAGGATGAAAACAGATTAGAACATTACTAATTTTAGAACTTTTCTGACAAACTCAGTACTGAGTACTCCTGAATCTAAGCATAAGAAATCTTTTAGCCTGTTTCCTGTTAGCAGTTATATAAAACTATAGCAAGATAAAGTAAACTTTAAAATAATTATAGCAAATTCCTTATAAGAAATTGCCATCTGTCCACAGCAACTTGGGATTCACAATCATCATCCTGGGGCCAGGACCCTGAGAATCTCTATGCCTGTGGACACTCTGGTTCTGCCAGGCAGGGAAGCCAAAACATCAGAGTCGTCGGTGATTCTCCTGGAGGCAACATAAGCTCCAGAGAAGTCTGTGCCTTGGCCTCCTCATCCAACAGTAAGACTCCTCCCTCTGTCTCCCAGAGCCACCTGGCCATCATGCATACTAGGCCCTGCAGGGGAAGCACTGAATGACACATTGCAAATGCCTTCTTAAGTCCAGGTGCCTGTTGATGCATTGTCCATACTCTCCTCACCCTTGCCCTGGAGAACCACTCTGGCCACCGCATGTCAGAGCAAGACAGATGAGTTCCCCTTCAGGTTTCTAGCATCTGCCTGGCACTGGCCTCAGAGCTCAACTGTTCCTGATTGACCCTCGGCCCCTGGGAAGCACACAGGACAGCATAAGTATTAGAGAGATCTGTGCTGTGGCTGGTTGCTTTCCCCAGTGCCCTTTGTCAACTTGTACAGAGCAAGGTAGACAAAAAAGAATTTGAAATCAGTGTGTCTCAGAGCCACAATCCATGGAAGGACAAAGGCTGCAACTCCTGGCATTGGCATAAAATCAGAAGCAATTTTAGTGTGAGAAGCTCCCTCTGGTCTGGCTCAATCATGTCATCCAGAAGCCTTGGTATAAATCCGCAGCAAGATTTCTGCCTTGGTTTGCCTCCTTCCACCTCCCAACCCCTTCCCCAGTGTCAGGCTGTGGAGTGGTGGAACTCCCCAGTAGCCCAAACAGCACTGTCCTCCCCCAATGCTTCCATGCATGACCTTGGGCCTGGCTATTCCTAGGCCAAGCCAAGCAGCTCCTTATTCTCCCTGTTTTAGAGGCAGGTGTATGTGAAGGGTGAAGGAGATCTCTGGCCTTGCAACTTCTGGTCTAGCTGAACTGCTGCTTTTTTTCCTTCCTTCTTCCCTCCCTCTCTCCCTTCCTTTCCTCCCTCTTTCCCTCCCTCCCTCCTTCCCTCCTTCCTTCCTTCCTTCCTTCCTTCCTTCCTTCCTTCCTTCCTTCCTTCCTTCCTTCCTTCTTTCTTTCTTTCTTTCTTTCTTTCTTTCTTTCTTTCTTTCTTTCTTTCTTTCTTTCTTTCTCACATATTCCAGGAAGGGTTCTGAATTTTTCTCGAGCTCCAGAGCAGCCCTCTGACCTTGTTGTGTCACAGCTATTTTTAAGAGTAGGAGAATCTTGCATTTTCTCTGTCTATAATCTTAGTTACATTCAGACTTTCCTCTGGAGGCCACTCAATATTAAAAGCTGGTCATCCTAATTCACAAAGTGTCTTTAACTTTCTTGGTGTCATATAAATACCATAATCTCCTAAATATCCCTTCTTAAAGTTATTACACATTCCAAAACAATAGGCTTGCTGACAGATCCACCCATGATATTCCACCCTGTGTTGATGTCACAAATAGGCAGAAACTGCACAGAACGGAACTCACTTTGCCCACATGCCCTTCCCTTTGCAGGAAATTAGGTACATCTTAGCATTGCTGGGACTATATAAACCCCAATGTCATGTCCCTTATGAAGAGGGCCAGCAAAAGCCTTATGTGAATCTCCATAGTTTAGGTCCCAATCAGACTTTATATTTATAGCCTTCTAGCCATGGAGTCGCAAACAATCACACCAGTCACACTCATTCACAACAGGCTCCACATTGAAGCCCTTATTGAGCAGTCACAATGACTGCAGAGAGGGCAACAGTCTCTCTTTCACCAGCTTAATGAGTCTGACTAACTGAGCACCCAGATGTCTTACCGTATTTCTGGAGTTCCAGATGATTTGTCCACTGCCTCATTAAGTCCACAGGGCAGATTATGGTCTGATATCACAGGGCATGACCTATGGAGTTTGGATTCCAAGAAAACAGGCCAGGTGACACATAATAGGTGTCTTCAGGCTTATTCTGGCTACAAATGAGCTCCACAGCAATGGTGGCACAAGAGGCCAGCCTCATCTGAGGGCACAGGGCACCCAGGAGATTCCCGGCCAATGTACCAAGCAGTTATGGGAAACTGGGGGGGTCACAGAACCTGCACCAGAGACTGAGTGGAGAATCAAGATGACGGTTTATTTTCATGTCACTATGATCTCAGGAGAGCCTCTTCCAAAGGCTGGATGATGATTCTTTGTTGTTCAGAGCTTGCATACTTTATCTTGGACTACTCGCATTATTGTTAGGTCTCAGAGCCCACAGCCCCCACCTAGTGCAAGAGACCTTGAGTATAAGATAGGCACGTTTTATAGAGATAGAAAAATGATTAATTAGCAGACATGTGCTGGCAGTGGTGCTATGGAGATAATAAAAATGACTTTCAATACAAATCATGGTCTTGAAGCAATTAAACAGACCACAGCATTAAGATAAAAGACTATATAGTACAACATAACCAATACAAAAGTCTGTGCAGTACAGGACATAACTTTGGAACAGGGGCTGGTGACTTAAATTTCCTTACCCCAGTTGCCATCTTATCAGGTCATTGCATACAGAAAAATGCTGAGGATCACTCCTCTCCCTCCAAGGCCACTAGCAAGAGTAGCAACTCCCACAGCCCACTACACCTGCAGGTATCACAATTACCCAAATTCATGGTGACGTACAGTGTCTTCCTAAAAACATTCACATTCCATTCAAGGCATGGAATTCACAAGGCTGGGTATGTAACACATTCTATAGGAAATGATTTTTAGCCTTTATTACCCATCCAGTAGTTTTTCAATTCATGTCCATATATATATATACACACACACATACATACATATATACACACACATACATACATAGAGGTAGATGCATACAAATATATATATATATATATACACACACACACACACACACACATACATAGAGGTAGATGCAGTGCTTGTCTAGCATATGTAAGGCCATCATGTTAATGTCCAACACTGAAGGAGACAGAGAGAAAGAGAGAGAATACACCTGTGTCACTTCCTACATTTGCCTTATACTGAATAATATAAGCGCAATATATTTTTCCTAATGCATGTACCCTACACCTCCCATTGTGATACAAATTGTTACGCTCAAACAAAAACATTAAAGACTAAATTGAAAAGCTCTCTACTCACCAAGTCTTTCATAGAATGAGAAAGACTCTATCAAGGGTCTTTGACTATGAACTTCTAAATTTGACCACACAATATATTTTTGTGACCCTTTCAAAGGTCAAGTCTTGTAGTATTTTCCATTTTTGAGATAAGAGTCCCCCACTTTGTTAGACATAGAGCATGTTTCTGTGTTTTCCACGTACAAGGAAGTGGAGAATGGCAAGAAACATAGGATGAGAGTTGTAGTCAGTTTCATGTTGCTGGGACAAACATCTAACCAGATGGGCTTACAGATCCAAGCACAACAAAACTGCCAACAGCCAGTAAACACCCAAAAGAAGAAAGCAAACACCAACACCAGCAAATGCAAACCAAACCCCCAAACACAAACTGCTCTCTTCACACCTTTGGGCAGGAATGAAGATCAGCCCCCAAACATACCTTTGGGCTGGATCCCAGGATTCACCCCCAGTTATACCTCCTTCAGCAGGCTATTGGAGACTTGAACAAGAAGCTTAACCTTAATCAAAATCCCTGAGGCTATGGGGGGAATACATTCCCATTCAAACCATCACATTGAGCTTCAAGCCGTGCTCCCAAGAGTAAGGGAGTTAGTCATTCCCCATCCTGTCTGTGTCTTAAGTATGTTTAAGTGATCTCACTCCCCTTCCTTCTGTGAGCACAGACTATGACAGGATAATATCCTACTGAGTAGGTGCTCCTTGCTTGTATGTATTGTATGATGTGGAGCTTACCACTTTTACCATTTTTGGTAGCAGCCCCTCTAGTCTCAAATTTTAGAAGCAGTTATAAAGATCTTCCTACCAAAATTAATATACATGGTTAACAGGAACAAACTCTTTGAAAGGCATATTGACAATACCTTTCCAGTTTTAAAGCTCAAGAAATCTTTTGCCTGATTAATTTTACTTTGAGAAATATATCCTCCTGTTAGATTTTTGAGTGTGTTTTAAAGCCAGTATGTGAGGCTAGTTGGAACAGAGAATTATTTCTAAGAATAGAAGATTGAGGAGAACCTAACAGACATTGATGAACAGTATAAAAATGTATTACAGTATGTTTTTACAATGGAGAATGCTACAGTTTGCCATGTAATCACCCAGGAAAGAATGGTGTGGATCAGCAAAAGTGAGATAAGACATTATGGAAAATATTCTATAATTTTATAAATAGCAAGAGATTATACATATATGTGTATATATGTATAATGTTCCTATATGTAATGGATATATAAAATGTCTCTGGAAAAATATGATTTGCTAACAGTGGCTGCCTCCAGTGATCTTTGGGGCTTAGAGAAGCAAGGACATTCTTTTTCAAATATCCTCAGAACAACTTGAATATTGTATACCATTTATTTCACTTCTAGAATTTTGCTTCTGCAAACATATTAGACATTACCAAAAGAATGAAAAACAATTACAAACATGCTTGTTATAAAAATACCTGACCTTGGGCTGGAGAGATGGCTTAGCGGTTAAGCGCTTGCCTGTGAAGCCTAAGGACCCCGGTTCGAGGCTCGGTTCCCCAGATCCCACGTTAGCCAGATGCACAAGGGGGCGCACGTGTCTGGAGTTCGTTTGCAGTGGCTGGAGGCCCTGGTGCGCCCATTCTCTCCCTCTCCCTCTATCTGTCTTTCTCTCTGTGTCTGTCGCTCTCAAATAAATAAATAAAAAATGAACAAAAAAATATTAAAAAAAAAATACCTGACCTAGGGCTGGAGAGATGGCATAGCAGTTAAGGTGCTTGCCTGTGACACCTAAAGACCCATGTTCAACTCTCCAGATTCCACATAAGCCAGACATACAAGTCGATGCAAGTGTGCAAGGTCGCACTTGCACACAAGGTAGCACATGCACCTGGAGTTCAATTGCAGTGGCTGGAGGCCTTGGCATACCAATTATCTCTCTGTTTCTCTCTCTCTCTCATAATTAAAAACAAAAAAATTACGTAACATACTTATATTAGGTACCTAGAATTGCCAAACTAATACCAACAGAAGGTAAGGTGCTGGCTTCCAAGGATTAGAGGAAGATGCAATGGGGAAGGGCTCATTTTATAAGGTGTATAAAGTTCTAGAGACAGATGTTGTCCATGTTTGCATCACAGTGAAACTTACTGAACATTACTGAATTGTATACCCAGAATAGTTTGATCACAACTTAATAAAATAGTAAAAATCGATTTTTAAAAAAGAAAGGCTACCCTCAACCCATCCTACAGTACGTTGGCAAAAGACATTGGAATTTATTTCTAACTTTTGTGTTTTAATGTTAGGGGTTTGTTTTGTTTGACTTTATTTATCATTATGATTTCCATGGTGATTTTTAAAAGAAAAGTTAGATTTTCAAGATTTGACTTTGAAGTTTATGCTCATACTATGAAAATGGCAGAATGCTTCAGACATTACCCTGGAATTTTAGTGTTGCTTATTGATTTACATGGTGTTTGACATGGAGGACTCTGGCATAATTAAGAAATTATCTTCCTTGGAAGTGGGGTGGAGCATCTATGTACAATAATAACCAGATGGTAAAGTTCCTTCTCTAACCTCAAGTGGGATTGGCAGAGTACACTTTGATGCATGATTTTAGGGTTCAGGAGTCCCACAAGGGGGTGTGAACCCCAACTTTTGGATTCTAATCCATTCAATCAAAAATTTGAAAAATCAGACTCTGAAGGAGGTAAATTATGAATTATTAAGTTTATTTAGGGAGAAATTATGAATCATGAAGTTTATTATAGGGGAAATAAGATCCAGGGAAAAGACTAGCTTAAAGACTCAACCCAGAGGAGAATTCTCCTCCTTGACCAACTGGAAAGGGAAAGGGGAGATGGAGAGAATCTTTATCACAGAGAGATCTCTGGTAGTAAATGGACTCTGGAGGAGATATATACACCCACACAGAGAAGGCAAAGCATAGGTACTTAAAAAAAATCCCTTCACACAGAAGACCAGAGAAGATTAAGAAATAGCAAAAGAGGGTGCACTCTCTTGCTGCTGTTGTCCACTTAATGTTGGCCAGTAGGTGATGTCCAGCCTCTACTCATACCACATTTCTCCCTGCCATTGTGGAGCTTCCCTCAAGTCTGTAAGCTAAAATAAACTCTTCCTCCCATCAACTTCTTTTGGTCAGGTGCTTTGTGCCAGCATCACAAAGCTGATTGCAACAGTAAATTGGTACCAGAGGAGTAAGGTAGTTAATTCTAGAAACCTGACTAGCTTTTGGCCTTTTGGATCTGATTTTCAGGAGAAAAATGGAAGGATTTGAAACCTTGGCCTAAGAAATTCCTTCCAGTGCTGTAAGTACAGTTTTATGGACCATTTTGGTCAGAGTTGAAAGACCTGAATGCAGTAAGAAATATCGAATGCAAAGTTTGGCTTATGAGGGGAAGAAGTTTGCTGTGACTGGGATAGAAGAAGTTTGTGTGAGAGGTTTTGATATTCTGTCTACTTGTGTCTGACAACTTGTGTAGGGTTGCATTGTGTAGAAATGAACTAGTATTAGCAGAAGGTATGGCACTGAATGAAATGAAATCTTTGAGCTAAAGCCAATGCTTGTTTAGCTGTAATTGTTTGAAAGTTTGCAACTATTGCAATTAGGCCAGATGATCTGCACTGGGACAGCAGGAAGAATGCTAACTCTTTTGAAATAAGAGGCCTAAACACTGAAGGAGTATCCTGCTATTCAAATTCAGCTTTATTTCTCCCTAGATTAATAATTTGGTAGCCAACCTGATACTACAGAATATAACCAATGCAGGAAAAAGAAAGTCATTGAATTTGCAACATGATTGTTTTTGGAAATGGCCACTGGCAATGTGAAGCAGGCTTGTTGGATTACCTTTGTGGAGGCCTGACAGAGCCATGAGATTGCACCTTGGATTGCAGTGGAGACCTAATAGACATGCCAGGTATATAGGATAGCTGCCAAGGAGAGTTGCAACACCAGATAGTTTACCTTGGGCTCTGAGTAGCTGAGCTGGAGGGGCAGAATTGGAACTCCAGAGACTTGTCATGGGTTAGAATTATCAGAAACTCATCACTGGTTACAGTTGTTGGACTTGGAATTATAGAATTTGTTTTAAAGTTTGTATTAATTAAGTCTTTCTTTCCTATGTTCAATACTATCTTTTGTAGTGTGAATGTTGATTTTGTGTCATTATTGTTTTTTATATTTTTTGGTATTACAGCTCAGTTAAAAGATTTTGGACTATGGGGATATTTGAACATTACTGGAAATGATGAAAAAAAACTATGGGTACTCTTAAACTTGGATGAATGCATTGCATTTTACATAATGGGTGGTTATCAGTCTATGGGAGCCAGGGGTAGAATGTAGTGATTTGATTCAGGTATCCTTCATAAACTTATATGTTCTGAATGCTAGGTCCTTTGCTGGTGGCAATTTGGAAATTAGAGCCTCCTGGAGGTGTGTGGCTGAGGAAAGGCTTATGGGTGTTATGGCACACTCCACTACTACTGTTGTCAACCTGAAGTTGGCGAGGAGGGGATGTCCACCCTCTGCTCATGCCACCATTTTCCTCTGCCATCATGGAGCTTCCCCTCAAGTCTGTAAGACAAAATAAACCCTTTTCTCCCACCAGCTGCTTTTGATGGGACACTCCGTGCCAGCAAGGAAAAGCTGACTATACTATTATTCACCTCTACAACATTTGCCAGCATGTCACATGCAAGAGACACCACATCATGGCAATTAGTCTGATTCTGAAGATTTTATTTAATCCCCCCCAAATCAGCCATTCTTTTTACCTCTTTTCTTGTTCAGTATTTAATTTCTGCTTAGTCATATTATATTATACTTTTTAGCCTATAGCCAGTGCTAACATAGTTAACTAGAGTTAAGCAGATCCAACTTTGCTTCTTAAAAAATTAATTTAAAAATATCCACATATGCTAACTGGTTTTCAAATATGTGCATTCAACATTGGGAAAAACATTATATGCATTATAAAAATGTTCAACTGGACATTTAAATAATTGTATATCAAATGTCCTTAAATATTACATTGAATTTTTAAATAATTTTTTCTCTTGACATTTTACTAAAAGAATGTTTATATAGTATGTCTGGCACAAACATTTTTACATTTAATGGCCAGTAGATTTATAAAATCATGTAACTTTCTGTTTGCCAAGAGTGACCCAGACCATCTCAACTGCCAATTTCCTGGAATGGCACATCTCATTCTGTAGCTCAGGCTGACCTAGAACTTACCATGTAGCCCAAACTGGCCTAAAATTTCTGGCAATCCTCCTTAGAGGGAACAAAAGCCTCAACTGGAAAAAAAAAAAAAAAAAAAAAAAAGCTTTTCTAATACCTTCTCCCTAAAGTGCTGAGTAGTCAGGGGAAATAGAGGTTCAACAGCCAGAGTGGTTGAAGGAGAACGCCCTATTCCTGGCAACTATAGGGTTACCTACAGATGGTAAGAGAGGACGCTGGTGGCGCAGACAGGTTAGAGTCACCATGACAGGGAGCCATAAACTATAGACAAGTTTGAATTAGAGCAGAAGCTCCAAAGACAACTCACCAGCTCTTTTAAACTTTTAATAACTAATCAAGGGTAGTTCTGACTTCTTTAAGCTAATAGCTTATTGTTTTGTAACCTGCTCATCACTAAAGAATTTCATGACTATGCCCCTGAAACATGTTGCTTAGAAACTTTTAGCCCAATAACTTGTAGCCCACCAATAAGATAAAAGACCCAAGGTGATGCCAGACTGCCTGCTGAACAGCCTATGAAGGAAACAGAATTATCATAATTGAAGACATAGTAGACCATGGAGCTCTCCATCGAGAGAGCAAAAGTACAGAGCATTTGTACACTATGGCGTTCTCTATCATTCCAAAGCCTTTGAGCTGAAGCAGCATCTTACTCTCAGGATCTGGGCTTCTGTTGCCACCCCAGAGGTCCTGTGGACACAGCCGCAGACAGAAGGTACAGATACTCCATGCAGGGCTCTTTAAGGCAACGATAAACCAGTGCATGACCTTAGCAAAGAACATGTGGAAATTCTGAACTGTTTCCAAACAAAATATCCCCTAGTCCTGGGTCCCTTTGGGCCAGAGTCTGCACTGAGATCACACTACTCCCAACTCCTCAGCAATCTCCTTGCTTTGTGGTATGCCATACCCTTGGTAAGGCCTTCTCATTATGGATGGGTCCCATGGGCAGCCTTTGTTTCATGCTCACAAAGCCCATGCACAGCCTGTGGCTTCCACCTGTGTTTTCATTTCCTGCAGTTTCCATTGGGATGTGCCTCTGAGGACACTGTAGATGCATGTTCCACAATTGGGCCTTCAGATCCTCCACCCTTCTTGCTTTGGCTCTCTGCCTGGATCCAGCTGGATGGAAGAAAAATGAGGCCTGCTTGGTCATTTCCTCAACTGGCTTCCTCCCTGCAGGATTGCTTCAGGTTACTAGTGATTTGACAGAGGTCACTGTTCTTAAGGTGATTTCCTGGGGCTTTCTAATCCAAGACTCCCAGAGCCACCCCATTCCCCAGCCCTTGCGCTTGCTATGCCCATGCACAGGCAGTACCATTATGAATCATACTTTTTTATACCCTCCTCAAATGTTCTTCACTGGGGTGTGCCACTTGTGCCCTGATAAGAACAACTGAGACTGTTTCTGCCTATGACAGAGGTCAAATTTATCCATCCTTACCTTTGGAGATTGCCCTTTTTGTGACTGGCTGTACTGTGGCTTGGCAATGTTGATAACTGTAACCAATGGAGATACTAATCAGAGCCCTGTTCCTCAAGGCTCTCTTAATGCCCTCACTGTCGCTTCCTAACTGAGAAGAATACTATTACTAATTCCATGGAGACAAAAGACACCATTTGGCATTGTTATGGGCCAACCAGGATGTTTGAATGTTTGATCTATATGCATGCATGCATGCACAAACACATCAACATGTATGTGCATTTGTTTGTTAAAAGAACTCCTCTTTCATCTTAGATGATTAGGAGCCTGCAAGATAAGTTAAAATAGATTAACAGAGTCAGGCATGGTGGTGCATGCCTTTAATCCCAGCACTTGGGAGGCAGAGGTAGGAGGATTGCCATGAGTTCGAGGCCACCCTGAGACTATATAATGAATTCCAGCAGGTCAGCCTGTGTTAGAGTGAGACCCTACCTTGAAAAACCGATAGATAGATAGATAGATAGATAGATAGATAGATAGATAGATAAATTAACAGTAGAAAAGGCAAGGTTTGTTTCCATACATGGATAGGAGAACTCAGAAATAAGTAGCTAGTGATGAGCAACTAGAGAAAATTGTTTACATACAAAAGTAGAGGAGGAGGGCTTAGGGTTTCACTAGGAAGGCACACAAGACTATGTTGGATTGTCACATGCCAATGCATGAGGACCTTTCTCCACAAATCAACTCCTTCACAGGGGATTTAGTGGCATGCCGAACAGACATCTGATGCCAAACTCTGTCCTGCACATGTGCACAGCATGAAAACATACTTGCACATATGAACTTACACATATAAGAACATGCATACACACATGCACATATACCACATGCATACAAACACCAAAAAAGAAAAAAAAAAGTACAGCTAAGCTGTAAGTACCAAAACATAGTGCCTTTTCCTTTAAAAAGATTTGATTCCTTATAAAATGTAATCAGATTTAGGTAATGGTGATCATGAGCAACAGTATAATTCTACACATCACATTAGTCAACATTGCCATCCTAGTAGGTAAGCCACGGATGGCACTTGCATGGAGTTTGGCTGCATTCCAACAATGCCATCAACTCTGGAATTTGAGATTCATGGAAAGGTCATGAAATTGTGTTCTTCTTTTGACCTTTTTTTTCAACCATTTTAAGATGTAAAGCCCACTATAGATTTGGTAGTATAAAAGCAAAGAACAAGCCAGGTTTGCCCCTGCTGTGGGCATAAACCCTCTGCAGATGTGTTGATTATGGTTATCCCCTCAGTGCTGCATTGTAAGCCCCTCTGAAGTGTGGGTGATCCCATACCTCTCATTGATTTTGCATAAAGCTCAACAAGCTCATGGACAGGATGTGTCATCAGCTTTCCCTGCTTATGTACCTTGCCTGCCCTCTTTCCACCCATCCCCTCCTAGTGGGAACAGCTCCTCATAGGATTCTAGGAGTCAATGATTTTTTTTATCCCTGGGCAAGAGTATCATTTCATAAGTATGATGTCATGCTTAGCCTATCTACCTTAGTTCTGGACAGGAACAGGTCTTAGTGGGAAACCTGGAAACCTGCCACTAAATAATTGTGTTAGTCATCTTTCTATTTCTATAATGAAATACCTGAGAAATTAGCTCAAGTTTATTATAGCTCAGTTTTGAAGGTTTCAGCCATGGTTAATTGGCCCCATTGTTTTGTGTCTGTGGCAAGGAAGGACATCATGATTGGACAGTATACCACAGCCAAACTGTTCACCTCATGTCCTGAAGACAAAAGAGGGTGGAGAAGAGGCTGTGGTCCCACAACCCCCTACAGATGTCCCACTCGGCCTCCTACCTCTTAATAGTTTCCACAACATTCCAATAATGCTACCATGAGGACCAATCACAGGCCTTTGGGACACAACATCCATACTACAGCAATAATGAAAGCTGATTTTTAAACTGTGACTTTACTTGCCTACAGCAAAGTTTTTCCAGAAACTCCCAGGCAAGAGGGCTGAATTACAGGGTCAAATTCAGTTTCATTTAGTATCCTAACACTGTTCTACCCCACCCAAGATTTCTAATCTAGATATTTAGTAAATATTGGCTGATTAAAATAAATTTGTTAAAGTGCAAATGCTTAAGATAAATTCAGTATTTCATAACCTAGACCTTGTACTCATCACTGTGCCTGTCTGGTAATACTTCCAGCACACTCATTTTTTTCCTATCTTTTGTCTTTCCAGTTTCAGTGGCTTTTCAGGTGAAGATTTCTTTCCATGAAGCTAGATGGGGTTGTATCCCTCACTCTGCAATCTCAAGGCTCCCTGTGTCATCTTCATCACATCCAGAAAATAGACCATGATCACTGGCTCAATAATCAGCCAGTAGGAGTCAGCCAGTCAGCCTCTATCTGTGACTCTCTTCCTCTTTCTCCTCCCCTACTCTCCCTCCCCCTGAATTTTATAACAGCAAAGATAAAGAACGCTTTACTGTGCTTATGACTCTTTGTAGATCACTGAATTACACAAATTCAATGTGTTCCTCTGAAAGCTTATAAATGTGTGCTTACTATTCTCAAATAGTAAAATTTTACAAGCCCCATGTTAGAGTTATTATGCCAAATTTTCTACATCAAAAACATGCAGGTGGGCTGGAGAGATGGCTTAGTGGTTAAGCGCTTGCCCATGAAGCCTAAGGACCCCGGTTCAAGGCTCGGTTCCCCAGGTCCCACGTTAGCCAGATGCACAAGGGGGCGCACGCGTCTGGAGTTCGTTTGCAGAGGCTGGAAGCCCTGGCGCGCCCATTCTCTCTCTCTCCCTCTATCTATCTTTCTCTCTGTGTCTGTCGCTCTCTAATAAATAAATAAAAATTTTTAAAAAATAAAAAAAAAACCATGCAGGTGAAGTTGGTAGAAGCCAAAATAAACTCCTTTGACTTATGCACAGGGGAGAACACATATACTTGGATCTGCTTTACAACATGCATTTTCCTCCCAAATAAGTCATTTTATAGAGCGCTTCAGTGATATGAACAAGTACCTCATGATAAAATGTCAAAATGACAGAACTGCATAACAAGTGGGGCATGGGCTTGGTGGCACATGCCTTTAGTCCCAGCCCTCTGCAGGCAGAGGTAGGAGGATCACTGTGAGTTCAAGGCCAGCCTGAGACTACATAGTGAGCTACAGGTCAGCCTGGGCTAGAGTGAGACCCTACCTCAAAAAGGAATTGCATAACAATGTATCCTTTAGTCAACTTGTTGCATTATGTATTTTTGTTCAAAAAAAATTAACAAGCCTATAACATACCAAATACTTAATAATATACATTTCATTGGGGCATCTTTTAAGTTGTTCTACCAAGAAGCATGGTAATTATGTTGGAATCAGCACAGTTCTGTTCTGTGACCCCCTTTGCTAGTTATTCATGAGGCTATGGTGGTTTCCTGGCCAGGTCTCTCAAGGCAGCTTCCCAGCCTCAACAACACTCTGTACTAGTAGCCAGCAGACTTTCAGAGTGTCCTTTTCCTTGGTGCCAAAAGTCTTCTGAAAGGGGTAAGACTGAGTCCTGGCTTTCAAAAGTCTGTTCACTAGGTTCCAGCAACTGCAAAATCTTCAAAGGAGTTTCATTTTCCTGAGTTCTACTTTTCTGTCCTAAGAAATTTCAAAAAAGTGAAGTTAAAAAAATAATAAGCAAAAGCAGACATTACTAACTAGGTCATCTTGCTTTGGACTGTCCCACAGGAAGTGGCACAGGACTACTTTTCAAAGTGATACTTGATTCAATCACCTCTGTTTGGTATGTTTGCAAATGCTCACTTGCACTTGCATTATTTCTTAGAGAAAAGGAATTCAGAATGCTGACTCATTCTAGTATGGATAGCTTCTGCCTTAAACTTTGGAACTGTTCATTGTTTTAGTAGTTTGCTAAGTTGCTGTGTCACAGCAGGAAGTTGAGGGAAGGCTGTGTTTGTCAGTCAACTGTCATTATGACAAAATACCAGTCAACTTAAAATGAGAAAGGGTTTATTTTGCACCTCTGTTTCAGAAGTTACAGCTCATTGTTGTTGGCCCATGGCTTCTGGGCCATGGTGAAAGCACATGGCAGAAGCTTCTCACCCCATGGCACCCAGGAAGCAAACTGTAGAATGGGAATAACATCCTGACCAGGTGATTGCTTGCTTGTTTGAAACTCACCCCAAACACAGTGACTATGCACCCTGAAGAGTATGCCTCCCTGCTTTCCTCTCCAACAGCTTTGTCACCTCCATGCTGCCAGTGAGCTGAGGACCAAGCCTTCAACACATGTGCCTTTGGGGAACATTCATGATGTGAACTGTAGCAAAAACCACTCAGTCTACAGTAGCTGTGGTTGAACTTAGTTTCAAATAAGCAGCCTATCTCCTGGACAAGATATGGTTATTTCAACTCAAGATCTTGGAAGACCACCAAAAAAAAAGGAAAAATAAATAAATAACTGCCAGGAATGGGGGTGCACACTCAGGAGGCAAAGGTAGGAGGATAGATGTGAGTTCGAGGCCACCCTGAGAATACATAGTGAATTCCAGATCAGCCTGGTCTAGAGTGAGACCCTGCCTCAAAACCTTCAAAGAATAAAAAAGGCCATCATAATTTAGAGCTATCACAGGGTTGTCTCAATTACACTTTTTATTTTTATTTATTTTTTTTAATTTTTAAATTTTTATTAACATTTTCCATGATTATAAAAAAAATCCCATGGTAATTCCCTCCCTCCCCCCGACACTTTTTAATTACACTTTTTAAATCAACTAAATGTTCAGAGATGATTCTAGAATTTTCTTCTAATTTCTTTTTTCCTTTCATATTTGCCAATTATGAGATTCCTCAGAATGCGAACCTTTTCTAAGGAACCCCACAGTCATCTTTCATTTTGAATCCAAGCCCCTCCTCTCCTTAAGGAGCCCCACAGTTTCCTTTCATTGTGAGTGCTCCTCTGCTACCTTAATATAAGAATTCAACTATAATGGTGCATGTTTATAAATCCAAGAATTCAGCAGGCTGAGGCAGAAGGATGGTGAACTTAAGGCCAGCCATGGCCACATAGTGGTTCTAATCAAGCCTGAACTAAACAGCAAGATTCTGTCTCTAATCAAACACACAAAGATTACACACATAGTAACACAAATGTATATATGCACCAGAGAGATATTACATTTTATCAAGGCATGACTTGTGGGCATAATTGTGGGGTTTTTTCCTCAAGTGTCTGAAACTCCTTTTAAAGTGGGATGTCTTTTTCCATTTTTCACAGCAGTTTTAGGTTCACAAAAAAAGTTGAACAAGTGATATGTCCCACTGCCATCTCTACACAGCCTTCCCTATTATCAGCATCTCTGTGAGACTAGTACATTTGCTACACTTAATGAACCTGCACTGACACATCTTTATCACATAGCATCTATAATTAACAATAGTGCTTACTTTTAGTGTTACATATTCTGCAGGTTGGGCCAAATTGAGGATGGCATATATCTATCATTGTGGTATCTCACAGTGTTTTCATTGCCCTAAAAATTTAAGCTTCTATGCTATCCTGTCTCCATGGATGCTTTTTATGGGCATGAATATGGATAATATCAGACTAAGAAAGCTTGTAATTGAGTAGCTCCTACCAGAACCTCTGAGAATATGGGACTTTTTTGTTTGTTTGCTTTACAAGGTAGAGTTTCACTCTAGCCCAGGCTGACCTGGAATCACTATGTAGTCTCAGGGTAGCCTCGAACTCATGGTGATCCTCCTACCACTGTCTCCTGAGTGCTGGGATTTAAAGGCGTGTGCCACCACGCCCAGCGAATATGGGACTTTTATCTGTGGGAGTTGAAAGACATTTATATATGTCAGTATCTTTACGATCATGATTTCCAGTTTCTTCTTCAGGTTCTGAAAATCCCTTGTTATCAAGACTATTGTGTTCAAGGAAAAGCAATAAGTGTAGGGAGGCCAGCATGTGAACCTGGTGTCAAGAGCAATAGAAAGGTAAGAAGCAAGTTCTTCCTGATGTCTATTCAGTCTCTTTCCATGTGCTCTGGAGTATTTCATGCACATTTCTCATTGTGTCTAATACTTATCATTCACTCACTGAGCTGAGCAGGTCAGCATGACACATTTCACTGTGTGCCAGGGGTTTGTCTGGTGGTGTACTCTGTCAGTTAATAAAGAAACACAGGGCCTTTTTTTTTCTTTCTGAAAGTTATTGCCATTGCCCAGAGCAGAAGGATCAGAGGTCATTGGAGATAATAACATGGAGATGAAGTAAGGATTAAAATGAGCCAAATATGAATATGTTTCATATAGCATTTGCTGTATAGCAGCTGCTGACCTGTGCAGAGAACAGTTTCAGAAGGTTAGAAAACTCTTAAACACTCTAGTAGTGGTGACAATAACAACCACCAACACACAGTATTAGCATGCCCAACACTGTTCTGCCACACTGTTCTGTCATGAGTTCTTACAATCCTTATGTACAAGCAAGGTAGACATCTGACCGAAAGTGATTTGTCCAAGTCCACAGAGGTATCAAGTGCTAAGGGTAACACTTTGGCTGGACTATGAAGCCCCAGAACCCATTCTCTTGGTCATGAAATTGGACTGCCTCCCTGTGACCTTCTTTGTTGGCCCTATATCTGGTGATTCACTCAATTTTAGAAGGAAATCCAGTAATGATTCCTTTACTCACTCATTTCTCACTGTCATAGCTGGTCAGGGCAAAGTACTGTTACAGAAACAAAGACAGGTGCCTATTGTCATAATCCTTAAAAGAGACATCACAACAAATGTATCTAAGACTAGGACAAAGCAAAGCTCTCAAGAGAAGAGAAAAAAAAAAAGCTATTGTATGTGAAACTAGGTGAAAAAGGAGTTAGACATGAAGTAACCAAAGAATCTGTAGCTGTTCCTTAGAAATTGTCTCCTGATAGTCAGAATGCCCCTTTGTTGTTAAACATCCTTGAAGGCATAGTTAGGTTCCTGCCATGTCTTCCTGCCACACAAGTGTTAAGGAAAAGTCTGTGTACTTACAGGACCTTGACTTCATATCATTTATAGTACAGCTCTGATCCCCTCTTTTGTGGGATTTTTAATAGGATCATGAGAATAATTACCCTAAAAGTGAGATCCAGTCCTCCATGATTTGGTAGGGAAGAAAAGTACCACTTTACCTCAGAAATATGCCACCCACCTGACAAATACTCATGAAATGTCTTCATAATCCATAACAAACAGCCAATATACTGCTACCCACCTCCTTCAGAATGTTCCCCATCCATTTTTCTCTGGACTGCATACTATGCTTTTTGTTGTTGTTGTTGAGGAAACATCTGGTTAAACTATCTATGTCTCTTAGCTGAATTTGTTCCATGGAAAAGAACTGAGAAGAAACTCTCATCAGATAACAAATGGACAGAAAGCTTATATCAAGAGTGAAGTATTGCCAATTCAGTTCAATTTAAATCAGAAAACCCTCTGAAGATCCTACAAGGACAAAAACTTGCTTCCTCCTCAAAAGAATGAAGTGTTTCCCCAAGATAGGTAGACCACAATGCAAAAAAGCCAACAAAAGTGGTATGACAGTCTCCAGCAAGGATACCAAGTCCCACAATGAAAGCCTCCAATGAAATAATAGAGCAATCACCAGAAATTCAATCCCAAAATGAAAACATGCCAACCAATGAGACCCTGATCAAAAGAAATGCTGAACTAGAAGCAAACCATCAAAAACCCAACAACTGTGTTAATGAAATTGAACAGAATCATTTCTTAGAGCCTTCAGCTTTTGACAGAAGGTTTAACTTAATTGAAGAAAGTATTAGTAACATCAAAAGAGATGTGAATGAATTGAAGGTATGTCAAGAAATGGAAGATCTCAATAACTAATTGATTAAGCTTACTGAAGACCTGATGAAATGTAAGAAAGAATTCCAGGAAGCATCAAGAAATTCAGAACTTGAACTGAAATTGTTCCTCAAAATAGAGATGAGCATGATAGAAAATATCACAACAGAAAACAAAAATCATATAGAGCTTATAAAAACCTCTTTAGAACCCCTAACTAACAGAGTTACTCATGTGGAAGACAGAACCTCTGAGCTGGAAAACAAGACAGAAGAAATTTATTGGGAGCAACACATTTTGCTAAGTTCAAAAAAATAGAGTGAACAGAATATGGGAGAACTGTGGAATACTCTAAAACAACCAAACATCAGGAACATGGGCATATCTGAAGGAGAGTAAATCCAGGCCAGAGGCATAGAGAAGATATTCAACAGAATTACTGAAGAAATTTTTCTGAATCTCTCAAAAGAGAGGCCCCTCCAGATAGAAAAAGCCCACAGAACAATAAACAGACAGGACCAAAGAAGAAACTCTCCAAAGCACATCATTATTAAAGCTCTTAACAATGAAAATGAAGAGAGTGTGCTAAAAGCAGCAAGAGAGAACCAACTCACTACATCTCACTATATACAAAGGCAATTCCATCAGAATTACCTCAGATTTCTCAGTGGAAGCCCTGAAAGCTAGAAGAGCCTGGAATGGAACACTTCAAAGTCTAAAAAACTATGGCTTCCAACCCAGGCTACTCTACCCAGCAAAAGTATCCCTCATAATAGATGATAAAAGAAAAGCTTTCCATGAAAAAAGTCAACTCTATGATTATATGGACACAAGGCTAAATCTACAGCGAATGCTTCAGGAACTACTCTACTCAGAAGAATCAACCAGTCTGAAGAGCCAACAAGATCACAAAACCAAAAATAGAGCAGGATCAATATAGTACAAAACACAAGAAAGCACCAAACCCCACAAAGCATCTCATCATGACAGGGATTAATTTGAACCTCACAGTAATAACTTTAAATATTAATGGTCTTAACTCACTCATCAAAAGGTACAAGTTATCAGGGTGGTTCAAAAAAATGGGCCCTTCTATCTGCTGTCTTGAAGAGACACACCTCACACTAAAGACAGACACCTCCATAGAGTGAAAGTATAGAAAATGATATTCTAAGAAAATGGAAATGAAAAGCAAGCAGATGTTGCTATATTAATATAGTTAAAATAGACTTCAAATGAAAACTAATCAAAAAGGACAAAGAAGGCCACTTCTTAATCATCAAGAGAATAATCCAACATAAGGACATCACAATCATAAATATATATGCACCAAACACAGGTATACCACAGTTTATAAAACAAAATCTACTTCACAACACAACAGAAATAAACACCAACACCATCATAGTCGGAACTTCAATAATCCACTATCATCAGTAGACAGATCACCCAAGCAGAAAATCAACAGGCAAATAATAGAGATCAGCAATACCATAGACAAACTAGATGTAATGAATTTCTACAGAATGCATATTCTTCTCAGCAGCCTATGGAACATTCTTCAAAATAGATCATATCTTAGGCCATAAAGTGTGCCTCCATAAATTCAGGAAAATTGAAATCACTTCCTGCATTATATCAGGTCACAATGCTTTAAAGCTAGAAATCAACAAAAAGAAACTCATCAAGAACTCCACCAGCTACTGGAGACTAAAAAACCCACACTTTTAAACAATAAATGGTTTGTAGATTAAATAAAAAAAGAAATTGTATAATTTCTAGAATTGAATGATAATGAAAACACATCCTACCAAATCGTATGGGACACAATTAAGACAGTCCTAAGGGGAAAATTCATAGTGCTAAATGCCTTCATAACAAAGACAGAGAGATCCCAATTAACAACATAACTGTTCACCTAAAGGTACTGGAAAAGCAAGAAGAATCTAACCCTAAGAGCTAGAGACAGAAAGAAATAATCAAGATCAGAGCAGAAATTAATGAATTGAAAACAAAGAAAACAATTTTAAAAATCGATGAAGTTCATGAAGAGCTGGTTCTTGGAAAGATAAACAAGATTGATAACCCTCTGGATAATTTGATCAAGTAAAAAAAAGAGAGAGAGAGAATTTTCAAATTAACAAAATCAGAAATGGAAAAGGAAAGGTCACAACAGATACAACAGATATCAGTGCAATTGGAAGAATATTAGGACATATCCAAAACCTCTACTCCACACAATTGGATAATCTGGAAGAAATGGATGAATTCCTAGACACATACCATCTAATAAAACTAAACCCAAAGCAGATTAATCACCTAAGCAAGCATATCACATCCATTAAAATTGAGAAGGTAATCAAAAATATCACCAAAAAGAAAGGTCCAGGACCAGATGGCTTCTCAGCCGAATTCTACCAAACCTTCATGGAAGAACTGAACCCAATTTTTCTCAAACTGTTTCACATAATCAGAGAACAGGGAATCCTTCCCAATTCATTTCATGGAGCTAGAATCACCCTAATACCAAAACCAGACAGAGATACAACAAGAAAAGAAAACCATAGGCCTACATCCTTGATGAATTTAGATGGAAGGATCCTGAACAAAGTCCCCATAACAAAATTCAACAACACATCAAAAGCATTATCTACCTTGATCAAATACACTTCATGCCAGGGATTCAGGAATGGTTCAACATACAGAATAGGTAAATGTAATACGCCTCATGAATAAACTGAACCGTAAGGACCACATGATCATCTCAGTTGATGCAGAGAGGGCCTTTGACAAAATACAATACCACTTCAGGATCAAAGTGTTGGAAAGAATAGGTCTGGAGGGTTTATATCTCAACCCAATAAAGGCTATATATAAAGCTTCTAAAGCCCAAATAATACTTAATGGAGAAAGACTTAAGGAGTTCCCACTGAAATAGGGAACAAGCCAAGGGTGCCCACTATCACCACCCCTCTTCAATATAGTACTAGATGTACTAGCCCAAGCAATAAGACAGGAGAAAGAAATAAAAGGGTTCAAATTAGAAAGAAAGAAGTTAAGTTAGCCCTATTTGCTAGTGACATGATCCTATATATGTGACCCAAAATTCTCCATCTTAAAACTTATAAAGGTGAGTAATTCTTTCAGTAAAGTGGCAGGATACAAAATCATGCACAAAAGTCAGTAGCCTTTCTATATGCAAAGGACAAATATACAGAGAAAGTAATCTGAGAAACTGTCCCATTTTCAATAGCAACAAAATAATTAAATACTTTGGAATAACACTAACTAGGGATGTGAAAGACCTATATAATGAAACCATTTTTTAAAAAACTCAAGAAAGAAATTGAGAAAGGTTTGAGAAGATACAAAGACAACCCATGCTCCTGGATAGGTAGAATTAATATTGTGAAAATGCCAATTCTACCAAAAACAACATAGAGATTTAATGAAATACTGATAAAAATACCAGCATCATTCTTCATAGAGATTGAAAAAGTAAACTCAGAATTAATCCTCAGCAAAATGTCATGATACCTGATCTAAAGCTATATTACAAAGCCCTAGTAACAAAAACAGCATGGTACTGGCATAAGAACAGAATGGAACAGAATTGAAGGCTCAGACCTTAGATCATGTAACTACAGCTACTTGATCTTTGACAAAGGAGCCAATAATGTAGACTAAAGAAAAGAGAGCATCTTCAACAAATGGTGTTGGACAAATTGGATGACCACATGTAGAAACATGAAACTATACACACTCCCCGCTCCATATACAAAATTCAAGTCCAAGTGGATTAAAGACCTCAATATAAGACCTGAAACTCTTCTCTTACTGGGAGAAAAAAGTGGGAGGAACTCTTCTTGATATAGGAGTGGGGAAAGACTTCCTAAACAAAACCTTAGTAGCCCAGGAAAATCAGGGATTTCATGAATCTAAAAAGCTTTTTTGCTCAAAAACACCATAAGCAGAGCCAACTAGATTACCCACTGAATGAGAGAAAATCTTCAACATCTGTACACTGACAGAAGCCTAATATGTAGAATCTACAAAGAACTCAAAAAACTAAACAATACAAAAATCAAACAATTGCCGGGCATGGTGGCACACACCCTTAATCCCAGCACTCGAGAGGCAGAGGTAGGAGGACTGCTGTGGGTTTGAGGTCACCCTGAGACTTCATAGTGAATTCCAGGCCAGCCTGGGCTACAGTGAGACCCTATCTCAAAACTACAACAAGAACAACAACAACAAAATCAAACAATCCACTCCAAAAGTGGGACAGAGAACTGAATAGGGAGTTCTCCGAGAAAGAATTACAAATGGCTAACACACACTTAAGGAGATGTTCAATATCCCTAACCATTAGGAAAATGCAAATTAAAACAATCTAGATTGGAGAGACCTGTGAGGTCCCTAGATCAAGACAGCTTCCTGTTAAAGCATTTGATTACCTGCCTAAGGAAACAACTAAGATCCTATTGCTGAGGACACCATATGCTGCTGGCACAGACTGTGGAGAGACCTGGCTGGAATTCAGAAGAAGGACAGTCCCCAGACAGCCAGTCTAGTGTTGGAAAGCACTACATGAGCTACTGGGGGAAAATGGCCAACAATGGTCTGAACAGCCAGAGGTCTAAGCTACTTAGAAGCAAGCACCTTGCCACAATGTAAATGCCAGTGCAATAGTGGCACACAGCCTCAGTGGGTAACCAATAGCTTTCTGATCTGCCCAGTATAAAGAAACCCATATCTGGAATTGAGAACCAGATCAGAATCCTATTGGAGGCAAAGATTATGTTCTCTAGTGTCATGTTCTCACTTGTCTTTGGCTAAAAGAGGGGCTACACATATCCAATGCTCCCTAAAATAGTAATGCTTATCCCATTTAAACCACACTGATATCACTCTCCCTTGAAAAATTTTCTTTTTCATAAGGTAGTAAGATAACGTACCACTTACACTTCAGCCAAGGCACAGCTGAAACCACAGAGGAATGGGAAGATAAACAAGAGTGGTGCTTCCGTTCTGTTCCAGGTAATCAGCACCAGGGTGTAGGAAGACAGACCCTGAGGATATTCAACATCTACCAAAGCAGAGATCCAGAGGCTCCTACGAGCTCATCACTGAAGGGGACTTGAAACTCATCTACCATGGCTCAGGGAATTTTGCTGAAGAGAGAGAGGGAGGAAAGATTGTTAGAGCCACAGGTTGAGACATCCTGCCCAGAGGCACTCCCTCAAAAAAAAAAAAACTGATTACTAGCCGGGCGTGGTGGAGCACACCTTTAATCCCAGCACTCGGGAGGCAGAGGTAGGAGGATTGCCATGAGTTCAAGGCCACCCTGAGATGACAGAGTTAATTCCGGGTCAGCCTGGACCAGAGTGAGACCCTACCTCGAAAACCCAAAAAAAAAAAACAAACTGATTACTGCTCCCACATGCATAAACTACAACCCCATGAGGAAACCTGCAACCCTAATGAGGAGTGTCCCCAACAGAATGAGGGCAGGGATGAGGAAAAAGTGGGTAACAACATGTGATGTATCCATATGATACATCTTGATAATAATAATAATAATAAACATTAAAAAAGAATTTGTTATTGATACCATAGAAACTTGCTTCTTGATTAGAACATTAAAGAAATAACTCTCTTAAAGAGAGATAGACAAAGAGAGCTAGGGAGGGAAAGAAGGGAGAAGAGAGAGAGAGAGAAAAAAAAGGAGAGAGAGAAAGAGAGAGAAGGACCTTGTGGGGTTGGAAGAAGCTTTACCCTTAAACCATAGGCTATTGCTGATAAATCCCAGTGCCAGAATTGGGTTATCCCCCACAGTGAACTTGTTTGTCAGTGAGGCCCATGAGACCCAGTAAACAATAAAGGCCATTGCTGAAGCACTTGATTACCCACAAGAAATAAATGGTAAGACCTTGTTGCTGAGGACACTGCAGGCTGTTGTTGCTGGACATTGAGAAACCATGCTAAAACTGAAACGGAAACCAGATCCATGCTGGCTAGCCCTCATAGTGCTGGAAAGTCTATGGGAGCTGCTGGGGGATAATGGTCACCAACAGCATGAACAAGTAGTGGATACTGTAATCAACCATCCAGTTAAGAGATACATGCCAGGACTGCTGCAGTAGTGGTACACAGGGTATAGGGATAATAACCTGCTCTCTGTTTGGATATGAGATCCACTCAGTGGGAGGGAGTGCATACCTGGTACTGAGAACAAAGTCAGAAGCCTATAGCTTGGAATGTCATAGACCCTGGAAGGAAGCTTCTACTGCTTGTTGGCTAAAAGGAGAGGTTAGACCCATCAAAAGTCTTCTAAATGTCTATGTTTATGCCATTTGATCTATGCTGGTGTTACTCTTGACTAGAGAATCTGCTTTTAAAGATGTCAGCTAAGGGCTGGAGGGATGGCTTAGCAGTTAAGGTGTTTACCTGCAAACCCAAAGGATCCAGGTTCAATTCCCCAGGACCCACATTAGCCAGATGTACATGGGGGCACATGCGTCTGGAGTTCGTTTGTAGTGGCTGAAAGCCCTAGCACACACATTCTCTCTCTCTCTTTCTCTCTGTCAAATAAATAAATAAATTAAATTAAAATTAAAAAAAAGATTGCAGCTAATACTGGGAAGACCCTAGACCTATCAATATGACAAGAAAGCTGACTTCCAAGTTTGAGACAAGATAAGTCACCTATATCACACCTAACAGGGCCCAGGAAATATTACAGAGGAAGTAGTGGATTTAAAAATGAGTGCTTGGGCTAGAGAGATGGCGTAGTGGTTAAGCGCTTGTCTGTGAAGCCTAAGGACCCCGGTTTGAGGCTCGATTCCCCAGGACCCATGTTAGCCAGATGCACAAGGGGCCACACACATCTGGAGTTTGTTTGCAGTGGCTAGAAGCCCTGGCGTGCCCATTCTCTCTCTCTCTCTCTACCTATCTACCTCTCTCCCTCTCTCTCTCTCTCTCTCTGTCACTCTCAATAAATAAAAAATGAACAACAAAATTTTTTTTAAAAAATTAGTGCTTCTCTCACTGCTAGCCTGGGAACCTCCTCTAGGGAGCTAGCAGTAGACAACAAGGAGATTCAAAACTCATCAAAACAGAAATTCAGAGGCTGCTGGGGACTCAACACTAAAGGAGACTTATAACACACACTCCTCAAGGCTCAGGGAACATTGTGGAGCAGGGGCAAAAAGAATCACTGGCTGGGAAAGGGTACTCTAAGGCATTGTCATTCCCACCCAAGTCACTGACTGGTGCATTCATGAACCCACAGTAAATACTGATAACCCCACTGAGGAGGGCCTCAGTGAAATTAGGATAGGTGAGAGGGGACATAAGAGTATAACCTCATGGGAGTATATGACAAATTTGCACTATGTTCATGTAATAAAGTTGTGATGATTAAGGCAGGGCTTAATGTCTGCCAAGTGTATGGAAAAGCAGTAGGAAGGAAATCAAGGCAGAGAGACCAGCATGTTCAAAAACTCCAAGGAGGGAGAAAGTGGGGGCACATCTGGGCTATGGCAAGGCAGTCTACTGGACAATGCCAGCTGGATACAATCTCTCTGAGGAGCTTATAGCACTTTTACAATATGCAGTGGTGGTTGTATTACATGAGCATTCTACCATGTGCCAGGCCTCTAGTCCTCTACAGCCTCATTTCTCCTTTGTTTTCTTCATCCTTCTCAACTTGACCTGGTCCCTTAGCCCCTGCTGGCCCCCTGGCCAAGGCTTTGTCCTATCTTAACCCTGTCCCAGACTGTCCTGATGTAGAAAGAGTAATCTACTGCCAACCGGTGACTGAGTATGTGCTGGGAAAGAAAAGTAGAAGGCATGTTACACCTGGCTCAGAGCTTCTAGCTATCATCTGATGCTAGTGATGAGGAAAAGGAGACTGATGGTGTACATTAGTGCCTTCCTCATTGCTGTGAATAAAATACCTGACTGGAAGCAATTTAAGGAAAGAAATTGCTTAATTTAGCTTAAAGATCGAGGGGGATACAGTCCACCATCCAGGAATGCAAGGTGGCAGAAGCAAGAAGTTAGCTTGTCACATTTCAGCCAGAAAACAAGCAGATAACAGAAGTGGGCTGGGCTATAGTAACCACAAGGCTCCACCTCCTAAATATTCCACAACCATCCCAAATAGCGATACCAGCTAAGGGTGAAATGATCAAACACGTGAGACTATGGGGAAAATCTTATATCCAGACTATAACACTATGTATACATTTATTAATTACCATAACACAACAATCAGGCAGGCTATTTCATAAAGAAAAGAAGATCTATTTTGGCTCACACATCAGAAGGTGCAAGGATATAACAGCATGATTCAAATTCCTTTTTTGTAATCAGATTCATGTGAGAGCCCCCTAGTATGCATTCTGTCATGGTGGGAACGGACATGTGTACATTGTGTATTATGTGATCTCTCTTTCTTCCTATATAGCCACCAGTATTCAATTATCAATGACCTAATCTAATCTAACCACTTTCCAAGGGTTATACCTCTGCACACAATAGTTGGATTAAGTTTCCACCCTCTTACTATATTAACATAAGACTTCAGGATTTAACCTATATGAGTACACAGAGAAAAATCATATTCACACCATAGGTAATGTCAATTACCTGACCTTGACTGCCAGAAGAGATACAGCCCCTGCATTGAGCCCATGAGGCAGGACAAATCTGTGTGGACCACACAAGGGAGACTAGGTGGAAAATGAGGAGGAATCAGGAGAGAGAGAGATGGAAGGCTGGGGAAGCTGGCAAGTTCTTGCTTCTTTTCTAGTGTGAGAGACAAAGCCTGCCCTGGAGAGAACCATGAGGTTAGAGGACAGCATACAATGGCCACTTAGCTGTATGGTTTTATGATGGTTATTTGCTCAAGTGTCCACAAGCACTGAATTGTGGCACTATTAGGTAGACTTCACCCAAGTCACCTCCAGTGCAGTGAAAGAAGTTCACACAGCACTGCAAGAGGAGCATGGTTCTACATAACTTGTAGCCAGTCAGAGTTCTACACAAACTTCTGAGCTCTCTGAGAAGGTCAGAGCCACTGATGTTCCACTTTCTGGTCCCCAACTTTAGAATCAGGGGTCAGGGAACTCTCACATCTGACCTCCCCACTTGCTATGGGTTAGACTAGAAGTAGAAAACAGGTATTTGTGACAAGGTTTTGTTTTCTCTTCTGAAAATGTTTTGTTTTAGGCCAGAGTTTTGAACATATATTGGGTGTGTATGTGTGTGTGTGTGCTTGTGTGTGTACAAGTGTGTGCTTTGCTTTGTCTGACTGTAGAAGTAATTCACTCTCATTTGAGAAAACATGGGAGTCATACAAAAGAAGTCAAAGGTCAAAAATAGAACCACAGATAAGTTCTCTCTTCAGAGATAATTGCCCATTTTTTTGTTTATTTTCTTTCATTTGTTTACAATATATGTATACATATATATCACAAATACAAATTAATGATATAATAATTATATCAATTATTAACTTCTTATTATATATCAGACAATTGCATTATATGGCAAACTTTTTTAATCCTCTCTCTTGGACTTAGCATTGATATTTCCTTATATGATTAAATGCTCTATGGAGACACATGTTTTTAAATTAACATACAGAGGATTATTCTTTAGATAATGTCGCTCTAAGAACCTTGAGAAATACAGATCCAGGTAACAACCATCTTGGTCCATATGCAGAGTGGTCCTTCCACTGCCTCTCACTGCCCCTTTTACTTAGCCTTTCCCTCTAGGCTTGAGGCATCCCTCTGCACTCCCCCAAACCACTCATCTCCCCCAGATGCCATAGCCTAGTCCTGCAGTGTGTGGTCATTTGGTCTAGCTTCTTTCCCTTAGCAGAATGCACCAGTGTTTCAGCCACACCATGTCATGCACCAGTAAGTGCTTCTTTTCTTGCTGAACCAGCGTACAGGTAACTTATTCATTCTGTAGTCCAAGGACACTTGAGCTGGTAAAGATTACTCTTACTTGTTAACAGAGAGTTCATCCTATAGGTATACTAAACTTATGTAGCTTGTCTAAAAAGTCCCAGTAAAATATGTAAATATTTGGCATTTTGTGTTGTTCCTTTACCACAAGTAACCAGTAATTTGAACATCTTGAGATATAAATCTTTGTATATCATATACGTTGCATACCTTTATACAGTATACATGTATGTGCATTTTACACTGAGGGAGACAGAGGAAATGTACAAAATATAAAATTCCACTCTTAGAATTTTCTAACTATGTTTGATTATATAAGATTGTATTTTATACCGGGGCATGTTGAAATGTCTTGTGCTATTTTAAACATAAGGAAATAGTGATGTAAATTCTGTGCTAGCAGATCTCACCTCACTCTGGGCCTTGTTTCCTGTGCCCTGAGCACAAATGTCAGAATGCCATCTTAGGACAGTTTTCCTAAAGGACTGCTTTAGACAATGGAATACTCACTATTCATTTAGTATGTAAGGGTCTGCATGTTGTTACAACAGCACCATTGTGTTTCTTGTTACATTTGAGAACCTGAAGCCAATGCCACTAAAAGAGGAATGATAAGGCTGGCACTCTGGTCCATATCAAGAGATGTGGCTGCTCTGAAAATGACAAAGGAAATAGAGAAAATGTCAGTATTGGCATATGACACCTACTTTCACAAACACACATGCACAGCATAGAAAATTTTAAATCAAGCAGAAAATAATAAAATGGAAAGTGTATTTCTTTGTTTCCCTGTTCCCATTTTCATTTGTGTGTGTGGGGGTGTAACATGTGAGATATGTACCATGTGTGTGTGAAAATGTGTATGCTTCATGCACATGAGTGGGGAGGTTAGGAGAAAATGTGGGGCATCCTCTTATGGAACATCTGTGTACTTCCTTGAGACAGGGTTGTCTCCCTCAACCTGGATCTGCAGTCTGTCAGCTAGCCCCAGTGATTCTCCAGTCCATGCCCCACCTCCCTTGCCATGGACTTTACAGACATGAGTGGTCACACCCAGCTTTTTATTTGGGTTCTAGAGAGTTGAACTTGTCTATCTCTAGCCCAAGGGACACTTATGCTTAAGCAGCAAGTACTCCTAACCTCTGAGCCACATCCTCAGCCTTTTTTTTTTTTTTAGGTTTTGCTCTTCCCACTATGTAGAGAGAATTGTAGTTGATAAGTTGTCCTTTCAGGAAAGTGAAACACACACTTTTATGTAAGTGTATGCCTTCTTGCATTTTGCAACATACATTCTTTCCTAACACCACCTCTTGGACATACTTCATATTGGTACACATGGAGTCAATTCATTTTTTCATACATAATTTCTTATTATTTGAATGTTCCGCAGTGTTAGTCAAGTTCTATGTTAATAAACATTATATTGTTAGAGTTTAACTGATGAAGAAAAACCTGTCCTGCCATAAAGATACCAAGACAGAAGGCCTGGACAAATTATTTTCTGTTCACTGGAAATAATGCCTGTACTTTGGAATATATATATGTATGTGTGTGTGTGTATGTATATTTGGAATATATATGTAAAAGTTGCATATGGACAGGGTAATTCCGGGCCTATTGCTACTAACTATTTTCACTGTTTATATCTGGCTTCTGTGAGTAGCTTAAGATATGAACAGGTCCAGGTCTTTGAAAGCAGGCTCCTTTACTACTGAGGCATCTTTCAGCCAAGACTTGTTCTGAAAAGAAGTTACTGCATTTTTTTTCAGTCAATTAAGACATGAATTTTTAGAATTATGAAACCATCTTATGTAGGTTCAGACAATAAATCTCACTGTTCTCACTTGGTTATCAGGTCCTTAAAAACACTTGACTCACAGTGAATGATGGGAGCCTTTTGTTGTTTGGCAAAGTCTCCTTCTGCTGAACATTTTCTAGTTACACTTCTGATCCAATTTAATGCCCCAGACTTGATTTATTCAAAATCAATCATTGTTTTTACTTTAAAATAACAACTAATATGAGGATACATTTATTTTATTTTCAACAAAATAAGGTAACAGAGAACTAAGTTCCACAACCATTAGAGTCTCTTTCAGTCTTTTCAAGTTCCTATTTTGTTTGCTAGAAGTAATCAATTAGCATCTTGGAATTTATCTTGTCAGACCTGCTTTGTTACTGACCCCTGTTAGGGATACATTAAGACAAATAGAAACACATAGTTGTGCTGCCTTTTGCTGTAGATATGTGTGTTAGTGTTATATATGTCAGCTGGATATACCTTTTTTTTTTTAAAAGCAAGTTCTCCCCAGAACACCCAGCTTTTTATTTATTTATTTATTTGAGAGCGACAGACACAGAGAGAAAGACAAATAGAGGGAGAGAGAGAATGGGCGCACCAGGGCTTCCAGCCTCTGCAAACGAACTCCAGACGCGTACGCCCCCTTGTGCATCTGGCTAACATGGGTCCTGGGGAACCGAGCCTTGAACCGGGGTCCTTAGGCTTCACAGGCAAGTGCTTAACCGCTATGCCATCTCTCCAGCCCTGGATATACTTTTGCCCAGCAAGCATTTCTTAAGCAGATGTGAGGTTCTTGGCAATGGTTTTCTCCCTGTGTACAGGTACTTTGGTGTTTAAAAATCCACTCTTGCTTTTAAACTTATAAATTCAAAAGTTTGGTGTGCTCATATATTTTTTCAATTTTAGTTATGAATTGTACTGAACTATTTAAAAACTGCACTCTGGTAACATTTACTGGTACTTCACACTTATTAAGTCCCTTTACTGTTTCAAACACAAGTCATTTAGGTTAAAATAAACCTATTTCAAAATATTTTAACCTTAAAAAGGTTTTATTTTAAAATATGAAATATTTAAAATATATTTCCGAAAGATATATTTTCTTTCAAAAAGCATTTTAATTGCTTTAGATAGGCAAAACCTTTTCACATATATATTTATAATTTTTCAAGGTAGAGTCTCACTCTAGCTCAGGCTGACCTGGAATTCACTATGTGGTCTAAGGGTGGCCTTGAACTCATGGAGATCCTCCTACCTCTGCCTCCCAAATGCTGGGATTAAAGGTGTGTGCCACCATGCCCAGCTCTTCAAATATTTGATTTCAGTAAATCTAATAGATGTATAAAATTTAATCTTAATTCTATTAATATTCCAACAATGAAGGCTGGAGAGATGGCTTAAAGGTTAAAGGTACTTGCTTGCAAAGCCTGTATACCTGGGTTTGATTCCCTAGTACACCCATATGAAGGCAGATGCACAAAATGTTACATGCGCCTGGAGTTCACTTACAGTGGCAGAGGGCCCTGATGTGCCAATTCTCCCTCTCTCTCTCTCCCTGAAACTAAATAAATAAATTCTAAAAATACATGGGCCCCGAGGTTTGATTCCACAGGGCCCAAGTAAGCCAGATGCACAAAGGGGCACATATATCTGGGGTTCATTTGCAGCAGCTGGAGGCCCTGGCATTCCCATTCTCTCTGTCTGACTCTCTCTCTCTAATAAATAAATAAAAAATAAAAAAGAATTATTTGGTGAAAATTTCTGACCATACAGGTTACAGGAACATTTTAAATCACTTTCTAGGAGTGGGATACAAAAATTATATAATTCTGGCCACATGTTGTCAAACTGTTGTCCTAAAGTGCTTTGCCAATTTGTAATCACATTAAGTATTAAATATCATCTTTAAAATAATTTTCTTGCTATCTTTGTTAAGGTGTGAAAAAGAAGTTGAAATGAAAATTATACCATACCAAGTTTCTATTTTACTCTTCATGGAGTAATTAGATAATATTATGTATTTGATATTTCTGTTTTCACATTTATCTACCAATTATCTACCAATATTCATTGCTAAAATGTTCAAGAGATAAGTAAGATTGCTTCTAAGGAAACCAAAGCAGATAAAAGTCTGTCAAGGAGTAAAAGAAGGTTTTTAGTCTCACATTCAAAAGAAATAGGCACATAGGAGGTGACTCATTATTCTAAACTGTGAACCAGCCCAATTTATTTTTTTCTTTTTTTTATTTTTTATTAGCATTTTCCATGATTCTAAAAAAAATCCCATGTTAATTCCCTCCCTCCCACCCCGACTTTCTCCTTTGAAATTCCATTCTCCATCATATTACCTCCCCATCACAACAACCAGCCCAATTTCAAGGGTTTATTGCAAATGAAGTTGGAAAGAAGATAGATGAGAAGAACCTAGCCTATTAATTTGTCTTTCTACCCATGTATGTACCAATCTACCTGTAACCTTTCTATCCATCCACCTAATGCTGTAATGATAAGCATGATCAAAATATCCTATGAGGTGCACAGTGTCTACCATATAGTTGATGCATCTCTGATTAGATCCTTTTCCATTGTAGATGCAAAAAAGGCTCTTGTATGTTTTTATAGAGCACTTGTTATATGCAGCCATTGTGAGAGAGGCAAGGAGGAAATTAATGCAATCCACAAATAGTGAGACAGACAGATAATGCAGAATGAGCTACAGCCCTCCAGGAACAGGGGAGGGCTATAAGAAAATTGTGTACAAAGTTCCCAGGAGCAAGGAGAAGGAATTTGGTCAGTCTGTCAGAGTCCACACAGTTTTGCAGATGATGGAATATTCGGACTTCAGTCCTCAAGTAAAAGCAGCATTTCAGCAGAAAATGGAAAAGGAAAGGAAAAGAATTTACACGCTAGCATTAAATTAAAGCAAAAATAAAGCACCATATGTTACCAGAAGACTAGTCAAGATTACATATATATAAATACAGATATGGTTATAGTCAGTATCTAGTACTAATGATAATACCCATTGTAGGTAACCTGTCCCACATAATACATTTACAAAATTTAAGGCTGGGGAGAGGGCTCAGTGGATAAGAGCCCTTGTCATGAAAGTACAAGTGTCTGAGATGGTGTGATAGTTAAGGTGTTGTCAACTTGATCTGTCTAGCAATCCACAGAAATCCTTGTTGGGTGGGTCTCGGAGGTTGCTTCCAGGAAGGATTAACTGAAGGAGGTAGTCTTTTCCCCAGAGTGAGCCCTTCCCCCAGAGTGGTGGCCCCGCTCAGAGGGGGACTTCATATAAGGAAGGTCTGGGTGAAAAGAGCCCCTTCCTTCCACTTTGCTGCCTTCCAGCGTGGACTGAAGACCAGTGTGGACTGAAGACTAGCATCAACTGAAGACCCATGTGGATCAAAACCCAGCAGCTCCTCAGGAAGTTTCCAGGCCTTCCAGTGCCATCTGCAGTGCCCGATCAGGACTTCTGAGGCATCTGGCCACATGGACTGAGCAGCTACCAGGTTCCTTGATTCTCGGGCCTGCAACTGCCATTGGACTACCATAAGCTAAGCCAATAAATTCCCTTTTTAAAATAATTTATTCTAGCAGTTCTGTTCCTCTAGAGAACCCTGAGTAATACAGATAGTGTATGTTCAAATCCCAGTACCCATGTAAAAAACTGGGCATATCCACACATGCCTGTAACACAGTGCTGTGGAGAGCAGAGACAGGAGAGTCACTGGGGCTTGCTGGTTAGCCAATCTAACTGAAAACAGCAGTAACAGGTTCAGTGAGAGACTCTACCTCAAGGAAGCAAGTGGAATAACAATAGAGGAGGACATTGGATGTTCTCCTCAGGCCCCTGCACACATATGCACAGGGTGTGCATGTCTTCACATACCCATACATTTACTGCATATACACATACCACAGACACATACAAAACAAAACAACAAAAAAAAAAGCTGGATTATATTTCAGTGCTGTTTATAACAAAAATGCAACCCAAAGCTAAGATAGCCTATTACTGCAGACAGATCAAATAAATAGTGCTTGACTGTCTTATAGAATATTCTTCATACCCTAAAATACTGGCAGAGAAGATGTGAGTAGATTTTTAAAGCCCATAGCAGGATACACACAACATGATTACTTTTTGTACAAAAAACAAGGCAAATAAATTAAAAAAAAAAAACTTAATCAAAAACAAGAAACAAGTTTATACCTGTGCTGATAATATATGTGCTTGTTTGAGCACTGCAAAGATGGACCACAATGTTAAAGGAAATCAACTTGAGAAAATGGGATTTGAAGGAGAGAAGTGCTTCTTCTCATTGTTGGCATGGCTAGTTAGCTGAAACAATCAAAACTGCCACCTGCAGGCAAGTACTTAGAAATCAGGATACTTGCACACAGTGAACTAACACAGAGCTATGAACAAGAATGAAATAACTCTCCCATAAATATGGGTCTGTCTCTATCTTTGTATACTTGAACTTATTTATTTACTTACCTATCTATTTCACAGTGCTAGGAATTAAACCCAGGGCCTGTGCACTGAGCAAGCCCTCCAGCTCTTGTCAAATTATATTCTATGTTCAAGATCAAGTAATCTTTTACATTCAATATGATTATTTCATTTAATATATTGACCTCCAAGTTTATTCATGGTAAGTGGTAGGATCACCTTTTGGGGGGGGGGGGTAGGGTCTCACTCTAGCTCAGGCTGACCTGAAATTCACTATGTAGCCTCAGGGTGGCCTCGAACTTGTGGTGATCCTCTTACCTCTGCCTCCTGAGTGCTGGGAATAAAAGCATGCGCCACCACACCCAGCTTCAGGATCACGTCTTTTGAAGCTAGCTGAACACATCATACACACACAAACATACACACACACATGCACAGTTTTTATTTGCATTCATTCACAGGTAACATATAGGTTGTTTTCATACTTTGGCTTGTGAAGATAGTGCCATACTGAACAAGAACACAAAATTTGGCAATAAAATGGTGGTTAACACAGCAGGAATTGGGAGAGGAAATGGGCAGATATAGGCCAGAGATTCCAAACACAGACATATAGGATGAACAAATTTAGAGATTTTATGCACAAAGATTATCATTAATAATTAGAGTATTAGAGTGTTAATTACAAAAGAGACATTACCTCTTCTTACCATGAAGAAATAGCTACATGACGTGAGAGATACATTAATGTACTTCAACATAGAAACCAAACTATTTATGCATGTGTATCCCATCACTTCTTGCTGAAAACCTTTAATACACACAGTAAAATGTTTTTGTTGGTTTTTTTTTTTTTTTTTAATCGAGGTAGGGTCTAGGCCTGGCTGATCTGGAATTCACTAAGTAGTCTTAGGCTGGCTTTGAACTCATAGCAATCTTCCTACCTTGGCCTCTCCGGTGCTGGGATTAAAAGCATGTGCCACCACACCTGGCCCAGTAAAAATTATTTTTAAAAAATATAAAAATACTTCTAAGACATATTGTTACATGGAAAAAGTCAAGAACAGAATCTCACCTATATCATTATCTATTATGATTAATATGTGGGTTGGGTGATGTATGACAGATACACAATATTCTACAAGGTACACAAGAAACTACAAACTGGTTACCTTGAGAGGGGGAAACTTAGTGACTCAGGAATATATGAAGAAAGAGTGTTCACTTTCTTGTCCCTTTAATACTTTTTAATTTTTTTTCATGTATATTATATATGTACATATATATATGAATACCTACATATATACATATATATTTAAAAATAATAAAAAATTAAATGAGAACAAAAAAGGAATGTTAAAAGTCCTCCTTCTGCCTTATACAAACTTTCTGCTAAGTGTTGCTAGAGCAGGAGATGGCATTGGGCTGCCTCCTCTCCACAGTTCCTGGAAAGAGTAAGGCTCAGCTTGCAGATGTCTATGGAGCTCACATCAACTAGCTTAGAGACTGAGGAAGTACAATGCAGAATTAACCTTACTGTGAAGCCAGAAGTTTAGGGGGGTAGCTGTAAAATCAACCTATAGTTCACCAATGTTCAGATTTGAGATGTTTACTTACATATTCAATGCATTGTCACCAACGTTCTGATTTGAGGCATTACTTACACATTTAAGGCACAGTCAGGGTGCATGCTGTAGTCTACGCACTTCAAAAGCTTCACTGGCCTACAGAAAGAAAATAATACTTGAGAGATGATTTAAGTAACCTCTGTGCACTAAACATTTATGGTGTCCCTAAAAAGTCCTAAAAACACAAAGAACTATCCTCAAAGGCATCATAAACTACTCCTTTTAAAAGTTCTGTGAGGCTGGGGAGATGGCTTCAACTCAACAGTTGAAGCTGCTTGCTTTCAAAGTCTATTAGCCTCGGTTCAATTCCTCAGTACATACAGGAAGCCAGATGCACAAAGTGGTACACACATCTGGACTTCATTTGCAGTCACAAGAGGCCCTGGAGCTACCATGCTCTCTCCCCCTCTCCCTCTTTCTGTCTCTCTTTCTCAAGTAAATTAATAAAAATATTTTTAACATGTTGAGTAGCATTTATTGAGCACTCACAATATACCAGCAAATCTGACTGTGTATTTGACATAGATCATGTCATTTAATCTTGCACCAGTCAAATGGGGCTAGAATTATTTTCATCTGCAGTCTATTACAGAGAAAGCTGATTTTCCCAAGTTCCCCCAGTTGTGCATAAATACACTAAACCTGAACTATTCAGGCTGACTCCAGTGGAGCCTACCTCTGTAACCCCTTGTGCACATCTAACTTCCTCTGCATATCCTCTTGAAAAGGGCTTAGGACAGAAGATTAGCCCTGAAACCTGTGGGTGATGATGGCAGTGCTCAGGCTTCAATAAGGAAAGATCAGTTATAGACAAAAGACTAGATGTGAAAACTATGGGTGAGAGAACTTCCCATCAAGATGGCATTCCCCTGTCCAGGCTTGAGTTCCTGGGGTAATATCAGGCAATATCTGTGGGGCTTCGGTTTGAGTAGGTCTCAGCAGACCTCCAGTGGGCAGACATGGAGAGGCAGAGTTGGGAATCTAAAGATTCCCACACTTGGAGGTAGCCCACAGACAGACATCAATGAAACTCTACTCCATAAAACAGGATAATCTGGAAGAAATGGATGAATTCCTAGACACATATCACCTATCACATACCAAAACTAAACTCAGAGAAGATTAATCTCCTAAACAAACCTAACACATCCATTTAGATAGAAAAGTTAATAAAAATCCTCCCCCAAAAGAAAAGTCCAGGACCAGATGGCTTCTTGGCTGAACTTTACCAAACCTTCATTGAAGAACTGGAACCAATTTTTCTCAAACTGTTTCACATAATCAGAGAACAGGAAATCCTCCCCAACTCCTTTTATGAAGCTACCATCACCCTGATACTAAAACCAGACAAAGATACAACAAGAAAAGAAAACTAAGCATAGCCAAAATAGCTCAGTTGGGAGAGCACTAGACTGAAGTGAAGAAAACTATAGTCCCTGATAAACTTAAATGCAAAGATCCTTAACAAAATCCTCAAAAACCTAATTCAACAACATATCAAAAGCATTATCCACGTTGATCAAGTAGGCTTCATCCCTTTGACAAAATACAACAGCACTTCATGATCAAAACGCTAGAGAATAGGCATGAGCTGTTTATAATGCAACACAATAAAGGCGGTATATAAAAGCACCTAAAGCCCAAACAATACTTAATGAGGAAAGACTCAAGGAGTTCCCATTGAGAGAGGGAACAAAGCAGGGGTGCCCACTGTCACCACTGCTCTTTAAATTAGTACTGGAAGTCCTAGCCCAAGCAGTAAGACAGGAGAAAGAAATAAAAGGGATTCCAATTGGAAAGAAAGAAGCCAAGTTAGCCCTATTTGCAAATGACAGATCCTAATCATAATTGACCAAGAAGTCTCCATCTCAAAACCTCTAAAGTTGATTAATTTTGTCAGCAAATTGGCAGGAAACAAAATCTACACACAAAATAGTCTTTCTCTATGCAAATGACAAATATACAGAGAGAGAGGCTGTCCCATTTTTAATAGCAACAAAAAATTAAATGCCTTATAATAACACTAACCAAGAATGTGAAAGACCTATAAATGAAAATAAAAACACTCCAGAAAGAAATTGAGGAGGATTTAAGATAGAAAGACCTCCTAAGCTCTTGGATAGGTAGAAGTAATATTGTGAAAATGGCAATTCTACCAAAAATAACATATAGATTTAATGCAATACTAATGATTCTTCATAGAAATAGAAAAAAATGATCTCAAAATTCATATGGAATGACATCAGGTCTTGGGTATCCAAACATATCCTCAGCAAAAGAAAAACATCTGGAGGTATCACCATACCCAGTCTAAAGCTATATTACAAATCCATAGTAACTAAAACAGCATGGTACTGGCATAAAAACAGAAATATAAACCAATGGAACCAAATTGAAGGCCTGGATCTTTGACAAAAGTGCCAATAATGTAGACTGGAGTAAAGGCAGCATCTTCAACAAATGGTGGTGGATAAATTAGATAACCATATGTAGAAAAATGAAACTAGACACACTCATCTCACCACACTCAAGAATCAAGTCCAAATGGATTAAAGACTTCAATATAAGACCTGAAACTCTTCTGCTGGAAAAAAATATATATATAGGAGGAACTTGCCACAATATAAGACTGGGGAAAGACTTCCTAAACAAAACCTAGTAGCCCATGAAATTATACAATCACTCAACCAATGGGATCTCATGAAGCTAAAAAGTTTTTCCATAAACAAACAGAGCATAATCAGAGCCAATAGATTACCTACAGAATGGGAGAAAATTTTCACAGCCTTACCACTGATAGAGGCTTAATATCTAGAATCTACATAGAACTCAAAAACAAAATAATAAAAAATCAAACCACCCACTCCAAAAATGGGGCAGATTAACTGAATTGGGAGTTATCAGAGGAAGAAATACAAATGGCTAGAACACACTTAGGGAAATGTTCAACATCTCTACCCATCAGGAAAATGAAAATTAATTAACCTTACTACCTTACTCCAGTAAAATTATTAAAAAAATCAAATGACAACAAATGTTGGTGATGATGTGGAGAAAGAGAAACCATTATTCACTGTTGGTGGGAATGTAAATTTGTACAACCACTATGGAAATCAAAATGGGGATTCCTTAAAAGGATGAATATAGACTTACCAACAGACCCAGTTATTCCTTTACTGGGCATTTATCCTAAATGTTCCATGCTTCACTACAGAGATACTTGCTCAACCATGTTTATAACTGCTTAATTCATAATAGATAAGAAGTGGAATCAACCCAAGCGGCCATCATTTGATGAATGAATAACAAAGTTGTAGTACATTTACAAGATGAAATTCTATTCAGCATTAAGAAATATTGATACAATTAAATTTGTAGAAAAGTTGATGGAGCCAGGCATGGTGGTGCACACCTTTAGTCCCAGCACTCAAGAGACAGACATAAGAGGATCACCGTGAGCTCAAGACCACCCTTGGTTAGAGCAAAATCTTACCTCAAAAAATTTAAAAAAGGAAAAAAAAAATGGACACACTGCATGGTCTCACTCATCTGCAGTTCCTAATCTGGATTATCTTGAATTGCTGTCATACCTGTTAGGCAACTTGAGGCCCAGACAATAAGGATGGAAAGGTATGGGGGAAGAGACAGGGAGTGTGGGGAAAAATCACAAAACTAAACCCCAAATGAACTGGTACCATAAAAACCTTTATCCTTGAAGATAGACTAAAAGATTGAACCCTCAACAGGATTATGGGGGGAAGGAGTACCTGAAAAGCAGGGCCCTGGAGAGGGCGGGATAAAGCCTATTATTATTATTATTATTATTATTAATGGCCTGTAATTACCAGTACCAAAAATCATTTTCTAACCACAATGAGCTGTTCATTGGAGAGACTTACAAGGTCCCCAAAACAAGACAGGCTTCTGTCAAAGCACTTAATTACCTGCCTGAGGTGGAAGGTAAGAACATATTGCTAAAGACACCATATGCTATTTACACAGAATGTGGAGAGACCTGTCTGGAATCCAGAAGAGAGCCAAACAAAGGTCTGAGCAACCAGAGGTCTAAGCTATTCAGAAGCAAAAACCTTGACAGGAGTTACACACCTGTGCAATAGTGGCACACACCCTTGGTGGGTAACCAATAGCTTTTTGATTGGCTAAGAGATCTGCTCAGTGGAAAGGAACCCATATCTGGAACTGGGAACCAGGTCAGAATTCTACGAAGACAAAGTTTATGTTTTCCAATGTTAAGCTCCCACTAGTCTTTGGCTAAATGAAGGGCTACATCCACCAAAATCTCCCTTCATTAATTATGCTTATCCCATTTAACTTATGCTAATTTCACTCTCTGTTGGAGAATCTATTTTTCTTTTTCAGAGGGCAGTGAGCCCTGAGGAGATAAAGCACCCCTCTTACTTCAGCCAACCTCCAGCTGAAACCACAGAGGTAGAGGACATGAGTGCTGCTTCCACAGTGAGCATGGCAATCAGTATCAGGGTAAAGGAGACAGATGCTGAGGATACTCAACACTTAACCAAAGCAGAGATCCAGCAACTACTAAGAACTCATCACTGAAGTAGACTTAAAACACACCTGCCAAGGCTCAGGGAATTTTGCAGAAGAGAGAGTAGAAAGATTGTTAAGAGTCACATGTTGGGACATCATGCCCATGCCACCAATAACCTACTCCTGCTCGACAACACACGACCCCAAGGAGAATACCTGCAACCTCACTGAGGAGGCTCCCTAGAGGATTGGTGGCAGAGACAAGGGAAAGGATGGTATCAACACATGATGTATCCAAACTAAGTTATGTTCGTGATTAAAAAACAAAAAACAAAAAAAAAAAAAAACTGGGTGATGATGCCAGTGTTCAGGTTTCAGCACTGGAGACAGAAGTAGGTGTCAGTTGCATACAAAGCAGGAGATAGGAGGCAATCCAAGTTAGCATCTCTGTGATAGGATGACTGGGGAAGATTCAGAAAAACCAGACACTGACACAACAGTCTACTTTGTGACCCCTCCTAGAACTCACCAGCCATTCCGTTATGCACAGTATGCACATATGTCAGTGTAGGTAGTTTTTTAAGTCACTGTCTCACTACATTGCCTAGGCTAGTCTAGAACTCCTGGACTCAAGTGATCCTCCCAAACAAGTTTCCTGAGTGTCTGAAACTAAAGGAGCACTCTATGCATATAGGCTTTAATTTAGCTGTTATTGTCTTACATGCCCCAAAGACACAGACTTTCAATGATTCTTAATCAATACAGTGTTAGCAGAAAGCAGCAAGGAGGAAAGAGAGTCTATAAAAAGATAAGAGGGTTGGAGAGGGACTTCTGGGTAAGATGGCAGCATAAGAGCCATGCCAAACCAGCCTAGTGAGAGATTTAAGCAAAACCACAGTAAAACATACTCTTCTCCTCAAAAATTAAGGTATAGGTTTTTATTAGTCATAGCAGAGAAACAAGAGAGACCAGGATCCACCAGAAAGTGTGAAAATGGCCAGAATCACACTGAGATGCTTGCGGCCTGATCCACACAATTTGTGCACCCACCTGGTGCCACCTGCCTGGCACTGAGCTACAGGATCACAGACCAAACAAGAGGATTTTCCAACCTAATCAGCCTCCTTGCAAATTCAAGAAACCTTAAGAGTAGATAGTGGAGATCAGCTAAGGAGCTGCTGAAAGGGATACAGGTGGGACCAGCTGAGCAGTTCCAGTACAACTCCAGACTTCCTGCACTCTCCCATCCCACCACAATCAGACCCATGAACCTCTAAAGAATGCATTCAATCCCTAGGAGCAGGGCATCCAGCACAACTGGTCAGAACACCAGCTCCACAGCACAACACAGACAGATCGAGCTGAGCACTCAGTATTGGTGACATTGGAAGCCATCCCAAAAGGTAATGTGGCTGGCTAACAAAAAAAAAAAAAAAAAAAAATCAGGTATACAGGCCTGCATGGGAAGTGTTAATCTCTCTTTGCATGTCAGGGCAGGTAATAGGTTACATATTCTTGGTTGGCTTTACCACTCCTTTTTTTTTTTTAAAAAAAATTTGATTTATTAGTTTTCTTTTCATCAAATGCAGGCAGTTTGGTACCATTGTATTAGGCTCATCTATGATCTACCCCCTCCCATTAGACCCTCCTTGTTGATGTAAATGGGTCGTGCACTGTGGGGTTAGTCCCCAGTTATTGGGTCATGATTTGCAGAGACATTTAGCATACCATTCTTAATTAAGCTGTATTTGGGGGGTTGACTATTGTTGCTTTTTATGCTTTCAGATTTATAGGGCCTTTGTCTTTTGCTTCTGTCATTATTGGCAACAGGGTTTGATTCAGATGTAGGCTGACCTGGAACCAAATTCAGAACAGAAATCTCAACCTCCCAGCTGACAGGATTAAGGGTTTAGAGCAATACACATCCTTAGGGATTTTAGCTTTACAAGGCTATCTGTTTCTTTTAATCCCCACAATTGCATACTCTGTGCTGGTTTTTTATTGAATATATACATTGCTCAGTCAAGGTTTAGAATTTGCCAGTAAATTATTTTACCCAGCCCTTTATAATACTTGAAAATTCAACACCTAGGAATACTTCTATGGTTAGATTGAGGCACAAGAGTTACACTTGGCACCTTAAACTCATATCCTGAAGGTACATAAAGTTGGATCTCCACATCTAAGAGCACTGCAGATAAGTAGAAAACCCAAGCATCAAATCACCTCAGGAAGCAAAAGTCGCTACATTATAATAAAAGAAACACAAAGAATCAAGACAATACAATCCCATCAAAGATTATAAATCCACCAGAAATGACCCCCAATGAGACTGTCTTAGATGAAATGCCTGACAAAGATTTCAAAAAAAAAAAAATGATTTTCTCTATAGTCAAAGAAATCAAAGGAGTCAAGAAGACAAAGAAATTAAAGAAGAAAATACAGTCCTGAAAGAGAACACAGGGGCTGGAGAGATGGCTTAGTGGTTAAGCACTTGCCTGTGAAGCCTAAGGACCCTGGTTCGAGGCTCAATTCTCCAGGACCCACATTAGCCAGATGCACAAGGGGGCGCACACATCTGGAGTTCATTTGCAGTGGCTGAAAGCCCTGGCATGCCCATTCTCTCTCTCTCTCTCTCTCTCCTCCTCCCTCCCTCCCTCCCTCCGTCTTCTCTCTCTGTCTTTGCTCTCAATTAAATAAATAAAAATGAAAAATAAAATTTTTTTATAAAAAGAGAACACAGGAAATCAGTTTAATGAAATAAGGATATCATCACAAGACATGAATAAGGAAATAGAAATACTGAAGAAAAACCAGGCAGAAATTCTAGCACTGAAAAACCCAGTCAGTCAAATTAAAAACTCTGTGGAAAGTCTCACCAGTAGAATAAGTGAAGGAGAGAACAGAATATCTAAACTAGAAGACCAGGTGGCAGACCTAATACAGCCCAACAAAGAGAAATACAAGCTAATAGGAAGGTATGAATGGGAATTTCAAGATATTCAGGACACTGTGAAAAGATCAAACATAAGAATTCAAGGTATAGTAGGAGAAGAATTTCACTCCAAGGGCATAGTAGGTGTTTTCAACCAAATTATAAAAGAAAAAATTTCCCAAAATTGGGAAAGAAATGCTAATACAGATACAGGAAGCTTTAAGAACACCAAACAGACAAAAACAAGGAAAGAACCTCTCCTCGCCATGTTATAATTATACTACTAAATATGCAAACCAAAGAAAATTTATTGAAAGCAGTTAAAGAGAAAAATCAAGTCACCTACAAAGAAAGGCAAACCCATCAGAATAATAGCAGATTGCTCAACACAAACTTTAAAAGCCTGAAGGGCTTGTATAATGTATTCCAAGTTCTGGAAGATAACAAGTGTCAACCAAGATTACTTTATCCCGCAAAGCTATCTATCAAAATTGATGGGGAAATAAGGACATTCCACAACAAAAACAGGCTAAAGGAATTTATGACAACTAAGCCAGCTCTTCAGAAAACACTTGAAGAAATCCTTCATGCTAAAGACAAAGCAAGACACACATATGAGGAAATAGGAAAAAATAAACCCATACTGAAATAATAGATAAAGCAAGTGAGTAAAGGGAAAATAAGAAACACAATAAACCAATAAATACAAACCTTTCAATAATTACTCATAATATCAATGGCCTCAATGCCCCAACCAAAAGACACAGGTTTGCAGACTGGATTAAAAGGCAGGATCTTGCCTTTTGTTGCCTCCAGGAAAATCATCTGTCAATTAAAGCAAGATACTGTCTTAGGGTAAAAGAATGGAAAATGGTATTTCAAGCAAATGGGCCTAGGAAAAAAGCAGGAGTTGCTATTTTAATATCTGACAGGATAGACTTCACACCAACATTAGTGAGAAAAGATAAAGAATGTCACTTTATACTGATTAAAGGAAAACTCTGACAGGAGGACATTACAATCCTAAACATACATGCACCTAACACAAATGCTATTAGATTTAATGTCACAGACAACACTAAACACAGTTGTAGTGAGTGACTTCAATACCCCACTCTCATCAACTGACAAGTCATCCTGGCAAAAAAATAAATAGAAAGACATCCAGATTAAATGATGTCATGGAAAAAATGGATCTAACAGATATTTACAGAATATTCCATCAAAATGCTGCAGAATATACATTTTTCTCAGCAGTCCATGTAACATTTTCTAAAATACACCATACATTAAGACCCAAAACAAATCTTAACAAATACAGGAAAATTGAAATGATCCCTTGTACTCTATCTGACCACAATGGTATTGAACTACAAATAAGCAACAAGAAAAACTATAGAGCATGCAGAAATTCATGGAGACTAAACAAAAATAAAATCAATACATTCATAGAATCAGGTGATGATGAGAATACAGTGCATTAAAATCTTTGGGACAAAATGCATGGGAAGAAATAATAATAATAAAGACTTGGGCAGAAATTAATGAAATAGAAACAAAAAAATTCCAAAGAATCAATGAAACAGGAGTTGCTTCTTTGAAAGGATAAACAAGATTGATAAACCCTTAGCAAAGCTGACCAGAAGGGAGAAGAGACAAAATTAATAAAATTAGAGATTAAAAGGTACAATTTCAGCAGATACCAAAGAAATTCAGAAAATCATAAAGACATACTTTAAGAATATATATTTATCTAAGTTTGAAAATCTGAAAGAAATGGATGAGTTACTTGATTTATATGACCTACAAAAATTAAATCAAGATGAGATAAACCAATTAAATAGACTTATTACAAGTATGGAAATCCAAGCACTTATAACAAGTCTCCCAACTAAAATAAGTTCAGGCACAGATGGATTCACTGGTGAATTCTGCCAGACCTTCCTGGAAGAATTAACACCACTGCTTCTCAAACTTTTCCATAGAATACAAAAGGAAGGAATTCTACTGAACTCTTTCTATGAAGCCAGCCTCACCCTGGTACCAAAACCAGACAAAGACACAACAAAAAAGGGAAGAAAATTATAGACAAATATTCCTCATGAACATAGATGGAAATACTCTCAAAAAATATTGGTAAACTGAATACAAGAATATAAAAGAAGATTATTTACCCTCACCAAGTAGGCTTTATCCCAGAGATGCATTGAAGGTTCAACATACGCAAATATATAAATGTAATACACTATATAAATGGATTGAAAGACAAAAATCACATGATCGTCTCAACAGATGAAGAAAAGACATTTGATAAAATCCAACATCCCTTCATGGTAAAAGTCCTACAGAAACTGGGAATAGAAGGAACATATCTCAACATAAGAAAGGCTATTTATCACAAACCTACAGCCAACATAATACTAAATGGGGAAAAACTTGAAGCTTTTCTACTAAATTCAGGAATAAGACAAGGGTGTCTGCTGTCCCCACTTTTATTTAATATAGTACTGGAAGTCCTAGCTATAGCAATAAGGCAAGAAACACTCATAAAAGAGATACAAATTGGAAAGGAAGAGATCAAATTATCATTATTTGCATATGATAGAATTCTAAACACAAAAGACCTAAAGACTCTACCAGCAAACTGTTAGAGCTGATAAACACTTTTAACAATGTAGCAGGGATACAAAATAAATACACAGAAATCAGTAGCTTTCCTATATACTAACAACAGACACACAGCGGATGAAATCAGGGGATCTTTCCCTTTCATAATTGGTTCAAAATAAGTAAATAAATAAAGCACCTTGAATAAACTTAACCAAGGAAGTGAAGGATCTCTACAGTGAGAACTTTAAAACACTCAAGCGAGACACTGCAGAAGACACTAGGAAATGGAATGACATCCATGTTCTTGGATTGGAAGAATCAATATTGTGAAAATGTCAATCTTGCCAAAAGTAATCTACACATTTAATGCAACCCCCATTAAAATTCCTGTGGCATTCTTCACAGGAATAGAAAAAACAATCTTAAAATTCATTTGGAAGCACAAAAAATCTTGAATAGCCAATTTTGAGCACCAAAATTAAGGCTGGTGGTATTACCATACCTGATTTTAAGCTGTGTTACAAAGCCATAGTAGCAAACACAGTATGGTACCAGCACAAAGACAGGGCTATACATCAATGGAACAGAATAGAGGACCGATATGTTAATCCAGGCAGCTACAACCATCTGATTTTTTTTTTAAAGATTATTTATTTATTAGAGACAGAGAAAGGGAGAGATAGAAAGTGAGAATGGTTGTGCCTGGGCCTCTAGCCACTGCAAATGAACTCCGAATGCTTGCACCACTATGTGCATCTGGCTTATTTGGGACCTGGAGAATCAAACATGGGTTCTTAGGCTTTGCAGGCATGCACGTTAACCGATAAACCATCTCTGTAGCCCCAACCAACTGATTTTTGATGAAAATGCCAAAATTATCCATTGGAGAAAAGATAGCCTCTTTAACAAGTGGTGCTAGGAAATTTTCTATATGTAGAAGGATGAAAATAGATCCTTATCTTTCTTCATGCACAAGAATCAACTCAGATGGATGAGGGACCTTAGTATCAGATGTGAAACTCTGAAATTGCTAGAGGAAAAGGGAGAGGAAACCCTTTAATATATTGGCATAGGTAATGACTTTCTGAATATAGCCCCAATTGCTCAGGAAATAAAATGACTAATCAACCACTGTGATCTCATGAAAGTACAAAGCTTTTATACAGCAAAGGACACTGTAAATAGAGCAAAGAGACAACCAACAGAATGGGAGAAATCTTTGCAGCTATACATCTGACAGAGGATTAATAGCCAAAATATACAAGGAACCCAAAAAACAAAACAATAAGAAATCAAACAACCCAATTAAAAAGTAGGCTATGAAATTAAGTAGAGAGTTCTCATCAAAAGAAATACAGATGGCATATAAACATCTAAAAAAGTGTTCTACATCCTTAGCCATCATGGAAATGCAAATTAAAACTACTTTGAGATTCTATCTCACTCATGTCAGAATGGCTATCATCAAGAAAACAAATTACAATAAATCTTGGCCAGGATGCGGAAAAGGGGAACCCTTCTACACTGTTAGTGGGAATGTAATCTGGTACAGCCATTGTGGAAATCAGTGTGGAGGTTCTTGAGAGCTAAAAATACATTTTCCATATGATCCAACTATAGCATTCTTAAGCATATATCCTAATGACTCTTCTCACTACCTTAGAGATACTTGTACAACCATGTTTATTGCTGCTCTATTCACAATAGTTAGAAAATAGATCCAGCCTACATGTCCCTCAATAGATGAATGGATAATAAAGATGTGGTACATTTACACAATGGAGTTCTATTCAGCAGTAAAGAAAAATGAAATTTGCAGGGAAATGGATGGATCTGGAAAGGAATGTACTAAGTGAGGTAACCCAGAAAGCCAAATGCTGCATGTTCTTTCTCATATGTGGATCCTAGCTACAAATGTTTAGACTTGTGTGTGAGCTGGAACCAAAAAATCGTTAAGCTAGAAAAAAGGCTATAAGGAAGGATGGAGGAGTAAGGACTTTAGGTGGTGGTATTACATATACATAAGCAGAAGAACGGATTACAAGGAGTGGAATGGCCTAAGTGAGGCCAGGGGAAGAGATTGAGTAAGAGAAGGGTGGGGGGAAGATCAATCAAAATTCAAGATATTCTGAATAAGACATATGAAAGCCTACTTCTTTGGATAATGGCACATCCAGAAGCCATAGATTGGTACTAGAAAATTTTCAGTGCCAGGGTTGAGATATCTTCCAGTGAGATGTTGGCCAAGGAGGCCCCTTTTGCCTCCCAAACATTATAAGATACTGCTCAGGCCTTTGGTTTCCCACCAGTAACAGATAGTAGGGCCCTATTGCTGAAGAATTCACATGCCTGGGCAGCAAGGTCACTGAGAAATTAAGCTGTTGCTGAGCAGAAAACCTTCTCCTTGTAGACCAGCCAACTGAAAGCCGGAAAAAGCTGCACTGCATGCAGCCCTATAGGAGACAGAAGTCATCAGCACTCGGTTGTTGGCCAGGGAGGTCACTGTTGCCTCCAAAACATTATATGCCATTATCAAGGCCCTTGTTTCCCAGGAGAAAGAGATGGTAAGACCCTATTGCTGAAGACTTCACATGCCTGAGTGGCAAAGTCACTGAGAAATCAAGTTGGTACTGAGCAGAAAACCTTCTCCCTGTAGCCCAGCCAACTGAAAGCTGGAAAAAGCTGCACTGTGTGCAGTCATGTGAGAGACAGAAGTCATCAGCACTGAAAACAGTGGACACTGGAAGCCTCAAGTTTGGCCAGACAGGCCAAATGACCAAACGAGTGCAATAGTGACATGTCTGCTCTGGGGGAAACCAGTTGCTCTCTAATTGGACTGGAGGCCCACTTTATGGGAAGTACCAGGGAATACATGCCTGCTACTGAAAACCTAATCAAAAGCCTATGGCAGGGGAGGACATGGGTCTGAGGAGTGAGTATAAAGCCTAATCTTTTTTTTTTTCTTTTTCTTTTTTTTTTAATTTTTATTAACATTTCCCATGATTATAAAATATATCCCATGGTAATTCCCTCCCTCCCCACCCCCACACTTTCCCATTTGAAATTCCATTCTCCATCATATTACCTCCCCATTACAATCATTGTAGTTACATATATACAATATCAACCTATTAAGTATCCTCTTCCTTCCTTCCTTTCTCTACCCTTTATGTCTCCTTTTTAACTTACTGGCCTCTGCTACTAAGTATTTTCATTCTCACGCAGAAGCCCAGTCATCTGTAGCTAGGATCCACATATGAGAGAGAACATGTGGCGCTTGGCTTTCTGGGCCTGGGTTACCTCACTTAGTAAAATACTTTCCAGGTCCATCCATTTTTCTGAAATTTCATAACTTCATTTTTCTTTACCGCTGAGTAGAACTCCATTGTATAAATGTGCCACATCTTCATTATCCACTCATCTGTTGAGGGACATCTAGGCTGGTTCCATTTCCCAGCTATTATAAATTGAGCAGCAGTAAACATGGTTGAGCACGTACTTCTAAGGAAATGAGATGAGTCCTTTGGATATATGCCTAGGAGTGCTATAGCTGGGTCATATGGTAAATCAATCTCTAGCTGTTTTAGGAACCTCCACACTGTTTTCCACAATGTAAAGCCTAATCTTGTCTGGGTAAATTCCTATATTATTCTGACCAAATTGCCCTGAAAGCACTATACTTAATGTTCATATTCATATATTAATGTTACTCTCACTTTTGGCTAGAGAAGCTTCTCTTTTCAGATGGTGGTGACCCCTGGGATAACCCAAAAGGCAGCTTAGTGCTGAGAAGTGATGGAGGAATGTCCAGCACTGAGACACCTCTATCACACCCTCCAAGGCTCAACATCCATTTCGAAATAGGTGGTAGAAAGGATGTAAGAGCCAAAGGAAGGGTTGGACTGCTTACAATACAATTGTCAGGACAGAAATTGGCCTCTATATCCATGACTTCGCAGTGCCCAGTAATACCTTCACAAGACCGTCATAATAGGTTAAAAAAAAAAATGATGACATCAAAATAAAAGAGAGACTAATGGAGACAGGGAGGTGACATGATGGAAAGTGGAGTTGTGAAGGGGGAGAAAATGGAGGAGGGGAGGAATTATCATGGTTTATTGTCTGTAAGGATAGAAGTTGTTAATAATAATACATTTTAAAAAAAGAAAAGAAAAACACAGCCGGGCCTGGTGACGCACACCTTTTTCCTTTAATCCCATCAATCGGGAGGCAAAGGTAGGATCGCCATGAGTTTAAGGCCACCCTGAGACTACATAGTGAATTCCAGGTCAGCCATGCTAGTTTTCAAAGTATGGTAACATACAGATTACAATGATCTTTACTGTGAAATACAGACTATAAGCAATTTTTTGTTGTAACAAATGTAAACTACTTTGTACCATTATGAGTTATCTTATAAGTTCATTTGTTTTGTTTGCAAAATTAGGTAATGGGATGATCGCAGAACAGCACATTGTATGGCTCAAGCATTATTGTCTCTAGACGATATTTTTAAAAGATATTAAATTAAAATTTTTTAATGAAATAAAAGATAAGGGGGCTGGAGAGATGACTCAATGGTTACGGCAGTTGCCTGGAAAGCCTAAGGACCTAAGTTCAATCCCCAGTGCCCATGTAAACAAATTCATGTAAACTGCAAATGAACTCCAGACACATGTGCCCCCTTATGCATCTGACTAATGTGGATCCTGGAGAATCGAGCCTTACACCATGGTCCTTAGGCTTCACAGGCAAGCACTTAACCACTAAGCCATCTCTTCAGCTCTATATTTTTATAAATTTTTTTAAATTTATTTATTTATTTATTTGAGAGCAACAGACACAGAGAGAAAGACAGATAGAGGGAGAGGGAGAGAATGGGCGCGCCAGGGCTTCCAGCCTCTGCAAACGAACTCCAGACGCGTGCGCCCCCTTGTGCATCTGGCTAACGTGGGACCTGGGGAACCAAGCCTCGAACCGGGGTCCTTAGGCTTCACAGGCAAGCGCTTAACCACTAAGCCATCTCTCCAGCCCAAGCTCTATATTTTTAAAGTATCACTAATGTCTAGTGCTTTGATTTACAAAGGAGGAGCGCAGAAGTAGGAGGGGAAAAAGCTTCAAGGCCACATAAAACTGGGTCAAAAATTTACCTCTGGGACTGGAGAGATGGCTTAGCAGTTAAGATGGTTGCCTGGGAAGGCTAAAGACTTACGTTTGATTCCCCAATATTCATGTAAAGCCAGATGTACAAGGTGGTGTATGCATCTGGAATTTGTTTGCAGTGGCTAGAGGCCTTGGCATGCCCATTTTCTCCCTCCCTCCCTCCCTCCCGCTCTCTCTCAAATAAATAAATCATATATATATATATATATATATATATATATATATATATATATATATATGCACACACCTTACCTCTGACACTGAGCATTGAACTTAGGCCACTTATTTAGCCTCTCTGATTCATCTATCAAAAGGGAATATTTGCCAGGCATGCTAGCACAGCCCTTTAATCCCAGCACTCAGGAAGCAGAGGTAGGAGGATCTCCATGAGTTCAAGGCTACCCTGTGACTACATAGTGAATTCCAGACCAGCTTGAACTAGAACGAGACCCCACCTTGAAAAACTAACAAAAGAAAAGAAAGGAATACTTATGGCCTAAAGACAGACAAAACTAACTGATAATATGATAGATCTAGAAAATGATCACACCAGGAAAAGACAGCAGAGACCAACCAGCAGGTGGAGAGATACCAGGTGCTAGTCATGTCCCAGTTCTTCTGAGGGCTACTTAAATGGTGAACTGTGAGCAGTCGTCCTTAAATTTGTGAATTTTCTGGATATAGGTTAGCTGCTAAGAACAGAGTATTTGCTTTGTTTTGCATTCAAAACCGGTGATAAGTGACACCTAACCTTTGAGTTTCCCACGTGCATGAGCAATAAAGCATGAGTAAAACAGCACAGATAACGCAGCAGCTTTCCTGGTGCCTCCTCTGAAGGCATCCTGGATGGCAGGAAGTCACCCACGCTTCCACTCTTCCAGAGGCTTTACTTACTGGGAGAATTACTGAGCCGGTGGAGCTTTAAGGAAGGCAGAGGTTGGCATTTTGGGTTCCATCCCGACACACCCATAAGTGTTCAGGGAAATCACAGTCTTTGCAGCCCAAGAGGAACCAGCAGGCCTGTACACTTAGGGACTGAGGCACAGGGGAGGCAGACAGGCATTCTAAGTCTAGGAAAAGATTACAACTAACCTTGGTTACAGCCAAGCTTTTCTAAATGCCCAAGAAACAGGGAAACACTCAAACATTACCTAAAACATAGCATATAAAGTGCCCACCACCGTGTGCACAATGAATGGTAGCTGTTATGACCTTCCCATCAGTCATTGGTCAAGATGTATCTGTCTCCCATCTGAGAACCTATCCTAGGCAAGAGCCCCACAGAGATCTAAAGATATAGGAACCACAATCCCTAGTCTCTGGTCTCACCACAAAGTAAGCGAGCAAAGGAAGAAACCAAATATGGGTGAATCATAAAGTTCTGCTCTGGCTCAGAACCCTATCCAGAAGGCTTTCCATGCCCTGACACCCACAGGCAACATCCTCTGGCCTTCAGAGCTGGTACCCAAAAACCCCTTTCAGTTACCCAATCTTTCCAGTATACACATTGGCAATACCTACAGGTAGTTGTTAATACAGCTGTACTGGAACCCCATGGCCTCCAGTCTGTCTTCCAGGATTTTCACACTGCCTTCTCCACAGGATTCTCTAAAATGTTAAATACAAAAGACATATATTTTAAAAATAAATAAAAGGAGCGGAAAGAGGGAGACATCTCAGTTAGCTGATATTCTTTTAACTACTCCCAGATCTCTTCTCTCATTGGGAACATGGGAACTTCTGGCCCAAAGGCAATGCTTCTGCTAAACCCATGGGCAGAGAGGGTCTGAAGCAGAGAGGACCAAGGAGGATGCATGCTCCAGAGTCTGCACAATGTACATTTCCAACTGTACCCAATAGCAAGCATTCATTCTGGGCCACAGGATGCTAATGTCAAGTTTTCCAATCTACAGTGTACTAAGGCATCAGTTACAAAAACATGCAAATTTGTGAATGTTAAAAAGGGCAAATAAGCAAAAGATAAAGAGCATTCCAAACCTCACATCCCTGGCCATAGTTGCTGGTAACATTTTTACATACAGCTCCCACTCATCCAGTAGTTTAGGCTTTCCATGATTACAGTTACATAGTCAACACTGACCCGAAATATGAAGTAGAAGGCTCCAGAAATAAAAAATTCAGAAATTTTAAATTGCACTCCATTTTGAGTAGCATGATGACATCTCTTCCTGTCCCACTCTGCCTCAGCTCTGGCCTTCAGAGCTGGTACCCACAAAACCCTTTCAGATGCCCTTTCAGGACATTAATCTTCTGTCTGTCCCTCACAGACACACTGCAGGCACTGTCTGTCTATTCATCAATACAAGCTATCTAGGACATCAGATCTGAATCTCATAGGTTTGCAGGGTTTGTGTCCAGTCAAATCTTGTACTTGCTAATGGCCGCAAAGACACAGGTGGTGATGCTGACAATTTACACTTACCAAAGACAAGTTTTAAGGATTCCTCTTAAGAAAGAAGGTGAGCATTGACATATGAAAATGTTCCACCTGATACCTCCAGTGAGTTGTTGGCCAGGGAGGTCCCTGATGCCCCCAAAACATTATAGGCCATTGCCAAGGTTTCCCACCAGGAATAGATGATAAGACCCTGTTGCTGAAGACTCCACATACTTGGGCTGCAAGCCCACTGAAAAATCCTGCTGGAACTGAGCTGATAACCTCCTCCATGTAGACCAGCTGACAGAAAGCTCAAAGAAGCCATTCTACATATAGTTCAATAGGAGAAAGAGATACCACCAGTGAAGATACTCAACAGTGGACACTGCAATCCTTATAATTGGCCAGCCAGGCCAAATGAGCCAATGGGTGCAATAGTGGCACATCTGTCATGGTGGAAACCAACTGCCATCCAATTGGACTGGAGGCCCACTCCATGGGGGGGGGGAATACATCCCTGATACTGAAAACTTAAAACAGGGGTAGTCATGAGCCCTAGGGTAACATCTGCTGATGCCTAGATAAGTGTATATACTATGCTTATCAAACTTCCCAGTAAGCACTTCTTTTAATATTTATACTCTTATATTAACACTACTCTCACTTTGGGTAGAGAATCTTCTCTTTTCAGATGGTAGTGACCTTGGGAAGACTCAGACAGTATCATAGTGCTGGAAAGAAGTGACTGGAATACTGAGTAACATCTCGATCATACCTTCCAAGGCTCAGGGTCTAATATGGAAGAGGTGGTGGAAAGAATGTAAGAGCCAAAGGAAGGGTAGGACTCCTTACAACGTGCTCCCTCCAGACATAAAATAGCCTGCATATCCATGACCTCACTGTGCCTGACACTACCTACACAAGACCATCATAAGAGGAGGAAAAGATCATAACATCAAAATAAAAGAGAGACTGATTGAGATGGGGAAGGGATATGATGGAGAATGGAATTTCAAAGGGGAAAGTGGGGGGTGGAGGGAGGATATTACCATGGGATATTTTTTATAATCATGGAAAATGTTAATAAAAATTGAGAAAAAATGAAAACGTCTCAACCCTTTTGTTTATTTTTACAATATATGTCTTTTGCTTTTAATGTTTTAGAAAGTCCTGTGGAGAAGACAATGTGAAAATCATAGAATAATAAAATAATAAAACAATCCTATACCAAGGTCACTAAGTTCTATAGGGAGCAAATCCTCATGGATTTGTAAAGAAGGGTAAGGAAATCTGAAGGTTTTGCTGTCATTCCTCAAGCTACAAAAGTTATGCCCACATGAGTGGTGAATGCTCAGTTGTTTCCTTCATTTAATCTCCTCATGAAGCCATGAATTCAGTACCATGTTATTTTAAGAGAGAACGCATGCCTTTTAATTACAGTAGATTCATTCTTCTATCTTATTGTTGTTGTTAATTTCTTACTATGCCTAATATTTTTGTATTCTTATTTATTTGTTTAAGAGAAAGGAGAGAGAGAGGTAGAGTATATAGGTACTCCAGGGCCTCTTGCCACTGTCAACAAACTCCAGACACATACACCACTTTGTGAATCTGGCTTTATGTGGGGACTGCGAACTTGAACCCAGGCCAGCAGGCTTTCCAAATTAGTGTCTTTAACTGCTAAGCCATCTCCCGGTCTCTACTTAAAAAATAACCTTCATCATAGGTTGTTTGTTTGGATAGAAAATAACCTATAGGTCTTAGTGCCACCTGAAATATCAAGCTCCCAGTAGGGATTGTGGATCACATTTGCACAGATGGAGTGGCTACTCTATAGCATTCTAGACTCTTACCATGTGTGTATTCCCACGAGGCTTTTTTTAAAAAAAAAAAGAAAGAAAGAAAGTTCTTTCAAGGTAGGGTCTCACTCTAGCTAAGGCTGAACTGGAACTCACTCTGTAGTACCAGGCTGGCCTCAAGCTCATGGTGATTCTCCGACTTCTGCCTCCTGAGTGCTATGATTAAAGGCATGTGCCACCAGGCCCAGCCCCATGAAGCTTTAAAAAAAAAAAAAAAAAAAAAAAAAAAAAAAAAAAAACCTATTTTTATTTACTTGAGGCAGAGAGAAAGAGGCAGACAGATATAGAGAGAGTGTAGGCATGCCAGGGCCTCCTGCCACTGTAAACAGAATCCAGACACATGCACCACTTTGTGCATTTGGCTTTATGTGGGTATTAGGGAATCTAATCAGAGCTGTCAGGCTTTGCAAGCCATTGTCTTTCTACTCTGAACCATCCCTCCAGACCCTCATGAGGCTTTTCAACATAACGATGGTGCTTTGCTAACCAGTGTGGGTTTAGTTCAGCTTTAGCTATGTCTGTGTATGGGTACATCATTAGTTTCATTCTGCACAGCCTTCCTTACATAAATAGGCCATATCTCGCATAACACATTTCCTGTTTAAAAGACCTAAGTTGATTCCTATTTTCAGTGCCATTTACACTACAAAAAATGTTTATACTTCATTTTCCTTCCTTCCTTTTTTAAAGACAGATCTCATGTAGCTCACACTGACTTTGAGTGGCTCCTGATTCCCCTGTTCCCATCCTACCTCCCAAGTGCTGGGACTACAGGTGTATACCACTACACCTGTCATCTAATACATATTCTTAATGTTTGTTTCTTTAGCATAAACTCCTGAAAAGCTTTCTGGCAGCAAATTTTTGGATCAATTTTAAGGCTCTGAGAGTATCCACTTTCCAACCCCCACCAATAGTAATTCGTGCTCTCTGATTGTCATGTTTGCAAGAAGGATTTACAAGGCATCCTATAGTAGCAACAGCACCACTAGCTGTGGTCAAGAGGCACAGTCCTGCTGAGTCTACATGGAATGGGAAAGTAGTGTTCAGGAAGGAAATGAGGGATAGAGGGAGTTTTCACAGACATGGAGTTTCAGGCATAAACAGAATGCAGAGGGTAAAGTGCCAAGTGATACATCTTTCAGAACTTTTCCAAAATTTGGGCTGATGTCCTTTTGGCCAAGCTTACTGCTTAGAATTTTTAAAATATATTTTATTTCTATTTATTTATTTAACAAAGAAAGAAAAAGATAGAGAGAATGAGTGTGCCAGGGCCTCCAGCCCCTGCAAATAAACTCCAGACACATGTGCCACCTTGTGCAGCTGGCCTACTTGGGTTCTGGGGAATTGAACCTGGTCCTTTGGCTTTACAGGCAAGCGCCTTAACTGCTAAGCCATTCCTCCAGCCCTGCTTGGTATTTTTTAATAAGTAATGACAGGGAGTCCAGAATGCAGGCTCAGTGGAGAGTGAAGGCTTCTTTTACAGCTTCTTTGCCTGGAGGCAGTCAACACCATGCACATTGTATAGGACCATTGTTTTTGGTTCTCTGACTATATGTTGTGTTTTAAATAACTTCTATTGTGTATATTTGAGGCTGAGGACATGATGTTATAAAATACATAGAAAGTAAAACAGTTACCATATTGCAGCAGATACATATACGTCTCAACTCACAGTTATTTCTATTTGACAAGAATAGCTACAATCCCAAATGCCATAAAATATGGTTAACTCTAATTTTCACGTGTTTTCCCTAAAGTCTAAGCAGAAGCAGTCCAAGACCCCAACGTGCTTAGTACATGACCTTCAAGCCACACTGCCCTGTGGCTCAAACGTTACAATAAGGTGTTCTGCCACCCTCTGGAACCTATCCTACAACAGATTGGCAGCAGACATGATGAGCTGAGAGGACATTGAATTGCCATAAAGGTTGGATGATAAACTCCTTAATAGATAGATTAAAATAAAAGCAAGCACAACTTCTGGACAGAGATTGACTTCTTACAAAAATAATAGAAATAATCTACATGGTTTTTCATGCAATAATAAGTGTAAATTATCTCCAGGAAGAGAAATGCAGATGTTGGTATGACTTGTTGAGTAGTTTGCATGTGTATTGCAACCTGTTGTTGCCCAAGAGATGGAAAAATCACACCCATCGTGTGGAAAGACTTAGAGGCTCCTAGAGGTTGTTGGTAAGAGGGCCTCTCAGAATGTATTTTCAGGGGTACATCCATCTTAAGCATGGTAATGCCCTCTCCATACAGGGAAGCCTAGAAGTGCCTTGCATTCATCTGACATATGAGTACTAACTTGTGTTTCTGCAAATGCAAGAAGTTTCTCAGAAACTACAGCTCTTCAAAGTCTCCCAGTGATCCAATTGTGGAGCTGCTGTTCCCTGAGAAGAGTTTTATCGCAGTGAGAAGGGACTTCATCACAAAGGCTTGGTCCTTCTGAGAGCTTCAGGTCTTCAAATGACAAACAGAAAAGCTGGTTTCATCCTCACAAATGGAACTCACTCAGATAGGATCATGTTGTCCCTGACTGCCAGTACATTGGACAGAAGCGTCCTCTTCTGGGTTCAGGACTGGCTAGTAGCATTTCCACAAGTCAATCTTTCTCCACCAATCATACTACACACAGAAGGTTGCCATGTCCACCAACATGAAGGTGAAACAAGTACCTGATCATGTAGAACTCAAGAAAAACATGCTTACACAATTACCGTCCTCCCAAAACACTGTAACTTACATATTGGGTCCCCCGATTTCATGCATGACCCAGATCTCAATTCTTGTAATTTTATCTTTTTGGAAGTATGGAATTTCAAAATCTGCAAAAAACCTGGAAGATAGGGAAGACATTTCTTTTTATTTTTCCTTTCATGGTGCTTAGTTTTCACTTTTTTGGAGGGAGGTTTCCAGGCAGTGTCTCATTTTAGCCAAGACTGACCTGGAGCTCACTCTGGAGCCCCAGACTATCTTGAACTCAGAGATCCTCCTACCTTACTTAGTCTTCCAAGTACTGGAACTAATGGCTGCACCATGATGCCCAGCTCAGTTTGCACATTCTCACCAAGCACTCTACTACTGAGCTACATGACCAGCCTCACAGGACAATTTTTAAAGCAACATGGTAATTTGTCCATTTCAATTGTTAATTGACTTACACATTACTTTAAAAAAAAAGTTTTTTGAACTCTTTTTGGCTTTTGTTTTTAGTTATGCATTCAGTGGCTGTTAATAGTCTAACCCTATAGACAAGTGGTATGGTGTGAATGTAAAATGTTCCCTACAGAGGACCACTTGTTTGTGTTTGGAACACTTGCTCCTCAGATAGTGACACTATTTGGCAGGGTAGTAGAACCTTTAGGAAATGGAGCCCTACAGGAGGAAGTGGTTCAATGTGGACAGGTCTTGAGGACTTATAGCCTATCCCACTTCCTTCTTGTCCTCTGTTTCCTAAATGAAACCACAATGTGAGCAGCTCAGTTTCTGCTCTTGCAGCCATACCTTCCAGGCCTTGAAACATCCCCTTGAAACTGCAAGCAGAATTAAGCCTTTTCCTTCCTTAAGTTGCTTCTGGTCAGGCATTTGTTCACAGCAATGGTAAAGTAATTAATACAACATGGTTCTCTAGTTACCATATCAGTTAGCTGTGTGCATTATGCAAATTTACAAAACCAAGCATTATATTGGTGACTAGAATGATTCTCTTTAGCATAGCAACTAAATAAGCATTTTGGTATCACCTGTAGTATTTATTGGTGTTGGAGTTCTTACCCCTTCACAGGATAGGCTCCAGTTGGCTCTGAACCATTCAACATGACGTAGATTAACCCAGAACTATCTCTTGAATACTATAAGAAAGAAGGATTTTGAGAAAACTAGGTCACATCATTTTCTTGCTATGAAAGAAACATTTTTTAAAAGCTTTAGTTTATTTATTTATTAAAGACAGAGACAGAGAGAGGGAGAGAGAGAGAGAGAGTCAGGGCCTCTAGCCACTGCAAACAAACTCAATGTATGTGCCACCATGTTCATCTGGCTTATATGGGACCTGGAGAATCAAACCTGGGTCTTTAGGATTCGAAGGCATGAGTTTTAACCACTAAGCCATCTCTCCAGCCCAAATATATTGATTTTTTTTTTTTTTTTTTTGGTTTTTCGAAGTAGGGTCTCATTCTAGTCCAGGCTGACCTAGAATTCACTATGTAATCTCAGAGTGGCCTCAAACTCACAGTGATCCTCCTATTTATGCTTCCCAAGTGCTGGGATTAAAGGTATGCACCACCATGCCCAGCTGAAATAAACATTTTATTAAATGACATTTTTCAATATGGGCAAATTTGGTGGCCAGTAGGGATACATCCTGGTTTATCTCATGGAAAATTGCTTTCCTATCTTGAAAACTCAGACAGTAATTCCATAACTACTATGCCCTAATATGGTTTGACATACATAGCATCCTAACAGAATAAACTAAGTTAAACTCCCTCTCTCTCTCACCCACACAATAAAAAGCTTCAAAGTCACAGTGGCTTCAGACAACAAAGATTTACTTTGTGCTCACACTGGATGTTACCATAGGCCTATGTTGGTTTGATTCACTGTGTTCTCACTTTGGGAACCACACTGAACAAGTCTCAACATGCACAAAGTTGCTGAGTGTCATCAAGGAAAAAGGAAAGTGACAAGTGACAGGCTAATTTATTTTACACTTTATTGCATATTTATGTGGTGTGCATGTGTGTGCACATGTTTGTGTGTGAGCACACGTGTGTGCTCAGGAGTGCATGTGTTTGGGGACACAGGTTGATATCAGGTATCTTCCTCTATTGCTTTTCCATCTTATTTTTATAAGAAAGTGTTTCCCATTGAACCCAGAACCCACCAAGTCAGCTAGAAAAGCTTGCCAGTAAGTCCTAGGGATCCTCTTGCTCCACCTCTTAGCATCACCACATCCAGAATTTTATGTGGGTACTTGGGATCAGGACCCCATGCTTGTATGACAAGCACTCTACCTACTGAACCCTCACAGGTTACTTCTTTGCCCACAAGTCACACACATCACTCTCACTTGTATTTCACTGGCCCATGTAAGTCACATGTAAATAATTTCAAGAATTTGTACAATCCACACAGAGGAGGCAGATATCTTGGTAAACAGTACAGAGGCTCACCACAAACACTGTGTACATAGACATATGACAGACAAAGTATGGCATTGCTTATCATTTCAAAACATGGTCAGCAATGTAAAAAGCTCAACCAAAAAAGGAATAGTATATACATGTCATGAAACACAAATGTGGTCCTAAGGTCTGTGTTATTAGCACCATTAGTGAAAATCTATGAAGTATGTGCAATAACAGAAGTGCTTAGGGCTGGAGAGATGGCTTAACAGTTAAGGTGCTTGCCTGCAGAGCCAAAGTACCCATTTTTGACTCTCCAGAACCCACATAAGCCTAATGCATAAGGTGGTGCATGTATCTGGAGTTTGTCATGGCTGAAGGCTCTGGTGCACCCATTCTCTCTCTATCTGCCTTTCTCTCACACATGCACACTTTCTCAAATAAATAAATAAATAAATAAATAAATAAGAAGTGCTTCTATTCAAAGCAAATGCAAAATTAAGTCAATAGAATGTGAGACTTGATAAAAAATAAATGAGCAAGGCTAGAGGCTGTGGTACAATTGCGAGCTGCACAGACTTTGAGTTCAGTTTCTTGTGTTGTTAAACAAACAAACAAATGCCTAGAAATTCCAAGAGAGAAACTGGTCCACATAAACTCTAGAGTCTCTACCTCTAGAATAAAGGCAGAGATGAATTATGTGACACTGAGATCTAATGTAACTGGCTTACACTCTAGCAAAGAGAAGGTTAATGCCAGTTCATGAAACAGCTGCATGCCGCTGGTGTCTCCAGTTGCTTCCAAATGGTGCTAACAGTCAAAGTTAAATCCTTTCGTATCAAGATTTGACAACCTCTATAATTTAAAAGGAGTTGCACTTAGCTAGCAGGACTATGGGTGGTTTTTATTTGTATTTTCTATAATCTCTCATTTTCTATGGGACTCTCTTACATTGACAATAAGAAAAATTCATGTGATATAGCTAGGCATGGTGGTGCATGCCTTTAATCCCAGCATTTGGGAGGTAGAGGTAGGAGGATCACAGTAAGTTTGAGGCCACCCTGAGACTACAGAGTGAATTCCACATCATCCTAAGCTAGAATGAGACCCTACCTCGAAAAACAAAAACAAAAACAAAAAACAAAAAATCGTGTGAATAATACATAAAATGCAATGAGGCTGTGCAAAGTAGGGGTGGAATAGTTGGTCTCCATAACTGTAACTCCTATTTTCAAATCCTGAGTCACCGATATGATACATATATAACGTATGAAAAGTGTTATTGACTGTTCTGTACCCCTTTCCCACATCTATGAAAACATATGCCTAATAAGATTGCTGATAGAAGAAAACATTTAAAATAATAACCCAATTTTTGGTGTGGTGATGTAGCTAGATGTACAATATTTACCTAATATGTGCAAGGCCCTGAGCCAAGCACCAAAAAATAATAACAATAGAAATTTAATATTTGTGGAATACTTTCTCACAGTGCTCCAGTCCTCTCCTCATCACTACACTAGACTGCCCCTTCTCATGCTTGGACAATCCTGTATATTCTAAGGGCTTTTAATCCCAGCACTTGGGAACCTGACCCAAAGCAGCTCATGGGATGAAAGGGTTTATTTCAGTTTACAGTTTTGAAGGCAGGTTTCATCATGGTAGGGAAAGTTTGCCAGGCCTGAGCATAGGTCACATCTTCTCATCAGTGGTTTAAAAAAAAAAAAAAAAGTCAAAGCTTCTTCATGCTGAACACCCAGTGGGCTGGACCTCAAGGTCTGCCCTCAGTGACACACTTCCTTCATTAAGGCTAAAATTTCCAAAGGATTCCCAAATTGCCACCAGCTGGGGGCCAAGTATTCATAACATATACAACTATGGGGGACTTTCATCCAAACCACCACAGCATTGTGATTACCTTCCCAGGAATATGTATATGATGGTAGTTTAGAGAATGCACTTTGGCATCTTGAAGAGTCATGGACAGATAATGTTGATATAACATATTCACAGTCCCCCTCCCTGTGGTAGTTTGAATGTATGGCCCCATAGACTCAGGCATGTTTTATCAGACTCTCTATTTGAACCCCTAGCAGGTAGATCCCTGCTAAAAGGAGCATGTCACTGGGGGTGGATCTTGAGTCCAGCCCTAAGGTATATGGAAATCAGTTTGAGCTCTGGCAGTGTGTGCTTGCTAGAATGTGTTGGCTATGGGATGATAGCTCTATGCTTGGATCTATGAAACTGAGCCAGCTTCTTCTACCATTGATGGTGTTCCCCTGGAATTTGTAAGCCCAAAATAAATCCTGTCCTTCAATAAGTTGTTTTTGGATGACTGTCCAGCAATGCAAACCTGACTGCAATAATATCCTAGTCCTCAAGATCAGACTCTGGCAGCCACTTCCAGCTGACTGGAGTTGCACCCAATACGAAACCCATGGGAAGTGGAAACAAACAGTGAGCCTATTGGAAATGGAAAGAGTACACAGTAGCCTAATATCTTGTGCCTGGAGGGCTCCCATTGCTTAGCCCCAAACTGTAGCCATGATGGAAGGTTAAAGTTAGACTCAGTTGCCTTAACACTGACTAGCAACTGATGTGGTGAACACCTAGAGATCAGAGTGGAAGATGAAACCCAAGGACACATGGTTCTTATGAAGTGGTGGGGAGGAAGTACTGTGACCTCGACCAGCTTCTTTACGAACATAACCACATTTAACAGCTAGCGTTGAAATGACGCCACTCTTATTATTTCTAATCTTTATTCTTATCTTTGGAGACTGAGAGGGTAAACTGTATGCACTGGCAATTTCTAGCTAGTAATAGCTCTTCTCCACTCTGATGACAATATTTTGTGAGTAACAGACCATTAGGGACATTTCTCTGCCTCCAGATTATTAGTACCCCATCAGCAACAGTCCAAGTGATAATGGTTTGTGGACATTTCTTTTCAAAAAAAAAAAAATCAAGACAGCTTTCTTTCAAAGCCCTTGATTATCTGCCTGAGGCAAAAGCTAAGACCCTATTGCTAAAGACACCATATGTTGCTGACACAGAGCACAGAGAGACCTGGCTGGAATTCAGAAGAAAGCCAGTCCCCAGAGAGTTCTCCTGTCTAGTGCTGGAAAGTGCTACATGAGCTACTGGGGGAAAATGGCCAACAATGATCTGAGCAACCAGAGGTCTAAGCTACTCAGAGGCAAACACCCTGACACAGTGTAAATGCCAGTACAATAGTGGCACACAGCCTCAGTGGGTAACCAATAGCTTTCTGATTGGCTAAGAGATCTTCTCAGTGTAAAGGAGCCCATATCTGGAATTGGGAGCCAGATAAGAATCCTATACAGACAAAGATTATGTTCTCCAGTGTCAAGCTCTCACTAGTCTTTGGCTAAAAGAGGGGTTACATACATCAAATTCTCCCTCAATTAATACTTTTTTTCAACTAATGAGTCTTACACCATTTAAACTATACTGACTTCACTCTCCCTTGGAGAATTTGTTCTTTTTCAGAAGGTAGAGAGACCAGAGGAGATAAACTACCCCTCACACTTCAGCCAAGCCACAGCTGAATCCACAGAGGAATGGGCAGACAGGCAAGAGTGCTGCCTCCATGCTGTTCCTGATTATTAGTGCCAGGGTGTAGGAGACAGACCTTGAGATACTCAGCACCTACCAAAGTAGAGATCCAGAGGCTCCTAAGAGCTCATCACTGAAGTCAACTGAAAACTCACCCACCACAGCTGAGGGAAATTTGCAGAAGGGGGGCAGAAAGAGTGTAAGAGCCACAGGGTGAGACATCATGTCCAGAGGCATTCCCTAACCCCCCAAAACAACTTACTACTGCTCCCCCAATGCATAAACCACAACCCCATAGGGAATACCTGTATCCCTACTGAGGAGTGTTCCTAACAGAATGGGGGTAGGGATGAGGGAAAAGAGGATACCAACACATGATGTACCCATAAAAAACATTTTGTTAATAATAATAATAATAATAAACATGAAAAATACAAAGATATGTAATTAATTTATTTATTTAAAAGAAAGAGTGAGAAAATGAGCATGCAACCTCAAATGAACTCCAGACACATGTGCCACCTTGTGTATCTATCTGGCTTATGTCGGTCCTAGGGAATTGAACTTGGGTCCTTAGGCTTTTCAGCAAGTGCTTTGACTTGTAAGCCACCTCTCTGGTTGGTTCATGAACATTTCTGATTTAGGTCTCAGGTGTTCTAGGCTTTTCCATAGAATGAAGATCCCCCCCATTTAACATAGCAGTAAAAAAAATAATAAGGCAGGGTTTTGTACATGGGAAAGAGAATTACCACACCTTGAAACAAAGGTGGCTATTCGTCTTTTCTCCAGATCTGAGGCAGAGACAATATGCATATAAATGGATCTCTATGTTAAAGTTAGTATTTGATGAATAACCAATATGAAAAGAAAGGAATCATGGGCCAGAGTGATGGCTTAGCGGTTAAAGCACTTGCCTGGGAAACGTGAGGACCCACATCTGATTCCCAGTACCAATGTAAGCCAGAGGCACAAAGTGGCACATGTATCCGGAGTTCATTTACAGTGGTTAGAGGCCCTAGAATGTACATTCTCCTTCTCTCAAATAAATAAATAAATAAAATATTTTTAAAACATAAGAAGTCAGATCTTCCCAGAAAACAAAGATAAGAATTTTGAGATCCTACAACTAAGATACAATACTCATCTTTATTTATCTAATAAAACTATTGCTCTTAAAGATATTAACATGGATTTAAAGTAGTAAACATAACCATGACATCATGACCTATTTAAAGCCTTCACACATGCAGCTAAAATAATGCTTTCATGTGTACAGCTAACAATTACTGGATGCTTTCTATGTGTCAGGTATTGCATTAAGTGTTTTACCTCTGCAAACACTGACAACTTCATGGATCTCAGAGAATGAATTGGGTATGTTATATAAATAGAAAATGAGGCTCACAGACATTAAGTAATTGCCTGAAGTATTGGTTTCTGAACTGCTCAGTTCCAGTTCAAAGGTTACACACATGCTCAGCCCCTCACTCATCCCTCCCAGGATTACCAGATTACCTGCATGGATGCCCTTTTCCAATAGGAGTCAACAGCATTGTTTTCACAGTCTTCTGATGTGGGGCAGGACTGGTAGTCAAGTCCTAAGGGAAAAGTAGACAGGAATATTTCATTTCAGAGATAACATCAGGGAAGAATTAATCCACAGTTAGCATGGATTCTGCACAGTGTGTGCAACTCAGTCACCATCTCTGACCCTTCCCCCTCTGGGAAGAGAGGGTTGTAAAGGCAGAGTTATGTCACAATATGTGATTCTACAGCTTGCTAGCAATACATCCATACAAAACTCCTTTGAGCTTCCTATACCTCAGTTTACTCATTTGTCAAAATATGGATATAATAGCACTCCACTGAGTTTGTTGCAGGAATTAAATGAGTTGATGTATATAAAATCGTTAGGTAAGTATCTAGCAAAATGTTAGGCATACTCTACCCATCAGTGTCATTATCCATTAGTATTGTCTTACCTCAGAGAGTTTTGGGGATCAAATGAGATGAATGCATTGAAAGCTTCAGCACTAGTAGTAATTGCACAGGAAAGAGCTCTTACTTTTTGATAGAAGTGCAAGAATCTTACCAGATGCATTTTCTTGTCGACACCAGGTCAAGAAATCTCCAACCCTACCATATAGAACATCACTCAGGGGAAGAAAGCGACGGGTATTATCTGCATAGCTGGTAACCAGGAGATGGTTGTTTTCCCAGAACAGGGACTGAGGGAAAGCAAAGAATTAAAATACAAACTACAATGAAGGCAGGCAGAGAGTCATCAAGATGTGTCAGGCAGCCTATTTCTTATATAATTTTGACTTGCTGCAGTCAACTAAACTTCCCTTGTTTTGTTTTGGTTTTGGTTTTGCCTTTATTTCCCATTTCAAGGATCCTACCATTCCCCCTTCTTCTAACTATTTAGATGTTAATGAAATATTTTCCCAGTCATGTAAATTATATTACCAGTGGTAAAGTCCTGGCATTAAAAAAAAAAAAAAAAGAAAGATCAAGAGAGGGCTGAGGAGATTGTTCCATCAGTAAAGTGCTTGCCTCAGAAGCACAAGGACCTGAGTTCAGTCCCCAGAGCTCATGTGAAAAGGTCAGGCATGGTGACGTGCACTTGTAATCTCAGGGCTGCAAAGGCAGAGATAGCAGATCTTTGGGGCTCTCTGGACAGCCAGCCAAGCCTAATTAATGAGCTCCAGGCCAACAAGACACTATGTCCCCCACCCCCTAAAAAGGTGGATGGTACCTGAAGGAAAATATCTATGGTTGACTTCTGGTCTCCAAACACATGCTCACATACCTATGTATGATACACACATGTATGCACATACACACACACACACACACACACACACACACACACACACGACCTGGATTATAATCTTCACTCTGTCCTATGCTGTCCACATCTCAGTTCCTAGATCTGGAAAATAGGGACCATGAGCTGTTCCATAGCTATGATTAGAATAACATAAACTCACACAAAGCCTTCCTAGAGTGCACAGTGTCTCAAGAGCACATCACTGTAGAGTACACCTGATAAACAGTGCCTTCAGCTGAGCTCTCACTGTCTCAGCTGATCCTACATAGTCCAGTTTAAGTGGACCAGAAAGTGACTAAGAACTTTTTTACACTTCTTAAAAATGTGTGTGGGTGTGTGCAAACAGCACGCGCATGCCATGTGGAGATAAGAGAACAACGTCGAGTGGCAGTCCTTGCCTTCCACCTTGTTGTGAAGCAGAGTTTCTCCATTGGTCTTCATTGTTCACTGTTGTGCTTGCTGTGTTATCAGGCTAGTTGGTCTGTGAGCCACGGAGAAATTCTCCTATCTCCACCTCCCATCTTGTCAGCATACTGTGATTACAGAAGTCAGCCATAGCTTCTGACTTTTTCTGTGGGTTCTGGGGTTCTAAATGCTGGGATACCACTTATGTGACAAGTACTTTATCCACTGAGCTCTTTTCCCAGCCTGTTTTTCACTTTTGTATCTGTTACCCTTAACACAATGCTTGGAACACAGGAGGAAGCCAGCAAATTATGTATCCAGATCATCAACCAGCCCACTAAATGAAACAAAGAACAAAAATTATGCTTCTACTTTTAACCACTAGGTAAGTGCCAAAATGCAGCATAAACTTAAAAGTCACCCTTTTCATCTGTTATCTCTTTAAACCTCCTTTACCTACCTTCACAGAAAATACATGGGGGAAGAATCAAGTCAGAGTGAGAGGTGATGGTGCACACCTTCCAGAACTCAGGAGGCCAAAGCAAGGGATTGCAGCAAATTCAAGGCCAGCCTGGTCTACATATAGTGAGACCGTGTTTCACCTTACCCCAAAAGAATGATTATAAATAAAATAGTGCCTGTCTTTAAACTCACTGTACTGTTTTAAGCAAGTATTTTATATAGACTTCCTCATTTGTTTTCATTTTGTTGATCTTAGAGAACAGACAAAATGTAGACATGAAGTTTCCTTAAAGAAACTGATACTCACTAGATAGAATTTTAAAATCCATTCAAAAGAGAGGTTAGTACTCTGGAAGGATACTGACAATGAGGTTTATTTGTAATTTTTTTAAAAATTTGTTTATTTTTATTTATTTGAGAGTGACAGGCAGAGAGAAAAAGAGGCAGATTGAGAGAGAGAATGGGCGCACCAGGGCCTCCACCACTGAAAACAAACTCCAGACACATATACCCCCTTGTGCATCTGGCTAACATGGGTTCTGGGGAATTGAGCCTTGAACTGGGTTCTTTAGGCTTCATAGGCAAGTGAGTAACCACTAAGCCATCTCTCCAGCCCTGACAATGAGGTTTTTTCTGAATTATTTGAGGTTCAACTCATGGGCCAGATAGAATGGAGGTAAATCTTAAGTGAGCAGATTTGGAGGTCCACTGTGAAAGATCTGACAATGGCCTGGAGTCTTTGGAGTGATTCCTACCCTGTCTTACTAACTTGGGAAAGTGCCCTCTGCCTCCAGTTGGCAGCAGACCATGAAATTCTTCTGGGGACAGAGCTGCCTTGCTATGAGGAAGCTCAGCACATATGGTGAGCCTGTACGTGTTCTATGCCTCAAGGACATTGCAGATGCTGGGGCCAAGTGGCCTCTGCACCAGCGACTTCCTGAGGAAAAATGATGACTTACCTGCGATGACTGTCCTTACCTTGTCTCTGGGAATGGAGTGTCTGGACAGGTTAATGAAAAGATCATAGTCCGAGGGAAACACTGAGCAGGGATCCTTGCCCAGCACCACCTTAAAGGCTTCCCAGATAGCAGTGCAGTTCTTGGTCCTATGCAAAAGTATGAATTTTTAGACCAAACCCCCAGCACACTGTGATGCCCTGTGAAGCACTCCCGTTTCTTTGTGGGATAAATTGCACAACTAGATATATGAAAAAGACAGGCTATCATGGCTCAGATGATGGAGTTAGATATCTGCAAGTTCATAGCAAGTGCTACATAGATTTCTCCATTCTAAGCAATACAGTTTTGCACCAGGCTCACAAGATAAACAGAAAAGGCCACAAGCTAGAAGGTAATGTTTTCAATTCCAATAAATGTGTAGCCTTTGGGATTCAGATTCCTCTTCATTATGTGTGTGTGTGTGTGTGTGTGTGTGCCTCTGTGTGTGTGTGTGTGTTTGTGTGTTGTTGTTGTTGTTGTTGTTGCTGCTGCCGCCTTGGTTGTTCTGCAAATGGAACCAAAGACCTAACGCATGCTAGTTAAGCTTACTATCTGGAGAGCCACACTTCAAGGACATGCTTACTCATTTAGCCACAAGGGAGGGACCCACTGTTCATATCCATTGAAAGGGCCCAGGAAGGCCAGGTCAGCAAACAAGACTTGTGAAACCATCAGTGTTTCAGGGCCAGCCTCCAATCCTGAGGTCCACCATAAAAAAACAAAACAAAAACAACAACAACATAAAAAAAAAAAAAAACACTTGCAGGACTGGAGAGATGGCTCAGTGATAATGTGCTTGCCAATGATGTCTAACAACCCAGGCTGGATTCCCCAGTAGCAACATAAAGCCAGATGCACAAAATCGTGCATGCATCTGGAGTTTGCAGTGGCTAGAGGCTCTCTCTCCCTCTCTCTCTTTCCTTGCAAATAAGTAAAATATTTAAAAGAGAACACTTGTTATCCTAATGTCACAGTCACCACCTCCCCTGTGGAGTGTGGTGGGCAACAGAGGTCCATATGTTATTCTCTGCTCCTTTTTATTTGTCTGAAATGTATCACAATGAAAACAACTGGCACAAGAAAGAGATTACCTGGAAAGGGGAAAAAAAGAGGGGTGAGGCCAAAGAAGGAACAGACCTCAGTAAGGATCTCAGTACAGGCAAGAAAGCTGAAAACTGCCAAGTCTTCTATCTAAATGAGAGGGCATGGACTCAGCAGACTGGCAAGCACTGTCATTGAAACTCACCTCTAGACTGCCACTCTTTCCTTCGCAGATCTTCCAGATCCTCAGCACACCGTGACCTCAGAAGCCCCCACTGGAGATGGCAGATCCACAGCACACCCTCACTCGCAGACACCCACCACCACCACTGGAGATCCCAGATCTACAGAACACCCTCACTTGCAGACACTCACTCCCCCACCCACACCGGCGATCCCAGACTTCAGAAGTTGTCAGGGCTCTTGTCCCTTGAATTCCTTACTCTCCCTGCATACACGTCACTGTTCCGGGATCTTCTAAGCCCCTCTCTAGATCTCATACCCGCACCCTCTTCACTCACCCGGGCTGGAGGCTGAGCAGCGTGCTGTACTCGGCGCAGCGACCTAGGAAGATGGTCTCTAGGTGCAGGCTGGTGCCCGGCCCGCTCCACCGGGCACCGCACCGCGCCAGCAGCAGCAGCAGCCCGAGCTGCTGCAGCCACGAAGGCCCAGTGCATCCCTCAGCGGCCATCAGGGACTTTGACTCCTCCAGCTTGGTACCTCCTGAACTCCTCCCACTTCCTCTGCTACTAAGGAGGCGGATCCCCGCACAGCCCCACCCTCCATCCTTGGCTCCCTTTCTTTCTTCTTCAGTTCGAACACAGAACTTGAACGTTATCTGACAAAGCCTTCAAGGAGGGTCGGCCAAAAAGACACGAAGTTGGAGAATTGAAGAATTTCAACCTTCAGAAGGAAAACGTTTCTGGCTCCAAGCTATAACTGCTTTTACAGTGGATCTCTTCCCCAAGAACCAATGAGGACGAGTGGACTTTGTTTTCAGGAAAGAACTGCAAAAAAATTCAGAGTCTGCTGAGTTGTTACATTGTGCCAATCACTTTGCAAACCTGATGGTCCTTTACTTTTCTCAGCATCACTCCTAAATGGGTTTATAATTGTCTCCATTTTGCAGATGAGTGAACTCAGGAGATAAGCTTCAGACATCACTCCCTGATAAATGCAAAATCCTACAGACCACATGGAGGACCAAGCCCTCAGTCCTTGCAGTATGACACCTATGGGAAAGCCCAGAGTGCAGTGAATGTTAGGTGGGACTTGGGAGGGGTCATTTTATTTGAATCCCTTTTTGCTATTACCAAACTCTATTTTCTACTGCCCAGCCTCTCCTTAAGTCAAAGTCTACATTCAGATCTAAGAATTTTTAATTCTTTCAACATTTCCCCTTCGTGCTTAGTTTCCCATTTTGTTTTTATTTTGTACATTATCCCTTGATTTGCTAGAATAGAAAAGTATGTGTGAGTTCCCCACTCCCACCCAGGCATTCACTTTCCCCCCTTCATCCTCCCAACACAACTTTAAATCAATCCTTTCATTATCTTATTATGGCCTTGTGAACAATGTGTAGCTTTCTGTTCTATTTCCTTTCAGTAGTACAAATGTGAAGTAATACTGTTCCAATACCAAGTGCAGTTTAAATTTATCAGCTATCCGCAAATATTGTAGTCACCATACCCAAACATTCTGAAAAGATTATTCTTATTCTCCCTCCTCCATGATTTTATTATTTTGGGGAGTAGGTGTGTCTTTGTGTACTTAAGATTATTTTCCATTTCTGTAAGACATATAAATGTCTCAGTACTTTCAGACAATATTTCATTTTATTTGTTTATTTTGGTTTTTCGAGGTAGAGTCTCACTCTAGCTCAGACTGACCTAGAATTCACTCTGTAGACCCAGGGTGGCCTCAAACTCACAGCAATCCTCCTACCTCTGCCTCCCAAGTGCTGGGATTAAAGGCATGTGCCATCACACCCAATTACCAGCCAATATTTCAAAGTGTACGTGATTTCTCCTCCCCTTCTCTCTCTCTCTTTTCTCTCTCTCTTTCTCTCTCTCTCTCTCTCTCTCTCGTGTGTGTGTGTGTGTGTGTGTGTGTGTGTGTGTGAACATCCTTACAGCTGCCCAAAATTCCTGTCCCAATCTGAGCTTCTTGCTTTTGACTGTGGTACTGGGGACTGAACCCAGGGCCTTGTGCATGCTAGGAAACTGATCTACCAACGAATAGCATTCCCAGCTCCCTCCCTGCCATTTCTTTAAATTTTCTTTAATTTGAGAGAGAAAGAGAGAGAGAGAATGAGAATGGGTGTACCAGGAATTTTTGCCACTGCAAATGAACTCCAGATTCATGCTCTACTTTGTGCATCTGGCTTCACATGGGTAATGGAAACTGGGACCACCATGCTTTGCAAACAAGTGCCTTTAACTGCTACATCATCTCTCTAGCCCCTTTGTTATATTAGTAAGAGACAGAATCTCAACAAGTTTCCAGGCTGGCCTTAAACTTATTTTTTGGTTGAGGCAGGCTCTGAGCTTGTGATCCTCCAGCCTCAGCTTCCCAAATATCTGGGATTTAAAAAGTATACTACCATATCCATCATCAAACCCTTTCTGTTTTTCAGTCTTGTAAGATGAAACCAGAGTGCATGCGAAATAAATGTTCCACCACTTTATCTCCATTCCTAAAGTATAAAAATGTTTGTATGTAACTCTTTATTAGTAATAATTCCAAATTCATAAAAGAAAATTTGCTATGTTGGACTTTACTTTATATATTTAAGAAATTCTTCACCTAGAAAAATAAAACCAAGAAAATAAGCAATTCGCAAACTGTGAGGTGTTCAAAGTAGAAGCATGGCACAGATATGTGTCCAGAACACAATGAGAAGTCTCATAACCCCAAAATAAGAAGAAAAACAACTACATTTTTGAAGTGGGAAAAATGGTTCAATATTTCTGGTCTATTGTATTTTTAATAATCTAACAAATACACAAGGATGGTGTGGTGGTTTGATTCAGGTGTTCCCCATAAAGTTAGGTGTTCTGAATGCTAGGTTCCCAGCTGATGGAGATGTGGGAATTAATGCCTCCTACAGGCAGTGTATTGTTGGGAGTGGGCTTATGGGTATTATAACCAGTTTCCCCTTGCCAATGTTTGGCACACCCTCCTGTTTCTATGGTCCACCTTATGTTGGCCAGGGGGTGATGTCCACCCTCTGCTCATGCCATTGTTTTCCCCTGCCATTGTGGAGCTTCCCCTCAAGCGTAAGCCAAAATAAACCTCTTTTTCTCCACAAGCTGCTCTTGGTTGCATGATTTCTACCAGCAATGAGAACTTGACTGAAACAGTAAAGTTGATACCAAGGAGTGGGTTTGCTGCTAGACACCTGACTGTGTGGCTTTGGCCTTTTGGAGCTGATTTTCAAGAGGGATGTGGAAGGATTTGAAACCTTGGCCTAAGAGACGCCTTGAAGTGCTGTAAGTATAGCTTGATGGACTAGTCTGGTCAGAGTTGAAAGACCTGAATGTAGTAAGAACTATGGACTATGAGATTTGGCTTATGAGGGTGAGAAAGAGCTTTGCTTGGACTGGGCTAACAGTTTGTGTAAAAAGCTTGCTGTTATGCCCATGTCCTGAGAAGTTGCAGAGTTGCTTTGCATAGAAATGAACTTGTGTGAGCAGAGGGACATGGCACAGAAAGAAAAATCTTTGGGTGAACTGCTGCCCATTCAGCTGCAATTGAGAGATTACAACCTTTGAGATTGTGCCAGCTGACCTGCACTGGGGCAACAGGAAGAATGTAGACTCTTTTGAAGGGGCCTAAATGCTCAAGGAGTGTCCTGTTCTTCAAAGTCAGCTTTATTCCCCTTGGATTAACAAATTGGCACCCTATCTGGTATTGTGGAGTATAAGAAATGCAGGAAAGAGAGGGTCATTGAGTTTGTAACACGGTCTTATGTTTTGGAAATGGCCATGGGCAGTGTGAAGCAGGCTTGCTGGATGCCTGCATGGAGACCCCATGGGGCCATGAGGATGAACCATGGATTGCAATGGAGACCCAGTGGAGATGCTGAGACCACGAGATGGCTGCTAAGGAAAGCTGCCAGTCCCAATGAAGTTTCCCAGGACTATGAGTAAACTAGCTGGAGGGGCAGAATTAGAATGCTAGGGACTTATTACTGGTTATAATTATCAAACTCGGAGATTTATCACTGGATAAAGTTGTTGGACTTGAAGCTACAGACTTTGATATTTTCCCTGGTTGTTTTAATTCTTGTAGTAGTTTAATATTTCTTTGCTCTGCCCAATGTCATCTTTTGCAGTGTGAATGCTTATTCTGTGCTGTTATGGTTTTTTGAGGTTATTTTTTGGTATTATGGCTCAGTTGAAAGATCTCAGACTATGGGGATATATGAACATCATTGGAATTGATAAAAACTATGGAGACTTTTAATATTGGATGAATAGATTGCATTTTAAATCATGTATGATTATCAGTTTATGGGGACCAGGGGCAAAATGTGGTGGTTTGATTCAGGTGTCCCCCATAAACTTAGGTGTTCTGAATGCTAGGTTCCCAGCTGATGGAGATTTGGGAATTAATGCCTCCTGGAGGCAGTGTATTGTTGGGGGTGGGCTTATGGCTATTATAGTCAGTTTCCCCTTGCCAGTGTTTGTCACACTCTCCTGTTGCTATTGTCTACCTTATATGGGCCAGGGGTGATGTCCACCCTCTGTTCATGCCATCATTTCCCCCTGCCCTCATGGTGCTTCCCCTCAAACCTGTAAGCCAAAATTAACCTCTTTTTCCCACAAGCTGCTCTTGGTTGGGTGATTTCTACCAGCAATGAGAACCTGACTGCAACAGATGGCTAACTTGTAAGGAAGTTTATTTTGCTCATGATTCTAGTACCTGGAGTTCAAAAACAAGGTGCTGGGGTCCTAGCAATGGCTTTCCTAGATAACTGACAACATAGTGGAGAAGTGGAAAGGGAAACAGAAGGACAAGATAACTGAAAAATAAGACCCAGAGCATAGAGTGGAATATTCTCATCGATGACAAACCACTCTCTAGAAAACTCAGCCCACTCCCTGAGACCAGTATTCATCCATTCATAAAGGTACTTCCCCTACCCATGGTGATCTAATCTCTCACTAGTCACCACAGAATAAAGGTCCCACCACCACAACACTGCATTAGGGTTCAAATTTCTAGCTACATGAAAATTCAGGATATAAACCATAGCACTCAACAAATAGGATATCCCATTATTCTATATTTTCTGGAGAAAAGTGAAAATATATATCTACCCAAACATGTGTAGACAAAATGTTTGTTGAAGGTTAATTAATAATAGCCTTTTGGCTGGAGAGATTGCTCGGTGCTTAAGGCACTTGCCTATAAGGCTTAATCACTCAAGTTCAATTCCCTAATACCCATATAAATCCAGATGCACAAAGTGGTATATGCATATGGAATTCATTTGCAGTGGCTGTAAATCCTGGCATGCCCATTCTTTCTGTCTGTCTCTCTTCTCTCTTTCTCTGCTTGCAAATAAATGAATAAAAGTATTTAACTAACAATTGCTTCAAAGTTGTAAGCAGTACAAATGTCCAGGATAATAGGGTTACAAATAGCCATATATGACTGTTATATATATGCATGCATATGTATATATATGCATATATATATGAAATATTTCATATATTCATATATATATGAAATATTTCATATATATATGCATATATATACATATGCATGCATATATATAATATATGCGTGTATATATATATATATATATATATATATATATATATATATATAATGAAATACTATTCAATAACGAAAGGCTATTTTAATACACTGGTGAATACAAAAGATAAATGCATTTCAAATTTCAAGAGAACAAAATCCAATACAAATCAAAAAGGCACTGAAAGAAAGCAGATAAATAACAAAGTTTATGATTGCATACACATGAAGTCCTGGGAGAAGGAATAGGAGTATGTTGATCTATAGACCTGGGGGAAAAGACTTCAGATGAAATGAAGTGCCTGAGCAAAAAAAGAATGAGGGTGCATCTTAGGCTTTCTGAAAAATGCTGAAGGTTGGTAAGCAGGTTCACCTGGAGATGTGATAAGAAAGTTAGTCTACTGGGCTACCAAAATTCTACAGGCAGGAAATAGGAGCATTCAGTGACAATCATGTGCTAACCCTCATAGGAGAATCATTCTGAGTGAAGCCATGGGCACAGAGGGTCCAGACACGAATCACATCTTATTCCCAGGCTTGTGTAGTCTGATGGAGTTTGCCTAGGGGCACTTTGGAAGTAATGTCGATGGCTATTACTATATATCTGATTCTGGAGCAAAGGACTTGCTTTCTAGTTTCAAGGTGCAGAGATAATCTTATTCCAAAATAAACTGTGTCCACAGCTACAATCCTAATTTAGGTGATATATCTACATATGAAATTTGGGACTAGGTTCAAAACTTTGGGGATAACTGAATAGATGGATATGATTCTTTGGAGGCCAGATAGTTGACTATGATTAGGCTTAATTACACTCCCTCCCCCAAAGATGTCTATATCCTGAGATGTGAATGTTATCTTACACGATAAGAGATTATATACTCACAGCAAGCCCCAAACTGCGAGGTGGCAAAGTGCTTGCTGCTCAAGCTTAAAGAGTTGAGATTGATGCCCAGCAACCATGTCAATAAAAGCTGGGCATAGTGGCTCATACCTGTATTATTAAAATGGAGGAGGTGGAGAAAGGATCCCTAGAGCTGGCTGGCCAGCTAGTCTAGTAAAATGCTGGTCTCATTAAAGTGAATGATGAGGAAAACAACCAACATTAACTTCGGACCTCCATACACATGTACACATGGGTATATGCACAAACACACACACACACACACACACACACACACACACTCACCACTAACAACAACAACAACAAAAAGACCAAATCTCTGGGATAGAGACACAATTTATTGCTCCTAAAAACAGCAGCTAGAGTGTACTGTTGGTAGCCCATGATCCACACCATCCCATGTGATATAGTAAGATGTGTGCATTACTTATGCTTGCAGTTAGCTATATTACAGAAACCAAGTCCCCCAAATACACTGGGATTTTATTTTTGTGTATCGGAGTATGTACTTATATATATGGGGCATCTGTGTGTATGCCACAGCATGCCTGCTGCAAATGCCAATAGACCTGTGATGTGAGGGACACCCTGACTGCATCATGGCATTACCATTTCTGGCTTCACCTGGGTTCTGGAGATCAGAACTCTGGGCATCAGGATTGCAAAGCAAGTACTTTTATTCACTGAGCCATCGTTCGGCCCTGTATTAGGTTTTTATGGAGCTGCTGGCACACCTGCCCAAATGCCCCTTTAGAGAAATGACTTGTTCTTCATGGAACACAAACAAATGTTTCTAGGGAGAGAAAAAAGAAATCTTCATCTTTACCTTCCTGAGATGTCTGTAAAGAAGATGTCTCTAGATTTACTGCCCTGGATGTCTCTTTATAGCAACATTCTTAAGTTGGCTGTATACACCTTAATTCATAGGACCTGAAATGTGCAGAGTTGTGAGGTAGTCACAAAATTGTTTCCCTCTGTTTCCTTTCAAGCAGCCTTTAATAATTTACTCATTTTTTGTTCAATAAGCATAAACCATTTTATTTTATTAATATTCACATTTAACAAAATACAAAACCCATTAATGATATAACTTATTAAAAGAAAATATATTACAAAAGAATATAAAACAAAAGCTGGTAAACCTGTGTTTATCTGGTCATGGGTCCATTTAAGTGTGGAACATGGGAAGACCGTTACTTTCTGCACCATTCAACCCATGTCTCTTCTTCAATCTTAACTGGGTTAAGAATGAAAAGTCCCAATCTACACAAATAGCAACAAGATACTTTTCCACTCAGCAAAGAAAGTCTTCCTTTATCTTAGTCCAA